>NC_053025.1:269468414-270068414 GCF_003073215.2 Triticum urartu
GAAAATCAGCCGTCTTGAGAATGCAAAGGAAATTTGGGATACATTGATTGATATGCACGAAGGTACCGACTCCGTCAAGGAATCCAAATTGGATGTGCTTCAAAGTCAGCTTGACAAGTCCAAAATGAAGGATGGTGAAGGTGTCGCTGAAATGTACTCTCGGCTTGCTCTCATCACAAATGAGATTGCCGGCTTTGGAAGTGAAGAGATGACCGATAGATTCATCATCAAGAAGATCCTAAGATCCTTGGATGGAAAATATGGCACCATGTGCACATTGATCCAAATGATGCCCAATTACAAAGGTCTCAAGCCAACAGAAGTCATTGGTGGAATTGTTCCTCATGAGATGTCACTCAAGGATAAAGAATAGCTTCACAAGAAGTCTAGTGGTGCTTACAAAGCCTCATGTGATGCCCCTAAATCATCAAGTGAGAAACAAGTCTTCAATGAGGAATTGAGCCTAATGGTCAAGAACTTCAACAAGTTCTACAAGAGTGGAAGCAAGGAAAGAAGTTCCAAGTCAAGGTCCTATAATGTAAAAAGATCTTCTAGTCATGAGCGTAATTGCTGCAATTGTGGAAGACCCGAACACTACTCCATGAGTGTACGGCTCCCTTCAAAAGAAGAGAAGACTCACCTAAAAGGAGAAGTAGAAGAGAAGAATCACCTCCAAGAGAGATAAGGAGTAGATATGATCATTATGAATGAAGAACCTCTCGAAGAAGCAAGGATTCGGAGCGGAAGGACAAGTCATGAAGGAGATACACAAAACTAATACATCAAGCTCATGTTGGTGAATGGGTATCTGGCTCCGACTCCGACCATCACTCCGAGAGAAGTTATCACTCCAACTCAAAATATACTCAAGATGGGGGTGTTGCCGGTCTAGCACTTGTGTCAACCAACTCCTATGACATATTTGACTCATAAAATTTGGGAATTGGAAGATGCTTCATGGATAAAGGCCCAAAGGTATCATGTCCTGAGTATGTGGATTTCAATAGTGATGAAGATGATTTGCTAGGTGATGATGACTTACTTGTTGACAACTATAGTGATGAAAACTATGATGAACTTGCTATTAATCGTGTTAATCAATATAAAACGAATGACAAAGATAAGAAGGAGATTGAGCATCTAACTAAAGTACTAAACACTCTTAAGTTAGCTCATGAAACTAGCTTAGCAGATCATCAAGAACTTTTAAAGACTCATGAGAACCTACGCTTTGAAAAGCTCAACCTATAGCAAGAGCATGGTTTTTTAAAGGCCATCAATGATGATCTTCATAGGAAAAGTTCTTCTCACATTGCCAAGCGTTTACTCTTGTATACTTACATCCCACAACTAAAATGTAGTAACAAGAGTAAGAAAGATTCTTCATCTAGTAGTAAAAGTAATCATGTTAAATCCAATATTGATGCTTCTAGTAGTTCTCTTGATTCAACTAATGATTCTATTAGCCAAGTTACACTTGAGAAAGAAAATAGCTTATTGAAGGGAATTATAGAGAAAGGTGTTTACAAGAGCCTTGCCGGAAGTAAGCAATTTGAGCAAATTGTACACAAGCAAGGAAGGCACCGAAAGAATCAAGGTGTTGGTTTTGAACGAAAGTTCAATTCTAATGGAGTTCAGTGGGAAGAAGATCAATACCCCAAGATGAAGTTTGTTCCTCAACAAGAGAAGTATGATCCTACTTCTTTCAAAGGAACACATGCTCAAGATGGTCTTC
Organism: Triticum urartu; assembly: GCF_003073215.2. Taxonomy (NCBI): domain Eukaryota; kingdom Viridiplantae; phylum Streptophyta; class Magnoliopsida; order Poales; family Poaceae; genus Triticum; species Triticum urartu. The sequence continues at coordinate 269,470,150 of NC_053025.1, forward strand.
CACCACAAGAACACAAGAAAAAAGGCAAGGACAAGCATCAAGAGGGATATTGATGCATTTGAAGAAGCTCGCAAGGCCTTGGTCAAGTGGGTTGCCAAGACTACATCAAGTTCTACTTCATCAAATACGACCACAACTCCAAGGATTCCCATCAGGTTGATGTGGATCCCGAAGAAGAAGAACTAGAGAGTTCTTGAGGGTGACTCTGCCAACATATTTCACTCATATCATTTTGGCGAGAACAAGTGCAAACAACTTCCACGTCTTGGACTAGTTCAAGGAGTCACAAACCCTCTTGTTGGTAAGACAGGGGACAAGGTAACCTAATGCTTTCATGGATATCATCTTGTGTGTACTTCACTGTATGTCTATGGATATCCTTTATTGTTCCTTGTGGGACTAACCCATGTAGGTATTGAAAGTACAACTCAGTCCAATGTATTGCTCCAAATGATCTACATTAACATTGAGCATCCACAGCTTCAACATCTAAATGAAGTCATCATCGACAAATCCCATGTTTAGTTCATCCCTCTTAGGGGGATATCACATTTAGGGGGAGCTTTACTCTAAGAATTGAGCTAAAGCAACTCTAATGGTGTGAACACAACAATGCTTTATGTAAAAGTGGTAACCCCACTTGCACTTAAACGATGAGTATGACCTACGATCAAATGTTCTCATTTGACTCCTTAGTCAATATACTCATATAAAGATGACCTAGTCATCACTAATTGCTGGATAGATGCTAGAGTATTTGTGCATGCTTTGCCACATATTTCATTTGCCATCTTATTCTGTGAGCATGTTGATTGCATATTTTTCTCATTCAAGGACATCCATTTGTTGTTTTGATTGTTTGGCTCTTTTTCTTTTGCCAAATGGATGGACAAGAATCCCTAAGAACTTCCTCTAGCTATCTACGCTTTTCTCGTCTCAAACTCTATTCATGCTACATCACAAAGTTTGATCAAGCCAGATTCAAACTCTCTGGGTGAGGAGCACTCGGAGTCATCAATTCATCATAGACTTAAACTTCCAAAACCTCTCCGGTATTTCGGTCTAACCGATTCATCCCTTCGATCATACCGAGTTCATAGAGTTGATCTAGGTTTTCAATCTTGGTGCAACCGATTAGAACCATTCAGTAACACCGAGTTGCAGTAACCCCTTGCGATTTTGCATCTCGGTGCCACCGAGTTGTTCCACTCGGTCACACCGATAGGGTAAGGATATAAATGACCACGGGCCAAATTTTGGATATTCCTTCAAAACTTTTTCACCCACGCGTGTCTCCGAATCATCTCCTCATCGCCAGCGCACTCCCGCCGCTGGTTTCCGCCGCCGTCAATAGGAACGTTCAACGTCATTGCCGCCATAGCAAGCTCATGGCCAAATTAGGGTATGACTTCGATCCTTTCTGCAATCTTTACCTCCAATTCTTAGCACAGAGTCAATTCCATGATTCTTACCACGTTTGAGATTATCCTATCCAGCAAAAATACCCTTTAGATTGGTTTTGATTCAAAAATTTAGGGTTAGGTTTCCGCCAAACTCATCTTGGACCGACCGAGTTGTAGAAATCGGTCTTACCGATTTGGCTTAGGCCATTGCACTTGTAACTTTTGGTCTGACTGAAACTTGCAAGTCAGTGTGACCGAGTTCAACTCTCAGTGAAACCCTAGCAATCTTGGACTCACCGAACTGTGTCTCGGTCTGACCGATCTCACTAGTTCACACTCCAATATTGCTTCGGTGGCACCGAATTTAACAAATCGGTAGCTCTGAAATGCTTTCTGTAGAAAACTAAAACTATGTTTTTGACTCAATTGTTTTGCAAAATCTCTGAACTTTGTGATGCTCATCCACTCTGTCTCATCTATATCTATTCATAGGTTCATCTCTCAGTTTGCAGTGACAGAAATGTCTGATCAGAGTGATAGCCAGAACAAGTCTGAGGAGCAAGTTAACCTGAGTGAGGGTACTTGTCCCTCTGGAAGTTATGATGAGGGTAGCAGAAGCACCCCATGCAACTTGCCCAAGGCAGCAACAAGGTAGAGGAAGAAGAGAAACTCGCAGTCTGAGGATGAGGACTATGTTGCTACTGAGGAATAAGTTAGCTCAAAGAAGAAGGCTGCCAAGAAGGAATTTGGCACAGCAGCTTCAACAAAGCATGGTTTGAACAAGAAGGCTCCTGCAAAGAGAGTGCCCATGGCTAAGGCCAGAGCCTCAATGCTTGAAGCCTCCAAATCAACTGTTGGAGAGGCTGCTGGTGAGGGCAAGAAAAGGAAGGAAAGGGCCAAGAAAACTATGGCAAGAGTCATTAGAAAGCCCTCAATGATGATTCAATCTGATGAGGAAGAAGATGAAGAAGAGGATGCTACTCGTTCATCAAAGACTCAGAAGATGATGGGGGATGCCATCAAGTCTGGGGCTGCTCCATCAAAGGCCAAGACTGCCCCCAAAGCTACTGCTCCAGCCACCAAGTCTGCCCCCAAGAGAAGCACAAAAAATATCACCGAACGGTCGGCCATGGTAAAGCTGCCCAGCCGAAGGGTTTGGCCTGAGGCCAAGGCTCCTCCGGAAGTGATACCATCCTTGATAACAAGGAAAGCCATTAATCCTGTTGTCTACGCAATAGAGGAACTCTCAATGAAAGCACCGATGTCAGTGTCAAAACCGGCAGATCTTAGGTAGGGGGTCCCGAACTGCGCGTCTAAGGATTGATGGTAACAAGGGATACGATGTTTTACCCAGGTTTGGTCCCTCTTGATGGAGGTAATACCCTACGTCCTGCTTGATTGACTTTGATGAGTATAGGGGTTACAAGAGTTGATCTACCACGAGATCGTAATGGCTAAACCCTAATTGTCTAGCCTGTATGATTTTGATTGCCTCTACGGACTAAACCCTCTGGTTTATATAGACATCGGAGGGACCTAGGGTTATACATAGTCGGTTTACACAAAAAGAAATATTCATATCCGCACGCTAAGGCTGCCTTCCATGCCAAGGAGAGTCCCATCCGGACACGGCAGTAAGTCTTCTGGCTTGTACCTCTACGGTCCATTAGTCCGTCCCCTGTCATACAGCCCGGACACCCGAGGACTCCTTGATCCAGTACTCCCTCACCTGTGAACGGAAACGCTTTACTTTGAGCGACTGTGTGGGATGTACATACAAAAGGAAACGTTTAGCAGGGACTGACTGTGTGGGATGTACTTGCGACCGGAAACAATTTCGCCTGTATAATAGTATTTTTTAGCTCTACTATATGTATTTCCGTATTTGAGCGCTCGCCGGTCGCACATGACCTTATTTTGCTGAGCATGGGTGCCAGGAGGGCATATCACCAACGGTTTCTGGGTCATGTGGAAAGGACCCCCTATCGCCCACACTCACTAGGCGACGGTTCTAAATGCCGTCGCGGAAAGGGGTGAAAAACCGTTTCTATAGCACCGACGCGTACCAGTTCCTTCTGGCTTTGGCACAAAACTGAATGAAGATAAAAAGATGGTAGAGGGCCCTTCACAGCACATTTTTCATCTTACTTAAACAAGTGTAACCACCTGTAAATGATGGTATGGCATATGCATAAAACATGCATGCAGGTTTTGGAAAAAACTTGGTTTTATTCAGATATGCATAGGGTTTACACCTGGCTTCGTACAAAGGGTTACAAGCCTCTGCGGCTTTGCTTGTACAAAATGGATTGCTGGGGCAAGTCCTGGCAAATGCGCCTTGCGGGTAGAACTTGCGAAGATGTTCAATATCCCATGAGTTTTGCATGCGAATGCCATCTTCGGTTTACGGACAGACTGCGCCAGGTCCGGTGACTCGTACTACCCGGTAAGGGCCTTCACATTTTGGCATCAACTTGTTTGTACCCTAGGCATACTAAACACGCTAAAGGAGAAGGTCACCTTCCTCAAGTCTTCGAGCAGGAACCTTGCGGCTATGGTAGCAGCGCAAGGCTTGCCACTAGCATGTAGCACGCACAACAACCCGAAGACTATCTTCCTTGAGGAGCACGACATCGTCATGTCAGAGCTGTTGTCGTGCTACTTCATCGTAGGCAAGTACTCAAGGTGACCCGTATATGAGTTCCGTGGGGAGCACCGCTTCTAAACAATAGACTAGGGAGAAGGGTGTCTGGCCAGTAGCTTGATGTGGTGTCATTCTGAGTGACCATAGAACCACTGGCAACTCATCAATATAGCACCTCCCGCACTTGTGCAGCCTGTCAAAAGTTCTTTTCTTGAGCCCACGCAATACTTCAGCATTTGTTCATTTCGCTTTCCTACTGCTCCTTGGGTGAGGAATGGATGCAAAGCATACCTTGCTCCCAAGGCTCTGAGTGTATTGCATGAAGGCGTGTGTCGGTGCAGCAAACGTGTGTGTTCGCCACCCAGACTTATGCATAGGTGTGCAGCAGATCTTACATTAAGTATTAGTGCTTAACAGAAGATAAGCTAGAGAAGCCGCTCTACATTAGACAAACGAGCGCATTAAGAAAACCAAAACAACCAGAAGATTTCCAGAAAAGCCTCCCTTACTAAGCTAACAGGACCAATGGGGTCAAGACTGCGCCTGGAGCCGAGGCCAAGCTACCCCGGGAGGGTCTCCGGGATTGCCAAGACCAAAGCAAAACCCCAAGCCGAAGGGCCCGGCAGGCTCTGTGCTGGCAAACCACTACGAGAATGCCACCGCCCCACCTCATCAAAATTCAGTCACTAATCAGTGAGGTGTCGAAGTCTCGATCAGCTAGGTAGATTCTGTTATGCACGTGGCAGCCTGCTGGAGAAGAGATTACCTTTAGTGACACCCGTCCTCTCCACATGACACCTACCGATGCATTTAAGGCACCTTGTCCTCACTGCCAAAGTTAGATATGATAGCATTGTTAGCTAATCACACTATAATGACTATTTTTCCACTTTGGTCGCCCCTTAAGCTATAAAAGTAGGCCTGAGGCAACCTAGCAATGGATTTGAGCTCTTGATCCTCTAACACTTGTACACGCATAGCTGTTCTCCTGAGGCACCCTTGTAGGGCTTGAGCACTCCAAGTGTTCGTGTTCCTACAGATCAATCAACCAAAGCAGGAGTAGGGTTTTATGTCGCTCAGTGGTCTGAACCTGGGTAAAAGAGAGTTGTCCACGCCGTGCTTCCCTGCTGCCTCTACTCTTTGTGAAATGTGATCGTTCCCTGCCGAACCACAAAGGGGCCTCTCGGTCCCATTGGTGATTGTGTTCCTCCACGACATCTTTGGCGCGCCAGGTAGGGGGGGTCACTTGTGCGAATCTAAAGGAACACCCAGCGCATCGATCATCATCATCTTCTACGTTATCAATGGCTGCCAAGAAGAAGAGCGGTGCAGCGGCGCACCCTTTTGCTTTGAAGGCTCCTTCGCCTACAGCTATGGCCACCATGGGCACCACATCCACGGTAGGCGGAGCAGTCACCGTGAGCATCACGGCCACCGCAGGCGGTGCGGCCGTTGCCCTAACCACACCTGGAGTCGGAGCTGGGATCTTTGGAGCTACCTAGCTCCCTCAACCTTCTGGTGAGCATGCCCATGCCGTTGTGGGTCAATGGGATGCCCAACTTCCACCTCCCCGTTGCACCGGTGAGCGCAATCAATGTAGTGGAGACACCCACTCCGGCACAAGCAAGGATCCTCTGGTCGCGCTAGCTAGGGGGGAGACGTCAAGGCACGTGCTTTATCCCACACATGGCGAGCACGATGCGACCACGCCAACACGACAAGGGCCCAGGTGATTAGGAGCTTGGCCACCAAGTACAGCCTCGGCCATGCGAGACCACCCTTGTGGTTGGTCCGAGGCGACATGAGCACAATGACGCTCCTTCTAGCTCAACCAGGAGTCAAGCGGCGTCACGCTCTGCCTCCCACGCCATGCCAGGGACGGTGGCAGAAGCAATGGCAAGGGCTCAGTTGCTACTGAACTTTCCTCCAGCGGTTGACAAGATGGAGGAGTGGAGAACCACCATCCAAAGGCTTATCGAGTTTTCTAAAGCCAGCAAATCATAGCATGCGGAGCCGTCATGACATGCGTAGACGACGCCTATCGGTGCAACAAACCCTGAGTCTGTTGCCGAGACCATGCACAGGCCTAGGAGCAATGATTGCAACATCCAAGACTAGACCAAGCCGAAGAGATCAGCTCTTTGAGGAATCAGAGTGCATATCAAGAAGACAAAGTCAAGACAAAGGAGCAAGAAACCACTAATGGGAAACCTCCCTTGCCAGGCAGGCGAGCCTGGCGAGATCAAGGTTACCCCAAAGACAAGCCTCAAGACCGCCCCGGCAGGCCTGCCAGGACATACGAAGGAAAACTACCCCATCAAGGCTTAACTGCCTCACCTCACAGTGGCATAAGTCATCGATCGGTGCGGTGTCAAGCCCCCAAGTGACTAACTGGCTGTTTTTTTCCACATGGCAGCCACTTCCTAGGGAAACCACCTCCAAATGACACCCGTCCAACGACGTGTCAAGTAGGCAGACAAGAAGGTGGCCGAACTGCCCGGCATGGCTTGCTGGGCATGCCATTTTGTGACACTAGGGGCGCATGTAATGCACTCTGCCATATCTACAGAGTTAGGTATGACAGCACTATTTGCTATCTAATCAGTATGCAATGGCTGATTTGCCATTGTGGTTACCCCTTGATCAATAAAAGGAGGCCCGTGACAACCATAGAAGGGATTCAGACCCTTATACACTCATAGTCGTGTAGCTGCTCTTGCCCTGAGGCAACCCTACCGAGAAAGATCGCTGCATTTCCACCACAATCCACCATGAATCCAGCAAAGCAGGAGTAGGGTTTTACGCCTCGCGATGGCCCGAACCTGGGTAAAATTGCCCGTGTGATTTCTGTCGTGCTATGCTACATCTCTCCGCTCTTTGTGCAATGTGCTCATCCCCTCTGCCGAACCACAAGGGGCTCATGATCCCATAGGTGGCCATGGTTTCCCATGACATCTTTGGCGCACCAGGTAAGGGGAGGCGCTTGCGCGAACCTGAGAAGCATACACGGCGTGTCATCTTCATTGTCATTTTGTTCATCAACGGCTCCATCGCCCATCGCGCCCAAGAGGAAGCCTAGTGCCGCAGCTCACCAGTAGTCCTCGAAGGCCCCGTCGCACGCGGTCGCCGATGTTGTGGGGCTACAGTGAAGCACGAGGATGTGGACGTTGGGGGCGCGTGGTCGCCACAGGCGGCGTCGTCACCACCTCCCCTGCGACCAAAACAGGAGCAGGAGGCGCTGGAGAAGGACAACATCAACAGCATCCCAGCGACAATGCTCCAGGAGGTATGGGTGGAGATATCATTCGGTCTGCACCTTTCCTCCCAACTGGAGGGCATAGTCGCAGCGGCTGCACTCATTCTAGGGAAAATCACAACTTTCCGCACGCTCCCGGTGCGGCCAGGGCCACAGGGCATGCGCCACCCCCGGGAAGAGCTGACCCAGCCAATCCACCAAATGTAGCCGCTACTCCTCAAGCGCCTCCACCTCTTCACCATGCCATCCAAATGACTTGCTCACAACAAAAAGGACGTGGCCCAGCCACTACTGGCACCATCAGGAGCCTAGCGATCTTACGATCGGCGTCATCATTCATGCCAAACTCAGCTTTGGAGACCATGGCACGGGCCCCGCTGCTATTGTTATTTCTGTCGGCGGCTGATCAGATGGATGAGTGGAGAGCCACCATTCAAGCCCGATTGGTTTCACCGAGGCAGGGAGATCACGGTGACTTGGCCCGCCATGGCCTCACCAGGCGACGACAATGGCCCACGCTTCTGTCCATGCAAAAGGGGCCACCCCCATGATGCAGTCCCTTCCAAAGCAGCCAATGGGGGAGCCATGAGACCAAGAACCCGGTGACATCTCAATGGCATCGTCCGACTCTCGAGTGCGTCAAGGCCAACATGTTACCATTGAGCGATGTCCCGACACACACTGTCAGCCCGATAGGCGCGATTGTCCCAACGTTGATGAGCGCGCGCTTGGCGAAGGTGGGTACCTACCTTTCGTGACAGGGTGCCCCGCCTTCACCCGTGAGTTGCGGCAAGTCTGTTGGCCATCAGCTTGCATGTTCAAGCCGGAAATACTAGAGAAGTATGATGAGAGGCTAAACCCGGTAGAGTTCTTGAGCATCTACACCATCGCTGTTCAAGCAGCCGGGGGAAGAGATGAGAAGGCGTTCACCAATTACTTTGCTTCGGCGCTCAAGCCAAATGTGAGGTCTTGTTTGATGCACCTGCCAGAGAACTCCATTTCGACCTGGGATGATCTGTGACATGAGTTTGTTGGCACCTTCACGGGCGGCCATGAAGAATCAGGGCGGCCCAGTGACTTGCAACTCCTCTCGCGGAAGGAAGGAGAGACTCTGTGGAAATATATGCAGAAGTTTAGTCGAGTACATAGGAACATTGCAGACATCCACCCGGCAGTTGTGATAGCCGCGTTCTAGTCCGACATGCACAATCGTTGGATACGTTCAAAGATGAACGTTCGGTTGCCCAAGATTGTGAAGGAGATGTACACTCTAGTGCGTAAGTGTGTTCGAGTAGAGGAAGGTAGGTGCCTCCCCATTGAAGAGGATGGCATTGACATCGACTCAAAAGATTCTAACGAGGTCACCTATCAAAAGAAGAAGAACAAGAAGAGCAGCAAAAGGCGCAAGGATAAAGCAGTGATGATAGTTGAGGGGTCTAGCACACCTAGTACTAGCAAGAAGGCCAAGGCCGAGGTTCCCGACAAGGAAGTTGCCACGTGCACTGATTGCCGGGAAGCCACGGCTGCCGAGAAGGCTGGGAAAGGTGATGGCACGCACAAGAAGATCCATCGGACCAAGGGCCACGACCTCCACGAGTGTCGTCAGCTTGAGTAGCTCGTTAAGATGCAGAGGGTTGAATATGAGAAGCTTGATAAGGAGAAAGGTCAGGGAAGCGCTGGCGGGAAGGGCCGAGGTGGCGGAGCAAGCCACCCAGGAAAGGCTCCTCAGAATCAAGGAAAACCCTCCAGAGGCCATGAGAAGGAGGATTACAATGATGTGAGTGATGGAGGGGATGAAGAGGAAACCAACAAGAAGGTGTTCCAGAAAACCACGGACGCCATGTGCATTGACGGGGGTGCATCTCTGCACTCCTCTCACCGCCAACTTAAACAGTGGGCGCGTGAAGTTAATGTCGTGGAGCCAGCGGCAGATTCTCGGAAGCCGCTCAAGTGTTCCCGCACGCCCGTCATCTTTGATGAAGAGGATCACCCTAACCGCACCATCGTGGTAGGGTGCTTTCCGTTCTTGGTCTCACCAACAATCCACAACCTCAAGGTCAGAAAGATGTTGGTTGACGGCGGGGCTGGGTTGAATCTGATTTCTCCAAAGGTCATCAGCAAGCTTCAGATAGGAGAGGAAGAACTCAAGGTTACTACACGTTCCAAGGGATCAGCCCCCGCAGGAGTCGTCCTAAGGAGAAGATCACGCTACCGCTAACATTTGGGGGGAGTTCAATTACTGAACTGAGAAGTTCGTGTTTGAAGTGGTCGACCTTCCCGTGCCGTAATATGGAATCCTTGGTCGCCCAGCTTTGGCCAAATTCATGGTGGCATCCCACTATGCCTACAACACCTTGAAGATGTCAGGGCCGATAGGCATCATTTCCATTCTGTCAGACGAGAAGGACACACTCATTTGCATGGACAAGATGTACGGGAAGCCGTCGTGGCAGAGGAAATAAAGGAAATAAAAAAGCTAGCAAGGATGCCAGCAAAGAATCAGGGAAGCGTACCTCTTTGGAGTGCACTGCGCTTGTTGATGACTTGCCGGAGAGTTCCAATAGCAAGAGACCCAAGGCTGCTGCACCTGCTGTGAAAAAGGTCCCGACAGGGCTTGCTGGTATTGAAGGTACTTTCACTATCAGTGCCACCCTTGATGACAAATAGGAGAGTTCGCTCGTTGCCTTCCTATGCGCGAATGTCGATGTGTTTGCCTGGAAACCATCTGATATCCCTGGTGTTCCTAGGGAGGTAATCGAGCACCACCTTGCTGTCTGCACACATGCCCGACCCGTCAAGCAGAAGGTCCGAAAGCAATCTTTGCAGCATTAGTAGTTCATTGCCAAGGAGATCAAGAAACTTGAGGCAGCTGGTCTGGTCAGAGGAGTATTGCATCCAACTTGGTTAGCAAATCCTATGGTGGTACACAAAGCTAATGGGAATTGGAGGCTGTGCATGGATTTTTCGGATCTGAACAAGTCAAGCCCGAAGGACCCATTTCCCTTGCCGCACATCGACCAGATTGTGGATTCCACCTCCAGGTGTGACTTTCTTTCTTTCTTGGATACCCTCAGATCTTTTATGTCCAAGGAGGACGAGGAGAAGATCACGTTCATAACCCCGTGTGGCACGTACTACTTCATACGGATGCCCTTCGGGTTGAAGAGCGCGGATTCCACTTTTGCAAGGGCAGTTCAGATTGGCTTTGAATCAAGTTGCACAGAAACATTGAAGCTTACATGGACGATATGGTCAAGACAGATCAACCCTCATTCAGGATTTGGAAGAAACGTCTGCTAATCTGCGCAAGGTCAACTCGAAGTTGAACCATGAGAAGTGTGTGTTTGGCGTTCCTTCCGGCAAGCTACTTGGCTTCTTTGTGTCCCATCGAGAGATAGAGGCCAACCCCGACAAGATCAAGGCTATTGAGAAGATTAAAACACCCAAGACAGTCAAGCATGTGAGGCGTCTAACTAGAGGTGTTGCCGCGCTTAGCGGATTCATTTCCAAGTCTACCGAGCGCACCTTGCCGTTCTTCAAAATCATGAAGAAGGCAGGACCCATGAGTGGACCCCGGAAGCAGACGCTGTGCTGCAAGATTTGAAGTCCTATCCTTACTCTGTGCCCATTCTAGTTGCTCACAAACCACAAGATTCGTTGCTGCTATACTTAGCGGCAACTAATCAAGTGGTTAATGCGGCGCTGGTGGCGCACCGGGAAGTGGATGAAGCCATAGTCACAGCCATTATCCCCTCTGGGAGGAGAGTGAACACGTCCTAGCAAGGTCAGATGCAGTTCAAGACAAGGGAGAGAAAGACATCGGAGGTAGTCCCAACGTTGCGGCAAGGAAGAAAGTGGTGCAACGCCCAGTGTACTTCGTCAGCTCCCTATTGCAGGGGGCTAGGTCTAGGTATTCTTGCATGCAAAAGTTGATTTTTGGCCTCGTCATGGCCTCAAGGAAACTCCACCACTACATCCAAGGCCATGAGATGACGGTTGTCACCCACTTCCCTTTGCAACGGATACGGCCACCAGTCGGATAGTGGAGTGGGTCGTGCTGTTATCTAGCTTTGGGTTGAAGCTTGAGAGCACATCAACTATTTAGAGTAGAGCATTGGCAAAGTTTACTATGGAATGGACGCCAACTCCTGATGAATAAGTGTTGGAGACATCTATTCCCGGCAAGGTAGTGCCCCAAGAATGGATTATGTATTTCGATCGTGCCTTCTTCCTACAAGGTTCAGGGGCTGGCGTGCTTCTTGTTGCTCCCACTAGCAAGCACCTTATGTATGTCGTCCAAATGCATTTTCCTCGGGAGAAGGCTACCAACAATACAACAGAGTATGAATGGCTCCTTGCCAGGCTCAGAATTGCAACAAAAGTGGGGATCAAGAAGCTGATCATCCGCAAAGACTCACAACTCATGGTGAGGAAAGTGAACAAAATTACCAAAGTCCATTTATGGAGGCATACGTTGAGGAAGTGAGAAAGTACGAGGAGCACTTTGACGGGATTACAAGCAGAGCACGTACCCCGTGCGGAAAAAAACATTGTTGATCATCTTTCAAAGTGTGTTGTGCAAAAAATCCATGTGGAACCAGGTACTTTTGTTCTCCATCTGACTTAGCCCTCCATATCCCCAACAACAATGGCCAGAAAGAGGAGGAAACTATACTCTAGCAGGCCTCTCCCGGTAGAACCTCATGAGGCTCCCGGCAAAGAGGTTGACGAGAACAACTCCCCTTCAGTCGCTGAGCTGCACACTCCTGCCAGACCACTGGTCCCCGCGGTCGAGGAATGATCTCCCACGAATGAGGAGGTGCCGCTAGTCCTCATTGCCGAGCCTCAAGCTGCAACTTGGGCGCGGCACATAGTCCATTTCCTCCAAACTAGAGAACTTCCCAAAGAGCAAGAAGAAGCCGAAAGAGTAGCCCGAAGGTCTCGTATGTATCAGTTAGTTCATGACACACTGTACAGAAGAAGGCCCGACAGTGTGAATTTGAAGTGCACTTGCCGGGAAGAAGGAAAGGAACTATTGGCAGAGATACACAAAGGCATGTGCGACACACACATTGGATCGAGGGCTCTGGTGGGAAAAGCCTTCTGGCAAGGATTTTACTAGCCCACATCCCTCCAAGATGCAGTTTGGTTGGTCACCAAATGTGAAGGCTCCTAGTTCCATTCCAATAATATCCATCTGCCTGCCCAAGCTCTTCACAAAATCCCTTTATCATGGTCATTTTTGTGTGGGGGCTCGACATCTTGGGCCCCTTCCCCCATGCTACCGATGGCTTTGAATTCTTGTTTGTTGCAATCGACAAGTTTACAAAGTGGCCGGAAGTAGATCCCGTGACAAAGCTGACTGCTCAGTCAGCTATCAAGTTCTTGAAAGGATTGGTGTGCCGCTTAGGGGTCCCTGCCTGAATCATCACTGACAATGGCACCCAATTCATGAACCACGCCTTCAAGCAATATGTTCTTGCCCTCGGAAGCGAGATCTCATTCGCCTCTGTTCTCAGCGAAGGAGCAACGAGCTAGCTGAGAGGGTGAATGCTGAAGTGTTGCGAGGACTCAAGACAAGAATATTTGATAAGTTGCAGATGTGTGGCAGGCAATGGATCACTGAGCTACCGGTGGTTCTTCAGGCCCTCAGAACAACACCAAATCAAGATACCGGGTAGACTCCCTTCTCCCTAGTCTATGGAGCAGAAGAAGTTGTCCTCACGGAACACATTTACGAGTCACCTCGAGTGCTAGCCTACAATGAAGTAGCATGAGAACAACACCGGCGTGACAATGCTGTGCTACTAGAGGAGACCTGTCTCTGGGCTGCTACGTGTTCTGCACGCTACCAGCAAGCCCTATGTCTCTATCACAGCTACAGGGTTCATGCTTGGAGTTTTGAGGAAGGTGACCTTGTCCTTAGGTGCGTTCAGTCCGCCATGGGTACGAACAAGTTGACACCAAAGTGGGAAGGCCCTTACCGGGTAGTACGAGTCACCAGACCTGGCACAGTGCGTCTGGAGACCGGAGATGGCATTTGATTGCAAAAATCAAGGAACATTGAGCATCTCTATAAGTTCTACCCGTAAGGCATGGCTGTCGGGCCCTCCCTGATAGCCACCCTTTTGTACAGGCCTTGTACATATTGTTTGTAAACCCCTGTACAAAGCCAGGCGCAGACCGTGAGCAACAGAGAAACATATGAAGCGTTAGGGCCCCCCCGACAAATTGCATGCATGCATAAGCATACCATGTGCATAGCATGTTCTTGTAGATAAGATCACATGTGGCATCATTTTCATCTGCATTCAAGTGTAGGCTCTTACCACGGACTTGGTCCCAAAGAACAGAAGATAAGAAGAGCCTACATTGCAATCCTTGGCAAGCCAAACAGATAAGTTCTTTTCTTCTCCATACATGTTCTATAAGTAGAGACTCGTGCATACAAAAACCCATCACATTCGAACAAACCAAGGGTACCGACAAGCCTAACTCCGCGCGAACAAACCTAGGGTACCGGCAGGATAGCCTACCGAGGGAAACTTATTTACTTGAATGTATAGAGGCATCTCACCTCTGCATGGACATGTTAAATGCATGAGTACCCGTCAAAGTTTGTATTTTTCATTAATATGCTGATTAACAAGTACGGATCTTACAGAACACAAACATGGGTAAAGGAGATTACATAATTTAAGCTAAAGTTGGCAAGTCCTACACATTTTAGATTGAAAATAAGATAAATGCTCCGTACTCCCCCCTTCTGGTCCTTCTTCTCCGAGGTACTGCGGTGGGAGGTGAAGAGGGCAAGAAGAGCACCTGAGCAGACGCCCGAACCGATTCCACCAGGAGCTTGCCAGGCGCATCCTGACAAGATCGGGAGTGGCGAGGCTGCGAAGGAGATGGGCGGAGGGAGCGGCTTGGCGGTGCCCTGGTCACCACCTCTAGGACCAGCAAGAAGCCCCGGCATGAAAGGTAGCAGGGAGAACTGCCGAAGCTCACCTGGAAGACTACTGGAGGAGGCAAAGGCACCATGAGAGCGGAACCCTGCCTGGAATCCAAGAGGCTAGTGATGATGGAACCGGGGAGGCCTCTCCCGGTAGAACCTCCCGAGGCTCCCAGCAAAGAGCTTGACGAGAACAACTCCCCTTCAGTCGCTGAGCTGCACACTCCTGCCAGAGCACTGGTCCCCGCGGTTGACGAATGCGCTCCCACGAATGAGGAGGGGCGGCTAGTCCTCATTGCCGAGCCTCAGGTTGCAACTTGGGCGCGGCACATAGTCCATTTCCTCCAACTAGAGAACTTCCCGAAGAGCAAGAAGAAGCCGAAAGAGTAGCCCGGAGGTCCAGTATGTATCAGTTAGTTGATGACACGATATACAAAAGAAGGCCCAACAGTGTGAAATTGAAGTGCACTTGTCGGGAAGAAGGAAAGGAACTATTGGTAGAGATACACAAAGGCATGTGCGGCACACACATTGGATCGAGGGCTCTGGTGGGAAAATCCTTCTGGCAAGGATTTTACTGGCCCACATCCCTCCAAGATGCAGTTTGGTTGGTCACCGAATGTGAAGGCTCCTAGTTCCATTCCAAGAATATCCATCTGCCTGCCCAAGCTCTTCAGACAATCCCTTTATCATGATCGTTTTTGGTGTGGGGGCTCGACATCTTGGCCCCCTTCCCCCGTGCTACTAATGGCTTTGAATTCTTGTTTTTTGCAATCGACAAGTTTACAAAGTGGCCGGAAGTAGATCCAATGACAAAGCTGACTGCTCAATCAACTATCAAGTTCTTGAAAGGATTGGTGTGCCGCTTCGGGGTCCCTGCCTGAATCATCACTGACAATGGCACCCAATTCATGACCCACGCCTTCATGCAATATGTTCTTGCCCTCGGAAGCGAGATCTCATTTGCCTCTATTGCTCATTGAAGGAGCAACGAGCTAGCTGAGAGGGTGAACGCTGAAGTGTTGCAAGGACTCAAGACAAGAATATTTGATAAATTGCAGATGTGTGGCAGGCAATGGATCGGTGAGCTACTAGTGGTTCTTCAGTCCCTTAGAACAACACCAAATCAAGCTACCGGGTAGACTCCCTTCTCCCTAGTCTATGGCGCTGAAGAAGTTGTCCTCATGGAACACATTTACGAGTCACCTCGAGTGCTTGCCTATGATGAAGTAGCATGAGAACAACACCGCCTTGTAGATGTTGTTTGTAACCTCCCGTACAAAGCCAGGCGCAGACCCTGAGCAACAGAGAAACATATGAAGCGTTGGGGGCCCCCCGACAAATTGCATGCATGCATAAGCATACCATGTGCATAGCATGTTCTTGTAGATAAGATCGCATGTGGCATCAATTTCATCTGCATTCAAGTGTAGGATCTTACCGCGGACTTTGTCCCAAAGAACAGAAGATAAGAAGAGCCTACATTGCAATCCTTGTCAAGCCAAACAGATAAGTTATTTTCTTCTCCATACATGTTCTATAAGTAGAGACGTGTGCATACAAAAACCCATCGCCTTTGAAACTTAGGTGCTCCCATCCCTTCACTCGAACGTTGCTTTGGCGGGGGCCTGGTCCCTCTATATGGTTTATTCCGAGCAGGCCTAACTCCGCGTGAACAAACTGAGGGTACCGGCAGGATAGCCTATCGAGGGAAACTTATTTACTTCAATGTATAGAGGCATCTCACCTATGCATGGACACGTTACATGCATGAGTACCCGTCAAGGTTTGTATTTTTCATTAATATGCTGATTAACAAGTACGGATCTTACAGAACACAAACATGGGTAAAGAACATTAGATAATTTAGGCTAAAGTTGGCAAGTGCCTACACATTTTAGATTGAAAATAAGATAAATGCTCCGTACTCCCCCTTTTGGTCCTTCTTCTCCGAGGTACTGCGGTGGGAGGTGAAGAGGGCAAGAAGAGAACCTAAGCGGACGCCTGACACGATCCCACTAGGAGCTTGCCAGGTGCATCCTGACAAGATCGGGAGTGGCGAGCCTACGAAGGAGAAGGGCGGAGGGAGTGGCTTGGCGGTGCCCTGGTCACCACCTCTAGGACCAGCGAGAAGCCCCAGCATGAAAGCCGGCTGGGAGAACTGTCGAAGCACACTTGGAAGACTGCTGGAGGAGGCGAAGGAACCAAGAGAGCGGCACCCTCCCTGGAATCCACGAGGCTAGTGATGATGGAGCCGGGGAGGCCTCTCCCGGTAGAACCTCCCGAGGCTCCCGACAAAGAGCTTGACAAGAACAACTCCCCTTTAGTCGCTGAGCTGCACACTCCTGCCAGAGCACTGTTCTCCGCGGTCGAGGAATGCGCTCCCACGAATGAGGAGGTGCCGCTAGTCCTCATTGCCGAGCCTCAGGTTGCAACTTGGGCGCGGCACATAGTCCATTTCCTCCAAACTAGAGAACTACCCGAAGAGCAAGAAGAAGCCGAAAGAGTAGCCCGGAGGTCCTGTACGTATCAGTTAGTTGATGACACGCTGTACAGAAGAAGGCCCAACAGTGTGAAATTGAAGTGCACTTGTCGGGAAGAAGGAAAGGAACTATTGGCAGAGATACACAAAGGCATGTGCGGCACACTTTGGATCGAGGGCTCTAGTGGGAAAAGCCTTCTGGCAAGGATTTTACTGGCCCACATCCCTCCAAGATGCAGTTTTGTTGGTCACCAAATGGGAAGCCTCCTAGTTCCATTCCAACAATATCCATCTGCGTGCCCAAGCTCTTCGGACAATCCCTTTATCATGGTCGTTTTTGGTGTGGGGGCTCGACATCTTGGGCCCCTTCCCCCGTGCTACCGATGGCTTTGAATTCTTGTTTGTTGCAATCTACAAGTTTACAAAGTAGCCGGAAGTAGATCCCATGACAAAGGTGACTGCTCAATCAGCTATCAAGTTCTTGAAAGGATTATTGTGCCGTTTCGGGTTCCCTGCCTGAATCATCACTGACAATGGCACCCAATTCATGACCCACGCCTTCATGCAATATGTTCTTGCCCTCGGAAGCGAGATCTCATTCGCCTTTGTTTCTCATCGAAGGAGCAACGAGCTAGCTGAGAGGGTGAATTCTTAAGTGTTGCGAGGACTCAAGACAAGAATATTTGATAAGTTGTAGATGTGTGGCATGCAATGGATCGCTGAGCTGCCGGTGGTTCTTCAGTCCCTCAGAACAATTCCAAATCAAGCTACCGGGTAGACTCCCTTCTCCCTAGTCTATGGAGCAGAAGAAGTTGTCCTCACGGATCACATTTACGGGTCACCTCGAGTGTTGCCTACGATGAAGTAGCATGAGAACAACACCTTCGTGACAACGCTGTGCTACTAGAGGAGACCTGTCTCTGGGCTGCTACGTGTGCTGCACGCTACCAGCAAGCCCTATGTCTCTATCACAGCTACAGGGTTCATGCGTGGAGTTTTGAGGAAGGTGACCTTGTCCTTAGGTGCGTTCAGTCCGCCAAGGGTACAAACAAGTTGACGCCGAAGTGGGAAGGCCCTTACCGGGTAGTACGAGTCACCAGACCTGGCGCAGTTCGTCTGGAGACCGGAGATGGCATTCAATTGCAAAAATCATGGGTCATTGAGCATGTCTATAAGTTCTACCCGTAAGGCGTGGCTGTCGGGCCCTCCCTGATAGCCACCCTTTTGTACAGGCCTTGTAGATATTGTTTGTAACCCCCTGTACAAAGCCAGGTGCAGACCCTGAGCAACAGAGAAACATATGAAGCGTTAGGGCCCCCCCGACAAATTGCATGCATGCATAAGCATACCATGTGCATAGCATGTTCTTGTAGATAAGATCGCATGTGGAATCATTTTCATCTGCATTCAAGTGTAGGCTCTTACCGCGGACTTGGTCCCAAAGAACAGAAGATAAGAAGAGCCTACATTGCAATCCTTGGCAGGACAAACAGATAAGTTATTTTCTTCTCCATACATGCTCTATAAGTAGAGACTTGTGCATACAAAAACCCATCGCCTTCAAAACATAGGTCCTCCCATCCCTTGACTCGAACTTTGCTTTGGCGGGGGGGCTGGTCCCTCTATATGGTTTATGCCCGGCAGGCCTAACTCCGAGTGAACAAACCTAGGGTACCGGCAGGATAGCCTACCGATGGAAACTTATTTACTTGAATGTATAGATGCATCTCACCTCTGCATTAACATGTTAAATGCATGAGTACCCGTCAAGGTCTGTATTTTTCATTAATATGCTGATTAACAAGTATGGATCTTACCGAACACAAACATGGGTAAAGAAGATTACATAATTTAAGCTAAAGTTGGCAACTGCTTACACATTTTAGATTGAAAATAAGATAAATGCTCCGTACTACCCCCTTCCGGCCCTTCTTCTCCGAGGTACTGCAGTGGGAGGTGAAGAGGGCAAGAAGAGCTCCTGAGCGGACTCCCGACCCGATCCCACCAGGAGCTTGCCAGGCGCATCCTGACAAGATCGGGAGTGGCGAGGCTGCAAAGGAGAAGGGCGGAGGGAGCGGCCTGGCGGTGCCCTGGTCACCACCTCTAGGACCAGCGAGAAGCCCCGGCATGAAAGCCGGCAGGGAGAACTGCCGAAGCTCACCTGGAAGACTGCTGGAGGAGGCGAAGGCACCAAGAGAGCGGCACCCTCCCTGGAATCCAAGAGGCTAGTGATGATGGAGCCGGGGAGGGAGGAGAAGAGTGGAAAGATGAGGCGGCAGGTCGCCAATACGAGACGAGGGTGTCGGTGCCATTGTACTCTAACCTGACACCCAGCTAGCCGCCTTTTCTGTCTTCCCTCTTTCTTTCTTCGTCACCACCACTCCAGGAGGATATCGACTCTTTGAGCAGTCACCTCCCCCGGAGAAGTAGCAAGCGATGGCGGTGTCCGAGACGCGCAAAGTGCATCGCTCCCCTCCTCGGGGGGCAGGAAAATGTCATAGTCTTGAAAATATGCCCCGACTGCACCAAAGGGGGCAGTGCTCGGAGTACCACAAGCCCCGAGCGCCACACTCTAGACGGGCACCGAGAACCCCAGGGCTCCAGCGTCGGAGCACGAAGCCGCAACGGCGCGCATCTAGAACTAGTGCTCCCCACAAATCGGCTGGCCTGAGTGAAGGAGACAAGCATGATGTGTCCTCCACTACGAGCAACTCGCCCGACGCATATCTTCAAGGCCCGGACCAGACTCACTCCCCAAGCATAGACATGAGTATTCAACGTCATCAACCCCAAGCTTGAGCCGGGTGTTGGGGAATGCAGTAATTTCAAAAAAAATCCTACGCACACACAAGATCTATCTAGGTGATGCATAGCAACGAGAGGGAAGCGTGTTATGCACGTACCCTCGTACATCGTAAGCGGAAGCGTTATGACAACGTGGTTGATGTAGTCATACGTCTCCCCGATCAGACCGATCATAGCACCAAAGGTACGGCACATCCGTGATCTCCACACGTTCAGCTCGGTTACGTCCCACGAACTCTAGATCCAGGTGAGGTCGACGCAGTGTTTCGTCAGCACGACGATGATGATGAAGTTACCATCGCAGGGCTTCGCCTAAGCACTACAACGATATGACCGAGGTGGAAATCTATGGAGGGGGCACCGCACATGGTTAAACCATGAACTTATGTGTCTATAGGGTTCCCCCTCCCCCGTATATAAAGGAGTGGAGGAGGGGGAGGGCCCGCCCTCTCATGGCATGCCCAAGGGGGGGTCCTACTACCGGTGGGAGTAGGATTCCCCCTTCCCTAGTTGGAGTAGGAGAGGAAGGAAGGGGAGAGAGAGGGAAGGGAAGGGGGGCCTCCCCCACACACAATTCGGAAATGGCTTGGTGGGGAGCGGCCTCCACTTTGGCTGCCTCCTCCTCTCTCCCACTAAAGCCCAATAAGGCCCATACACTCCCCGGGGGGTTCCGGTAACCCCCGGTTCTCCGGTAAATGCCCGAACTCATCCGGAACCATTCCGATGTCCAAACATAGCCTTCCAATATATCGATCTTTATGTCTTGACCTTTTCCAGACTCCTCGTCATGTCCGTTACCATATCTGGGACTCCGAAACACCTTCGGTACATCAAAACACATAAACTCATAATGTCGATCGTCACCGAACGTTAAGCGTGCGGACCCTACCGGTTCGAGAACTACATAGACATGATCGAGACTCATCTCCGGTCAATAACCAATAGCGGAACCTGGATGCTCATATTGGTTCCCACATATTCTGCGAAGATCTTTACTGGTCAAACAGCATAACAACATACATTGTTCCCTTTGTCATCGGTAGGTTACTTGCCCGAGATTTGATCGTCAGTATCTCAATACCTAGTTCAATCTCGTTACCAGCAAGTCTCTTTACTCGTTCTGTAATTCAACATCCCATAGCTAACTCATTAGTCACACTGCTTGCAAGGATTATAGTGATGTGCATTACCGAGAGGGCCTAGATATACCTCTCCGACAATCGGAGTGAGAAATCCAAATCTCGATCTATGCCAACTCAACAAACACCATCGGAGACACCTTATAATCACCCAGTTACGTTGTGGCATTTGATTGCACACTAAGTGTTCCTCCGGTATTCGGGAGTGGCATAATCTCATAGTCACAGGAACATGTATAAGTCATGAAGAAAGCAATAACAATAAACTAAATGATCATAGTGCTAAGCTAACGGATGGGTCTAGTCCATCACATCATTCTCTAATGATGTGATCCGTTCATCAAATGACAATACATGTCCATGGCTAGGAAACTTAACCATCTTTGATTAACGAGTTAGTAAAGTAGATGCATACTAGGGCCACTCTGTTCGTCTATGTATTCACACATTTACTAAGTTTCCGGTTAATACCATTCTAGCATGAATAATAAACATTTATCATGATATAAGGAAATATAAATAACAACTTTATTATTGCCTCTATGGTATATTTCCTTCACCTGGGGCCTGGCGCTGGCCTGTTCCTTTCAGCATAACTAGCAGAAGGCGGTGAATGGTGGAGGAAAGGTGTGTGGGAACTCTCCCACACCTTGTCCACCCCCTCTTTTATACGCCGATCGAGGCTGGGTGCCAATCCATCAGCGGGTAACCGCCACCCTCCTCCACCAATTCATGAAGACCGGGCCCCTGCCTTGACGCTCTACCACACCACGCGCCTCCATTACCTACCCCACACAATGCACGCAGCATACATTGCTAAGGATAAGAGCATGGTGGGAAGAGTGAATTGGCAGTTACTCGCCCATGTGTTAAATTCTTTCACAGGCCATTCAAAAAGTGGCCCCAGTGCAATTGGCATTACACGATGCACGGGAGAAGCGGAAACTGACCTGGGCTCAGGTCAATGATGAAGCAAAGAATATCTCAAAAGACGAGCAACTACAATCCTCTCGCCTGTGCAATGGACAGGTCCTACATCGACGACACCCGATGGCACGTTCGGGACAGGACCGGGGGCTCCTATCGGTGCAACAAACCCTGGGTTTGTTGCCTAGACGGTGCACATGCCTAAGAGAAAACATTACAACATCCAAGACCACACCAAGTAGAAGATCTCAGCTCTTTGAGGAATCAGAGTGCGGATCCAGAAGACCAAGTGAAGCCAAATGAGCAGGACACCACTAAGGGGAAACCCCCCTTGCCGGGAAGGCGAGCCTAGCGAGAACAAGGTACCCCAAACACAAACCTCAATACCGCCCCCACAGGCCTGTCATGCCTTACGAAGGCAAACTACCCCGCCAAGGCTTCACCGCTCCACCTCACAGCGATGGGAGTCATCGATCGGTGTGGTGTCAAGCCCCCAAGTGACTAAGTGGCTATCTTTTGCCCCATTGCAGCCACTTCCTATGGAAACCACGTCCAAATGACACCCATCCAACGACGTGTCAAGAAGGCATAAAAGAAGGCGGCCGAAATTCCCAGCAAGGCTTGCCCGTGCATGCCATGATGTAACACTAAGCGCCGCATTTAATGAAGTCTGCCATATCTGCAGAGTTAGATATTATAGCACTGTTTGCTATCTAATCAGTACGCAATGACTGATTTGCCATTGTGGCGACCCCCTAATCTATGAAAGGAGGCCCATGGCAACCATAGAAGAGATTCGTACCCTTGTACACTCATATGCGCGTAGCTGCTCTCGGCCCGAGTCAACCCTGTCGGGCAAGAGCGCTGCGTTTCCACCACAATCCACCAAAGCAGGACTAGGGTTTTACGCCTCACGGCTGACTGAACCTAGGTAAAATTTCCCGTGCGATCTCTGTCTTGCTGTGCTATGTCTCTCCGCTCTTTGTGCAGCATGCTCATCCCCAGCGCCGCGGTTTCCCACGACAACGTTAGCTGCCCACCCTTGTGGCCACCTAGAGGGGGCTCCACCCACGGTGCCGTCCCATCCGCAGCAACCCTCCCAGGGGCAGCCATGCCGGTGCCTGCAAACCCAGCTTGTCGATGATCCTGACGAGATGTCAATGGCCTCGTCCGACCCATAGACTTAGCAAGAACAACGTTGTGTGTTGAAGGGCAGAAAGAAGGAAGATGCCCGTGTCACCATTGAGCTGCGTCATGAGGCACGCTGCAATTGGACAGGCACAATGGCCCAAGCGTTAACAAACCCACGCACAATGTCGGGCGTACTTGCCTTATGAGGTAGGCTACCCCACCTTCACTCGCGAGCTGTGGCAATTCCGTGTCCATCGTCTCGTACCTTCAAGACTGACTTGCCAGAAAAATACGATGGAAAACTGAACCCGACAGAGTTCTGGGGCATTTATACGATCATCATTCGAGCTGCTGGGGGGATGAGAAGGTGCTCGCCAACTACTTTTCATTGGCACTCAAGCCCAATGTGAGGTCCTGGCTGATGCACCTACCTAAGGATTCCATTTCCTTATGTGTAGACATGTGGAACAAGCTTGTTGGTAGCTTTACAGGCGGCCATCATGAGCCCGGACAGCTAGTGACCTGCAGGCCCTATTACAGTAGGAAGGTGAGAGCCTGCGTACGTATTTCCAAAGATTCAGTCAAGTACATCGCAATATCCCAAAGATTCATCCGGCAACGGTAATTCCCACGTTCTACACGAATGTTCACAAATAGGAGGATGTGTGCTAAGATGAATGTTCGGTTACGAAACACCGTCAACGAACTCTACATGTTGGTGGACAAGTGTGCTCGGGCTGAGGAGGGCAGGAGACTCCCAGGGGAGGAGGCTAGTGTCGAAGTCGATTTAGAGGATAACAACGACGCCGGCACCCAATAGAAAGAAAAACCAAAAGCACAACAAGAAGTGCAAAGGGAAAGTAGTAATTGCCAATGAGAGCTCCAGTGATCCTAGCGCTGGCAAGAAAGCAAAGACCGAGACATCTGGCAAGGAAGCTGCTACATGCACTAATTGTCGGGCAGCCACGGCGGCTGAGTAAACTAGCAAGTCTAACGGGCCATACTGCACGATCCACCGGACTAAAGGCCACGATCTCCAAGAATGCAGACAAGTTGAGCAGCTTGTTGAGAAACAGAAAACTGAATACGAGAAGCATGATAAGGATTGAGCAAAAATGATGCTGGCGGGAAAGGCCATGGTGGCCATGGGGAGCTCCGTGGCAAGGCCAACCAACATAAGGAGGGTGAAGATGAGAGTGAGGAAGAGCACAATGGTGAATCAAGTGAGGACGAATTTCATAAATCTACCAAAGCGATATGTATTAAACGGGGTGCATATTAGCACTCCTCTCACCACCAGCTTAAACAGCGGGCATGTGAGGTCAATGCGGTAGAGCCTGCAGCAAATGCTCGGGAACCACTCAAATGGTATCGCCAAAATTATGGGAAATAAAAATTTCCATACACTCACCAAGATCAATCTAGGAGATGTACATGTACGAGAGGAGAGGTTGGATCAATGTACCCTTGTAGATCGCTAAGTGGAAACGTTGAGAAACGCGGTTGATGTAGTCGAACGTCTTCGCGATCCAATCACGATCCGTCCACGCACCCCAGATCAAGCGCCGAATGGATGGCACCACCGAGTTTAGCACATGTGCTACTCGGCGGCGTATTCTCCTTCTTGATTGAGCAAGCGAGAGATAGGGGGTAGATGCGATCAGGACCAACACAACGGTATGGTGGTGGTGGATGTCAGTGTCAAAACCGGCTGATCTTGGGTAGGGGGTCCCAAACTTTGTGTCTAAGGTCGATGGTTACACGAGACAAGGGACAGAATGTTTACCCAGGTTCAGGCCCTTTCTATGGAGGTAATACCCTACTTCCTGCTTGATTGATCTTAATGAATATGAATATTACAAGAGTTGATCTACCATGATATCGCAATGGCTAAACCCTAGAAGTCTAGCCTATCTGACTATGATTATGAGGATATATGTCTACGGACCTTGCCCTCCGGTTTAAATAGACACAGAGGGATCTAGGGTTACATAAGGTCGATTACAGAGAAAGGAATCTTCATATTCGGACGCCAAGCTTGCCTTCCACTTCAAGGAGAGTCCCATCCGGACACGAGTAGAGTCTTTGGTCTTTGTATCTTCACAGCCCATCAGTCCGGCCCATGTCTAATATGTCGGACGCCCGAGGACCCCTTAGTCCAGGACTCCCTCAGTAGCCCCTGAAACAGGCTTCAATGACGAGGTGTCCGGCGCGCCAATTGTCTTCAGCATTGCAAGGAAGGTTCCCCTTTCCGAATACTCCAAGATAATCTTCGGACGCAATGAACGTGTCCGGATCTGCAACACAAGTACCACACACAACCGTAGAGAATATAATATTGCACGAGTCCAATCCGCTGACAACTTTTTGTAATGTGACATCACGTCTGCTTGGTCATCATTTCGAACCGTTTTCCGTCTGCCGTTCCACATTTCGAGACGCGGATTTCATAGGCACGTCCTGTCGAAGCAGAGATCGTGTCCCCTTCTTGCGGGATTCTCATCAATACGGTCGTTGGTAATCTAACCGTGCCATTTACACAGCCCTTGGGAACAGGTGAGTTTTAAGGCGAGTGGGGAGGTGCTTGATATTCACTGCCTTTATAAGGAGATAAGGATTCCCTTTTCTTCACCCACGCCTTCTCTCTTTCTTTGCCCTTCCATTATCGAGCTCCAGCACCCAAGTCCTCATTCTTTCCGCCTCAAGGAAGCACTCAACCATGTCTGGATCTGGAGGGCAAGGCAAGTGGATGGCCTCCTCCGTTAGGGAGAAGGACATCACGAGGCTTCGAGAGGCTATGTATCTGGCAAAATAAATCGCACACCGGCTTCCAGCCAAGGGGCAAATCGTCCCCACCCCGAAGCCCAACGAGAGGGTGGTGTTCATACCTCATTTCATCCGTGAGTTAGGGTTTCCTCTCCAACCTTTCGTCCACGGGCTTATGTTCTATTACCGGCTAAAATTCCATGACCTAGCCCCGAATTATTTCCTCAACATCTCGGCTTTCATTGTCGTGCGTTAGGCCTTCCTCCACATCCAACCCCACTTCGGACTGTGGCTCAAGATTTTCAACGTGAAGCCAAAGGTGGTGGATGGCCAGCACGCGGAGTGCGGAGCGCCATGGTGAGCAAGCTGCCCAATGTCACATGGCCCAAGGGTACTTTTGTGGAGACCGTAAAGGAGTGGCAAAAACTATGGTTCTACATCACAGAGCCCCACGACGCCACCTGGGCCGCGGCTTCTGGATTCAAGTCTGGAGCTCCAATGTGGCTCACCTCCTAGATAGAGAAGTGCCCAAATTGGTCTTCGTCGGACGAGCTGATAGCGCTGCAAACACGCATTCAAAGGATGGATGATAAAGACATCAAGCTCATCGACGTAATCAAGGTGATGCTGGTTCGCCGGATCCTCCCATGCCAAAGCCGAAGCTGCCCCTTATGGGAATTCGACCCGAAGAAGCACCAAACCTTGCAAAGGCTCTTCGGAACCACTCACGAAGATGCCTAGAAGTTGCTCTTTAAGGGCAACGAGACGCCGCCAGCCATAGACTCGGACCGCGGGCACGATATTACCCATTCTGCCAATGCGGTAAGCTTTTCACATACCCAGACGCATCCTCTACCTACTTGTTTCAAGGAGGATATCTAAACTTTATTTTTTTCAGGTATGGACGAAGAGGGCGGAGCGGATTCAATGTTCGGCTCCGCTGCCCGAGGAACCAGTCATTTCGCTCCTGGCGAAGATGCTGGTGCCGGCGCCCTAACAGGCGCCGGAGAAAAAGGCCAAGAAGAAGGCAAAGGGGGTCCGGAGTGGCCCCGTCGCAAGGGAGCTTCATACGTGTCGTCCGAAGACAAGACTCTCTCCTCCGCCACCAAAGACAATGACGAGGAGGAGGAAGAAAGCACCTCTTCCCCTGATGGGGGGGAGGAAGAAGAGGGCTGCCTCCACAAATCTTGAGGCGGAGGTGCCCAAGAGGGGGAAGGGTCCCCTGTGGATAACTCCGCATGGGACATCGACAAAAGCCCGGAGCGACTCCCCCGAAACAAGCCACTGGCCGCGTCGTGGGTAATAAAAACCCGCATTTGTCCGTGCATCCGGCCTCTCTTTCTTCATAATATAATATGTTAATTTATGCCATTGCAGTCCGGCCTACGACAGCTCCCTGTGATCCTCATCAAGAGGCTAGTTGGATTCGAAGGCGATGGCCCGCGAGTCACCGCCGGCCGCTCACTCACCCACGGCCATGGGAAACGACGAGGTATTGTCCCAGAGGACCTTCCCCGGACAGGCAGAGGTTTAGGAGGCCGCCAGGGTGATGCCAAACAGCGAAACCTAGGCGGCTAGACACACGGGGCTTTGCTCAGTTCAGCCACCAGCCGAATACAAGTCCGGAGACCTATACAGCTCCGGAATCCGGCCAGCAACCTCCTTCGAAAGAGGGGGGTGTGCCTATTCCACTAGTGACCTCTGTCCAACCAGAGGCATCGGATAATGTGTTGGAGGCACTACGAGGCGCTTCCATTGTGGATGAACACCATATCCTTATGTGTACGGTGATTGAGAGGGTTCAGTCCGTCAAGAGCGGACTAACCGAAGCCTGCAGCAGCTTGCTGACAGGTTTTGAGGTAAGAGACGCACAAGAGAAAGTCCCAATATAGACAGTAGCCCCTGAGACACTGTCCGGTGTTCGGAAAGAAAAGCCAGACAGAGGATCAATTTATTTTTGCAGGAAACTGACTAAAGATGTCTTATATGAATAAGTAGACATCGTTGCTGGCCGCGACCTCACACACTGCCGAAGTCTCCGGACTAAAGCAGAGACTGGAGCATGCCAAGGAGGTGCTCGGCCAAGTGAGGAAGCAGCTAGAAGACAAGCAAGGTATGTATTGACGGGCTGTATATTCGGAAAGAATAAATAATGTGTATTGACCATAGTGCCATGATATGTGTAGGAGCGGCGACCGAGGTCGGGGTCCTTAAACAGGCCTTGGCCCAAGTCGAGGATGAAGCTGCCAAGGAAAAAGCCATCCATGAGAATCACGAGGCCCGGCTTGATGAGGTCCAGCAAGAGCTCCAGGATGCGGTTAACAGATGCGAATCCTTGGAGTGCGATGTTTCGGCTCGAGAGACCAATCTCGCTACGGCCCGCCAAAACACAGAAAAGGCCTGGATTGAGTCCCAGGGCACCCTCCAGGAGATCCAGGAGGCCAAGAAAATCGCGGCGGGTAGGGTGTTTAGTATGCAAAGGAAATATGTGAAGAAGAAGTATCTCTTACTAACCCGGAATCGCAGTTCTCCAGGGGTGTTTGTGGATCTGCCACGCAGTGTGTCTGACGCTACGGAGTTCTTTCGAGCTGAAGAAGGGAGCTCTATGGAGAAGCTGTTCTGGTCACAATATCTTGCGCCGGAATATCTAGTGCCCTTTAGCGATCAGCTAAAACAGCTAGTCAAGCTGCATAGGGTGGCCGAACTGGCCATGAAGGATTTAAGAATCCGGTTGTGGCCTACCAAAGCTATACCCGGCAGCTACTTCGGGCTCGTGAAGCGGCTGGTGAATGCCTGCCCTCGGCTGGACGTCGTCAAGCGGTCGGTTTGCATTGAGGGCGCGCGCATGGCCTTCGCCCGCATCAAGGTGTGGTGGGCGAAGATGGACGCCGTGAAGCTTACGACCGGGGATCCACCAGAGGGCAAGGAGCACCGCACGTCTGAGCGGTATTTTGAAGACGTCCTGGAGGGGTCTCATATTGTGGCGACGCAATGTGCGCAAGACATTATTTTCAAATGAATACATTGAAGGAAATATGCCCTAGAGGCAATAATAAAGTTATTATTTATTCCCTTATATCATGATAAATGCTTATTATTCATGCTAGAATTGTATTAACCGGAAACTTAGTACATGCGTGAACACATAGAGAAACTAAGTGTCACTAGTATGCCTCTACTTGACTAGCTCGTTAATCAAAGATCGTTAAGTTTCCTAGCCATGGACAAGAGTTGTCATTTGATGAATGGGATCACATCATTAGAGAATGATGTGATTGACTTTACCCATCCGTTAGATTAGCACGATGAGCGTTTAGTTTGTTGCTATTACTTTCTTCATAACTTATACATGTTCCTATGACTATGATATTATGCAACTCCTGGATACCGGAGGAACACCTTGCATGCTACCAAACGTCACAACGTAACTGGTTGCTTATAAAGGTTCTCTATAGGAGTCTCCAATGGTGTTTGTTGAGTTGGCATAGATTGAGATTAGGATTTGTCACTCCGAGTATCGGAGAGGTATTCTGGGCCCTCTCGGTAATGCACAATACTATAAGCCTTGCAAGCATTGTGACTAATGAGTTAGTTGCGGGATGATGCATTACAGAATGAGTAAAGAGACTTGCCGGTAACGAGATTGAACTAGTATTGAGATACCGACGATTGAATCTCGGGCAAGTAACATACCGATGGCAAAGGGAACAACGTATACCGTTATGCGGTTTGACCGATAAAGATCTTCATAGAATATGTAGGAACCAATATGAGCATCCAGGTTCCGCTATTGGTTATTGACCAGAGATGACTCTCGGTCATGTCTACATAGTTCTCGAACCGGTAGGGTCCGCACGCTTAACGTTTGGTGACGATTAGTACTATGAGCTTTATGTAATTTGATGTATCGAACATTGTTCAGAGTCATGGATGTGATCATGGACATGACGAGGAGTCTCGAAATGATCGAGCCATAAAGATTGATATATTGGAAGGCTATATCCAGACATCGGAAAGGTTCCGAGTTCCAGGTATTCTTGGGAGTACCGGGGGATTTACGGGAATATGGGAGCACATATGGGCCTTAGTGGGCTTTAAGGGAAAAAGAGGAGAAGCCACGAGGGCTGGCCGCGCGCCTCCCATGGGCATAGTCCGAATTGAACTAGGGGAGGGGCTGCGCCCCCTCTTTCCTTCTCATCCCCTTCTCCTTCCTTTCCCCTCCTAGTAGGACTAGGAAAGGAGGATTCCTCCCCCCCTTGGCGCGCCTAGAGAGGCCGGCCGGCCTCCCCTCCCTCCGTTATATACGTGGGGAGGTGGGCACCCTAGAACACACAAGTTGATTAGTTGATCTTTTAGCCGCGTGCGGTGCCCTCCTCCACCATAATCCACCTCGATCATATCGTAGCGGTGCTTAGGCGAAGCCCTGCCTCGGTAGCATCATCATCACCGTCATCACGCTGTTGTGCTGACGGAACTCTTCCTCAAAGCTCTGCTAGATCAGAGTTCGTGGGACGTCACCGAGCTGAACATGTGCTGAACTCGGAGGTGCCATGCGTTCGTTACTTGGATCAGTCGGATCATGAAGACGTACGACTACATCAACCGCGTTCTCATAACGCTTCCTCTGACGGTCTACGAGGGTACGTAGACAATACTCTTCCCTCTCGTTGCTATGCATGACCATGATCTCGCGTGTGCGTAGGAAATTTTTTGAAATTACTGTGTTCCCCAACAGTGGTATCCGAGCCGGGTTTATGCATAGATGTTATATGCACGAGTAGAACACAAATGAGTTGTGGGCGTGGTTATATACATATTGCTTGCCGTCACTAGGTGATTCTTGATTCGGCGGTATTGTTGGATGAAGTGGCCTAGACCGACATTACGCGTACGCTTACGCGAGACTGGTTCTACCGTCGTGCTTCGCACACAGGTGGCTAGTGGGTGTCTGTTTCTCCAAC
The DNA here is from genome assembly GCF_003073215.2 of Triticum urartu. Classification (NCBI taxonomy): domain Eukaryota; kingdom Viridiplantae; phylum Streptophyta; class Magnoliopsida; order Poales; family Poaceae; genus Triticum; species Triticum urartu. The sequence goes on from NC_053025.1 coordinate 269,500,613, forward strand.
TGTAGTTGAATCGAATTCAATGACAGGGTTCATTTAGAAGGTCAAAAAGCAATCACTATACCGCATTGTGGTTTCTAATGCGTAGGTAAGAACGATTGTTGCTCAGCCCGTAGCAGCCATGTAAAACTTGCAACAACAAAGTAGAGGATGTCTAACTTGTTTTTGCAGGGCTTGTAGTGATGTGATATGGTCAAGACATGATGAGATATAATTTGATGTATGAGATGATCATGTTTTTGTTGAAGTTATCAGAAACTGGCAGAAGCCTTATGGTTGTCTCTTTATTGCATAAGATGCAAGCACCAAATAATTGCTTTACTTCATCGCTATGCGATAGCAATAGTTGCAAGAGCAATAGTTGGTGAGACGACCATGTGATGACACGTTGATAGAGATCAAGATGATGGAGATCATGGTGTCATGCCGGTGATGATAGAGATCATGACAGCACTTTGGAGATGGAGATTAAAGGCGCAAGATGATCATGGCCTTATCATGTCACATATTTTGATTGCATGTGATGTTTATCCTTTGTGCATCTTATTTTGCTTAGTTCGGTGGTAGCATTATCAGATGATCTCTCACTAAATTTCAAGGTATAAGTGTTCTCCCTGAGTATGCACGGTTGCGACAGTTCGTCGTGCCGAGACACCACGTGATGATCGGTTGTGATAAGCTCTACGTTCACATACAACAGGTGCAAACCAGTTTTGCACACGCGGAATACTTGGGTTAAACTTGACGAGCCTAGCATATGCAGATATGGCCTCGAAACACTGGAGACCGAAAGGTCGAGCGTGAATCATGTAGTAGATATGATCAACATAGTGATGTTCACCATTGAAAACTACTCCATCTCACGTGATGATCGGACATGGTTTAGTTGATTTGGATAACGTGATCATTTAGATGACTAGAGGGATGTCTATCTAAGTGGGAGTTCTTAAGTAATATGATCAATTGAACTTTAATTTATCATGAACTTAGTCCTGATAGTATTTGCATAACTATGTTGTAGATCAATAGCTCGCGATGTTGCTCCGCGTATATTTTGATATGTTCCTAGAGAAAAACTATGTCGAAAGATGTTAGTAGCAATGTTGCGGACTTGTTCCGTGATCTGAGGATTATCATCATTTCTGCACAGAAGAATTATGTCCTTAATGCACCGCTAGGTGACGGAACTATTGCATGAGCAGATATAGACGTTATGAACGTTTGACAAAGCTCGGTATGATGACTACTTGATAGTTTAGTGCACCATGCTTCACGGCTTAGAACCGGGACGTCAAAAATGTATTGAATGCCATGGAACACATAAGATGTTCTAAGAGTTGAAATTGGTATTTCATACCCATGCCCGTGTCGAGAAGTATGAGCCTCTGACAGTACTTTGCCTACAAGGTGGAGGAGAATAGCTCAACCAGTGAGCATGTGCTCAGATTGTCTGGGTACTACAATTGCTTGAATCAAGTGGGAGTTAATCTTCCAAATAATATAGTAAACGATAAAGTTCTCTAGTCACTATCACCAAGTTACTAGAACTTAGTGATGAGCTATAATATGCAAGGGATGACGAAAACGATTCCCGAGCTCTTCGTGATGCTGAAATTAGCGAAGGTATAAATCAAGATAAGCATTAAGTGCTGATGGTTGACAAGACCACTAGTTTCAAATAAAAGGGAGAGGGGAAGAAAGGGAACTTCAAGAAGAATGGCAAGCAATTCGCCTCTCCCATGAAGAAGCCCAAAGCTAGACCCAAGCCTGAAACTGTGCTTCTACAGCAAAGGAAATAATCACTGGAAGTGGAACTACCCTAGATACTTGGCGGATAAGAAGGATGGCAAAGTGAACAAAGGTATATTTGATATACATGTTATTAATGTGTACTTTACTAGTGTTTATAGCAAACCCCTCAGTATTTGATACTAGTTCAGTTGCTAAGATTAGTAACTCGAAACGGGAGTTGCAGATTGAACAAAGACTAGTTAACGGTGAAGTGAAGATATGTGTAGGAAGTGGTTCCAAGATTGATATGATCATCATCGCCCACTCCCTATACTTTTGAGATTAGTGTTGAACCTAAATAAATGTTATTTGGTGTTTGCGTTAAGCATGAATATGATTTGATCATATTTATTGCAATATGGTTCTTCATTTAAGTCAAAGAATAATTGTTGTTCTATTTACATGAATAAAACCTTCTATGGTCATACACTCAATATAAATGGTTTATTGAATCTCGATCGTAGTGATACACATATTCATAATATTGAAGCCAAAAGATGCAAAGTTTATAATGATAGTGCAGCTTATATGTGGCACTGCTGTTTAGGTTATATTGGTGTAAAGCGCATGAAGAAACTCCATGCTAATGGACTTTTGGAATCACTTGATTATGAATCACTTGATGCTTGCGGAACATGCCTCATGGGCAAGATGACTAAGACTCCATTCTTCGGAACAATGGAGCGAGCAACAGACTTGTTGGAAATAATACATACTGATGTATGCATTTTGATAGTGTTGAGGCTCACGGCAGGTATCGTTATTGTCCGACCTTCATAGATGATTTGAGAAGATATGGGCATATCTACTTGATTAAACATAAATCTGAAGCATTTGAAAAGTTCAAATAATTTCAGAGTGAAGTGGAAAATCATCGTAACATGAAAATAAAGTTTCTACGATCTGATCGTGGAGGAGAATATTTTGAGTTATGAGTTTGGTCATCATTTGAAACAATGCAGAATAGTTTCGCAACTCACGCCACCTGGAACACCACAGTGTAATGGTGTGTCCGAACATCGTAATCGTACATTATTGGATATGGTGCGATCTATGATGTCTCTTACTAATTTACCAGTATCATTTTGGGGTTATGCATTAGAGACAGCTGCTTTCACATTAAATAGGGCACGATCTAAATCCATTGAGATGACACCGTATGTTCCATGGTTTGGCAAGAAACCAGAGCTGTCATTTCTTAAAGTTTGGGGTTGCGATGCTTATGTGAAAAAGTTTCAAACAGATAAGCTCCAACCCAAATCGGAGTAGTGTGTCTTCATAGGATACCCAATAAGAAACTGTTGGGTACAACTTCTATCACAGATCCTAAGGCAAGATATTTTGTTGCTAAGAATGGATGCTTTCTGGAGAAGTAGTTTCTCTCGAAAGAAGTGAGTGGGAGGAAAGTAGAACTTGCTAAGGTAATTGTAACTTCTCCCTAATTGGAAAGTAGTTCATCACAAAAATCAGTTCCAGTGATTCCTACACCAATTAGTGAGGAAGCTAATGATGATGATCATGAAACTTCAGATCAAGTTACTACCGAACTTTGTAGGTTAGCCAGAGTATGGTCCACACCAGAGTGGTATGGTAATCCTGTTCTAGAAGTCATGTTACTCGACCATGACGAACCTTCGAACTATGAGGAAGCGATGATGAGCCCAGATTCCGCAAAATGGCTTGAGGCCATGAAATCTGAGATGGGATCCATGTATGAGAACAAAGTGCGGACTTTGATTGACCTACATGATGATCAGTGAGTCATTGAGAATAAATGGATCTTCAAGAGGAAGACGGACGATGATAGTAGTGTTACTATCTACAAAGCTCGAATTGTCGCAAAAGGTTTTTGACAAGTTCAAGATGTTGACCACGATGAGATTTTCTCACTCGTAGGGATGCTTAAGTCTGTCCGAATCATGTTAGCAATTGCCATATTTTATGAAATCTGGCAAATGGATGTCAAAACTGCATTCCTTAATGGATTTATTAAAGAAGATTTGTATATGATGCAATAAGAAGGTTTTGTCAATCCTAGTGGTGCTAACAAAGTGTGCAAGCTCTAGCAATCCATCTATGGTCTGGTGCAAGCATCTCGGAGTTGGAATATATACTTTGATAAAGTGATCAAAGCATATGGTTTTATACAGACTTGCAGTAAAGCCTGTATTTACAAGAAAGTGTGTGGGATCACTACAACATTTCTAATAAGTATATGTAAATGACATATTGTTGATCAGAAATAATGTAGAATTTTTTGGAAAGCTTAAATGAGTGTTTGAAAAGAGTTTTTCAAAGAAAGACCTCGATGAAGCTACTTACATATTGAGCATCAAGATCTATAGAGTTAGATCAAGACGATTGATATATTTTCAATGAGTACATACCTTCATAAGATTTTTAAGTAGTTCAAAATGGAAAAGTCAAAGAAGGGCTTCTTATCTGTGTTACAAGGTGTGAAGTAGAGTAAAGACTCAAAACCCGACCAATAGAAGAGAATGAAAAGGAATTCACTATGCCTTAGTCGTAATTTCTATAAAGTATGCCATGCTGTGTACCAGACCTATTGTGTACCTCACCATAATTTTGGCAAGAGGGTACAATAGTGATGCACGAGTGGATCACTGGACAACGGTCAAAAATATCCTTAGTGGAATAAGGAAATGTTTCTCGGTAATGGAGGTGACAAAGAGTTCGTCGTAAAGAGTTACGTCGCTGCAAGCTTTGACACCGATCTGGATGACTCTAAGTCACGATCTAGATACATATTGAAAGTGGTATCAATTAGCTAGAGTAGCTCCATGCAAAGCATTGTAGACATAGAAAATTTGCAAAATACATATGGCTCTGAATGTGGCAGACTCGTTGACTAAATTTCTCTCACAAGCAAAACATGATCACTCTTTGGTTGTTAATCACATAACCACGTGAACTAGATTATCGACTCTAGTAAACTCTTTGGGTGTTAGTCACATGGATAAGTGAACTAATCACATGAAGATGTGAACTATTGTTGTTAAATCACACGACGATGTGAACTAGATTATTGACTCTAGTGCAAGTCGCAGACTGAATGAAATATGCCCTAGAGGCAATAATAAAGTTATTATTTATTTCCTTATATCTTGATAAATTTTTATTATTCATGCTAGAATTGTATTAACTAGAAACTTAGTACATGTGTGAATACATAGACAAACTAAGTGTCACTAGTATGCCTCTACTTGACTAGCTCGTTAATCAAAGATGGTTAAGTTTCCTAGCCATGGACAAGAGTTGTCATTTGATGAACGGGATCACATCATTAGAGAATGATGTGATTGACTTGACCCATCCGTTAGCTTAGTGCGATGATCGTTTAGTTCGTTGCTATTGCTTTCTTCATAGCTTATACATGTGCCTATGACTCTGAGACTATGCATCTCTCGGATACTGGAGGAACACTTTGTGTGCTAAAAAACGTCACAACGTAATTGGGTGATTACAAAGGTGCTCTATAGGTGTCTCCAATGGTGTTTGTTGAGTTGGCATAGATAAAGATTAGGATTTGTCACTCCGAGTATCGGAGAGGTATCTTTGGGCCCTCTCAGTAATGCACATCACTATAAGCCTTGCAAGCATTGTGACTAATGAGTTAGTTGCGGGATGATGCATTATGGAATGAGTAAAGATACTTGCCGGTACTGAGATTGAACTAGGTATTAAGATACCGACAATCGAATCTCGGGCCAGTAACATACCGATGGCAATGGGAACAATGTATACCGTTATGCGGTTTAACCGATAAAGATCTTCGTAGAATATGTAGGGACCAATATGATCATCCACGTTCCGCTATTGGTTATTGACGGGAGATGAGTCTCGGTCATTTCTACATAGTTCTCAAACCCATAGGGTTCGCACGGTTAATATTCGGTGACGATTAGTATTATGAGTTTATGTGATTTGATGTACCGAAGGTTGTTCAGAGTCCCGGATGAGATCATGGACATGACGAGGAGTCTCTGTCGGATCATGGGTTCCGGCAAAACCCTCAAGCTTCGAACACAGGCGCGCGAAGATCTCCCCCCTACCGATCCACGTCCTAACTCAACTAAGATCTCAAGGGCAAACTTAACGAACGTGAAGCACAAGGGACACAAAATTTATACTGGTTCGGGCCACCGTTGTGGTGTAATACCCTACTCTAGTGTGGTGGTGGTGGATAGCCTGTCAGGCTAAGGATGAATAGTACAAGGGGAAGAACAACCTCCTAAAGAGAGGTGTTCTTGTGCTTAGTGGATGTGGTTGTGGGCATGAACTAGTTCTAGTCTAAGATGAGGTCGCCCCTTACATGTGATCGTGGGGGGTGCTGGTTGGCCTTCTCCTGGTATAAATGGGAGGCGTGCGGAGCCCCCGTCGCCCATCTTTCCTCTGCCTCCCCTGTTTCTTCACCGCCAAAATGCCGCCGAGGGGCCTTCGCGAGCTTTGGCTGCAACCCGCCGACTACGATGCCCCAGCGACCGGAGTGGAGATTGGAGCCGTTGCCTCCGGGAAGATCTTCATGACCCGAGGCTAGGGCGAGATTGCCCGAGTCTGCCGCGCGGAGGGCACCCTCCCGATCCACTTCGAGTACGATGGCACCTCTGTGCTGCTCTTCAAGGTCTTCGACGAGGAGGGCCGCCGCCTGGAGTGCTGCCCTGAAGGAGGTCACTAGGTGTGGGTAATGGCGGGCGCTGGGCCTGCCGCAGGCCTGGCCTGCAGCTCCTCCAGTGACAGCAGCGAATCCTGGTGGTCCAGTGACTCTCCCGAGTTCGTGGAGTCTCCGGAGACGAGCAATGACAACCACGTGCCCCCGAGCTCCCGCCGAGCCCAGAGTAGAGCTGCAGCGTCAGGCCGCCGCCGGTGCTGATCTGGATGAGGTTGGCGCCGGCCTCGGGTGGCCCACTGTTGATGATGGCGTCATCCACAGGGGCACCCGTAGTTAGGGCTCCCTAGGTTCTTGTCTTTTGTTCCCTACGAGGAATCAGGAAATGGACCCCGCTGGGCTTGTAGGGCGTCTGTAGTGTCCTTTGTTGACATTATCCTTATCATGAAATCGTGCATGTGCGTGCTCCGTTCCGGCTCGGTTTCCCCTTTCCATCCTCGCGACAGCAAGGTGCTCTACATTGATAGGTCCCGGTCCCCAGGAAGGCTTCAGCCGTCGCTGGTATGCCTGGTCGCGTGCCGTGGTCAAGGCCAGGAGGTGAGCGGCCTGAGGTCTAGTAAGAGCCCCTGAGGCGCGATGCTCAGGAGGTCCCCTTTAGTGTGCAAGTGACCGCCGAGAGGTAGGAGAGGGAGACTACGTCGCCGCAACGGGGCAACACAAATGAGAACTCTGCGCTGTAGCGGTTGATTGAGCACGAAACTTATCTTGGCAATCTAGGGTTGGTTCCTCACAAGATACCAGGCTTGGGCATCGGCCGCTGCTCAGTAGCTAGGTCAGACCCGTGCAGGCCTCCCCTTCCTCCCCATGTTCTTCTTGGTGCTCTACGTCCTCAGGTCTCGGCCCTCGAGCGAGCTCAGCCGCTGCTGGTATGCCAGGTCGCGTGCCATGGTCAACGCCAGGGGGTGAGGGCTGGAGAGCCAGTAAGACCTCCTAAGACGTGATGCTCAGGAGCCCCCCTTTCAACGCGCAAGCGAATCGCACGAGAGAAGAGGGAGAGTCCATAGCACCGCCTATCGTAGCCTCCAGGAAGTTCCTGCAAGTTAACACGAGGGAGTGCCCGAGCCGCCGTGGTGATTGCTGATTCGCCTCCGGTACGTGGGAGGGGACTCCCTGCTATAGAGAGCCTCCGGGGCATGTACAACCCTGCCCTGGCAGGTGGCTTTCACGGCAGGGCTAGACAAGGTGTGTCTGGGCACTCGTGAGCCAGCGCGGAACTCACGAGGCCCTACCTCAAGGCCGATTGCGCCTGGTCTTGGTTCTTGTTTGCTGTCTTGGTCCTGCGAGGTGGTTAGACAACCTGCGCCGAACGAATCTCTAGAGGTTATCGCATGCGAAAGCCAAGCACCAACGGCCCCTGGAGGTGACGTGAACAGGGCCGGCACGCCAGAGAGAGCTCGGCCGATGGATTTATCCACGATGCAGGGATGGGCCCGAGCACAGATGCCGTGCCTAATCCTCTCACACGAAGGGTCCTGAAGAAAGACGACCGACGCGTGGCTCCCGCGATGGGCGACAATCAAGAAGGTGATAGTCATAGATAGATTAAGCATGAAAAGTAACCTAGCTCAGGTAAGTGCATAAACGATACGCGCCACTGGGTCCGGCCCGAGAGGCTTGGGGATGATGCAGCCCGAGGGGCGCCCCCAGCAAGGTAAGCTAAAGACATAAATAAGGAAAGATACATGCCACAAGGACGGCCCCATGCAGCCTGGGAATAATGCAGCCCCCTGGGCGCTCCCAGCTAAACGAACATGGAAAATGTCACTTGGTTTCGTTGATGAAGGGGTGTTGAGGTAGGCGAAGGGGTTGCCCCTCACGAGCCACCGGGGCCCTAAGCCTTGGGAGGCACTGGGTCCCGGCGGTTCCTTGAGGACCGTCTCCATCTCCGCCAGGACTGGATGGTACCTGGCTTCCTAACACACCATGACGCTCAGCAGGTTGCACTGGAAGGCAGCAGCCATGCTCAGCAGGCCGAACGGCCAGAAGCTGTGAGGTGGACCTTCGCAGCGCCCAACACGTGAAGGCCAGAAGTGCTCCTGAGATGCGGCTCGGTTGAGCCCAGGTATGTCGATGCAGACACGCAGCTCACCACCCTCGCCTGGGTGGGGAGCAGCGCCAGGTAGGCGGCGGTCGCCGTGTATTGCTCTTGCTTCCTGAAGCTCCTGAGATACCTTGGTGATGAACTCCTGAGCATCGGGCGCTCCTTGCCTAGTGTCCTCGTAAAGGAGACGTGCCGTGAAACACGCCTCCAAGTGGTGCCCGAGCGTCTCCCTCATGATGTTGGCGAGGTCTGAGGCCCTCCAGAAGAGAGCCCCCGAGTCCTGCCCAAGGCGGGCGCCAGGCGCGCCTTCCATTGCGATAGAGTGAGGCGCCCCAGGTGCGGGCGCTGATCCTGACGAGGTGCCACTTGCGGTGCTTCCCTCCTGAGGTCCGGCACAGAGTTGCTGCTTCTTCTTCTTGGGGACGACCTCCGGAGGGTACCGAGTTGCATTGTGGCCAGGGTATTCGATTGACGCTGCTTGGAAGGCACGCTCGAGGGAGCACACCGCATCTCTTTCTTTGTAGGGGACTGTGAAAGTGCGTTATATCGACTAGAGGGGGGTGAATAGGCGATTTTTATGAAAGTCTTCAAAACTTGGGAGTTATGAAGACAGACAGTGAAGATTATGCCTATTGCTATGCAGCGGAAGTTAGATTACACTAGGCAAGCCATGGTCATGTATTCAATAGAGTGAAAGCACAGTGACAAACAGCTTCAGTGTAATAAGGATCAAGTAGGAAGAAGTTATGAAGCCAAACAGATCATGCATTCACGTTGTGAAGACAAATGATAAAGCAAGCACGCAATGACTTCACAATGAGTAACAACAAGAGAAGGAAGTGAAGATGAAACCAGTGACTCGTTGAAGACAATGATATGTTGGACTAGTTCCAGTTGCTGTGACAACTGTACGTCTGGTTGGAGCGGCTAGGTATTTAAACCTTAGGACACACAGTCCCGGACACCCAGTCCTGAACACACAGTTCAGGACACCAAGTCCTCACCGTAATCTCCTTGAGCTAAGGTCACTTAGTCCTCGCCCAATCACTCTGGTAAGTCTTCAAGGTAGACTCCCAAACCTTCACAGACTTCGTTCACTGGCAATCCACAATGTCTCTTGGATGCTCTGAACGCGACGCCTAACCGTCTGGAGGATTCACAGTCCTCAAGTGTAATAAGTCTTCAGATCACACAGACAAGAAGACTTAAGTGATGCCCAATTTACTCTAGCTCTGGGTGGTTAGGGCTTTTCTCCTCACTAGGAATTTTCTCTTAAAGGCTTCGAGGTGGGTTGCTCTCAAACGACAAAAGCCGTGCACTGAAATCTGAGCAGCCAACTGTTTATGGTTGTGGGGGTGGGCTATTTATAACCACTTGGCAACCCGACCTGATTTGTCCGAAATGACCTTAGGTCACTAAGGAACTGACACGTGTCTCAACGGTCAGATTTCGAACTCTCATGGCAACTTTACTTGGGCTACAGGCAAGGCTGACTTGTCCGGCTTTGGACAAGATTTGCTCTCATTGTCTTCACTTGAAGACATAGGTTTTTGATTTAGGCATCACTTAAGTCATTCTGACTTGTTCTCCTGGACCCCACTTAATAGTATGGTGGTTCCTATGACTCAACAAAAATAAAAAGAACTACGAAAGATCTAAGTCTTCGAGTTCCATAGGCTTCATAACGTGTCTTCTGTTGTCATAGTCTTCAATGTGAATATCTTCATATACCACCTTTGACTTCAATGTCTTCATTCATTTTTAGGGGTCATCTCTGGTAGTAAACCGAATCAATGAGGGACTTCTACCTGTGTTTTCCTGCAATTCTCACAAACACATTAGTCCCTCAACTAGGTTTGTCGTCAATACTCCAAAACCAACTAGGGGTGGCACTAGATGCACTTACAATCTCCCCCTTTTTGGTGATTGATGACAAACTAGTTGAAGTTTTCAACGGGGAATATAAAGTGTGAAGTCTGTAAAGGAATTGTCATCATAAGTTGCAAGTGCTCCCCCTGAAGATGTGCATATAAGTTAATTTGCTTTTGGAATGCAAATGCACATGGCAGGTTGTACTTGGGGAGATCAGCTTCAGCTTATGATGACAATCTACTATGCATGTGAAAGTATATGAAGATAATAACATGCATAATGGAAAATGGATGTCTGCAGAATGAGATGAGTGCGGAATTTATCGTCACACATGCAGAATTTATCTTCGCAAAAGGAGTGGTAAAACAAGTAGCAGACGACCATCGAGTTTTAGTGTTTACAACTCAAAAGAACCAAATGAAGCAAAACAAGAGTTGCAAACACGAAGCAAGTATAACAAAACAAGGCACCCGCCCATATTGACCCACTTGAAGACTATAAACATCATATGCTTCTCCCCCTTTTGTCAGGAATAACCGAAAAGGTTTGAAGACATAGAGTTTTCTACGCGTTCCCAGGCGCAGCAGGGTCGGTGGAGTTGTTTGGCGGTGCTGAGCTTTGAGGTGCTGAAGCGGGTGGTGTGAAGTAGCATCATCATCTTCATCAATGATCCTTGCAGTGACGGTGGCAGGAGATGAGGAATACTCAGAGTCTTCAAGTGACGGTGTGTTGTGCATCACAGCCCTCCTAGGAGGTATGGTGTCAAATTTGAAGCGCTCTGTGAAGCCATCCTCTTCAAGTTCAGCTTCAGTGCAGATCATTGAGAGCCCTTTCCACGTACGACGGCAAGTCTCATGCGTAACGAAGGCATTCTTGGTGGCCAGGTTTCGAAGACGATTGACATCCACCAAGAGGCTCTTCATCTGACGTTTCAGCCAGTCATGATGCCTATCTTGCTTTTGGTGAAGGGCCACAAGAAGCTCTCGGTCAGTGAGGACACGAGCACGCTTCTTGGGTCTTGGAGCGTTTGTGCTATCTGTGGCTTCAGTTGATGCTGGTGCACGTGTAGTGCCAGCCATAGGATAGACCCTGGACATGGCTTCAACACCTTCAACATTCTGCGTGAAGCTCTGGTGTTCGGCATTCTGAAGACTTATTGGTTGCTTGGCAGGCTCAGGGTATATTGCTTCAGCAGAGATATCCACATCTGCAGGAAGATGCGATGGTTTCGGGCTGAGGGATGATACGAAATTGTAGAGTGCAGTTTGATCAGCCTCATCACCCAAGGGGCATAGATTTTTAGACTAAATAAGTCCGAGCCTGACGCAGCAAGTTGTCGTATGAAAAGATCCTGTGCATTGAAGCATTTGCCATGCATGATATAGAACATGAGAGTCTTCATTGCACCCTCAATCTTGGCATGTGGAGAGTGTCCCTTAATGGGCCAGAGAGTCCGCCGGATAATATGATATATGGTCCTGGGCAGGTACTCTAGGTCTTCAACGAAGAACTCAGTTGGATAGGGTGCATCTTGAGGCAATGGCTTCATCATTGAGAGCATCTGACTCATATTGGGTTCAGGTCTCTGAAATATGCTCTCAATAGCTTCAGAATGAAGTTCACACCCTTCCTCGAAGAATTCGCCTGGAGTGGGCAGGCCAGTGAGCTCAATGATATTGAATGCATTGGCTTCATGATGGACATTTCCGGTCATCCACTCTAGGATCCAAGTCTTAGGATCTCTGTTGTAGCCTTTGATGTGGAGAGTGGCATAAAACTGAAGCAGAAGCTCTTCGTTCCAGTGCTCTTCATCAGTCACGAACGGCAGCAGACCCACTTGCCTGAAGCAGTCCAAAGCTTCCTCAAGACATGGCAGACCAGCAATAGCTTCAACCTCAAGGCGCTTGTGTGGGAAGATGCGACCTTGGTTGTATAAGATGCAAGAATAATAGCTGCGCTGTGAATAGCTCCAGAACCTGTCTGATACAATCCTTTCCCTTGAATAGGGGTTCTTGCAGCTATCGAAAGATGTGTTGTCTGCCTTGAAGCTGTTTACATCAAAGGAGCCAGGTGCTGATGCAGGACCTGGGAACCTTGGAAGCCTTGGGACTGGCTTCTGGACATGAGGCCTGTGCTCTATGTGATAGTCAAATTGTGGACCTGCAGCAGACTCAGGAACTGAAGTGTCTGGCTCAGTGGCTTCGCTGTCCGCTGAAGCATTTGGTGGGGCGGGCTCCACATTGGCTTCAGTGTTAGTAGTTTGAGGGACATCTTCAGTCACGTTCTCTTGGGGAACTGCATCTTGATGGAGCGAGGGAGTGAGTTCTGGAGGTGCTTCTTCATTGTCTTCGGCTGATGTTGCCGGAATTTCTGCAGACTGGACTTGAGGCCGTGGACCTTTGCGAAGCCTACGGAACGCAGACGATGCTTGTGGTGTCGGAGTGGGCTGGGCCTGAATGCCTTCTTCCTCCTGAGGGCGATCCTCCCATGACTCATCTTGTGCCATTGGCATCAGAGGACGACCAATGCTGATGGGTTCGCTTGTTTCAAGCTGAGGAAGGGCTGCATCACCTTGCACATTGTCCTGATGACCAATGTCTTCAGCAGCTAGTGGGTCGGCTGCTGGAATATCTTCAGCGTCAGGTACCTCTGTCGGAGCAAGCTCATGAACTGATAGTCTTCTTTCTGCATTGGGGTGAATGACAGAAAGGGGTTCAACCATCAAGGGCTCTGTGGGAGCAGCCCTAGATTTCTTAGTCTTGCGCTTCTTTTTACTAGGGGCAGAAGGAGAGGCTTCAGAGCTCTTCCTTTTTCTGGCTTCAGCTTCTGCAGCTCTTGTCTTCTTTAGCTCTGAAGCTGTTGACCGGCTCTTTGGCTTCGAGCCAGTCGTGGTGGTTGGGAAGACAATGGAAGTGGCTGCTTGTCTTGATGCCTCTGGTTCACTCACAGCAGGCTGCTTCTTCTTCTTTGCGGCCATCTTGGGGTCGATGCCTGGACGCCCAAGTGCCTTGCGCTTTTCAGCCTTGTTGTAGGCTTGAAAACATTTGTCAGCCAATGACTTCATCCTTTCACGCGAGCCTTGAGCTTCAGCATGCTTCTTCAGAAAGTTTTCTTTGAGATCATGCAGCATGATTTTGAAGCTTCTCACTTCCTGCACGCTGAGACTGGCCATGTGCTTCTTGAACTGAGCTTTTTCGTGATCAATTTTCTGCTTCAGCTCAACAATGCGTTGAGCAATGGCCAGTTCTGAAGCAATTGCGCCTTGGAAGGCGACGCTGAGTCCAACAGGCAGCTGCAGATCATTGAAGCTTATATCTGGTGTGTCAAACCATTCATCGATGAAGTTGTGGATGATGGCGACATCAAAGAGAGGCAGATTGTTGAAGATTTCCGCTTCCTCCTTGCTTTTGATGAGCTGTTCTAGTGCGTCATCGCCCAGATCTTCATCGCTTGATAGATCAATGACTTCACTGCGCAGAATGGCAGCAGCAGTGAGCTCTTTTCCTGTGTGTTGCTGGGGCTCCTTATCCTTCAGGGGCTTGGAGATGCGGGATACATCTTCAGACTGCACACTGACTTCAGGAGGTGCAGTTTTCAATGGCTTCGCCCTTGAGATTTTTGAGGCAGGGGCCGGCTTCGGCACAGCAGGAGCTTCATCAGACTCAGAATCAGCTGGAGGGTCATTCACAGCAGTCCCTTGGACTAAGATGTGGGTGATCAGGCCCTCAAGATTGGCAAACGGACCGTTGATATTGGGTTCCGCGTCGCGTGTGCCATCTGCCCTTGGTGAGGAGGGACCAGGATTGAAGTCAAGCCCAAATTTCTTCTTGTTTAGCTTCGCAGACTGTTGAGCAAACTGAAAGTTGCGTTTGAAGAGATTGTCGTCACGACACCAGAGAAGTGACGACGGATGTGCATCATCAGGCTATGGTCCTCGGACCATGCATGGGTAGAAGCCTTGAGCAATGGCTTCATCTCTAGTTCTGGGTACAAGGTTCTTGTATAAGATATCCCCCCATGGACTCTTGATTGAATTCTTTTCAGCATACTCCTGGGTGACGAAGCGGTATTTGAACCACTGTTCTGCCCAATAGCGTCGAATCCATTAGATTCGGGTTTTGCGCTGCCCATAGCTCTCTTCTGGATCTGTTTTGTACATTTCTGCCAAGTCTTCAGGCAGATCCTTGGAAGTTCCCTCACGTCTCTGTCTGCCCCCCTTTCCTGCTGCTGCAACTGAAGCCATAAAGTTTAACTTGAAAGGCTTCAAAACTTTCAAAGGCTTCAAAGGCTTTCTTTTTCTGGACAAACAGGAACTGGCTTCAGGAGAGTTTATGTGATGCTGTAGGAATTCTGCAAATGAATGCAGACTATGAGAACCGAAGGATTCTCCCACGGACATGTACCTGTGACAGCATTAAGGTGTGAGGGAAGGGGAAGAGGTCATATGCATTCTCAGAAGGTTTTGAAGATTAATCAGTTTAGAAGACATTGACCTCATTGTGCGAAGACATTCACTTATAGATAAGAAGTTGGTTCCAGATTTGTACGAACCCATAGATCAGTACAAGTGAGGAATCTAACTACTTTATGAAGCACAAGTGAATATACTAGGCATGTTATGAGATGCAGCGAGAGATCTAACTGGTGTGAAGAGAAACTTCTTATGGTTGAAAGTGACAAAACCATGAGATCAAAAGAGGCTGTAAAAAGAAGTTTTATTTACCACACTGGAACTGCTAGATGGAAGGAAGTTGATGCCGAGCAGTTCAGTCCTCCGTGCCCTAACTTGGCGACGGAAAACACCTACGGCGACGGCGGAGAGGACGATGTCCGCGGTCGGCGTGAGGACGGCGTTGGAGAGGTTGCGGCAGTGAAGCGCTTCGTCTCCAGCGTCGTCGAGTGCTAGCGGTGGCGCTAGGATTCGTGCGAGGATGGAAGAAGGAGATAATGACTGCGGTAACTGTGAATTTATAGACTCAGAGGCGGCACTGTGCTATTACGCAGGTGCCCCTGGCGGTTCGCATTTGAGGCAAGCGTGGCCAGTTAGCGGAAGTTTGGGGTTTGTTCCACGTCCCACGCACGCCTAAATTGTCGGGCGGTCGTTCCTGCTTCTCCGGATCTTATGTGGAGGAATGAGCATTAAAAACGGACTTTTATGGTTGTCTCTATGTCTTCAGCTGACAAGGACACAGTGAAGACATTCGACAGTTTCAACAGAATGCATATGACTTGGAGAGATAGAGTTTGAGATAGAAAGCATAGAGAGGTTAGGGTCCGATCACATTCACTTAGTTCAAAAGATTCAACCAAGAAGACATAGCTATAAGTGAATGCTGTAGAGGACAGAACACTTAGAGCATATATATATATATAATCATCGTAGTGAAGATAATCATGAAGACTTGTTAAGTTCGAAGCCAAACCAATGTGAATATATTACAAGGTAACGCCATGAGTTAAACACTTCAAAATGGAACGTTTGGTGGTGGCGTTACCCACCGTATAGGAAGTATTAGACCCAGACACGGCGCACAATTATGTGGCGCTCCGAAGTCAAATTCCATATTAATGTATTCACACTTAGAATGTATGTCTTCATTGATTGAAGATATACTTTACTTTGTGCCTTGCACATCTAAGTCATCAATATGCATAAGTGTTAGGATGTGTGCCTGATCACAGGACATTTGAGGATTCCAAGATATTTAGCTCACACCGTAACTTGCAAAACCTCTTCTCATCCAAGGGCTTGGTGAAGATATCTGCCAATTGCTCTTCAGTGTTGACATGTATGATATCAATGTCTTCCTTCACAACATGATCTCTGAGAAAGTGATGGCGAATTTCAATGTGCTTTGTCTTTGAGTGCTGAACTGAGTTGTTGGCAATCTTGATGGCGCTTTCGTTGTCGCAGTAAAGTGGCACTTGCTTCAGATGAATGCCATAATCCTTGAGTGTTTGCTTCATCCACAGAAGCTGAGCGCAGCAAGATCCAGCAGCAATGTATTCAGATTCAGCAGTGGAGAGAGATACACAGTTCTCCTTCTTTGAAGACCAACATACAAGTGATTGTCCCAGAAAGTGACATGTGCCTGATGTAGACTTGCGATCAACTTTGTCACCAGCATAATCAGCATCCGAAAATCCAACCAAATCAAACTCTGAGCCCTTTGGATACCATAATCCTAGAGTTGGGGTGTGAGCCAAATATCGAAGAATTAGCTTTACAGCTAAGTGATGCGACTCCTTCGGTGCCGCTTGAAATCGAGCACACATGCAAACACTAAGCATAATATCTGGCCTACATGCACATAAATAAAGCAAAGACCCAATCATGGAGCGGTATACCTTTTGATCGAACTCTTTACCATTGTCGTCAGGACCTAGATGATGTTTGGCTGGCATTGGTGTTGTGAAGCCTTTGCAGTCTTGCATACCGAACTTCTTCAGGCAATCTTTGAGATACTTCTCTTGAGATATGAAGATGCCATTGCGCTGTTGTCGGATTTGAAGACCAAGAAAGAACTTCAGCTCCCCCATCATGGACATCTGATATTGCTCTTGCATCATATATCCAAACTCTTCACTGTACTTCTGATTGGTGCAGCCGAAGATAATGTCATCCACATATATTTGGCACACAAACAGTTCACCATCGTATGTCTTCGTGAAAAGAGTGGGATCCAGGGAACCAGGTATGAAGCCTTTGCTCTTCAGAAAGTACTTGAGTGTATCATACCAGGCCCTAGGGGCTTGTTTGAGGCCATACAGTGCCTTGTTGAGCTTGTATACCATATCAGGATGTTTTGGATTTTCAAAACCAGGTGGTTGTGCAACATACACTTCTTCTTCAATATTGCCATTGAGAAAGGCACTTTTCACATCCATTTGATATAGAAGTATGTTATGATGATTTGCATAGGCCAGCAGTATGCGTATGGCTTCAAGCCTAGCCACAGGAGCAAAAGTTTCATCGAAGTCAATGCCCTCTACTTGAGTATATCCTTGAGCAATGAGACGAGCTTTGTTTCTGACAACTTGACCATGCTCATCTTGCTTGTTGTGGTATATCCATTTGGTGCCTATTATGTTGTGCTTCCGTGGATCGGGACGCTTAACCAGTTCCCATACATTATTCAGCTCAAACTGTTGAAGCTCTTCTTGCATAGCTTGAATCCATTCAGGTTCCATGAAGGCTTCTTCGACTTTCTTGGGTTCTGATATTGAGACGAATGCGAAATGCCCACAGAAGTTTGCTAGCTGAGTTGCCCTTGAACGAGTGAGTGGACCAGGTGCATTGATGCTGTCAAGTATTCTGTCAATCTGCACTTCATTTGCAACACGAGGATGTATAGGGCGAAGACTTTGCTCTTGCTGATCTGCGTTGTTGTTTGGAGGAATGTCTTCATGCTGAGCATTGTCTTCATGTTGATCAAGTGCTGAGATGATGAGTTCTTCTTCAGGATGAGCTTCAGAAGGCATAATCTCTCCAGTTCCCATAAGCTTGATTGATTCACTAGCTGGGACTTCATCTAGCACATTTGGCAGTTGCTCTCTTTGTGAACCATTTGTTTCATCAAACCGCACATCCACTGTTTCGACCACTTTGTAATGGAAGAGATTGAAGACTCTGTAGGAGTGTGAATCCTTTCCATATCCAAGCATAAAGCCCTCATGTGCTTTTGGTGCAAACTTTGAGGTGTGATGTGGGTCCTTGATCCAGCACTTTGCGCCAAATACTCTGAAGTAACTGACATTTGGCTTCTTGCCAGTTAGGAGTTTATAAGATGTCTTGTTCAGAAGCTTGTGAAGATAAACACGATTGATTGTATGGCATGCAGTATCAATGGCTTCAGTCCAGAATTTTCTTGGAGTCTTGTATTCATCTAGCATTGTTCTGGCCATTTCAATGAGTGTTCTGTTCTTGCGTTCGACGACGCCATTCTGCTGTGGCGTGTACGGAGCTGAGAATTCATGTGTGATGCCCAAGGTATCAAGATATGTATCAAGGCCAGTGTTCTTGATTTTAGTGCCATTGTCACTTCTAATGTGCTTTATCTTAGCGCCAAAATTGTTCATAGCTCGATTGGCGAAGCGTCTGAAGACATCCTGCACTTCAGTCTTGTAAAGGATTATGTGTACCCAAGTATATCTAGAGTAATCATCAACAATGACGAAGCCATAGAGGCAAGCAGTAGTAGTAAAAGTTGAGTAGTGAGTGGGACCGAAAAGATCCATGTGGAGCAGTTCGAAGGGTTGTGTAGTAGTCATGATTGTCTTCGAAGGATGTTTTGCCCTTGTCATCTTCCCTGCTTCACAGGCACCGCATAAATGATCTTTCTTGAACTTGACTCCCTCGATGCCTATGACATGCTTCTTCTTCGCCAGGGTGTGGAGGTTCCTCATGCCAGCATGCCCAAGCCTCCGATGCCAAAGCCAGCATTCTGAAGCTTTTGCAAGAAGGCATACCGCAAGTTGTGGTTCTGCTGAGAAATCTACCACGTACAAATCACCTTTCCGATACCCTTCAAACACTAGAGATTTGTCAGATTCCATTAGCACCAGGCAGCGATATTTTCCAAACATTACAATCATATTCAAATCGCAAAGCATTGAGACAGACATTAAGTTGAAGCCAAGGGATGCAACAAGCATGACTTTATCCATGTGTTGATCCTTTGAGATTGCAACTCTACCTAGACCCAATACCTTACTTTTACCAGTGTCAGCAAATGTGATGTGGCTCTTGTCGGATGGACGTAATGTTGAGTCCATAAGAAGTCTTCTTCTGCCAGTCATGTGATTTGTACACCCACTGTCAATAATCCATTCTGAAGATTTTGAAGTCGCTGGTGTCGTACCCTACAGTACAGTTAGGGGGATAGGCTTCACGAAGAGAATTGTGAAGCATAAACATTTGACGAACCAGTGGGTTATGAAAACTTAAATCCAGATTAGGACTAATAGGGAGAGTAGCATGCGATTCAGGAACGAAGTACATATTGATCCCATTCGGGCATTTTATCTTGCGCCCTACATGATTTTTAAGGTCCCCAACAATAGCATCAGAAGATTTTGTTTTTCTACTGGAGACCTTTCCCTGCAAAAGAGAGTTAAGCTTTCTTAACCACCCACATCTTCAAGGGTGGCTTAGAAGCAATAAGTCTAAGTGCAGCATCTGAGAATTTTGGCTTTGAAGCCTTAGCAAACAGTCTAGCAGGTGGACAATAATACTCATAGGAATAAGCAGAATAATTTTTGGTCACATGAACACGGTTCGATGAACCGCTCTCATACTCATGTGCCTGAGTATGGTTTCCCTGCAAAACATTTGTGTTAGTGTGACTCAGGTGAGTCCTCTGTTTGTATGAAGCCATTGGACCGTATGAAGCCTTTGGTCTGAGATTTGTCTTCTTCAAGTGAGGTGTCATGAAGACATTCACAGGAAGATTTTCCAGACACTTTTTGGAAACCCAGATCTTCTTCATAGGCGGTCCATTCCTGCAGTTAGTACCAATGTACCTGGCAAACACTTCACCATTCTGATTCTTAAACAGTTTATAGTTTGCATCAAAGGATTCATCAATGATAATGGGGTTAGCAGAAGTGAAGCCAGATAAGTTGGATGGATCTGGTGAAAGTTCCTTTGCAGCAACCCATGTGGTTTTGGGGTACTTCTCAGGTTTCCAGTAAGAGCCATCTGCATTGATTTTCCTCACAAATCCAACACCCTCTTTCCTAGGGTTTCGATTCAGGATCTGCTTCTTGAGGACATCACATAGTGTCTGATGTCCTTTAAGACTTTTGTACATCCCTGTTTCAAGCAATGTCTTCAACATAGCATTCTCATCAGCAATAGCAGTGGTATCCTCAGTAGAGGGGTTAGTTACCACGTCAACAGTTGAAGATATTGCAACAGCAATAGAAGTGGAACATTCAGCAACAGAATTAGCATTATCACGCTCAATGCATTTAAGACATGGTGGTTCAAATCCTTCCTGAGCGGGACTGATCTGTTCGGAGCGAAGTGACTCGTTTTCCTTTTGAAGATCTTCATGAGCCACCCTCAATTTCTCAAGTTCTTGCTTCCTTTGAAGATAATCATAGGAAAGCTTTTCATGAGTTGTTGAGAGAGTATCATGACGATCTTCAAGTTCCTAATACTTAACGTGAAGGTTTTTTATGTCTTCAATTAAGGATTCAGATCGAGTCATTTCAGCACCCAACAGATCATCACTTCTGTCTAACAGTTTTTGAATATGTTCCATAGCTTTCTGTTGTTCAGTTGCAATTTTAGCAAGTGTTTTGTAGCTAGGTTTTGAAACACATTCAGAGTCATCGTCACTAGATGTTTCATAGCGAGTAGTGCGTGTGTTTACCTTGGCACCGCGTGCCATGAAGCAGTAGGTAGGAGTGGAGTCGTTCTTGTCATTTGCGTTGGTGTCGGTGATGCAGTCATTGTCTTCAGTGTTGAAGATGGACTTGGCGACGTATGCTGTAGCCAGACTCGCAATGCCAGAATCAGACTCCTCCTCAGACTCCACCTCTGCCTCCTCAGATGCGGACTCCTCCTCTGAATCCATCTCCTTTCCAACAAATTCACGTGCCTTGCCAGATGAGCTCTTCTTGTGTGATGAAGACTTTGATGAAGACTTGGAAGAAGACTTTGAGTATTTCTTATTCTTCTTGTCGTCAGAATCATATTCCTTGCTCTTCTTCTTCCCTCTGTTCTCATTGTCCCACTGTGGACACTCAGAGATGAAGTGTCCAGTTTTCTTGCACTTGTGACATGTTTTCTTCTTGTAGTCATGATCAGAAGCTTCATCATTCCTTGAGCTTGATCGTGAAGATTTTCTGAAGCCTTCCTTCTTGGTGAATTTTTGGAACTTCTTCACTAGCATTGCAAGTTCTCTTCGAATGTCTTCAGGATCATCAGAACTACAGTCAGATTCTTCTTCAGATGAGGAGACAGCTTTTGCCTTCAAGGCGCGAGTTCGCCCATAGTTTGGACCGTAGATATCTCTTTTCTCAGAAAGCTGAAACTTGTGTGTGTTGAGCCTCTCAAGTATGTCAGACGGATCGAGTGTCTTGAAATCAGGACGTTCTTGAATCATCAGGGCCAGGATGTCAAACAAACTATCAAGTGATCTTAGCAGCGTTTTCACGATTTCATGTTTGGTGATTTCAGTGGCGCCGAGGGCTTGAAGCTCATTTGTGATGTCAGTGAGTCTATGAAATGTGTGCTAGACATTCTCATTGTCATTTCGCTTGAAGCGGTTGAAGAGATTGCGAAGGACACTGATTCGTTGATCTCTCTGGGTTGAGATGCCTTCATTGACCTTGGAGAGCCAGTCCCAGACCAGTTTGGATGTCTTCAAGGCACTCACACGGCCATACTATCCTTTGGTCAGATGACCACAGATGATGTTCTTGGCAGTAGAGTCCAGTTGAACGAATTTCTTGACATCAGCAGCAGTGACACCTTCTCCAGCCTTGGGAACGCCGTTCTCGACGACATACCATAGGTCGACATCAATGGCTTCAAGATGCATGCGCATCTTATTCTTCCAGTATGGATATTCAGTTCCATCGAAGACGGGGCACGCAGCGGAGACTTTGATTATCCCTGCAGTCGACATAGCTAAAACTCCAGGTGGTTAAACCGAATCACACAGAACAACAGAGCACCTTGCTCTGATACCAATTGAAAGTGCGTTATATCGACTAGAGGGGGGGTGAATAGGCGATTTTTATGAAAGTCTTCAAATTTTGGGAGTTATGAAGACAAACAGTGAAGATTATGCCTATTGCTATGCAGCGGAAGTTAGATTACACTAGGCCAGCCATGGTCATGTATTCAATAGAGTGAAAGCACAGTGACAAACAGCTTCAGTGAAATAAGGATCAAGTAGGAAGAAGTTATGAAGCCAAACAGATCATGCATTCACGTTGTGAAGACAAATGATAAAGCAAGAACGCAATGACTTCACAATGAGTAACAGCAAGAGAAGGAAGTGAAGATGAAACCAGTGACTCGTTGAAGACAATGATATGTTGGACCAGTTCCAGTTCCTGTGACAACTGTACGTCTGGTTGGAGCGGCTAGGTATTTAAACATTAGGACACACAGTCCCGGACACCCAGTCCTGAACACACAGTTCAGGACACCAAGTCCTCACCGTAATCTCCTTGAGCTAAGGTCACTTAGTCCTCGCCCAATCACTCTGGTAAGTCTTCAAGGTAGACTCCCAAACCTTCACAGACTTCGTTCACTGGCAATCCACAATGTCTCTTGGATGCTCTGAACACGACGCCTAACCGTCTGGAGGATTCACAGTCATCAAGTGTAATAAGTCTTCAGATCACACAGACAAGAAGACTTAAGTGATGCCCAATTTACTCTAGCTCTGGGTGGTTAGGGCTTTTCTCCTCACTAGGAATTTTCTCTCAAAGGCTTCGAGGTGGGTTGCTCTCAAACGACAAAAGCCATGCACTGAAATCTGAGCAGCCAACTGTTTATGGTTGTGGGGGTGGGCTATTTATAGCCACTTGGCAACCCGACCTGATTTGTCCGAAATGACCCTGGGTCACTAAGGAACTGACACGTGTCTCAACGGTCAGATTTCGAACTCTCATGGCAACTTTACTTGGGCTACAAGCAAGGCTGATTTTTCCGGCTTTGGACAAGATTTGCTCTCATTGTCTTCACTCGAAGACATAGGTTTTTGATTTAGGCATCACTTAAGTCATTCTGACTTGTTCTCCTGGACCCCACTTAACAGTACGGTGGTTCCTATGACTCAACAAAAATAAAAAGAACTACGAAAGATCTAAGTCTTCGAGTTCCATAGGCTTCATAACGTGTCTTCTGTTGTCATAGTCTTCAATGTGAGTATCTTCATATACCACCTTTGACTTCAATGTCTTCATTCATTTTTAGGGGTCATCTCTTGTAGTAAACCGAATCAATGAGGGACTTCTACCTATGTTTTCCTGCAATTCTCACAAACACATTAGTCCCTCAACTAGGTTTGTCGTCAATACTCCAAAACCAACTAGGGGTGGCACTAGCTGCACTTACAGACTGTGATGATCCCGCCGCTTCCTGGCATCTTGAGGACGTTGTAGCCGTGGTGCGTCACGGACATGAACTTGGCCAGGGCCGGATACCCGAGGATGGCATTGTATGGCAGACGGATGTGGGCGACGTCGAAGTTGATGAGATCGATGCGGTAGTCGTTGCGTTGCCCGAAGGTGACTGGGAGGCGGACCTGACCGATCGGCATGGTGGAGCCGTCGGTCACGCCTGAGAAAGGCTTGGTGGGCTGAAGCTGATCATACGACACTTGGAGACTGTCGAACGTCTCGATGGACAGGACGTTGAGACCTGCGCCGCCGTCGATGAGGGTCTTGGTGACTTGCACATTGCTGATGACGGGTGAACAAAGCATCGGGAGGACGCCGGCGGTAGCCGCGCACTTGAGCTGGTCTGCTGAGCTGAATGTGATGGTGCACTTGGACCACCTGAGCGGGCGCGTGGCCTCGAGCCTGGGGAGGAATTCATTGACCTCGCGAGCAAACTGCTTGAAGATACGCTGTGAGGCTGGGGCTTGAGCTCCGCCTAAGATGCAGGCGATGGCACGCGGCTCCTGGAAGCCCCTAGCCCCCTCGTTTTGGTGGTGGTCGTAATTTCTTCTTGGTGGTGGTGGCAGTGGAGGGAGACCGGCGTTTCCCTGAGGACGATCCTCACGAGGCTAATCCCTCCAGGCGCCCTCGCAAGGCTGATCCTGCCAGTGGTCCTCACGAGGCCGGTCGCGTCACTCCTGGCGCGGGCCACGGTCATCCCATCGTCCGCCACCACGTCCTCCTCCTCGGCCGTAGCCCCGGTCGTTGCGCTCGGAGCTCTTGACAATTGCTAGTGTTGTGGCTATGCAGGTTATGGAAGGTGCAGAACGGCCGGCTGCTCTTGGATGATTCGGGCTGGTCCCTGCCGCGCTTTGTGTCCAGTTCCGCCATGAGCACGGCTGCTCCCTTACACTTCACGCCTTTGGCCTTGGCTTTCTTCTTCTCCGGGTATGCAGCCAGGAGCTCGAGGAGGGAGAGGCACCCCTCCTCAGCTCTTGCGCACTTGGTCTCCAGGTTGAACAGCTCCAGAGATGTGCACAACTCCTCGTGGATGGTGAGCTCCTCCTTCATCTTGATGTCGCGGATGACATCGGAAAACTCAGAGATGATGGCCTCGTCTGTCACCTTGGGCATCTTGAGGCGAACGTTGTTGAAGAGCTAGATGTACTTCTGGATGGTCTCTCCTGGTTGTTTCTTGACGTGGCGCAGGTCACCCGCAGTCGGTGGGCGGTCGTGAGTGCCCTGAAAGTTGGCAACGAAACTGTCACGGATCTCGTCCTAGTAGGAGATCGAGCCTGGAGGCAGATTCAGGAGCCAGGAGCGGGCACCATTCTTGAGAGCCATGGGAAACCAGTTCGCCATGACTTTCTCGTCGCCGTTGGCTGCCTCGATGGTCAGCTCGTAGAGTTGCAGGAACTCTGCGGGGTCGGTGGTGCCGTCGTAGCAAGGAGGCAGATCCGGCTTGAACTTGCCCGGCCAAGCGACGTTACACAGCTCAGGGGTGAAAGCGTGACAGCCTGCCGTGGTCACTAGGACTCTGCACTGGTGAAGAACTTGTCCTTGATGGGGTCCGTGCACCACCGCTGCAGGCGGCACGTGGTTTTGCTATGGCGGCGCAGGAAGTGCAGAAGCGTTTTCTCGCAGCCGAGGGACTTCTTGGCAGCTTCTTTCTTCTTGCGCGGGCGCCGGACGCGGCAGGTCGCGTCGTGGGGCCGCGTTCCTGGGCGCCAAGACACCGCCTTGGGGCAGAGGTGGTGGATGCGCATCTTGGGCCACGCCGCCCGCGGCTAGCGGAGGTTGAGGCAGCGAGAGGGACGGCACAGGGGAGCCCCCTGTGGCGCTGACAAGCTCGGCGATGCGGTCGAGCTAGCCCTTGTAGAGGTTGTCGATTGGGCGATAGCGCAGGAGCTCGGGCGCCATGCGTAGAGCGGCCTGTGCGTCTAGAGGAGCACAACGAGCTTTGGACGGCGAACCGGCCGGGGTCAGCGATGGAGTGGCGGTGCGGTCGTCCCGCCGCACCGAGGGGTGCAGCGAGGATGCTTGCTGCTCGTTCCCAGTAGGGCTAGTGGCGGCGTTGGCCACACGCGATAGAGAACGATGACGCGGCCCACCGACGGGAGCCGTCTGAGCAACGCAGGAAGCGAGGACAGCCCGGCGCTCAGCGCGAGTGCGGCGAGTGTCCCACGTGGAGACGATCAGACGACAGGATGCGGAGCGTCGAAAGGGAAGGTTCGGCGCACCCCTACCCAGCTGTCACACCCACGATGCGGCTATATCTCCCACGTGTCGGAGCACGAATTAGAGGCATAACCGCATAGTAGGCATGTTTCAAGAGGGGTAATCTTTACACATCCCAGGTACTAAATAAGAATGGATAAAGAGTTGGCTTACAATCGCCACTACACACAATACATAAATATAGCATTACATCATCCAGAATACAATCAAGGTCCAACTACGGAACCAAATAAAGAAAGACAACCCCTAATGCTAGATCCCCGATCGCCCCAACTGGGCTCCTCTACTGATCGATCGGCAACAAAACAACACAACGAACACGATCTTCATCGAGCTCCCACGTGAGCTCAGTTGCGTCATCTGCACTGGTATCATCAGCACCTGCAACTGTTTGGAAGCTTATGTGTAGGAAAGGGTAGTGAGGTGGAGCTGCAGCAAGCACTAAGCTTATATGGTGGCTAACATACGCAAATAAGAGCGAGAAGGGAAGCAAAGCACGGTTGTGAACTAGAAGTGATCAAGAAGTGATCCTGAAACTACTTACGTTCAAGCACAACACAGGACTGTGTTCACTTCCCAGACTCCGCCAAAAAGAGACCATCATGACTACACACGCGGTTGATTCATTTTAATTAAGTTAAGAGTCTGGTTTTCTACAACCGGATATTAACAAATTCCCATCTGCCCATAACCGCGGGCACGGCTTTTGAAAGTTCAAACCCTGCAGGGGTGTCACAAGCTCTCACGGTCAACGAAGGATATTCCTTCTCCCAGGAAGACCCGATCAGACTTGGAATCCCGGTTACAAGACATTTCGACAATGGTAAAACAAGACCAGCAAGACCGCCCGATGCGCCGCCATCCCGATAGGAGATGCACATATCTCGTTCTCAGGGCAACACCATATGAACATTACGTACAGCTAGAACCAGCCCTCAAGTTTCCCCGAGGTGGCACCGCAAGTGGCTCTGGTTCGGACCAACACTTAGAGAAGCACTGGCCCGGGGGGTAAATAAAGATGACCGTCGGGAGAGCGACTCCCAAGGGAAAAAATAGGTGGTGGTGAGGCAAATGGTAAAACCAAGGTTGGGCCTTGCTGGAGGAGTTTTATTCAAAGCGAACTGTCAAGGAGTCCCCATAACACCCAACCGTGTAAGGAACGCAAAATCAAGGAACATAACACCGGTATGACGGAAACTAGGGCGGCAAGAGTGGAACAAAACACCAGGCATAAGGCCGAGCCTTCCACCCTTTACCAATTATATAGATGCATTACTATAAATAAGAGATATTGTGATATCCCAACATATCCATGTTCCAAAATATGGAACAAACTTCATCTTCACCTGCAACTAACAACGCTATAAGAGGGGCTGAGCAAAGCAGTAACTTAGCCAAACAACGGTTTGCTAGGAAAGGTGGGTTAGAGGCTTGACATGGCAAAATGGAAGGCATGATATAGCAAGTGGTAGGTATCGCAGCATAGCAATAGAGCGAGCAACTAGCAAGCAAAGATAGAAGTGATTTCGAGGGTAGGTATCGCAAGGAAGAAGAACGAGTCCATGAAGAAGACAAACGGACGTAGTCGAACGGATCCTCACAAAGGCAACGTTAGCGGAACTAACCCGAAGAAACAACACCGGAAGGAAGCAAACAACATAGTAAACAACCATCACATCAACAAGGCATGATGCACAACCAAGTATGATGCATGTCTGGTTTAATGAAGCATGGCATGGCAAAGTGCACAAACAACACTAGAAGTTAAGTGGAGCTCAATATGCAACGAGTTGCATATTGACGGAACACCACATTCAAGTTATTTAGTTTGATCTCATTTATGTACCCAACAATATTAAATGTTGATTAACATGGCAAGAGGTGAAGCAAATGAAAACTACCTATCTAGGCAAGTTTATATGAGGTCGGAACAACAAACAACAAGTCCGGAAA
Organism: Triticum urartu; assembly: GCF_003073215.2. Taxonomy (NCBI): domain Eukaryota; kingdom Viridiplantae; phylum Streptophyta; class Magnoliopsida; order Poales; family Poaceae; genus Triticum; species Triticum urartu. Next base: position 269,528,317 of record NC_053025.1, read on the forward strand.
AATCCTCATGTGCAATTTATGGAATTGGTACTGTTCTGCTATGAACCATATTTTAGAGTTGTTAAACATGCAAAGTAAAGCCACCATGTTAAACTAGGCATTTTTCTACCCCATTTACATATAAAGTTTATTAGGTTTTGAGCTACGGTTATTTAGTTATGAATTAAATCATTTAGCATGGCATTTAAGAAAAATTAGATAAACATCACTTTAAACATTGCACACATGCATGAAAGCTGTATATTATTAAACTAGACACAATTCTAAGCATTTTACATATAAAGTTTGCTTTAATCTGATGCACGGTTAATTAGTTAGGATATGCATGAAGTCTAGGGGCTAAACTGCAAAACTGCAATTCCCTAGATAATAGCTAAATTCGTCCCTAGGAAAAAACACTACATGGGCCGAATCATGTTGGTCCAACAGGAAGAGGGGATCTGGAGAGGCTGCTCATCAGGCCTTGGCCCAACTGGTGGAGAGGTGAGGCCTGCAGCGGCACGCAGCTGGGCTTCGGGATCTGACTGGAGAGGCCTGGGCCTCAGCGCCCTACTGGGCCGCGACGAGGCACAAGAGAGGCCGGCCTAGGCTCTCGATCAGGAAGGAACAACGGCTGGTCAACACGCAGGGGCGCGCTCGCTGCAGATGAGCGGGGGCGCGGCGCATGGCACATCAACGGCGGCGACGCTCCAGCTTGGCTCAGGCAGCGGGGAGTGAAGTGGCGACAAGCTTGGGAGGTCCAGCCGCGAAGACGCGCCGGTGATGCGGACGAGGCGAAGGTCTCCGGCGGCGGAGAAGCCCTACGCAGCAGTGCTGGCATCTGCAAAACGGTGACGGCGTGACACAAGTGAGACAGAGAGAGAAGAAATGGGGAAGGAAAGGCGAGGCATCGCAACGGCCTACGGATCACCGGAGCACGCCGGCGACATGACGGCAGGGACGAAACAGGGGTCCGACGCATCCGGGTGACTCGCCACAAGGGCGGCAGAGGAGGCCATGTCGAGGAGGCCAACGACGACTTGGACGCACGAGGCTGAAGATGGCCGGGTTGAGGAGGAGCCCGGGCGCCATGGACGCCATGTGAGGGAGCTCGGGGAAGCAGCTGCAGCAGGGGGCGGAGACGAGGACCTGGCGGCGACGGCAGGGATCTCCTGCAAACCACCCATGGCAGGTTATGTACAAGGAGAAGAAGAAAAAGGGGCGAGAGAGGAACGGAATAAGAAGGGGAGGAGCGGCGGGTTGAGCTTACTATCGTTGATGGCTGCACAAGTGGCGGCAGCCATGGGGAGGGTTGGATCCCAAGGATGGTGGGAGTCTGTCTGGAACTCGAGATTGGCAGGACTAGGAGGGGGAACGAGGAAGAGACAAAGTGGATGCGGGTTGGATCCCGATGAAGAGAGTTGCGGCGGCAGGGACAAATCTCCTGGATTATAGAGTTTGATCTGATTTGGGTAAGGGTTCGTCTATATATATGGGCAAAAGGATTATTTTTAGACCCTCCGATCAAAATCAGACGGTCTCGGAAAAATAGTTTAGGGAGCCCAATTAAAAAAACGAAGACGTTTGTAGATGTTCGGGGATGAACTGAATCCAACGGTGACGACTGCCCGGGTCGGGTCCGGGACAGCTTTCGGACGCGCGCGCGAGGAGGGCCGCGGGCTGACGAGAGAGGTTAGATTGGGCCTGGCGGTATCTAGTGGGCTGTGCAGAAAGCCTTCGGCTCAGAGAAGAGAAGAGAGAGAGGCCCGATGACTATTTTCGGAGACCAAAAACGTCCGATGATTTGGCCGACTATAATGTCCCTATAGTTATCCATTGGGGCGTCAAACAGACTCCGAATGCGATGAAACTTGACAGGCGGCCTCCTGACAACATAACAACACCGCATGCCAACTTTCAACCCACTCTGAGAACATTTTCCGGCCACTTACAAAATAATATTTCGGACGTCCCGCGGGCGCGTGCAAGTGTCTCTGGGCTCAGAATGGACAACGGACGGAACTGGGGGAACCCGGACGAATGCAAGTTTTGAAAACATGATGATGCAATGCACATGATGACATGGAAAAAATGTAACACGCGAGAAAATGACATGGCAACGTCGGCGAATAACTGTAAGACACCTGGCGCATCGGTCTCGGGGCGTCACGCCGGCGCGCCAAATGTCGGATCACGGGTTCCGGCAAAACCCTCAAGGTTCGAACACTGGGGTGCGCGGGAAGATCTCCCCCTACCGATCCACGTCCGAACTCAGCTAAGATCTCAAGGGCTAACTTAACAAACTCATGGCACAAGGGACACAAGATTTATACTGGTTCAGGCCACCGTTGTGGTGGTGGTGGATTGCCTCTCGGGCTGAGGATGAACAACCTCCTGAGGAGAGGTGTTCTTGTGCTTAGTGGATGTGGTTGTGGGGATGAACTAGTTCTAGTCTAAGACGAGGTCGCCCCCTAGCTACGGTGGTGGCTAGTTCTATTTATAGTGGCCTTGGTCCTCTTCCCAAATATTGAGAGGCAAGGGATCCCACAATGGCCAATTCGAAGGGGGACAGCTAGTACAAGCTATCCTAACAAAAGCAGTCTTCGCCTGCCAAAGGCTCTGGTGGTGACGCCATCTTGGGCTCCACGATGACCTTTGTCCTCCCGTCCTGCTGGTCTTGGTCTCGTTGCACCAATATGGAAACCCTTGCTTGATGCCTCGGTACTTCGTGCCCCCGCTTGCTCCCTTAGCACCAAAGGGGAAACAAGGACACTGTGCGTGCTAGAGCCCGCTTGGCACCCGCCTGGCCTTGGTCGTCATGGCCCACGTCACTGGAACCTCGCCTTAAACTCTCCGCCCCTCGCGAGCCGGCCTGGTGAGGCCGCTCCTGAGGAGGTCTTGTGTCGTCCGCCTCGCAAGGGTCTTGAGTTCTTGCTGGTGAAGATGGGTCGTACGGGCCCGCTCGCAGAGCCACGCTATGGGCCGCAGGCAGGCAAGTCTGGGGACCCACGTTCCCAAAACACCGACAGTCTCGAAATGATCGAGCCGTAAAGATCGATATATTGGAAGGCTATATTCGGACATCGAAAAGGTTCCGATTGATCCGGGTATTTTTCGGAGTACCGGGGGAGTTACGGGAATACGGGAGTACATATGGACCTTAGTGGGGTTTAAGGGAAAAAGAGGAGAAGCCACGAGGGCTGGCCATGCGCCCCCATGGGCCTAGTCTGAATTGGACTAGGGGAGGGGCTACGCCCCCTCTTTCCTTCTCCTCCCCTTGTCCTTCCTTTCCCCTCCTAGTAGGACTAGGAAAGGCGGAATTCTACTCCTACTAGGAGGAGGATTCCTCCCCCCTTGGAGCGCCTAGAGAGGTCGGGCAGCCTCCCCCCTCCTTTATATACATGGGGAGGTGGGTACCCTAGAACACACAAGTTGATCAGTTGATCTTTTAGCCGTGTGCGGTGCCCCCCTCCACCATAATCCACCTCGGTCATATGTAGCAGTGCTTAGGCGAAGCCCTGCATCGGTAGCATCATCATCACCGTCATCACACCGTCGTGTTGACGGAACTCTCCCTCGAAGCTCTGCTGGATCGGAGTTCGTGGGACATCACCGACCTGAACGTGTGCTGAACTCGGAGGTGTCGTGCGTTTGGTACATGGATCAGTTGGTTCGTGAAGACGTACGACTAGATCAACCGCATTCTCATAATGCTTACACTTATGGTCTACGAGGGTACATAGACAATACTCTTCCCTGTCGTTGCTATGATGCATTACCATGATCTTGCGTGTGCATAGGAAATTTTTGAAAGTACTGCGTTCCCCAACATAAGTTCATGTTGTCTCTGCCTTGTATGATGAAACAAAGTAGTTATGCAATATAATGTTTGTTATTTAAAAAAATTCACCTCCTGTGCGGCCGTGTTGTATGAAATCTATGAGTTGGCCAGTTGTTTGGTTTTGCCCCCACGTAGTTAGTACGTGGGTGTTCGGGATGTAATCTAAACACTCTTGATCCGATTGATTGGTCCTTGAAGGAGGTGTTTAGCGTGATGAACCAAGCAATCAGACTATGTGGCTTTAGCGCCCTCACTTAGCCATAGGAGTTTAACAATAAAAATATAGGCGCAACCCCTAGTATCCGAACTAGGATGCTGTAAACACCTGATCGGGTAAGTACCGATCCCTCGCGTAATGCGTAAAAAATCTCTAAAGATTTGAGACATCCGAAGAGCTGCCCAGCTCTCGCCGCATCATGATAGTCAGTTTTTGGCTTTATCTACTAAGGTGCTCCTCCGGGTAAACCAGGGCACAATCGCAGTAGTTCTCCCTTTACTACCCTAGTCAATATAATGAAACGTAAGGTAGCAAGCACAGTAGCCGGGCAACCCAACTATTGACCAAAGACATGATTCGGAGAAAATGCATATAGTGCTAAATTTTGGGTGCCGAACTATACTGTAAAAAGTTTTCAGACTTTGTTGCCGTGTTGTGGGGCGCTATGAAGCCCCTGGCAAATTGAAACGTACCAAAGTGTAAGGGTGCTATTTGATAAACTTATCAAGAAAGAAGAAGAAATGGTAGTAAGCTAAAGCCGTAAAATTTGGGCCGCAAACTGTTTCCATTATCATTTCATTAGTGTGTTAAAGCGCATTTATACAAGTAGTGCAATAAGCAAAAGGCTATTTGATATGCCTTAACCAAGGGAGAACTGCAGGTCGGTCCTAAAAACAGGTAAAGGGATCGTTAAAGAAACCACCTAAAAAATGCCAGTACGTCCATGCTTCTTGTCGTCTTGGTGTATTTATCCTTCGAAAAGAACTGATGGTCAAGCCATTAGGGATGGCCTGTGAAAAAGAAACCTGAAAAGGAGAAAAAGGAAACAGTGAAAGTACGTGTGTCTAGGGCGGTCGAGCCGTATTGTGGATCACAAGCTAGTTATGCCTCCATACATGTAACGCCCTCGATGTGGCTATATCTCCCACGTGTCGAAGCACGACTTAGAGGCATAACCACATTGAAATCAATGTCGCCACTGAGGTAATCTTCACACAACCCATGTAATACATAAGGGAAAAAGATACATAGTTGGCTTACAATCGCCACTTCACACAAATACATGAATAAAGAATTACATCATGCAGATACAAACAAGGTCCGACTACGGAACCAAAATAAAAGAAGACTACCCCAAAAGCTACACAGATCCCAGATCGACCCCAACTGGGCTCCACTACTGATCAACTAGAACGAAACAACACAAAGGACAAGCTCTTCATCGAGCTCCTCCTTGAGCTTGGTTGCGTCACCTGCTCGGTAACATCGGCACCTGCAAACTGGTTTTGGAAGTATCTGTGAGTCATGAGGACTCAGCAATTTCACACCCTCGTGATCAAGACTATTTAAGCTTATAGGAAGGGTAAAAGGTATGAGGTGGAGTTGCAGCAAGCGACTAGCATATATGGTGGCTAATCTATTCGCAAAAGAGAGCGAGAAGAGAAGGCAAAGCACGATCGAGAAACTATGGTCAAGAAGTGATCCTAGAACAACCTACGTCAAGCATTACTCCAACACTATGTTCACTTCCCGGACTCCGCCGGAAAGAGACCATCACGGTTACACACGCGGTTGATGTGTTTTAATTAGGATCAACTTCAGGTTTTCTACAACCGGACATTGACAAATTCCCATCTGCCCATAACTGCGGGTGTGGCTTTCAAAAGTACATAACCCTGCAGGGGTGTCCCAACTTAGCCCATCACAAGCTCTCACGGTCGACGAAGGATATTCCTTCTAGCGGGAAGACCCGATCAGACTCGGGATCCCGGTTACAAGACATCCTCGATAATGGTAAAACAAGTCTAGCAAGACCGCCCGATGCGCCGACATCCTGAAAGGAGCTGCACATATCTCGTTCTCAGGGCAACACCGGATGATACATCCTACGAGTAAAACCATACCTCAAGTTTCCACGAGGTGGCCCCGCAGTCTACTCAGTTCGGACCAACACTTAGACAAGCACTGGCCCGGGGGGTTAAAATAAAGATGACCCTTGGGCTGGGCTAACCCAAGGGAAAAAGAGGCTAGGTGGCGAATGGTAAAACCATGGTTGGGCCTTGCTGGAGGAGTTTTATCCAAAGCGAACTGTCAAGGGGTTCCCATTATAACCCAACCACGTAAGGAACGCAAAATCCGGGAACATAACACCGATATGACGGAAACTAGGGCGGCAAGAGTGGAACAAAACACCAGGCATAAGGCCGAGCCTTCCACCCTTTACCAAGTATATAGATGCATTAATTAAATAAAAGATATTGTGATATCCTAACAAGTAATCATGTTCCAACAAGGAACAACATCTCCATGTTCCAACAAGGAACAAACTTCAATCTTCACCTGCAACTAACAACGTTATAAGAGGGGCTGAGCAAAGCGGTAACATAGCCAAACAACGGTTTGCTAGGACAAGGTGGGTTAGAGGCTTGGTTCAACAATATGGGAGGCATGATAAGCAAGTGGTAGGTATCGCAGCATAGGCATAGCAAAAGAGCGAGCATCTAGCAAGCAAAGATAGAAGTGATTTCAAGGGTATGGTCATCTTGCCTGAAATCCCACAAGGAAGAAGAACGAGTCCATGAAGAAGAAAAACGGACGTAGTCGAACGGGTCCTCACAAACGCTACATTAGTGGAACCAACCCGAAGAAGCAACACCGGAAAGAAGCACACAACATAGTAAACAAACCACACATGAACATGGTATGATATGCGGGATGCGGTATGCGGTGCATATGCATGATTTGGAAAGTAATGATTGAACCTGGCCTCAACTTGGAAATCCAAGCGTTCCACTGTAAAGGTGAGGTGATTTCGGTTGGAATCGATATAAAGATCACCGGAATCGGATGCACGGTTTGGAAATGGCAAGCAAAACAAATGACACCGGTCTGTGATAATCAGCAAGTGACCAACTAAATGCATCAAGATAGATATGCTACAACACTCAAACATGGCAAAAAAATAATTGGAAGGGATACACTCAAGAAGCTTAACAAAAGATGAACACTGAGCTATGGCTAATTCATCCATTAACAGGTTCAAACAAGCATGGCAAAAGTGCAAATGATAACAGGTTACAGACTTAGTAAAATTAACACAAGTCTGGAATTTATCATCAGGAAGCACACTTTAGAGCATGAAAACTACATGCTACAGGAACTTATCATGGCAAGGCAAGGCATGGCATGAAGCTACTCAAAGCACTTAACAAAAGTCCCTTAGTGACCTTGAGCCAAAAGGAATCAGAAAATACAATCGCAAGCATGTGAACATAGCAACAACATAAACAGATCTCAGACTTAGTGAAAAACTGGAGCATGCAAAACAGTTAACGAGTAGGTATGTTTACGAGCTCGATGCACTCACTACAGATCATGGCATGACAAACTAAGCATACACCCATCAAGAATACATGGCATAGAAGCTAGGTATGGCAAGAAGAACAACATAGCATGCACAGATAAATAGCAACATCCTCAGCAAAATCGCTAACAAGTCAACAATCTGCCAGGATTCACGATATAGCAAAAGTAGAGCTCGCTTGACTCAAGCTAGTGTGCTCCAGAAATACAAACAAAGACATGGATGGATAGAGCACCATAATGTTAACAAAACATACTTACTGATCATCCTCAAAAGAGGCACGGATCACTAGTAAACAACATGAACATATGGCATACCGACAAAAACAGAACAAGGACTTAGTAAAAAACTAAGTCCCTGAAATCAGCATTACCGATTGCACTACTTTGCAAGCTTGTGCTAGCCACCACACATATCACAAAAATACATGGTAAGCACCTCTGTAAAGATGGCATGGCATATAACAAAACTCATGTACAGCTCAGGAGCATATCATGCACACATTAATCATGGCAAAAATGACAAAATGCCATTTGCTGAAACAGATCTGACAAATTACTCACATAGCCCTCTTCCAACAGCATTTCAGGCATCAAGATGAGCTCAAATGAAAATCATGCAGTGAGATTAAATTATGTACTCGTCGAGGCGAACATTTTGATATGCTACACACACAAATCGGATCTACGATGACAGAGTTGTGATGCATTGAATATGCTCAAAAATATTACAGTGAAAAAGGACTTAGGCGAAATTGTACCCTCCATATCTGGATCTAGGTCAAAGGGGCACGCATCCCGAGGTCAAATCCGGCGAGAAGGAGCTTGCTCCGGCGAGGGGGAGGCAAGGAGGAGGTCGGGGAGGACGCCGGCGGCGAGAGAGGAGGACGGAGAGGAGCTCCGGTGAGCTCGAGCGACTCCGAGGCGGCGCAAGGCGGCGGTGACGTGCGCCGGCGAGCGCGATGAAGGCGGCGGTTGGCGAGGCCGGCGACCGGCGCGGGATGAAGGCGTGGCGATCCGGTGCGGCGGCGCGGCGAAGAGGACCGCGGGGAGCGGGCGGCGCGGCGACTGGGCCTCGGGGGCCCTCCCTGGGCCGGGCGGGCCTCGCGCGGCGGAGGGTGCCGGGGTGGTGACGTGGCGGCGGGGCGGCGGACATGTCCGGCGCGGTGGGGGTTTTCGTCCGGCGGCGCGACGGGAAGAAGCTAGGGTTTCATCTGCGCGGAAATTTCGGAGGAGACCACATATTTATAGGTAGAGGGAGCTAGGAGAGTCCAAATGAGGTGCGGTTTGCGGCCACGCGATCGTGATCGAACGACCGAGATGATGGAGAGGTCTTAGGTGGGTTTTGGTCCACTTTGAAAGGGTTTTTGTCTGCAACACACACGAGGCCTTTTCGGTCCCTCGGTTAACCATTGGAGTATCAAACGAAGTCCAAATGGCACGAAAATTGACAGGCGGTCTACTGGTAGTAAACCAAGGCCACATGGCAAGTCTCGGTCCAATCCAAAAACGTTTAACACCCACACACGAAAAGAGGTAGAAAGGGACGTCGGGTGACATAGGAGCGCCGGATTGCAAAATGGACAACGGGGAAAATGCTCGGATGCATGAGACGAACATGTATGCAAATGAAATGCACATGATGACATGATATGCAATTCATGACACACAAGCAATGACAAGGAAACAACAACGAATAACTGGAGTACACCTAGCACATCGGTCTCGGGGCGTTACAATACATGCCCATGGTATTTTGAGTGTGTACTTATGTATGCGCGGTACAATTGCCGCCACTTGGTTGGGATTGGGACGGAGGCCGAATTGCTAGTCGAGCTCTTGACAAGCCGAGCTGTCCTGCTGCAGAATAGTCCAGACTCTCTTGACGGTGTCTGGGAGCTCGATCGCCGAATTATGGTTCTGCTTGAAAAGGCCACTCTGTACTTCTGCTGCTAAGGCAGCGGTGTGCTCCTCGGTGCGGAGGGAGCGTTCGGTGTTTCCATTAACTGTTATGACGCCGCGTGGTACGGGCATTTTTAGCTTGAGATAAACGTAGTGTGGCACCGCGTTAAGTCCAGCAAATGCGGTTCGTCCAAGTAGTGCGTGATAACCGCTACGAAAAGGGAGGGTATCGAAGATTAACTCCTCGCTTCGGAAGTTGTCCAGAGATCCGAAGACATCCTCTAGTGTGATTGAGCTCGTATAGCGGGCCTCTACACCTGGTATGACTCCTTTAAAGGTAGTCTTTGTGGGCTTGATCGGTGATGGATTAATGCCCATTTTGCGCATTGTATCCTGATAGAGCGGGTTGAGGCTGCTGCCACCGTCCATCAGGACTTGCGTCAGGTGGAACCCATCAATTATTGGGTCCAAGACTAGTGCGGCTCAACCACTGTGACGGATACTGGTTGGATGGTCCTGACGATCGAAAGTGATTGGGCATGACGACCATGGATTAAATTTTGGGCCGATTGGCTCTATCGCGTAGACGTCCCTGAGGGGGAAACTTCTTATGTCCCCATGTGTTCGATGGCCGGGGCTCCTCATCGTCGTCCTCGCTTTGCGATCCCTTCTCCTTGCTTTCGACATTTAACTTGTCGGCCCGTTCAAAAACCCAACAATCTCTGTTGGTACGATTGGGTGGTTTTTCTGGGGTGTGCGGTCCAAGCTGGATGAGCCTGAATTGTTATGTTTGAATGGTTTCTTCCGCTAACTGGACTTAGAGCCACTGAATTCGGCATTTACCGCCGTATCATCGGTGTTGTCACTGTTGTTTCGACGCTTGTGTCTGTTGCATCGGGATTTGTCGTTGCTATTTCTTGCTTCAGAGGTGCCAGCATTGCTCGCATTGTTTTTTCTATGGGCCAGCCAACTATCTTCACCCGCACAAAAGTAGGTCATGAGTGTCGTGAGGGCTGCCGTGGACTTCGGCTTTTCTTGGTCGAGGTGGCGGGTGAGCCATTCGTCGCGGATGTTATGTTTAAAGGCCGCTAGGGATTCGGCGTCCGGACAGTCGACGATCTCATTCTTTTTGGTTAGGAACCTAGTCCAGAATTTCCTGGCTGACTCGCTGGGCAGTTAAGCTATATGGCTTAAGTCATCGGCATCTGGTGGCCGGACATATGTACCTTGGAAGTTGTCGCGGAAGGCGTCTTCCAAATCCTCTCAGCTGCCAATAGAATTTTCAGGCAGACTGTTTAACCAGTGCCGAGCTGGACCTTTGAGTTTTAACGGGAGGCATTTGATGCCATGGAGGTCATCTCCGCGGGCCATCTGGATATGGAGAAGAAAATCCTCAATCCACACCGTGGGATTAGTTGTTCCATTGTATGATTCAGTATTCACGGGTTTAGACCATTCTGGGAATTCATGCTCCATTACTTCGTCAGGGAAACAGAGAGGGTGTGCGATGCCTCTATATCGGGCGACATCGTGACGTAGCTCCGATGGAGTCCGTCTGCGGTTTTCGGCCCGCGCTTGACTAGGCATGTCACGTCTGAATAGATAGCCGTCGTCACGTGTTAGGGCACGTCCTCACAATGCGTAGATCGATCTGGTATGTCCTGCTCTATTCTCCAAGTCATGCCGAAGGTCATATGTATAACCACGACCTGTTTTATCTCTGCCTTTACAATGAGGCGGGGTGGGCTGGTGTTCATCTTGAGTTGCCGTTGTATCCAGACCATGTGGCGGTCGGTGTAACACCCCGGATCTAACTTACCATAATTGTTTTATCTCTGCCTTTATGATGAGGCGGGGTGGGCTGGTGTTCAGCTTGAGTTGCCGTTGTATCCAGACCATGTGGCGGTCGGTGTAACACCCCGGATCTAACTTACCATAATTGCAACTCCGACTCTGCCATTTTCGGCTTTAAGTTATGAGATTCCCTTTGTGGTTGGGTTTTGTCTTTGTTTTGCATTTTTTTCATGTCATGCATTTCATATCATGTCATCATGTGCATCGCATTTGCATTTGTGTTCGTCTCATGCATCCGAGCATTTTCCCTGTTGTCCGTTTTCCAATCCGACACTCCTACATGCACCGACGCACCCACTTGTCTCTTTTCGTGAGCGGGTGTTGAACGTTCTCAGAATGGACCGATATTTTCCAAGTGGCCTTTGAACACCACCGGTAGACCGCCCGTAAAATTTCATCCCATTTGGAGTCCGTTTGATACTCCAACGGTTAATCGGGCAACCGCGAAGGCCTCTTGTGTTTTGCGGCCCAACACCCCTCCAAAACAGCACAATAACCCATCCAAACTACTCCCTTGTCCTCCGTCGTCGGATCACGATCGTGTGGGCGAAAACTACACTCCATTTGGACACTCCTACCTCCTCCTAGCTATAAATAGGTGCCCCTCCCTGATTTTTCGCGGATGAAACCCTAACAAAACTCCCTCTGCGCCGCCGGACACGTCCGGTCATCACCGGAAAAAACCGCCACTGCACCCGCACCACTCGCGCGCCGCCACGTGAACCCGGACCCGTCCCCGCCGCCGTGGCCTGGTGACCCCGAGGAGGGACCGCCCGAGCCCATCGCTGCGCCGCGCCTCCCCGCGCCCGCTACCACGCCCGACCGCCGCCCACCTCCCGCCGACCTCGCCAGCTCGCACCACCGCGCCGCCGCCTCCAGCGCCGCCCTGCCGCCGACCGCCGTCCGCTCCAGTGCCTCCGCCGCGCCGCCACCTCGCCGTCCTCCGCCGCGTCTGTATCGTCCCGGGCCAGATCCTGTGCCCCCCTCGCCGGAGCGCCTCCACCTCCAACTCTGGCCGCCGCCCCAGCATTTCCGGTGAAGATCCGATGAACCTCGGGAAGCGCACCGACGAACCCTAGATCCAGAATTTGGAGCTCTATTTCTTCTAAGTCCTTTTATCTACAACATTTTATGCCCCTGTTCATCATGCCATATCTCCGTGACCGTAGCTCCGTTTCATGCGCATGATATATCAAAATATTCATTGTGAGATGCTCTTCATTTCATTCAATTGTGGCATGTCTGTTTGAGTTCATCTTGATACCCTAATCATTGATGCAAGAGTGCTATAAAATGTTTACTGTCGTTACTTATCAGTTTATGGTGATTTGTCATTTTTGTCACATTTGATGTGTGCTACATATGGGCATGAGACCTCTACATGTGTTTTGAACTATGCCATGCCATCTTTACATGGGTTCTTTCCATATATGTTTTTGATCAATGTGGTGACTAGCACAAGCATGCAAACTAGGTCTCGTGATATTGTTGTTTTTAGGGACTTTGGATTTTACTGTCATTTTCCTGTTGTTATTTTTATGCTATAGTGAGATCCATGCTTGTTTTGAGTATCTTCAGTAAGGGTGTTTTGGACATATGGTTATGCTCTATCCATCGATTCCCCTGTTAGCAATTATGGAGTGCCCTAGCATGTCTTGTTCTTGCTCTACTTTTGCTATAAAATGTTCCTGGCAGATTGTTTAAATGTTAATCAATTTTGCCATGGTTGTTGCTAGTGATCCATGCATGCTATGAAATTTCTCTTGCCATGGTTAGCTTCATGAACATGTCCTCTTGCTGTTAACATGTCGTGCAATGCTTTGTGATGAGTGTTTTGAGCTCGCAAAGTTGCCTTCATAACTCTGATTATGCCATGCTCTGTTTTTCTGCTAAGTCTGAAACTATTAATAAAACTTGCTATGTTTACATGGGTGCCATCATATATTCTATGCCTTTTTGGCTCATGATCAGTAAGAGACTTTGGATCGATGCATTTAGTAGATTCATTCCATGCCATTGTTTGCTATGATATGTTCCTGTAGCATGTCATTTGCTTGCTGTAAACATGGCTTCCTGATCTTATTCTTGGCATGTTAGTATTTTCACTAAGTTTGTGAAGCTGATATCTTTTGCACTGTTGTCCTGCTTGTTTGAACCTCCTCCTTTGTGATTTAGCCCTAGCTCAGTGTTAATGTTTTGTCAAGCATCTTGAGTACATCACTGCCGTATGCTTTTTTGCTATACTGTAGTGCAGTAGCTTAGTTTCTTATTGCATTCTAGATGGTATCGTGTTGTTAATTGCAAAATTGTGCCATTCTTGTTTCGCTTGCCATTTGCAAACCGTGCATCCGTTTCCGGTGATCTTTATATCAATTTTGACCGAAATCATCTCATCTTTCCAGCGGCACACTTGGTTTTCCAAGTTGATGCCTTGATCAATCTTTTCCTTCCGAAGCACGCATATGCATTGCATATCACATCTTCCATATCATGCCATGTTTTGCATCATGTTGATTGTGCATTTCACCATGATTGATTGTTGGTCATTTGCTTGTGTTCTTGCTTTGGGTAGAGACGGGACATGAGTACGTGATCGAGGAACCTGTTTAGTACGCTAAAGAGGATCAAGCTTTCATCAACTCTGAGAACTTTGTAGGCAAGATGACCATACCCTCGAAATCACTTCTATCTTTGCTTGCTAGTTGTTCGCTCTATTGCTATGCCACGCTACCTACCACTTGCTATATCATGCCTCCGATATAGCCATGCCAAGCCTCTAACCCAATTTCCGTTGCAAACTGTTCTTTGGCTATGTTACCGCTTTGCTCAGCCTCTCTTATAGCGTTGCTAGTTGCAGGTGAAGTTGAAGTTTGTTTCTTGTTGCAACATGGATATTGTTGGCATATCAATATTATCTCTCATTTACTTTAATGCATCTATATACTTGGTAAAGGGTGGAAGGCTCGCCCTTATGCCTTGTGTTTTGTTCCACTCTTTCCGCCTTAGTTTCCGTCATACCGGTGTTATGTTCCTTGATTTTGTGTTCCTTACGTGGTTGGGTGTTATGGGAACCCCATGACAGATCGCTTTGAATAAAACTCCTACACCAAGGACCAACCTTTGTTTACCATTTTCCACCTAAGCCTTTTTCCCTTGGGTTCCGCGGACTCAAGGGTCATCTTTATTTTAACCCCTGGGCCAGTGCTCCTCTTAGTGTTGGTCCAAACTGGGCGATGTCCGGCGCCCCCTGGGCAACCAGGGTCTATGAAAACCTAACGTCTGGCCCATCTGGTGTGCCCTGAGAACGAGATACATGCGACTCCTATCGGGATTTGTCGACACATCGGGAGGCTTTGCTGGTCTTGTTTTACCATCGTCGAAACGTCTTGTAACCGGGATTCCGAGACTGATCGGGTCTTCCTAGGAGAAGGAACATCCTTCGTTGACCATGGGAGCTTGTGATGGGCTAAGTTGGGACACCCCTGCAGGGTTTTGAACTTTCGAAAGCCGTGCCCGCGGTTATGGGCAGATGGGAAGTTGTTAATATCCGTTTAAAGCGAACTTGACACTTAACTTAATTAAAATGAATCAACCGTGTGTGTAGCCGTGATGGTCTCATTTCGGCGGAGTCCGGGAAGAGAACACGGTCTTGTGTTATGCTTGAATGTAAGTATTTTCAGGATCACTTCTTGATCATATTATAGCTTCTCGATCGTCCTTTGCTTCTCTTGTCGCTCTCATTTGCATAAGTTAGCCACCATATATGCTTAGTGCTTTGCTGTAGCTCCACCTCACTACCCTTTCCTACCCTTAAGCTTAAATAATCTTGATCTCGCGGGTGTGAGATTGCTGAGTCCCCATGACTCAGAGATACTTTCAAACCGAAGGAGGTGTCGATGATGCCAGTGCAGGGGACGCTACCGAACTCAAGTGGGAGTTCGACGAGGATTCAGGCTGTTACTATGTTACTTTTCTGGATCATCAGTAAAGGAGCCCAGTTGGGACGATCGGGGATCTAGCATTTGGGGTTGTCTTTCTTTATTTTGGTTCCGTAGTCGGACCTTTGATTGTACCTTGGATTATGTATGACTATTATGTATTGTGTGAAGTGGCGATTGTAAGACGACACTTTATCCCTTTCTTATTTAGTACGTGGGATGTGTAAAGATTAACCCTCTTGCGACAGACCTACCATGCGGCTATGCCTCTA
Source organism: Triticum urartu (assembly GCF_003073215.2). NCBI lineage: Eukaryota > Viridiplantae > Streptophyta > Magnoliopsida > Poales > Poaceae > Triticum > Triticum urartu. The sequence goes on from NC_053025.1 coordinate 269,543,683, forward strand.
AGTCGTGCCCCGACACATGGGATATATAGCCGCATTGTGGGTGTTACAGTCGGTCAGACACATTGCGCGATGATGGTATGGGCTCCGGTGCCTTGTCATCGAACTAAGGTAGCAATTTGCGCTTCGGGTAGCTTTTGGCTGGGCGCTTGAGGCCGCATTCTTCGGCTGCTAGGACATTGGTCCATCTATCATTGAGCATATCTTGGTCAGCTTGAAGTTGTCGCTGCTTCTTTCTCGGGCTCCTTGTAGTGGCTATTAGCTGGCGCTTAAAGCGCTCCTACTCGAGAGGTTCCTCAGGTATGATAAAATCCTCATTGCCGAGGCTCACCTCCTCCTCGGAGAGCGGGAGATTCCTCATTGCCGAGGCTCACCTCCTTCTCGGAGAGCGGGAGATAACTACTGTCCTCCAAGTCTTCATTTATGGCCTGTTCATTGGTGCTAACTTGCCCATCTTCCCGATCGTCCTGTTCGACAGTTCGTTTGTCGGGATCTTCTCTGTCTTCGGCACGTCCGGAGTGTTATCGTCTCCCATGCCGGTGTTGCTGTCTTTTTCATGACGCGACTTAGAGCGGCGCCGCTGTCTTTGTCATCATCGTTAGTTCTTTTAGGTGTATCCACCATGTACACGTTGTAAGTAGAGGTGGCCATCCAGCGTCCGGGAAATGGCGGGTTTTGGCTCTGCTTCTCATCGGCATCGTCGTCCATACCATCAATGTCTTTGGAGCCGTAATCGAGCATGTCGGGTAAGTCTTCGAAAGTGGCTATGAAGTGGGCGGTGGGTGGGAAGCAAAATTCTCCATCATCAGCCTCTAGTTCGAACCGGATATAATTCGCCTATGAGCCCTCCGCTAAGGATAGTGCTCTTAACGAGTTTAACACGTCGCCCAAAGGCGAGTGCCGGAAGATGTACGCGAAGCTGAATTCGACGATCGATGACCGATCAAGTTCGACATACGCAGACGCACAAAATTTGGAACCTGCAGCCAGAGAGGAGTCCATGGTTCCAGTGACACAGATGCCACTTGAAGTTAGGTCTATATGCGGCTCCAACACCGTTGAGCCTGCGGCTTTCGCGACGGGGTTGAGCTTCCTGTCCTCGGATGGCGCGATCTGCTCCAGATCTGAGGCCAGAGCAGCTACAGGTACTATCTCCTGGGTACGGTCCGATGACAAATTTTCATCATGTTCATCGTGGTGGCAGGGAGCAGCTGCCGTGGTCTCGAATCCATCCAAGATCAAGTCTTCGCGGATATCCGTGACATAATTCAAGCTTCCAAATCTGACCTGATGGCCAGGGGCATAGCTTTCGATCTGCTCCTGATGGCCAAGCGAGTTGGCCCGCAGTGCGAAGCCGCCGAATATGAAGGAGCCATCGAACCTTTTGACGATAGCACAGTGGAACTCTCAGAGAAAGCACCAATGTCGGTGTCAAAATAGACGAATCTCGGGTTGGGGGTCCCGAACTGTGCGTCTAAGGTCAATGGTAACAGGAGACAAAGGACACAATGTTTACCCATGTTCGGGCCCTCTCTATGGAGGTAATACCCGACTTTCTGCTTGATTGATCTTGACGAATATGAATATTACAAGAGTTGATCTACCATGAGATCGCAATGGATAATCCCTACAAGTCTAGCTTGTCTGACTATGATTATGAGGATATATGTCTATGGACCTAGCCCTCCGGTTTATATAGACAGCGGAGGGATCTAGGGTTACATAAGGTCAGTTTCAGAGAAATGAATCTTCATATTCGGATGCCAAGCTTGCCTTCCACGTGAAGGAGAGTCCCATCCGGACATGGGTAGAGTCTTCAGTCTTTGTATCTTCACAGCCCATCAGTCCGGCCCATGTCTAATAGGTCAGACGCCCGAGGACCCCTTAGTCCAGGACTTCCTCAGTGGTAGCAGACTTCCGCAAGGCTTCGTGATGCGGAGCGTCCTACGATCATCCCCGTGTACACTACGTCTACTCTCCATGCCCCAAGAGGACATAAGATGAGACCTTAAGTATATGCCATTGGACATAAGGTTAACTCACTCTTGCTCGAATCATCACTTTCCACATGTGAGACATGGCTACTACCTCAAACATACGTGCTATGCATGAACAGGAACCAAGAGGAAGGCCATGGATCAGCTAGGAGCATTGTATAAGACGGTGAGGACACCAAGCGCGAGGGATACATGGCGTCCAGGAAGCTACAGCTCTCGGATGTCCGATGATCTCCAGACGTCTGATGCCTGAAAACTCCACCAGCCAGATTTACTCCAGCCGAGGCAACCTACAGCACCGGGACGACCGCCAGACGTCGGATGTCCGACACTCGTTAGCCACCGGACGATCAATGCTGACCGGAAATCTGGTGCCAGCTATCAGAGCCAAAACGTCAGATGTCTAACAAGTATCGGACGACCAGACCCTCCCGATCCACCAGACGTCCGGTACTTGTCGGACGACCGACGCGTGTTTGTGCGCAGAGTAACTGGCCGAGGCCCATGTATCCCTCACTTACCCCTTCGTGGCCCTAGACTATATATACCACTCCACCTCCTCCTAGTTATGGTTATCAATGGTTTAGCTCATTTAGAGATAGAGCTTTGCTCATCCTTGTGGTTCTTCTCGATTGAGAGACTGCGGCCTCTATGGAGAAGATCCACACTGGATTCAAGACACCTCGCGGGAAGATCCCTCACGGATTCAAGACGTTCTCACGGAGATGAACTAGTTACCGCTTGGATTTGGACTGTGTATCTCTCTTTATGTTCGAGGACCTAGCACAAGTGTGATTGTTTCTGGTTGATTTGAGTGATTCCTATCGTTTTCCTTGTGTTTTCCCTCGTGTTCTTAGAGTTCTTCGTAGGATCCCCTCCATTTCATCAAAGATCTGCTCTAGGGTTTCCACCCTACATCATCTTGGTATCACGAGCCACGTTGATCACAAATTGGGAGTCCCTACCCCTCGTTTCTAGCCTTCTTTTGCTTGCTGTCGTCCTAAATTTCGAAAATTCCCACCAAAAATAGCCCCAATTTTTTTTTGTGATTTGTTGATTTGATGCAGTTTTGTTGATTTTGATCCATGGATTTGCTTGGTTTCATGTGCATCTAGCATCTCCCCAAGTTTCCCCACTTTCGTTCCATGAAATCTCCTCAATTTTAACCACCAAACCCCCAATTTCTGCCCAAAATCACGTCCCGAATCTCGGATCTCGAGTTGACCCCGACCCACCGGACGACCGACGTTTTTCCGGAAGTCCGGAGCCCTTTGAGCCACCAGAAGTCCGACACTTACCGGACGACCGGAACTCCAAACCCGAACTGAAATCTCGGATTTCTGAGCTCTTCCGGACAACCGACGACCAGACATCCGACAATCCTCGGACGTCCGACACCTATAGATATCAACATCGGCTGATTTGTGTTTCGGCCATAACTAATTCATCCGAACTCCGATTTTAACGTTCTTTAACTCGTTTTGAAGCTCTTGACATTCTCCATACCACAAAAGTACTTCCAACATCATTTGACTCCATAAAATATTTGGAACTTTGTCATCTATTCCTAGGGCCTTCACCACATCATCCGCTATATCACCACCGACTTCCGCAACATAACCCATTTTTTTCCATATAGCTTAGTGGTTGCTTGAGTAGTGATTTGAGTCTCGCAAGGTGTTTCGTCTACTTAGGGAAGGTTGCATCTTCATTAATCACTACCATAAATACCGCATAACCTTGCCCACCATACACTTCCGCCACCTCAACTTAACCCAATTTTGTTTGAGCTTGTCCGAGTTGCGGTTTGTGTCTCCTATGGTGTTTCGGCTACTTAGGGATGGTGGCCTCAACTTTGACATCGTGTATAGTCTACCCAAATAACCCTCCACTTCCTCATTTCCTACTCCAAAACCCATCATCGCATTTCCACAATCCAATTGAGTTTCCACAAAACCACCACCGCTTTCCGCTACCACCATTTGACATTTGACATTTGAGATTTTGAGTTTGTGTTTTTTCTGCTTCCTAACGTGTTTCGTATACATAGGGACGGGTCTCCATCATCCTGGTATCTACATCAAGAACACTACCACTCATCATCGCCACAAACAGTAACCTCTATATCATCTTGGTATCATGGTATCCCATCGTTGTACATTCTCCTTACAATTTCATTGATAACCCCTAGCCCATTTTGCGTCACGTGCCTAATGAGACTAGCCATTTGAGTATGGCTGGCAATGTTACTTGTGCACATTAGTGATCATCGATCTACACTTTCAATGGCATAGATATCACAACATATTGGTATCATCTTAGCATTATATCATCTCTTGGTTCACAAGATTGTTCCCTAATATACACAATTGCTATCTTGGTTTGTGCATTTCACATTGTGACCATATAAAAAAGGAATAAGCTTTTAAGCAAACAAAAATAGAGAAAAGAGCTTGTAAGCAATAGCCATAGCATCATACCACATTGCATATAAGATTGTCATATCCAATCATCTTGGATCATACCACCAGAACAACATACATATAGCATACATGGGATAGAAATTGATACATTTTGCATCTTGTAGGTTGTGCACAATTGTCGTATCCGCCTATTGACAAATTGTGCTAGCGTCTATCTAGAGTTGTGCAAGACGAGCGTTTTCCTTGGATTCCACATTTTGTGCTCATTTCTTAGTTGCACGACCCAATCTGTCTATCCGTTTGTGTGTTTCTGTGTGCCACCCATCAAATCTTTTTCAACATTATTGACTCTTACTAACATTGCATCAAATTTTTGTGCCAGTATCCTCACCAAGCTACTCCATAAGCCTTATTTGTGTAGGTATGAGAAATCAACGAGAAACGGTACCAATTGTGCTATATCCTTGTTACGTCATTGAGTGATCATTGATCCATCTTCAACATTGGTTAAGGTACATTTTCTCTAGTTCTTCTCTTTCTCCCACTCACATTTGCTCGAGTCTTGTGATGGATAGGCAAGGCATTTCATCTTTGGTCTTTGACGAACAACTACATCACCAAAATGTGAATCTTCGATCTACAACGACAAATGCAAGGCGCACAATCAAGATTGAGAGAGCGCATCAACAACCTTGCCATCGACATATGACACTCCGAAGCACATACAAGAGACTACATGGACAACAAGCTTTCTGCACAAAAGGAGGAGCCAGATGCAAAGATGGAGGAGATTCTGACTTTGTTGGTGAATTGTTCTTCCCCTTCATCATCCTCAAGGCTACAACGCTCAAGTCGATCATCTTCGGAGTGCCCCCGCGATGCAAGCACAATTTGTCCACGTCCACATCTCCATGGCGACCACCAACACATGCGTGATCCACATCGTCATGAAGGGCAAGTCACCTCCAAGCAACATGTGCACGACGATGACGAACGACATCTACTACGAGCTCAAGCACGACAACAACACCATCATCATGAAGATGCTCCACACACGCAAACATACAAGTCCCAACAAACTCTACATCAAGCTATGGCCAACCTTCATGAGCTCAAGAGAAGATTGTTAGACAAGCACCACCAAGTGGAACCGGCGGCTACCACGACCACTTTGGCATCTTTGCCAAGTGTTATCAAGGTATATTCACCTTTGGATGTATGGCATCTTCGCCTAGTTCACACGAGTTTGCCTACATCGGCATCTTCAACAAGAAGGCGACCAACTACGTGCGAGGCCGACACTTCCATCTTCGGAAGCCCCTCAAGGAAGATGGCCGAACATGGGAATTTCCCTTCGGTCATGGAGACGAGCTATGAGGTGCCACATCATATGGGCCTCCTACAACAAGACAGTGACAAGAAGGTCGAGCTAGGGCCATCTCCTTCGACCACGGTGACGAGCACGAACCTCTTCAACATTATGATGATGGCGCCCCAATATGTCTCTTTCTCTGAGTCAAGCAATGAGACCGCACATGAGACCCTCTCTTTGGTCTCAGACGAGAGTGATGTTTCGCCACATTCTACGGCATTCATCTTTGGAGGTGTTATGGATGAGGAGGTTGAGCATGGGACTATCCCTTCAACCAAGGCGGCGATAGGAGGTGAGCATGGAGACATTTGCACCTAAATCTCTCCGAAAAGCACATATGATGAGATGCCCCAATTACCATGTGAGGAGAGCAACCACCACATGAGTGACATGAGTGACTCCACCATATGTGACACTGAGAGCATTTCCTATGAGAGGATGAGTGTGACCACCACTAGCCCCACACATGAGCGCATGCCACGCATCCAATGTGAGGTTGAGAGCCATTTGAGTGACTCCACCAACCATACGAGTGAGAGCATCCAGGAGGGAGTGAATGAGCCACAGCACTTAGTGAGTGAGGTAGTTGACACGGCATGTCAGGCCAATATCATATCTAACAACTTACCCTCTACTCCGAGTGTGTTTTCCCTTTTGGTGCTCTCCTACATGACGATGAGCCTACCATCGACGAGTCCATCCCTCCAATGGGAAAACCGATTGCCATGGTGGAAGAAGATGCAACCCCACATGGTACCATCAAGTTGCAACCTCAGCTACAACACCTGAGCGACGCTTGAAAGGAAACATAGGTGATGGTGCTTCTCTTGTCCCATTAGCGGACTATCCTAGCAATGATTGCCTGCATGATGTTGACACACCTATTCCCATGCTTCATGCTAGCGCGACTTCCTCATGTCATGAATTACCTACTTATGATGAATATGATGATGAGCATGTTGAGTTGCCTAGTTGTGATTCCATGCTCCATATGATATCATGTGAAAATTCTATTGGTCACATTATGTTTGACAATCCATTGAACTTGTCATATGCTATGAGTAAGATCTCCCATATTTTATCATTTCAATCTCAATTTAATAACTGTGCATGCCCCATTAAAACAAATCCCATTTGCACTTATGGCATAGATGACGAGATGATGGTCATTGGCTTTTGTTTTTCTTGTGATGATATTGCTAAGGTTCCTTTACATGATTTGCGCAATTCGTCTACTATGCCATGCCATGATCAAATAGAACCAAATATGCTATGTTTTGGATGTTGTCAATATTCTCCATCTAATGTTCCCACTAATGGTCATGAGGAGGACCCCATAGTTTCCTCATACATATTAGGAGATTTTGATGCATTCCATACTTTGCATGATTCCCATAATTGCATGCACCATATGTATTCCATCAATAACAATGACGTACATATTTCTAATGATGCATTACACAATTTGAGTCTCCATTATGCTATACATAATAACAAACCTCTCATGATGGATGACATGTTTCTATATCATACACAATTTGAGCATTGGATATTTTGTGCTAACCAACACATGCACGTGCACATCATGATGGATGATGTGTACATATACCACGCACACACAATCTTTCCTTTGTCTTTGTTTTTTGTAGGTACTCATGTATACTCGTCAACCTCTCAATCCCAAGACTTGACGAAACAAGCTCTTGAGAGCAAGGAAGATTTGGGATCCCGTGGATTGTGTCGGCGTTCTTGGAACGGGGGTCCCTAGACTTGCCTACATGCGGCCCTCGTCGTGGCTCCACCAGTGGCCCTGCACGGCCCATCTTCACCAGCAAACACTCAAGACCCTCACGAGGGGCCAAGCCTCGCGAGGCGGACGACGCAAGACCTCCTCAGGGGCGGCCCCACCAGGTCGGCTCGCGATGGGCGGAGAGATCAAGGCAAGGGACACCTTGTGAGGATTGTGTGACGCAAGCCATGACGACTGGAGCTAGACGGGCGCTAGGAGGGCGCCAGCGCGCGCCGTATCCTCATTTCCTCTTTGGTGCTAAAGGGGCAAGCGCAGGCGAGAAGTCCTGAGGTGTCAGGAAAAGGTTTCCATATCAGTGAACAAGACCAAGACCAGCACGACAGCAAGACGGAGGGCACCGTGGAGGCCAAGACGGCGTCACCACCAGAGCCTTTGGCAAGCGAAGACTACTTTTGTCAAGATAGTTTGTACTAGCTGTCCCCCTTTGAATTGGCCATTGTGGGATCCCTTCCCGCTGAATATTTGGGAAGAGGATCCAGGCCTCTATATATAGGACTAGCCACCACCAGAAAGGGGATCGTCTCATCTAGAGAGAATCCTCGACCACACACACAAAGCACAAGAACACCTCTCCTTAGGAGGTTGTTCTTCCCCTTGTAACTATTCATCCGCAGCCCGAGAGGCAATCCACCACACCACACTGGAGTAGGGTATTAGACCACATTGGTGGCCCGAACCAGTATAAACTCTTGTCTCTCGTGTTCTTTGGGTTCGTCGAGCTAGGCCGTGAGATCACGATGTGTGTGAGCTAGAGAGGGGGAGAGATCTTTGTGCGCACTCTAGTGTTTGAACCTCAAGGGTTTTGCCGGAACCCAAAATCTGACATTTGGCACGCCAGGTAGGGGTGCGCCGAAGCTCTGCCCCCCCCCCTGACGGCCTCGCCGCTTCTCCAACTGGATCGACGGGCGCCCTCCATAGCACCATGGGGAACTAGGCCTTTACCCCCGCCTTGCGGCAGGTACGGTGGCCGCACAAGTTCAAGCCAGAGATGCGGCCCGTTACGATGGTGCGACGGATCGGGCACCTTCCTGCTGGCGTACGTGGAGGCTGTCCTGGAGGCCCGGGGCGATGATAAATTCATGGCCAACTGGCTCCCGATGGCCATCACTGGCGTGCCGCACGCCTGGCTCCTCCATCTGCTGGAATCATTTGTGGCCTCCTAGGAGGGGCTCCGCGACCTCTTCATCTTGCCCTTCGAGGGACCAGCACCCCCCGTCGTCGCAGCTCTCCTCGGTGGCTCGCAGGCGCCGCCCCCGGACCATCATACTAAGTCGTTCTTTCGCTAGATCAGCCGTCTCCACGCGATAGGGGGCTCCCCCGGGTTTGGCGGCGCCCAAGGCCGACCTGACCTTCGACTCGGGGGATCACCCAGTCACCACCATCGGTTCAGGCGTGCTCCCGATGCTTTGCACGCCCACAATCTGCAGCGTAGCAGTCACCAATACCCTCATCGCCGGCGGCGCCGGCCTCGACTTACTCTCCGTGGAGGCTTTTAGCCTCCTTCACGTACCGCTGGAGCTTCTCCGCCCTAGCAAGCCCTTCTCTGGATTCGGCAGCGGCTCCTCCAACCCCTGGGGCAGATCCGTCTCCCCGTGACCTTCGGCATGTGCGACAACTACCGCACCGAGCTAATCGACTTCGACATCGCACGCATCGGCTTACCGTACAACGCCATCCTCGGGTACCCGGCGCTGCCTACAACCTCATGAAGATTCTAGGAAGCAAAGGCGTCCTCACCGTGGCTAGAGACACCAAGGAAGCCTTGGTGGCCCTCAAACTCGCATTCAGGGTCACGACGGCAGCTTGCCCGGCCGACAAGGCCATGCCCAGGACCAAGGGCGTTGCGCCGACCAAGAAGAAGCAACTATTCACTCAAGGTTAAGCCAAGACGAAGCAGATACCGGTCAACGCGGACGGGGCCTCTGGCGCCACCTTTACTATAAGCGCCGACCTCACCTAGATCAAGAAAGGATGTTGTTGGACTTTTTGCGGGCAACCAAGGAAGTATTCGCCTGGGAACCCAAGCAGCTGGCTGGGGTTCCTAGAAGAGTGATCGAGCATCATCTGAGGGTATGCCCCAACGTGCGCCCTGTGAAGCAGAGGGCAAGGCGGAAGTCCACGGAGAAGCAGTCCTTCATAGTTCAGGAAACCCGCAAGCTGGAGGCAGCGGGTGTCATTTGTAACAGCCTGGATTTTGGCCCTTCTCTTTTTCTTTTTGATTTCTTGGATTTTGCTCTGTTTTTCTATTTGGAGTGGTTCTGTGGCCTTGTCACCTGGGAAATCATATTCATTTCCTCTCCCAAGTGGCTCATCAGTCTCAAAACCTTGCCAAGATCATGTCACTCCACTGCTTAACCAAACCCTAATTTCTTTTTCAAGGGAAAATTTGTTTTTTCTATTAAAGGAATAACCCTATCTGCCCTAGGTTGTGAAGTAACCTATATTTCTGTCCATCCAAAAATCCCCAAATAATTCTTATAAATTTTTTGGGTCATATCTACATCAAATATGGCAAAATATTTCATTGGTCATATTTCTCATCACGCTCAATAAATTCATTTCATATTATGTCCTAAATGGCACATTGTGAAGCAAGTGCTATTTATATTTTCCCTTTTGAGCCCAAACTTTTTTTACATCTTCTCCTGTCCAAATAATTTCCCTGTGACAAAATTCAACTTTACTTGCCTAGCCAAACTTCCTCAGTGATTTTTCAAAGTTCCTGTCTGAGGGAAGCCTTTGTGAAGGAAGTGCTAGCTAGGGTTATCCAAATGAGTTGAAATTTTGCACACACCTTCATGTGCTCATATAATTAGCCTCCTCCAAATTTCTGCTCCACCCCTTGATCTATGTGAGCACAACATCAAATCTTAGATTCTATCAATATTTTCAGGTTGTGAAGCAAGTATATTTTATATTGCTTAATTTTTCGTGAAAATTTGCCAGACCATTCTCCAACCCAAATAACTTCTCTCCACAAAATTTGGTTCGAGTTCACCTAGCCAATATTTCTCTAGAATTTTTACAAGGTTCAATCCAGAGTGAATAGTTGTGAAGGAAGTACCATTTTTGTAAAACCAATTGGCATGAAATTTATACAGAACCTTTATCTGGCCAAATCACTAAGCCCTGCCAAGTTTTACCTCAAGTGGTTACTCCATGTGAATGCATCATCCAAATCTTGATTCTGGACACATAATGTGAGTTACAAAGCAACTATGTTAGTTTGTGCTCCATTATGCCTCAAAACCTCAAGGATCATAGTCCTTCCTTAGTTAAACACCCCAGATAAACTCTTTGGCACCAGTAAAATCCCTGTTGATCACAAGTGTTCACCCAAATTTATTGCAATAAATTTCAGAGGGTGATTGCGAGTTAACCAAAGTAGTTTTAACCAACCCCTCTGTAGACACACTAGACAACCCGTTCCAGCCCCTCTCCCCCGCTACATGTCAATGAACGGGGTGACCACAACAATGGCGTGCCAGTGCACGTGCTCTGTGTGTAGCGGCTGCGTCCAGTGGCTGTTTGTGCTGGACCCCCTCCTCCTCTTGTCGTCTACGCGCGCGTGAGCGTGTCTAAGAGTTTACCGCGTCGTCGCCGTCCTCCTGGACCTCTCTCCCTCTCAGTAAAACCCCTCACCGACGCTCACCGACGCTCACCGCCGAACGACCACGAGAGCACAGTGTTCCATTTGGCTCTGCTCGTCGCCATCGTCATCCTCCCCATGCTCCCTTGGCCGCCTCTGCTCCGTGAGAGACTCCACTGTGTCTCCCCCGTTGCCTGCCTCCGAGTTCATGCGAGTGGGCACGCGTCCGCGGCGACGCCAGCTCAGCCTCCTCGCCCCGCGGCTATATAAGCCCGTCCCGGGTGCGTTTCTCCTCACTAGTGACCTCTACCCACTCCCCCACGACTCCCAGACCACTTCCCTGAGCTCGAGTCGCCCTCCACGACCACCATTGCTGCCATGGCCGCCTCGGGTCTCCTCCTCGATTGGCTCAAGCCGAAGCCCCTCTCCTCATTTCTCCTCCACCAATAGACCTACCATACCCCGGCGAATCTCCCCACCCTCTCCGTTTCACTCCAAAGCCAGCATGGCCGCGCGCCGCCGAGATGGTCCGCCGCCGTTGCTCTCTACCTCTGATGGTTGCCGCCGTAGCAGCGCTCCCCGGAGCACGTGTAGTTCCTGGATGGGTGCGGGCATCCATCCCGAGGCTCGGCGTTCTGTCGGGGAGAGGAGGAGCAAGAGCAGGGAGAAGAAGAAGGAGGCGTGGGAGGAGAGAGAAGATGCGGCGGGCCCCACGCGTCATTGACCCAGTGCCCGGCCCCGCCACCGCCACGCTGGATAAGTGGAGACGTACTCCACCAAGTATGCCTTCACTTATAGAAAGTGCATTCCACTTCTTCTTCAAGCCAAAATATGCTTTCCTTTCTGGAAACCATATTTCCTGAGAAGGCGCGGTCTGTTTTTCCTGCTGAGGACTTGTTTGTGATGATTTCATTATAGGTAGGTCCCTGGCAGAAAAACAATAATATCTTTTTGCTCCTAACTCCAAATGAGGTGATTCCAAAGCCCACTTCTTCGTTTCGTCGAGCCCGTTCAGATGGGATCATGTTCACCATGTTTTGACATTCTAAAAATGACCATTCTGCCCCTGCCTTATTCAGCCCCCTCCGAGAGAGAACATTTTCCGGCGATTCTTTCTGCGAGCTTCTCGCACTTGTTCTCGGTGATTTCTTCCACTCCAAGCAAGCCACACCCTCCATTTACATGATTGGAATGTAGTGACATGGTTTATTTATTTGAACTTGTATAAAACATTGCATTAGCTATGTATGATCTATTCATGGCATGTCTTGGAGTATTGTTTTGATGTTGATATTTCCATGATATTGCCTGGAATTCTAGGACTTATATTTTGATGATTATGTGGGTGCATGTGCCTTTGGATTCTTAGTGGCTATTATGATTATGTTCATGATGGTAATATGCTTTGGAGTACTACTTTGAATATCATGTTGCCTTTGGATTATTAGTGGCTAGTGTTATTTTAATCATGATGCTAGTTGATATTATGTTATGGAATATGATGATGGAGATGATGCTTGCATGGGGATCATAGCTGGATAGTTATTTCAGTAGTAGTATTATCGTTCTTGGGTTCATCATGATAGTAGTGTTATACTGTCCTTAGAGTATTTTGGTATGATGATATTAAGCTTTGGATTATTTGTTGGATATTGCTATGACTTGGATTATAGGTTGATAGATGATATCGGAATATTAGTCTTTACTATTATATTTTGGGGTTAAATTCCGTCATTAAGTTGGTCAGGTGCCACCGAACCGGGCTTTTCCAGTGCAACCACATTTGCATTTATGGGAAGGCCCTAATGCGATCTATTGTCGTGCCTCTCGCCGGTGCCTCCAACTAGGGAAGGTTATGGGCACGCACTACCCTGATCAGGTAGGCGGACATAAGCCTTGTGTGCCCATTGTTGTTGTTATGTGTACGATCCTCGTGAGGGACGTTTTGGCCACAACGGTGGTCGTTGTGTCTTTGGTAGACACGTGGCCACCCAGGAATAGCCCAGTTGGGAGTGTGTCGGAGTGGCTGGGAGAGTGTCATGGCAGTAGATTGGTTTTGTCGGAACGTCATTGGTCCACCCGAATGGGAGTGCAAGGCCTTGGGTTCCGTAGGGTGGGTAAAGTGCGCTACCTCTTCAGAGTGTGTATTTAAATCTATCGATAGCCATGTCCTCGGTCATGGCCAAGGGATCGTACTAGGTCACACTGTTCGATCAACACTCAGATGACGGAATGAATTATAGGTGATATATTTATATGTTGATATGTTGAGCAGTACAGATTGGTAGGATGTTGATGATGATGTTGGAGACCAAGTGTTGGTCATTGTAGTGATCGCCGGAAGGATCATGGTTGAGACCAAGTGTTGGTCGTGGTAGTGATCGCCGGAATGATCACCGTTTGGTTTGGATCACGAGGTGAATGAGACGGTATATTGCTTGGCCAGTTAGCCAAGAGAGATATGGTTATGGAGATCTAAGATGGTGATTTATCAGTATTGTATTGGTTTCATACCATGCTTAGTAGTTGTTTCATCATAATAGTTGTTAATTTAATTAACCTGTTAAATGCTATGTTATTGTCTTGCCTTGATGTTTATGGTTGTTGTGAGCTTGCAAGTACATTCAATGTACTGACCTGGCGTGTCATGCCAGATTGCAGGTGATGCCATGATTGCTTGATTGCTTATCGATGGTTGCCGTGCGTGTAAGATAGATCGTGTCCCAGCCAGAGTCCCTGCGGAGTGGAGTTCACCACCTTCGTCGTTGTGCCGCTGCTAGAAGTATTCCGCTGCTACGAGTTGTTCTGCTGCTAGCATAGAGCAAGTATAGTATCGCAGGCGTAATGTCGCCATGCTGATGTGCTTCTTTGTAACATCAGACCCTTGTCTTATTATTTTTGTAATAAGAGCTAATTTGTTCTATGTCAAGCAGTGCCATATTCCAGAGACTTCTCCTTGATCTCTGGGCTGGAATACGGGGCATTCCCGTTTCTCTGAGCCGGGGTGCCACAGGCTTGGTATCAGAGCAGGACTGGTTGTAGGACGCCTAGTCAGCGCGAGCCGTAGAAACCAGTAGAAATCGGTATTATAGAGTTTGGCTTGTTTATTGCATATGGTTGCTACATTTGTTTGTTGCATAGAATGCATATAGCCTTATTATTGGCTACTGATGATTTATTTGGTGAGTGTAGGTGGCATCGGTTCGGATCCACTACAGATCAGTCTTTGCTTTCCCACAGTTTTCTTTTCTTGCTTATTCTTCAATGTTTAGTGTCATTTCTGTCCCAGTAGAGTGATGCCAAGTGATCCCGACACTGTTGGCAAAAATGGTGCTCCGGTATCACGCCGAATTCCTTCCTTCAGCTCCATTTTATTTAGGTAATAGACATGCTTCTACCCCGGATCGTCCTTTTTATCTTGTCGTGTTGGTAACCCTTAATGGTCTCAGTCATCATAAAAAGGGCAATGTCAGCAGCCTCATTTTTTCCCCGCTATCCTATTCTTTGGACGGGTAAGGATATTTTCCATTCGCTTGATAATAATGTGGTCGTGACATTCCTGTCCTGCTACATGGTTACCAAGTACGTCCTCTCCCCCGAGCTAGTCCAGGTTGCTACCTGGCTAAGCTAGCACTTAGTGTAGTGTTGTTTACACCAATTATTACACACATTTATTCGTCCTCGTGCACATCGTCTAAGCATGCTAGATCGTAGAATCAGAGATCCCGCGATATTTGTGTGCTTAAGTAGGCATGCATATTGTGTGACTAGCAGTAATATGTGACACTGATTGAGTGTGAATTGATTGTTCTTGTGTGCTTTTGTTTAGTTTAGTTTTCTTTTGCTTCTTTCTTTTGGGCCCCGGTATCACATTATTTTTCCCCTATAAAGAGTTGCTCATCATCTGACACCGGACTCGAAGAAGTAATAAGGAGTTAAAATATTTGGAAGCTCAGCTAAACAGAATGGAATTCTCAGCCGACTGCAGTAAAATGGGGAATATCTGATCATGAGGCTGATAATCAAATTTTGCATTAGTGTGCACTCCTCACAACAGTACTGATAACTCAAGTCTGTATCAGTAGCAGTAATGATCCAGCCAACACAAAGACGAGTCAAGTACAAGATCAATGGTATATTTTCAGTCAAAGCTATGGGTCATATACAAAATTTTGGCTCGGCAATGCATGATGCTTGAAATATGTTATCATCCGAAATAAAGTCAGAATGTGATATGCTCAAGGAAGACAGTTAAACAAATTTTCTCATGCAAATAACCAGCCACAGAATATCTTGGGTGTCTGTGTGTGTGTATTTCAGTCTGCATATCAGTATGAAGTTTTGGATATAAGAAACTCAGTATTCTTCCACACGTTATCGGAAGAAATTTATGATGCAAGGTCCCTCAGCATGATATGTGAATAATTTCCGGTCCATGATACCCAGTCTTTCTCAACAAGATACCTCGGTAAAAGCTTCTGACAGGCGGAAATGAATTTTTCTCAACAAGCAAAACCGAGGAGAAGCTTCTCAAGTACGGAACTCAGGATTCTCTTACACAATACTCATGTCAAGCTTCGTGTGTAAGATATCGAGGCTTCTTCTGCACGCTACCCAGACAAAGGCTTTGAGCAGAAGCTAACGAGCCTTCATCGGCAAGCTACATGAATGGCTTTTCTCTGAAGTGCATGGATCAGATTTGCAATCATTTTGTCAGAAATACAATACAATCAGAACATATGCCTACCGCAAGGATCAAGTGTTCGGTGGCATATTCTTCTTCTACATATGGTGAGCAGGCATCCCCAATCATATCAGTCATTCAAACGAGGTATGACAAGGATCCAATAGATATACCTAACGGAAAGTACGGATCCCACAATCTCACCAGTCACGCAAAGGAAAATAAGCAGAGATACATCTCATGAATAACACGGATCTACAAGAACTGGAGATGACATCACAGAATCCACAGTCTTGATAAGGTGATATCAGGAAACCTTGTCACCTTCTTGTATGATTGGCCTCAGCAATGAGCTCTATACAGCTACAAACCTGAGTATATGTCATATATGTGCGGACACATGTCAGAAAATAAGCAAAAGGAATAATGCCAACAATATTGCACTAATCACGTCCCTGTCCATACGAAGAATCAAGGATAGGTGTGGCCATGTTATTCCAGTAAGGTATCCTCACAAATAAAATCATGACCGTTAGAGGGTGAGACTGACCGCAAAGGTAAGATGGTTTTGCACGACCATCAGGGTACGGATATCCTAAGTCAGTTGGAGGCCATAATTCCATATGGATCCGCAAAGGCATACTCTCAGCGGCCTACTCCGTTTTAGAAGGATCTCATATCCCGCTGACCCGATGGGAATGGTTAATATGGAAAATCTGAATATGTATACCGACAAAATGAGAAAGTCAAAAGCCGAACAATCGGCTCAGACCCGATATACTCACCAACGGAATCAAGTACACGGTCAGTCTGTCAGGAAAAAGCAATTATCCGTCAGCCCCTGTCAGGCCAGTCTCAACATGTAAATATGTTAGGAATGACACGGCTATAACTCCATACACCGTTATATTGCTCCTGACAAAAGGAAGTCGAATATTTGGTACATATCACATGCTCGAGCCAAAGGAAATAAATCAGGATGAATCGGTGCCACCTTTGAGCAGTCAGAGCCCGTTAGAAGGTGGCCATGTTTAATTCTCAGCATTTACTAAAAACAGAATTATTATGGTTTTCATGACAAAAGGAAACTTATGCTCAGATCCATTGGATATCACGGTAGATATGAAAGAATCAGCATCAGCCAAAAGAAATTGGTATATGAGCAAAAACCCGTCAGAATTTGGGGAAAGGTGAAGCAAACCACCCCGAGCAAAGATGATCAAATCATATAAAATTCTTGGGGGAATAATAAATAAAGGAAAAAGGATACCCGAGTTGGAAATGGTGTCCTCAAGACATACTTGTTCCATGAGCAACTAAATCTCGAGGACGATATTTCTTTAAGGGGGTAAGAGTTGTAACAGCCTGGATTTTGGCCCTTTTCTTTTTCTTTTTGATTTATTGGTTTTTGCTCTGTTTTTCTTTTTGGAGTGGTTCTGTGGGCTTGTCACCTGGGAAATCATCTTCATTTCCTCTCCCAAGTGGCTCATCAATCTCAAGACCTTGCCAAGATCATGTCACTCCACTTCTTAACCAAACCCTAATTTCTTTTTCAAGGGAAAATTCCTTTTTTTTCTATTAAAGGAATAGCCCTATCTGCCCTAGGTTGTGAAGCAACGTATATTTCCGTCCATCCAAAAATCCCCAAATAATTCTTATAAATTTGTCGGGTCATATCTTCATCAAATATGGCAAAATATTTCATTGGTCATATTTCTCATCATGCTCAATAAATTCATTTCATATTATGTCCTAAATGGCACATTGTGAAGCAAGTCTTGTTTATCTTTTCCCTTTTGACCCCAAACTTTTTGTAAATCTTCTCCTGTCCAAATAATTACCCTGTGACAAAATGCAACTTTACTTGCCTAGCTAAACTTCTTCAGTGACTTTTCAAAGTTCCTGTCTGAGGGAAGCCTTAGTGAAGGAAGTGCAAGCTAGGTTTATCGAAATGAGTTGAAATTTTGCACGCTACATCATGTGCTCATATAATTAGCCTCCTCCAAATTTCAGCTCCACCCCTTGATCTATGTGAGCACAACATCAAATCTTTGATTCTGTAAATATTTTCAGGTTGTGAAGCAAGTATATTTTATATTGCTTCATTTTGCCTGAAAACTTACCAGAGCATTCTCCTACCCAAATAACTTCTCTCCACCAAATTTGGTACCATTTCACCTAGCCAATATTTCTCTAGAATTTTTACAAGTTTCTTTCCAGATGGAATAGTTGTGAAGGAAGTACCATTTTGGTAAAACCAATTGGTATGAAATTTTTACAGCTCCTTTACCTGGCCAAATCACTAAGCCCTGCCAAGTTTTACCTCAAGTGGTTACTCCATGTGAATGCATCATCCAAATTTTGATTCTGGACACATAGTGTGAGTTACAAAGCAACTATGTTAGTTTGTGCTCCATTATGCCTCAAAACCTCTAGGATCATAGTCCTTCCTTAGTTAATCACCCCAGACAAACTCTCTGGCACCAGTAAAATCCCTGATGATCACCAGTGTTCACCCAAGTTTACTGCAGTAAACTTCAGAGGGTGATTGCCAGTTAACCAGAGCAGTTTTAAGCAAACTACCACCACAGTTGTATCCTACCCTGTATGGACTACACACTAGACAACCCGTTCTAGCCCCTCTCCCCCACTACATGCCAGTGCACAAGGTGACCAGGACAATGGCGTGCCAATGCACGCGCTCTGTGTGTAGCGGCTGCGTCCAGTGGCTGTTTGTGCTGGACCCCCTCCTCCTCTCGTCGTCTTCGCGCGCGTGAGCGTGTCCAAGAGTTTTACCGCATCGTCGCCGTCCTCCTGGACTTCTCTCCCTCTCAGTAAAATCCCTCAGCGGCGCTCGCTGCCGAACGCCCATGAGAGCACAGTGCTTCGTTTGGCTCTGCTCGTCGCCGTCGTCATCCTCCCCGTGCTCCCTTGGCCGCCTCTGCCCTGTGAGAGACTCCATTGTGTCTCCCTCGTCGCCTCCTCCGAGTTCATGCGAGTGGGCGCGCGTCTGCGGCGCCGGCCACACGTCCGCAGCGACGCCAGCTTGGCCTCCTCACCCCGCAGTTATATAAGCCCGTCCCGGGGGTGTTTCTCCTCACCAGCGACCTCTACCCACTCCCCCACGAATCCCTGACCACTTCCCCGAGCTCGAGTCGCCCTCCACGACCACCATTGCCGCCATGGCCTCCTCGGGTCTCTTCCTCGATTGGCTCAAGCCGAAGCCCGTCTCCTCATTTCTCATCCACCAGTAGACCTACCATACCTCGGGGAATCTCCCCACCCTCTCCATTTCTCTTCAGAGCCAGCATGGCCGCACGTCGCCGAGATGGTCTACCGCCGTTGCTCTCTGCCTCTGATGGTTGCCGCGGCAGGAGCGCTCCTCGGAGCACCTGTAGTTCCTGGATGGGTGCGGGCCTCCATCCCGAGGCCACCGGTGCCCTCTCCTTGGCCGGAGATGGCCAGAGTCGCTGTGCCCAGCAACGGCCACGCCCCTGCCCAGCGTTCTGTTGCGGAGAGGAGGAGCAGGTGCGGGGAGAAGAAGAAGGAGGCGTGGGAGGAGAGAGAAGATGCGGCGGGCCCCACGCATCATCGACCCAGCGCCCGACCCCGCCACCGCCACGCTGGATAGGTGGAGACGTACTCCACGAAGTACGCCTTCACTTATAGAAAGCGCATTCCACTTCTTCTTCAAGCCAAAATACGCTTTCCTTTCTGGAAAACATATTTCCTAAGAAGGCGCGGTCTGTTTTTCCTGCTGAGGACTTGTTTGTGATGATTTCATTACAGGTAGGTCCCTGGCAGAAAAACAATAATATCTTTTTGCTCCTAACTCCAAATGAGGTGATTCCAAAGCCGACTTCTTTGTTTCATCGAGCCCGTTCTGATGGGATCATTTTCACCATGTTTTGACATTCTGAAAATGACCATTCTGCCCCTGCCTTATTCAGCCCCCTCCGAGAGAGAACGTTTTCCGGCGATTCTTTCTGCGAGCTCAGCCACACCCTCCATTTACATGATTGGAATGCAGTGACATGGTTTATTTATTTGAACTTGTTTAAAACATTGCATTAGCTATGTATGATCTATTCATGGCATGTCTCGGAGTATTGTTTTGATGTTGATATTGCCATGATATTGCTTGGAGTTTTAGGACTTATGTTTTGATGATTATGTGGATTCATGTGCCTTTGGATTCTTAGTGGCTATTATAATTATGTTCATGATGGTAATATGCTTTGGAGTACTACTTTGAATATCATGTTGCCTTTGGATTATTAGTGGCTAGTGTTATTTTCATCATGATGCTAGTTGATATTATGTTATGGAATATGATGATGGAGATGATGCTTGCATGGGGATCATAGTTGGATAGTTATTTGAGTAGTAGTATTATCGTTCTTGGGTTCATCATGATAGTAGTGTTATACTATCCTCGGAGTATTTTGGTATGATGATATTAAGCTTTGGATTATTTGTTGGATATTGCTATGACTCGGATTATAGGTTGATAGATGATATCAGAGTATCAGTCTTTACTATTATATTTTGGGGTTAAATTCAGTCATTAAGTTGGTCAGGTGCCACCGAACCGGGCTTTTCCAGTGCAACCACATTTGCCTTTATGGGAAGGCCCTAATGCGATCTACACTACTAGGAAAACGTCTATAGTTGAAATGGACACTAATGGCGCACCACGTGTGTGGTGCGCCATTAGAATATAGCAATGGCGCACCACATACAGGTACGCCATTAGTAATATATTACTAATGGCGCACCTGGTGTGCGGTGTGCCATTAGAAGTTTTGAAAAAAACAAAATTTGTTACTAATGGCGCACCGTGGGTGTGGTGCGCCATTACTAGTTGACATAGTAATGGCGCACCACACCCATGGTGCGCCATTAGAAGTTTTGAAAAAAAAGTAAAAAAAATAAAAAAAATTGTTAGTAATGGCGCACTAGTGGACAGTGCGCCATTACTAGTTTTTAACTAGTAATGGCGCACTGTCCACTGGTGCACTATTACTAAGTTTTTTTCAAAAAAAAATCAATTTTTTTTAATTTTTTTTCAAAACTAGCAATGGCGCACCGTGGGTGTGGTGCGCCATTACTAGTTTAACTACTAATGGCGCACCACCCCACGGTGTGCCATTACTAGTTTGCCCGGCTTCCACTGAATGCACCCCCCCCCCTCGGTGGACCGCCTTTTCAGTTTTAAAAAAAATAAAAAAAATGATAAAAATGTCAAAAAAATAAAAGAAAATAACTTTGCCATGTTATATGTGGTCTAGTTGTTGGGAAAATTTACAAATATAAATTTCGACTTTAATTGCAAAATCTCTCTGGAAATTTGTAAAATGGGCATAACTTTTGCATACGAACTCGGATTAAAAAGTTTTATATATGAAAAATCATCTACTCGAAAAGTTACATCCGAATTCAAAAAAGTTACGGGGCTTTCAAGATCTAGAGGAAAAAAATTCAAAAAAAAGGTTTTTAATTTTTTTTTAATTTTTTTTCAAAAAATGATACGTAATATGACCGGGAAGTTTGAAATATTTTTCAAAATTTCATCATAGTCATGAACATGAACAAAGTCCTAGACATCAACAAGGTATAATAGGATTGATATGCTAGATATATCAACAAGTGCCTGTGAAGTGAGCTGTTGCTGGTTTTGGATAGAACTCTGAAGTTAAGCGTGCTTGGGCTGGAGTAGTGTGAGAATGGGTGACCTTTCGGGAAGTTTGACCACGGAGTGCGATTTGACCTGAGATTAAGTATATTGACCCGAGATTAAGAAATAATGACCTGAAATTAAAAAAAAAACGAAAAAAAAATTTGAAAAAATTTGAAAAAAATTAAAAAAAATTTGAAAAAAAATTTGTTACTAATGGCGCACTTCTATGTGGTGCGCCATTAGTATACCAGATACTAATGGCGCACCGTGGACCATACTAATGGCGCACCTGTGGTGCGCCATTAGCCATTAGAAAAAAATTCTAATGGCGTGATGCTAGTGGCGCACCAGTAGTGCGCCATTAGTAGCGAAAATAGGTGCGCCACTAGCAGCCCTTTTTCTAGTAGTGCTATTGTCGTGCCTCTCGCTGGTGCCTCCAACTAGGGAAGGTTATGGGCACGCACTACCCTGATCAGGTAGGCAAACATAAGCCTTGTGTGCTCGTTGTTGTTGTTATGTGCACGATCCCCGTGAGGGACGTTTTGGCCATGACAGTGGTCGTTGTGTCTTTGGTAGACACGGGGCCACCCAGGACTAGCCCAGTTGGGAGTGTGTCAGAGTGGCCGAGAGAGTGTCATGGCAGTAGATCGGTTTTGTCGGAACACCGTTGGTGCACCCGAATGGGAGTGCGAGGCCATGGGTTCCATGGTGTGGGTAAAGTGCGCTACCTCTACAGAGTGTGTATTTAAATCTATCGATAGCCATGTCCTTGGTCATGGTCAAGGATTCGTACTAGGTCACACCGCTCGATCAACACTGTCAGGACCCCGATTCCAAGTCACATCAATCTAGCCGGTAACACCTCATATCACTTTGCGGCCACACGCACGGTATCCCCACGGGTGTCGCCTTACCAAGGCCCGGGACCGTTTGCGCCTTTTGGCTCACATATATGATATTGTCGCTAGCATCCATATGACAGAGAACCCGGGCCGACATGGCTAGTCGTGAACCCAAAGCGGCGCAAACCTATGGGGAAAGGCATACATGAATCACATCGAGCATGTCGGTCATCAGCGTGTGAATCCGGGCTGTAGCACTGGGCTAACAGGACTCCGGGGAACCCGGGCTGTAGCAGGCTAGGCAGGACTCCGGATGTCACCGCGTGACATTTCCTCGAAGGGACAGACATAGGAACGAAGTGAGACACATGCCAGCCAGTCAAGTGTCTTGAGTAGTAGTGCTGCGCTAGTAGGACTCCGGTGAACCGGGCTGTAGCGGACTACTATGGCTCAAGGAGCACTAGACTACATTTCCCCATAAGAGAGGCTGCCAAGGATAAAAAACCAGATTGTCGGATCCCACACATACCAAGCATTTCAATCATACACACAATATGCTCGATATGTTCAAATACAACATGGCATCACAACAAAACTCTACAACTCAAGTACTTTATTTAAAGGCTCCAAAGAGCCATACATAACATGTTCATACACGTAGGGGTCACAAGACCCGACACTCAAGTCATACAAGCATACAAGCACATGCGGAAGCAAATAGGTCTGAGTACAGACACTAGAAGGAAAGAAGGCTTGTCGAAGGCTGTCTATCTACATAGGGCCCTCCATGGCCAGAATCACCACCTGGGTGGCAAGTTACTCATTGACGTCGAGGTCTACGTAAAACCCATCGGAGGGGGTGGTGTTGTCGTCTGAAAACAGTAATTAAAGAAACATGAGTACAAAGGTACTCAGCAAGTCTTACAATAGATCCAACTATACATGCTTATTCTCAAGAAGGTGGTGATGTTATTGCAGCAAGCCAGCTTTGACTCTTGGCTAAGCTATCATACGAGACACCACTGTAAAATAGTTTCCGCACACGAGTCCACTAATCACGAATACAATACTCCACCGGGGATGCTCCCTCGTCATCCTACGAGAGGGCCATCCTCGGTACTCACACTTATCTTGAGTCTTTTAGTAGTAACCATTAACTTGTCTATGAACTGTATAGGCAACCAAGTAGTCCTTTACCGCGGACGCGGCTATTCGAATAGTTTTATACCCTGCAGGGGTGTACTCCGTCACACATGTTTCCCCCACTTAGCGTCTGCACACGACATGTGCTCGGCAGACTTCAAGCGAAAGCCGACGTGGGTGTAGACCACGACCTGAGTAACCACACAAGTCTCTAGTCCAGGTTTATCATCTATTCGGGTTCCATCCGTAAGGAAATTCGGTCAGGGTGTCCTCAACGGCCCCAGACAATGTGTACAGGATCCCGAGACGCCAAACAGGCGCCCGACATACCCGGCCACGGTGTATCTACTACATCATAGGCCATCCCTTGGGACAGCGCTATGCACGCACGCCAACACATAACCTACAAACACCAGAAACTAGTTGTAACTCCTGGACAAAGGACGAGAGGGGTCAGTAAGTCAAGCGAGGTCATATTTCAGGGCCCAATGTGTGGTAGTAGCTGAATCTTAAATCACGCATACAGATCTCAGTTCCTATGGACCGCCTCAATGAAACAACCCACCATGTACTCCTACATGGCCTCTCATCGATACCTTTACCAAAACATGTTCAACACATCCCTCACATTACCGACGTAATCATTTCACTCTATCCCATCACCCAGATGAACCATACCTGACACAACTCTAAGCATAGCAAGGTAGGAAACACATACATGGCTCAATCAACTCCTACACATGCTAGTGGGTTTCATCTAGTTACTGTGGCAATGACAGGTCATGCAGAGGATAAGGGTTCAACTACCGCAGCAACACAGTAGTTTGAAACGCTGTTGTCTTAATGTAGTAAATGAGAGCAGAAGAGAGAACATGGGATTGTATCGATATGATCAATGGGGTTGCTTGCCTGATGGAGTAGTAGTATGGTACTGCCCTTCAGCTGGATACTCAGAAATATCCTCGGAGGCAGAACCTACCACGAAAGACACCACAAAATAAAATCATCACATGGCAATATGCAACAATATGATGCATGCTATGACATGGAAATATGAGGTGTCCTGCCTAATGCAATGTGAAACAAGTTGGTTTGGGTCCATTTGAATCTAAGATTCAAATGGAAGCTTATGTTCTTAAGCATTATAAGTGTATTAGCTTGTTTCACCTAAACAGCAATGTTAAATTGTTTTGTCATGCATGAAACCACTACAGATGGAAAGATTGAATTTTTCTAATCAAATTTCATATATAAATCTTTGCATTTGGAGTTACTGATTAAAAGTTATGAATTTTTGAAGTTTTGGTTATTTTCTGGAATTTCCTATATAAGAATAAATCCAGAAAAGGATTTACTGCGTCGGCCTGGCGTCAGTGTGACGTCAGCGGTCAACTGAGACGGTCCAGGTCAACCCTAACCTGTGGGTCCCGTATGTCAGTGTCAACTAAACTAACTAAGTTTAGTTAGCGCTAAACTAATACTAACCTAGTTTAGTTAGTGGCCTGGGGCCCACACGTCAGTGAGTCAGGGGGGGAAGTCAAACCCCGATCAAGCAGGGTCAAACCCGCCGGACCAGGTCAACGGCTCGTCGCCGGCAAGGCCAAGGACGGCGGAGGGGTGCGGGTTTCCTCCTCCGGTGACTAAATGGTCGGCGGAGGGAATCTACGTGACGCAGGCACTCGTCCGCGTCGAGTGGTGTAGGTGGTTGGGCCTGGGGTGGCCGGAGTCGTCGCCGGCATCGACCTTGGCGGTCGCCGAAGCTCGGGTGAGCTCGGGGTCATCGTTGTGACGGTCGTGGTGGCTCATGCGGGGCACGTACGTGCTCTACGCGGCGCGGGGAGGAAGCTGGGCACGACGGCCGGACCATTAGATGGTCGGAGACTCGGCGGCGGCGAGCACAGGCGGCGGTGCATGTGGGCAAACTCAAGGCGGCGCGTACAATGCACGAGAGCTAGAACAGAGAGGGGGAGAAGGGTCAGTGGCTCACTGCGAGTGCAGGGGAGCAAACGGCGAGCTCGGGGAGGGGCTGGAGCGGTCGAGGTAGCGAAGGGGATCTCCGGCGATGGCAGATCGGGACGGGCTCGGGGCAGCATCTCCGGGGCGAGCGAGCGCTCGGGGATCGGTCGAGGCAAAGCAGTGGACGACGGCGAAGCTTGTTGGCACGGCGAGGCGACGAGTGGACGGCGGTGGCTGCGGGCTTCACAACGGCGCGGGCGCGGCTGCGTCGGCCATGGCGTCAAGGGAGCAAGGGAGAGAGCAGGGGAGTGTGAGGTGTCGGGTAGACCGGGGCGACACCGATAAGGCGTTCGCGGCGTCGAGGCGGTGACCAGGTGATGCAGACGAGCAGGGAGGTTGCGTGGCAAGCTCGGGCGCGTGCGCCGTGTCCCTCCTCTGCCTACTGGCAGAGGTAGGCGATGACTGGCATGGGCCAGCATAGTGCTGGGCCGGCCACTGGGCTGCCAGGTGGGCTGCGCCAGGTAAGTGGCTGGATCCTTTCTCTCTCTTTTTTTTCTATTTTTCTATTATTTCTGTAAATTCGGGGCTTTATTAAAAATGCCAGGGCATTTCCAAAATCATAAAACTAACCATGGCTACTGCTTAGAATATATCCAACAGTAAACGTTTTAGTTTATCATTATTTGAGCATTTAAAATATTTTATAGCATTTAAATGCCCAAATGCAAATACTATATGAATTAATCCAATGACCTTAAGATGTCCTAGAATAGTGTGCACCATTTTTGTCAAAGGTTTTAACCCAAAACAAAAAGGGTGGACTTTTTAGAAGGGCATTTAAGGTTCATTGAAAAAGTTTTTAGTAAACCCTAGTTGTTCCAGGGGTGGGTGCTGGGGGTTCTGTCATCCCCATTTCAGTTTTCTGGGAAATTAAACATGATGCAACACTCTAATGCATGAACTAGCTAGGGTGTGACAAACACTCATATGGCAGATTGAATTATAGGTGATATATTTATATGTTGATATGTTGAGCAGTACAGATTGGCAGGATGTTTATGATGATGTTGGAGACCAAGTGTTGGTCATGGTAGTGATCATCGGAAGGATCACGGTTGAGACCAAGTGTTGCTCATGGTAGTGATCGCCAGAATGATCACCGTTTGGTTTGGATCACGAGGTGATCGAGATGGTATATTGCATGGCTGGTTAGCCAAGAGAGATATGGTTATGGTGATCTGAGATGGTGATTTATCAGTATTGTATTAGTTTCATACCATGCTTAGTAGTTGTTTCATCATAATAGTTGTTAATTTAAATAACCTGTTAAATGCTATGTTATTGTCTTGCCTTGATGTTTATGGTTGTTGTGAGCTTGCAAGTACATTCAATGTACTGACCTAGCGTGTCATGCCAGATTGCAGGTGATGCCATGATTGCTTGATTGCTTGTCTATGGTTGCCGTGCGTGTGAGATATATCGTGTCCCGGCCAGAGTCCCTGCGGAGTGGAGTTCACCACCTTCGGGACCTGGAGGAAACTTTCGCGAGCCTATGCCAGGTGGACCTGCGGCTAAACCAAGAGAAGTGCGTGTTTGGTGTTCCTTCCGGCAAGTTGTTGGGCTTCCTCATGTCCCACTAGGGGATCGAGGCCAATCCGGAGAAGGTCAAAGCAATCGAAGTCATGAGCCCCCACAAAACCTCAAGGAGATGCAGAAGCTTCGAGGCTGCGTGACTTCGCCGGGGCGCTTCATCTCCATGTTGGGGGAGCGCGCCTTACCATTCTTCAAGCTGATGAAGAGGAAGGGCCCGTTCTAGTGGACCCCCGAGGCCGACCTGGCATTTCAAGAACTCAAGAGATATCTGACCAGCTCACCGGTGATGGTGGTGCCTCGTCCTCGCGAGCCCTTGGTACTTTACCTGTCTGCCACGCCCCACTCCGCCAGGGCGGCGTTGGTGGCCCTCAGGGAGGAGCCCCAGGTCAAGGACCTATCAAGTGGAGTCGCCAAGCAAGATGAGGCAGCTCAGCACCACGGTGATGCTCCGAGACAGCAGCTGCCCCGGCTAGTCATCAAGCCCCAGAAGTCGGGGACCCACAGGGAACACCTTAGCCGTCGGGAGCCAAAAACTCTGTCAGCTCTCTCGCCCTTGTCGAACACCCAGTATACTTCGTTAGCATAGTGCTATGCGACGCGAGAGCACGATACCCCATGCCTTAGAAGCTCTTGCTCGCGCTCCTGGTGGCCTCACGTAAGCTGCACCACTACTTCCATTGACACCCCATCAAGGTCGTCTCAGCTTACCATTAAAGAGAGTGCTCAAGAGCACCAATGCTGTGGGAAGGGTCGCTGAATGGAACATCGAACTGCAAACATTCGACCTGGAGTTCAGCCCAACCAGGGTCTTCAAGGGGGCCGCACTCGCTGACTTTGTGGTAGAATGGACCGACACCCCGGAGCTCAAAGCAGGCAAGAACCGACCCCTCTTGCTAGGGAGTGAAGCGCTGGATGGCTGGGTCATGTACTTCGATGGCGCGTTTGCACACCAGGGCACGGGGGCTGGAGTCGTGCTCATCTCACCCACTCAGGACAAACTTTACTACGCCGTGCAGCTCTGCTTCCAGCGGGACGAGAAGGTCTCCAACAACATCGTAGAGTACAAGGGTCTCATCGCTGGCCTCAAGGTTGAAGTGGCCCTGGGGTTGAAATGCCTCACCATCAAGGGAGACTCGCAGCTCCTCGTCAACTTCTCCAACAAGGTGTACGAGCCAAAGGATGAGCACATGGAGGCATACCTCGTGGAGGTACGCAAGATGGAGAAGCAGTTCCTTGGCCTGGAACTACAGTATGTGCTCCGTGGCACCCCTCCCAAGGCTGACGACATCGCCAAAAGACAATCCAAGCGGCTACCCCAAGAGCCTGGCATCTTCGACGAGCGGCTCTTCAAGCCTTCGGCAGCACCTCCGCCTATGGAGCCGGCACCACCTCAAGAGGAGCTCCCCCAGCCACCAGCCTCGGGAGACCCCGCCTGTGGCCCGACCTCAGGAGCGCCCTGCTCTTAGCACTCAAGCCTCCAGAGGGGTGCTGGATCGAAGAGTTTAGGGCGTACCTGACATGAGGCACGTTGCCGGAGAAGGATGAAGACAAGGAGTGTGTCCTGGCAGGCTACGGCGTACTGCATCCAGGACAGTGAGCTATATAGGAAGAGGCCAAATGATGTGTATCTGCGATGCATTTCTAGGGAACAGGGCAAAGAGTTGCTGGCCGACATACATGGCGGGGATTGCGGGCACCACTTGTCGTCGGGCATCCTGGTCAGCAAGGCTTTCCGCAGCGGGTTCTATTGGTCCACAGCACTCAACGACGCGACCAAGCTGGTGAAATCCCGCGATGCCTGCCAATTCCATGCCAAGCAGATCCACCATCCGGCTCAGGGCCTCCGGACTATCCCGCTTTCATGGTCGTTCGCGGTTTGGGGGCTGGATATCCTGGGCCCATTCCCTTGAGCGCCTGGAGGTTACCGCTACCTCTATGTCGCCATCGACAAATTTACTAAGTGGGCGAAAGTGGAAGCAATCCGCGCCATCCTAGCTGGGTCAGCAGTCAAGTTCATCAAGGGCCTCGTAAGCCGGTTTGGGGTCCCTAATCGCATCATCACCGACAACGGCTCACAGTTCACTAGCAATCTCTTCAAAACATATTGTGCTAACCTTGGAACACAGATCTGCTCCGCCTCCGTGGCGCACCCTAGGAGTAACGGCCAGGCCGAGAGCGCCAACGCAGAGGTCCTGAGGTGTCTCAAGACAAGGACCTTCAAGAAGAAGCTTGAGGCCTACGGCAGGGGCTAGCACGACGAGCTCCAGTCCGTGCTGTGGTCCATCCGCACCACCGCCACCGGGCCGACAGGCGAGACCCCGTTCTTCCTCGTCTACGGAGTAGAAGCGGTTCTCCCACACGTGGTCAGGCATTGCTCTACGTGGGTCCTGGCGTTCGACAAAATGTAGCAGGACGCTATGCAGGGGATGGACCTCGTGCTGGGGAGAAACACCATTGTGACGCCTCGCTCCGAGCTGCGAGGTACCAGCAGGCGCTGCGGCGGTACAACTACCGCAGTGTCCGCTCCAGGATGCTTAAGGTGGGTGATCTTGTCCTAAGGCGGGTGCTCTCCAGGGAAGGGATGCATAAGCTCTCTCCCATGTGGGAGGGCTAGTTACGGGTTGCCCATGTGTAAGTGCATGTAGTGCCACCCCTAGTTGGTTTTGGAGTATTAACGACAAACCTGGTTGAGGGACTGATGTGTTTGTAAGAATTACAAGACAACACAAGTAGAAGTCCCTCATTGATTTGGTTTTCCTATCAGAGATGACCCCTAAAAATGTATGAAGGCATTGAAGACAAAGGTGGTATGTGAAGACATTCACATTGAAGACTATGACAAGAGAAGACATCGCGTGAAGACTATGGAGCGTGAAGATTTAGTTGTTTCGTCGTTTCCTTTTCTTCTTTGTTGAGTCATAGGAACCACCATACTGTTAAGCGGGGTCCAAGTGAACCAGTCAGAATGACTGAAGTGGTGCTTAACCAAAATCCTATGTCTTCGAGCAAAGATAATGAGAGCAAATCTTATCGAGAGTTCGATAAGTCAGCTTTGCTTGTAGCCCAAGTAAAGTTGCCGTGTGTGTTTGAAATCTGACCGTTGGAACATGTGTCAGTTCCTTAGTGATCCAGGGTCATTTCGGACAAATCTGGTCGAGTTGCCTCGTGGCTATAAATAGCCCACCCCTACACCATAAATTGGTTGGCCTCTCAGAGTTAGTGCGTGGCTTTTGTCGTTTCAGAGCAACCCACCTCGAAGTCCTTGAGAGAGAAATCCTTGTGAGGACAAAGACCTAAACACCCAGAGCCAAACAGTGTTAGGCATCACTGAAGTCTTCCTGTCTGTGTGATCTGAAGACTTATTACACTTCAGGACTGTGAATCCTCCAGCCGGTTAGGCGTCGTGTTCTGAGCATCCAAGAGTCATTGTGGATCACTGGTTAATGAAGTCTGTGAAGGTTTGGAAGTCTACCTTGAAGACTTACCAGAGTGATTGGGCAAGGACTCGGTGTCCTTAGCTCAAGGGGAATAAGGTGAAGACGCGGTCTGCTGAGTTAAATCTCAGCCTCCCTAACCAGACGTACAATTGTCACAACAACTAGAACTGGTCCAACAAATCATTGTCTTCAACGAGCTACTGGTTCTATCCTTCCCATCTCTTTATTTGCAGTTGGTCCTTGTGAAGTCATTGTCTGTCTGCATTATCGTTTGCCTAGTGTAGTCTACCTTCCACTGCATGGTAATAGGTTTATTTCTATCGTTTATCTTCGAAACTTCCATGTTTCGAAGACTTTCATAAAAATCGCCTATTCACCCCCTTCTAGTCGATTACTAGCACTTTCAATTGGTATCAGAGCAAGGTACTCCCTTGTTCTGTGTGATTTGGTTTAACCACCTGTAGTTTTTGCTACGTCGACTGCAGGGATAATTAATGTCTCTGATGCGTGCCCCGTCTTCGATGGAACTGAATATCCCAACTGGAAGAGTAAGATGCGCATGCATCTTGAAGCCATTGATGTCGACCTCTGGTATGTCGTCAAGAATGGCGTCCCCAAGGCTGGTGAAGGTGTCACCGCTGCTTATGTCAAGAAGTTTATTCAACTGGATTCCACTGCCAAGAATATCATCTGTGGTCATCTGACCAAAGGGCAGTATGGCCATGTGAGTGCTCTGGAAACAACCAAGCTAGTCTTGGACTGGCTCTCCAAGGTCAAAGAAGGCGTCTCAACCCAGAGAGATCAAAGGATCAGTGTCCTTCGCAACCTCTTCAACTGCTTCAAGAGAAACGACAATGAGAATGTTCCGCTCACGTTTGATCGACTCACTGACATCACAAATGAGCTTCAAGCTCTCGGTGCTACTGAGATCACCAAGCATGAAATCGTCAAGTCACTCCTGAGATCACTTGACAGCTCGTTTGACACCCTAGCCCTGATGATTCAAGAATGCCCTGACTTCAAGAGACTCGATCCGTCTGACATACTTGAAATGCTCAACACACATGAGTTTCAGCTGTCTGAGAAAAGAGACATCTACGGTCCCAACTATGGCCGAACTCGTGCCTTGAAGGCAAAAGCTGTTTCCTCATCTGAAGAAGAATCTGACTGCAGTTCTGATGATTCTGAAGACATTGGAAAGGAGCTTGCTATGCTTGTGAAGAAGTTCCAGAAATTCACAATGAAGAAAGGCTTCAAAAAGTCCTCACGATCCAGCTCAAGGAATGATGAAGCTTCTGCTCATGACTACAAGAAGAGAACATGCCACAAGTGCAAGAAACCTGGTCACTACATCTCTGAGTGTCCGCAGTGGGACAATGAGAAGAAGAAGAAGAAGAAGAAGAAGAAGAGCAAGGAATATGATTCTAACGACAAGAAGAAGAAGAAATACTCAAAGTCTTCTTCCAAGTCTTCCTCAAAGTCTTCATCACACAAGAAGAGCTCATCTGGCAAGGCTCGTGCATTTGTTAGCAAGGAAATGGATTCAAAGGAGGAGTCTTCTTCTGAGGAGGCGGAGGTGGAGTCTGAGGAGGAGTCCGATTATGGCGTTGCAAGTCTGGCTACAGCCTACATTGCCAAGTCCATCTTCAACACTGAAGACAATGACTTCAGCACCGACGCCGATGCTGATGACAAGGACAGCTCCGCTCCCACCTACTGCTTCATGGCACGCGGTGCCAAGGTAAACTCACGCACTACTCACTATCAAACTTCAAGTGAAGATGACTCTCATTGTGGTTCCAAACCCAGCTACAAAACACTTGTTAAAATTGCAACTGAACAACAGAAAGCTATGGAACATATTCAAAAACTGTTAGACAAAAGCGATGACCTGTTAGACGCTGAAATGACTTGATCTCATTCCTTAATTGAAGACATAAAAAATCTTCATGTTAAGTATGAGAAACTTGAAAGTTGTCATGAAACTCTCTCAACAACTCATGAAAAGCTTTCCTATGATTATCTTCTAAGGAAGCAAGATCTGGAGAAATTAGAGCGGCTCATGAAGATCTTCAAAAGGAAAACGATTCACTTCGCGCCAAACAGATCAATCCCGCTCAGT
Source organism: Triticum urartu (assembly GCF_003073215.2). Taxonomy (NCBI): domain Eukaryota; kingdom Viridiplantae; phylum Streptophyta; class Magnoliopsida; order Poales; family Poaceae; genus Triticum; species Triticum urartu. Next base: position 269,576,328 of record NC_053025.1, read on the forward strand.
AAGGATTTGAACCACCATGTCTTAAATGCATTGAGCGTGACAATGCTACTTCTGTTGCTGGATGTTCTACTGCTACTACTGTTGCAATATCTTCAGCTGTTGATGTGGTAACTAACCCCTTTGCTAAGTATGCCACTGCTATTGCTGATGAAAATGCTAGGTTGAAGACATTGCTTGAAACAGGGATGTACAAAAGTCTCAAAGGGCATCAGACACTATGTGATGTCCTCAAAAGGCAGATCCTGAACCGAAACCCTAGGAAAGAGGGTGTTGGGTTCGAAAGGAAAATGAATGCTGATGGCTCTTACTGGAAACCTAAGCAGGACCCCAAAACCACATGGCTTGCTGCAAAGGAACCTTCAATGGATCCATCCACCCTATCTGGCTTCACTTGTGCTAATCCCATTGTCATTGATGAATCCTTCGATGCAAACTATAAACTGTTTAAGAATTAGAATGGTGAAGTGTTTGCCAGGTATATTGGTACTAACTGCAGGAATGGGCCACCTATGAAGAAAGTCTGGGTGCCGAAAAACTCTCTGGAGAATCTTCCTGTGAATGTCGTCATGACACCACAAGTGAAGAAGACAAATCCCAGACCACAGGCTTCATATGGTCCAAAGGCTTCATATAGACAGAGGACTCACCTGAGTTGCACTAACGCAAATGTTTTGCAGGGAAACCATACTCAGGCCTATGAATATGATCGCTTTTCATCAAACCGCCATGTTCATAAGACCCAGAACTACTATGCTTATTCTTATGAGTACTATTGTCCACCTGCAAGACTATTTGCTAGGGCTCCAAAGACAAAGTTCTCATATGCTGCACTTAGACTCATTGCTTCGAAGCCACCCTTGAAGATGTGGGTGGCTAAGAAAGCTTAACTCTCTTTTGCAGGGAAAGGTCTCCAGCTGAAAATTAAATGCGTCTAAAGCTATTGCTGGGGACCTTAAAAATCTTGTAGGGAGCAAGATCAAATGCCCAAATGGTCTTATTATGTATTTTGTTCCTGAGTCGCTTGCTACTTGCCCTATCAGTCCTAACCTCGATCTAAGCTTTAATTATCCTCTTGCTCGTCAAATGTTTATGCTTCACAATTCTCTTCGCGAAGCCCATCCCCTAACTGCACTGTAGGGTATGACACCAGCTGCTTCAGAATGGATTATTGATAGTGGATGTACTAATCACATGACTGGCAAGCAAAGTATTCTCATGGACTCAACCTTACGTCCATCTGACAAAAGTCAATTCACATTTGCTGATACTGGTAAAAGCAAGGTATTGGGTTTAGGTAGAGTTGCAATCTCAAAGGATCAACACATGGATAAAGTGATGCTTGTTGAATCCCTTGGTTTCAACTTAATGTCCGTCTCAATGCTTTGCGATTTGAACATGATTGTGATATTTGGAAAATATCGTTGCCTGCAGCCATAATCCGCTTGCACCAGTGGCTGGCAGCTCGCCGACAAAGAAGTGTGGGAGCTGAAGCCAAATGCCGGCCAGGTTCTCCGACCACACGATGAACTCCGGCAGCACTTCAGCAGAGTGGAAGCGCGGCCTGGGCCGCCGCGCGACCATGGCGTGCCTCCCTTCATTGACGGGGCCCCCATGACTCGGGCGACCGCCACCTCGCGAGGAAGTGCCACTGCGACCGCGAGGAGGCGCGACGGGGGTCATGGCATGCTTGCGGGGACGGTCGCGCTCCCTCTTGGGCGGCGATGAGCCAGGCCCCTCCTAGCAAGCCATCCCCTTCTCCGCAGCTGAGAGCCTCTTCGCAGGCGCCATGGGTGTTGCTGCTGTTAGTGAAGAGAGGAAGAAGAAGGAACAGGAGAAGCAAAAGGAGAGACATGCGACAAGGGCTCCGCCCCCCTACCCATTTATAGCCAAGAGGAGCCCAACCTCTGGCCTCCATGATCTTTTTCTGCATGCAGCAGGGACTCCTTAAGTCGGGCAGCTGCCGAGGCGGCATGGGGAAGCGGAGACACCCACGTCCAATCATTTGCCACGCGTCAAATGGGGCTGCATGCTATTGGGGCCCACAACGCTCCGCACTTGCCCTTTGGTTTCGCCTCGAAGCCAAGCCCGACCGTGCCGTGGGCCCGGGGACTACTGTCGGTGTTCTGGGAACGGGGGTCCCCACACTTGCCTGCCTGCGGCTCGCGACGTGGCTCCACTAGCGGCCCTGTACGGCCCAACTTCACCAGCAAACACTCAAGACCCTCGCGAGGGGCCAATCCTCACGAGGCGCATGATGCAAGACCTCCTCAGGGGCAGCCCCACCAAGCCGGCTCGTGAGGGGCGGTGAGATCAAGGCAAGGGACACCTCGCGAGGTTTGTGTGATGCAAGCCATGACGAATGGATCCATGCTGGCACCAGCGCGCAGTGTCCTCGTTTCCTCTTTGGTGCTAAAGGGGCAAGTGCAGGCGAGGAGTCCCGAGGCGTCAGGCAAAGATTTCCTTATCGGTTCAACAAGACCAAGACCAGAAGGTGATACGTCTCCAACGTATCAATAATTTTTGATTGCTCCATGCTGTATTATCTACTATTTTGGACTATATTGGGCTTTATTTTCCACTTTGATATTGTTTTAGGGACTAACCTATTAACCGGAGGCCCATCCCAGAATTGTTGTTTTTTGCCTATTTCAGTGTTTCGGATAAACGGGATATCAAACGGAGTCCAAACGGAATAAAATCTTCGGGAACGTGATTTTCTCACCGAACGTGATCTAGGAGACTTGGACCCTGCTCCAAGGAACAAAAGAGGCGGTCACGAGGGTGGGGGGTGCCCCCCCTAGGGCGTGCCCCCCTGCCTCGTGGGCCCCTCGTTGCTCCTCCGGCGTACTTCTTCCTCCTATATATACACATGTACCCCCAAACGATCAGAACAGGAGCCAAAAACCTAATTCCACCGCCGCAACTTTCTGTATCCACGAGATCCCATCTTGGGGCCTGTTCCAGAGCTCCGCCGCAAGAGGGCCGTCATCATGGAGGGCTTCTACATCATCATAGCCTCTCAGATGAAGTGTGAGTAGTTTACCTCAGACCTTCGGGTCCATAGTTAGTAGCTAGATGGCTTCTTCTCTCTCTTTGAATCTCAATACAAAGTTCTTCCCCTCTCTTGTGGAGATCTATTCAATGTAATCATCTTTTTGCGGCGTGTTTGTTGAGACCGATGAATTGTGGGTTTATGATCAAGTCTATCTATGAATAATATTTGAATCTTCTCTGAATTCTTTTATGTATGATTGGTTATCTTTGCAAGTCTCTTCGAACTATCCGTTTGGTTTGGCCAACTAGATTGGTAGTTCTTGCCATGGGAGAAGTGCTTAGCTTTGGGTTCGATCTTGCGGTGTCCTTACCCAGTGACAGAAGGGGCATCAAGGCACGTATTGTATCATTGCCATCGAGGATAACAAGATGGGGTTTATTTCATATTGCATGAATTTATCTCTCTACATCATGTCATCTTGCTTAAGGCGTTACTCTGTTTTTAACTTAATACTCTAGATGCATGCTGGATAGCGGTCGATGAGTGGAGTAATAGTAGTAGATGCAGAATCGTTCCGATCTACTTGTCACGGATGTGATGCCTATATACATGATCATGCCTAGATATTCTCATAACTATGCTCAATTCTGTCAATTGCTCAATAGTAATTTGTTCACCCACCGTAGAATACTTATGCTCTTGAGAGAAGCCACTAGTGAAACCTATGGCCCCCGGTTCTATTCTCATCATATCAATCTCCATTACTTTAATCTTGCTTTGCTTTTTTACTTTGCTTTTACTTTTTACTTTGCATCTTTATAGCAAAAATACCAAAAATATTATATCTATCAGATCTCACTCTCGTAAGTGACCGTGAAGGGATTGACAACCCCTAATCGCGTTGGTTGCGAGTAACTATCGCTTTGGGTAGGTACGAGGGACTTGAGCGTGGGCTCCTACTAGATTGATACCTTGGTTCTCAAAAACTGAGGGAAATACTTACGCTACTCTGCTGCATCATCCCTTCCTCTTCGGGGAAAACCAACGCAAGCTCAAGACGTAGCAAGAAGGATTTCTGGCGCCGTTGCCGGGGAGTCTACACAAAAAGTCAACACACCAAGTACCCATCACAATCCCTATCTCTCGCATTACATTATTTTCCATTTGCCTCTCATTTTCCTCTCCCCCCAATTCACCCTTGCCGAACCAAAATAAAAAAAGACTACCCCAAATGCTACACAGATCCCCGATCGTCCCGACTGGGCTCCACTACTGATCAACTAGAACGAAACAACACAAAGGACAAGATCTTCATCGAGCTCCTCCTTGAGCTTGGTTGCGTCATCTGCACGGTTCAACGGCACCTGCAAGCTGGTTTTGGAAGTATCTGTGAGTCACGGGGACTCAGCAATCTCACACCCTCGCAATCAAGAGTATTTAAGATCATGGGTAAGATAAAGGTATGACGTGGAGCTGCAGTAAGCGACTAGCATATATGGTGGCTAACATACGCAAATGAGAGCGAGAAGAGAGCGAAAAGCACGGTCGAGAAACTATGATCAAGAAGTGATCCTAGAACAACCTACATCAAGCATAACTCCAACACCGTGTTCACTTCCCGGACTCCACCGGAAAGAGACCATCACGGTTACACACGCGGTTGATGTATTTTAATTAAGGTCAACTTCAGGTTTTCTACAACTGGACATTAACAAATTCCCATCTGCCCATAACCGCGGGCACGGCTTTCGAAAGTTCAAATCCCTGCAGGGTGTCCCAACTTAGCCCATCACAAGCTATCACGGTCAACGAAGGATATTCCTTCTAGCGGGAAGACCCGATCAAACTCGGAATCCCAGTTACAAGACATACTCGACAATGGTAAATGAAGTCCAGCAAAGCCGCCCGATGCGCCGACATCCTGATGGGAGCTGCACATATCTCGTTCTCGGGGCAAAACCAGCCCTCTAGTTTCCCCGAGGTGGCCCCGCAGTCTACTCAGTTCGGACCAACACTTAGACAAGCACTGGCCCGGGGGGGGTTAAAATAAGATGACCCTTGGGCTGGCCTAACCCAAGGGAAAAAGGCTAGGTGGCGAATGGTAAAACCAAGGTTGGGCCTTGCTGGAGGAGTTTTATTCAAAGCGAACTGTTAAGGGGTTCCCATTATAACCCAACCGCGTGAGGAACGCAAAATCCGGGAACATAACACCGATATGACGGAAACTAGGGCGGCAAGAGTGGAACAAAACACCAGGCATAAGGCCGAGCCTTCCACCCTTTACCAAGTACATAGATGCATTAATTAAATAAAAGATATTGTGATATCCCAATAAGTAAACATGTTCCAACAAGGAACAACATCTCCATGTTCCAACAAGGAACAAACTTCAATCTTCACCTGCAACTAACAACGCTATAAGAGGGGCTGAGCAAAGTGGTAACATAGGCAAACAACGGTTTGCTAGGACAAGGTGGGTTAGAGGCTTGGCCTAACAATATGGGAGGCATGACAAGCAAGTGGTAGGCATCGCAGCATAGGCATAGCAAAAGAGCAAGCATCTAGCAAGCAAAGATAGAAGTGATTTCGAGGTTATGGTCATCTTACGTGAAATCCCGCAAGGAAGAAGAACGAGTCCATGAAGAAGACAACGGACGTAGTCGAACGAATCCTCACAACACGACGTCACCGGATTACCGAGAAGAACTACACCGGAAAGAAAGCAAACAACATCGTAAACAACCACTACAACACCATGGCATGATGCACAACAAGTATGATGCATGTCCGGTTTAATGAAGCATGGCATGACAAAATGCACAAGCAACCCTACAAATTAAGTGGAGCTCAATATGCAATGAGTTGCATATTGACGAAACACCACGACAAGTTATTTAGTTTGATCTTGTGTATTTACCCAACAATATTAAATGTTGTTAAACATGGCAAGAGGGTGAAGCAAAGTAAAACTACCTATCTAGTCAAGGTTAAATGAGGCCGGAACAACAAAACAACAAGTCCGGAAACTCCTCATGTGCATATTTTGGTTATGGTACTGTTCTGACCTAAACATAATTTTAGAGTTATTAAACATGCAAATTAAGGTCACCGTGTTAAACTAGGCATTTTTCCACCCCATTTACATATAAAGTTTATTAAATTCCTAGTTACGGTTATTTAGTTATGAGTTAAATCATTTTAGCAAGTTATTTAAGAAAATTTAAACAAACATCATTTTAAAAAATTTAAACATAGATGAAAGTTGCATATTATTAAACTAGATGAAAATCTAAGCAAGTTTCATATATAACGTTTTTACATATGATGCATGGTTGGAGAGTTATTATATGCATGATCATGAAGGGGTTTTTTGCAAAACTGTTTTGCTGGAATAATTAGGAAATTCATAGATCTGGAAAAAAACATGAATGGGCCAAAATTGAGGCCGGCCCAACAAGCAACAAAGGTCTGAAGGGGGGTATCACCATGGGCTTGGCCAATTAGTTGGAGGGAAGGCCGCCGGGCCTGGCACGGCTAAGACCCAGCCGACGCTCACGGTCAACGGGGACCGGATCAAGCCAGGGAGCTCGGGCTGTGCGTTGCAGTCAACGGGAGCGGCATGTTTTCATCTCCGTATCGACGTAGGGGAGGCAATGGCGCGTAGCAGAGAAGCAACAGAGGACTTGGCGGGGCGAGGGGCCATGGGAACTGGCGGGATTCGAGGCAAGGCGGCGGTGGAAGGCGATGACTATGGGCGGTGCAGACGCTGCAACGGGGCGATGCAGGCACAGCAACAGAGGCGATGCAGGCAAACTGGTCACGCCGAACTAGAGTGACAACAGCGGCCTTCGACAGGAATGGGGCCGGAGAAGGTCGTGGGGGTCGGGAAAAAGGCGCGGCGGCGGTGATCCCCTCCAGATCCGGCGTGGCTTGGGGCTTGGCAAGCCCGCACGAGGCCGGAATTAGGGAGCAGCGACCCCCGTCCTTGGCGTCGGGGCAGAGATCCTCTGGTTCCTGCGGAAGCAAGAGAAGTAGAGAGAGAGAGAGAGAGAGAGAGGGATTAGAGCAGAGGAGGAAGGAGAAGGCAGGAAAAGAGAAGAGGGGGCACAGGTGAGGGCGATGGCCTGGTCAATGGTCATGGTCGTCGACGCGATGTGGTGGAGCAGGGGTGCGCGAGAAGGGGCTCGAGCTCCTGGGGCTTGGCGAAGACAGCATGGAGCCCTCGAGCGGGAGAGCCTGTGGGCGTGGAGGACGGATTGGGTGGCGGCGGAAAACAAGGGACTTGGTCGGAGACGATGCTGGTTGGTGGAAGGATCGGGGAGGTGGAGAGGTGGTTGGCTCGGGATCGATCCCGAGGGGAATTTGGAGGAGTGGCGGCGGCGGAGGATTTGATGGATGGGACAGCTAGGGCTAGGGTTTGTCCAGATATATATAGTAGATGGTTAAAGCGAGACTATTTGGTCCTCCGCTCATAATCGGACGGCCAAGAAATAAATAGGTGGGGAGTCCAAATAAGAAAACGGTGAAGTTTTGAAGACGTTTGGGGATGATCCGGACACCACTGTAACGACCGCCCGGGCCGGGTCCGGGAAAGCTTTCGGACACGCGCGAGGAGGGTCGCGGGCTTAACCGAGAGAGGTTAGGTTGGGCCCGGCGGTAAGTAGCGGGTCTGTGTAGACGGACTAGAGAGGAAAGAGAGGGAAAGCCCGGCAAAAGTTTTCGGAGACCGAAAACGTCCGATGTTTGACTGGCTATATTGTCGCTATAGTTATCCGTTGGGGCGTCAAACGGACTCCAAATGCGATGAAACTTGCCAGGTGGCCTACGTACACTATAATAATACCACACGCCAACTTTCAACCCATTCCAAGAACATTTTCCAGCCACTTATAATATAATATTTCGGACATGCCGCGGGCGCGTGCAAGTGTGTCTGGGCTCAGAATGGACAACGAAAAGAACTGGGGGAAACCCGGACGGATGCAGGTTTTGAAAACATGATGATGCAATGCACATGATGACATGACAAGATGCAACACGTAAGCAAATGACATGGCAACAGCAGCGAATAACTAGAAGACACCTGGCACATCGGTCTCGGGGCATTACAACACTCCACCACTATGAGAGGATCTCGTCCCGAGATCTAGAATGGCACCGGAGGGACAACGGATGAGAAAGAGAAGAGGTAAAACTAAGTTGCTCCTTTGACAAACTAGTGAAACCAAAGAACCTTGAGAGGTTGAACACATTGAAAGAAAGAATACAACGGAGATGAACAAAGTTGAAAGCACTCTGTTTGAAAAGAAAGGAATTGAATAAGAACTTGACAAGGTGATAGAACTTGAAAAGAGGGCACGACACTCCGGTAAAATGGATAATCATGAAAAGAACATGATCTTTGACAAACAAGATGATGGGTTGAGAAGATCAACATCACAACGCCTCCGGAATGAAAGAATAGAATATAGATAATTCAAAAAGGAGAAATGAGGAGAAAATGCCCACTTCTGCCAAAAAGAGCTTGAGAAGGCATCCTTAGGAGAAGGGTCGAACGGAGTTGTTGGAAAACCAACAATGAAAAGAATAAGCTTGATATGGTCTTATGGAATACATGTCAAATTATGAGGTGACAAACTGCCACTCACGGGAAAAGAATTGGATTGGTATGACCAAGGAGGCGAGAAAATTATTTCACCGGGAGGATAGATGAAGAACTTGGATCATATATTATCACCATTAATAGCAAAATCCTTAGGGAAAGCTTTAGGTGAAATATAACCCAAGATAACTCAAATGACAAGATTGATGGATTTAAAATATCTCATTCTTAATAACATGTGAATCATGAAACATGAACTCAAATTATCAAGAATGGCATAATACCACCTCCAAAGATACGGTAGAAAGAAATTTCACTCCGGATTGCAAGATGAAGAATGCTTGAGCTCCCTAGAAATGAATCTCGATGAAAACTTCGAGAAGGAATTAAATCCTTGATGAAACACCATGTCGAGCCTCCATGAAGAACTCCGGTAACAAAAGAAAGATAAATTGAAAACACAAGGTGAATCCTTGCAATGATTTAGATGGATCTCTGTGATAATTAGAGCTTGGAACTCCGGGAAAGAAAAGATGAAAACAAGTGAAACCGAGAATTTGGTGAACCTCCGGAATAAGGAATTAATCTCTTGGATGAAACAAGAATAAGAATTACATTATGCTTATCCTTCATCAATTAAATTCATGACAATCAATGGAATTGGCATACTACTTATTCTCGTAGAAAGGATTAAGCGAGATATACCGCAAACTTGGGAAGGTCTTCGACAAATCCACATGTAGGATTGAAAACAACAAATGAATTGATATGGTAACAAGGTAAGAAGAATCTTGAACGAACAACCGGAATAATTGAAAAAGAACGAATAAAAGATAATGAATCACCGGGAAGAATTTGCAAATGAACGAAGATGCTCGAGAGAATCTAGATACATGAGAACGAAGGGATCATGAACTGATTAGAGATTACTTGAATGAAGCACCGGTAAGATTTGGAGAACCATAGCTGAAAGCTGAGAATGAATAAATTCTGAGATGATGGGCTCCGGAGAAACAAACTAAAAAGAATCTTGAATTGCTCCGGATAGGTGAAAAAATTCTCACAATCCAAAAACAACTATGAGATGATGGCCGAGAATGGGGCAAGATTTGAGAGAAACTCCTCTTCGAACTTCAAATTCTGAGAATTACGACGGGACACACCACGAAGAATTGTTGAAGCACTCCGTAATGAAGAAGAATGGAAAAGTTGAACCAACGATGAAAAGAATTTGAAAGATCTTGGAGAAATACATTTGACTGATGATAATTCATTCTTACATCAAATTTGAAAAGAATTTGAAAAGCTCCAGGAAAATTAGAAGAGTCAGGTAAGATCCTGGAAAAGACCTGTGGGTTAGGGTCCACTCAAAAGAAACACCGTAGAACGATTTAAAAGAGAGATAGCGCCGGTAGAATTAAAAGGCTTGAATGAGATAACATACTCAAAACAGTTTGAACGAAAGCAGAGTGGAAACATGAATCTTCGAGATATCTTGAGCACTCCAGAACAATTGAATAGCAAGAAGTGAAATATTATGAGGTGCACCGGTATGAGAAGGCATTTGAAGCAAGGAAAAGAATATGATCAACACAGAAAACTTGAATTGAAACCACCGGAGAAGAAAAGAATGGAGAATGAAGAACGAGTAGAGCATCTTCATGAGGAACACCGGATAAGAACATGAAGGAAATAGAACGGAGGGACTTCCATCAATAAAATGGATAGTGATTAAGAAATCTGAATCCTTGAAGAAAAAGGGGTGGGTGGGTGGGAAAAACAAAGGCAACTTGAGGACAGATGAAACGAACAACGTTGAGAAGGACTGATAATTGATCTTGCGAAAATTGACAAGATTTGACCCACTTGAAGAGAAGCACACCGGTTGAAAAGGATTTACATGACAATCTTGATGCTCATGAAGGATTAGTATCCGCATAGGAGTTTGAGAACACCGCTTATGAAAGGTATGGAATCAACACTTGACATTGGAGCAACTCGAATACCACAACTCAAAACAAAACAAAGGATTGGCTTGCAGGATAAGCCGGAACAAACATATGATAGAGATTTCGCCCGAAGTTTTCGTGGTGGGGCCTACACGGGCTTGATCGTATAGCACCATCATGTACAAGGCAGTGCACATGACATACGAAGCATCCCCGAGTCGGCATAGCCAAGTACTCTTTAAGACACAACGAGACCACTGTAAAACCAACCGTGGATAGGCGGACCACTAGACGTCGAACCCCAATCTCATATCACACATCTGTCTGAAGGATATCCTAAGAGCTACTTGAATTCCCACTTATAAACTCCCGAAACTTTCCGGTTATGCAATCACGTGTTGGGGATACAGGGGAAGCATAATATCTCACCCAAATCTAGAAAATCCTACATCTAGCTGTATCCATCCTTCAAGACGTAACCGAGAAACCTTCGGAAATCATCTACTTCAACCTTCGAAAAGCATCCGTTATACAAGTTATGGCAATACTCCCGAACTCCCGCCCCAGTACTGGGTGGCGTCGAGGTTATCTCACCAACAACTGCATAAAAGAGATTTTCAATGTCGACGAAACTAATCTCAGGTATTCCAGAACTGCAACGATAAAATTGTGACGACAACACCTCGGAGCTCAACTCCCCGGGACACTTCCACAACCCCTAAATGTCAGGAGGCACCAAGAACAATGTTCTCGTCACAAATCGATAGGAACGATTCCAAGATACCCGCGTGATCCTAAAATTTTTTATTGAAATTTGAGAAGAGAATAGTCAAAACTCTACGTCAGGATGCCTTACCAGAGCGACGAAGGTACTGGGGGGTAAAAAGAATTCCTAAACTCTCAGATATATAATTCCTAAACGACTCAAAACATTTTTCTAGACTCAACAACGACAGCTAATTCGCTCAAGCAGTGGGGGCTCCTAAGATCGGGGAAGGCTCTGATTACCAACTTGTCACGCCCTCGATGCGGCTATATCTCCCACGTGTCGAATCACGACTTAGGGGCATAACTGCATTGAAAGCAATGTCGCAAGTGAGGTAATCTTCACACAACCCATGTAATACATAAGGGAAAGAGATACATAGTTGGCTTACAATCGCCACATCATCCAGATACAATCAAGGTCCGACTACGGAACCAAAATAAAAGAAGACTACCCCAAATGCTACACAGATCCCCGATCGTCCCGACTGGGCTCCACTACTGATCAACTAGAACGAAACAACACAAAGGACAAGATCTTCATCGAGCTCCTCCTTGAGCTTGGTTGCGTCATCTGCACGGTTCAACGGCACCTACAGGCTGGTTTTGGAAGTATCTGTGAGTCACGGGGACTCAGCAATCTCACACCCTCGCGATCAAGACTATTTAATCTCATGGGTAAGGTAAAGGTATGAGGTGGAGCTGCAGCAAGCGACTAGCATATATGGTGGGTAACATACGCAAATGAGAGCGAGAAGAGAGGGCAAAGCACGGTCGAGAAACTATGATCAAGAAGTGATCCTAGAACAACCTACATCAAGCATAACTCCAACACCGTGTTCACTTCCCGGACTCCGCCGGAAAGATACCATCACGGTTACACACGTGGTTTTTGTATTTTAATTAAGGTCAACTTCAGGTTTTCTACAACCGGACATTAACAAATTCCCATCTGCCCATAACCACGTGCACGGCTTTCGAAAGTTCAAATCCCTGCAGGGGTGTCCCAACTTAGCCCTTCACAAGCTCTCACGGTCAACGAAGGATATTCCTTCTATGGGGAAGACCCGATCAGACTCGGAATCCCGGTTACAAGACATACTCGACAATGGTAAAACAAGTCCAACAAAGCCGCCCGATGCGCCGACATCCTGATGGGAGCTGCACATATCTCGTTCTTAGGGCAACACCAGATGAGACATCCTACGAGTAAAACCAGCCCTCAAGTTTCCCCGAGGTGGCCCCGCAGTCTACTCAATTCGGACCAACACTCAGACAAGCACTGGCCAGGGGGGTTAAAATAAGATGACCCTTGGGCTGGCCTAACCCAAGGGAAAAAGGCTAGGTGGCGAATGGTAAAACCAAGGTTGGGCCTTGCTGGAGGAGTTTTATTCAAAGCGAACTGTTAAGGGGTTCCCATTATAACCCAACCGCGTGAGGAACGCAAAATCCAGGAACATAACACCGATATGACGGAAACTAGGGCGGCAAGAGTGGAACAAAACACCAGGCATAAGGCCGAGCCTTCCACCCTTTACCAAGTACATAGATGCATTAATTAAATAAAAGATATTGTGATATCCCAATAAGTAAACATGTTCCAACAAGGAACAACATCTCCATGTTCCAACAAGGAACAAACTTCAATCTTCACTTGCAACTAACAACGCTATAAGAGGGGCTGAGCAAAGTGGTAACATAGGCAAACAACGGTTTGCTAGGACAAGGTGGGTTAGAGGCTTGGCCTAACAATATGGGAGGCATGACAAGCAAGTGGTAGGCATCGCAGCATAGGCATAGCAAAAGAGCAAGCATCTAGCAAGCAAAGATAGAAGTGATTTCGAGGTTATGGTCATCTTACGTGAAATCCCGCAAGGAAGAAGAACGAGTCCATGAAGAAGACAACGGACGTAGTCGAACGAATCCTCACAACACGACGTCACCGGATTACCGAGAAGAACTACACCGGAAAGAAAGCAAACAACATCGTAAACAACCACTACAACACCATGGCATGATGCACAACAAGTATGATGCATGTCCGGTTTAATGAAGCATGGCATGACAAAATGCACAAGCAACCCTACAAATTAAGTGGAGCTCAATATGCAATGAGTTGCATATTGACGAAACACCACGACAAGTTATTTAGTTTGATCTTGTGTATTTACCCAACAATATTAAATGTTGTTAAACATGGCAAGAGGGTGAAGCAAAGTAAAACTACCTATCTAGTCAAGGTTAAATGAGGCCGGAACAACAAAACAACAAGTCCGGAAACTCCTCATGTGCATATTTTGGTTATGGTACTGTTCTGACCTAAACATAATTTTAGAGTTATTAAACATGCAAATTAAGGTCACCGTGTTAAACTAGGCATTTTTCCACCCCATTTACATATAAAGTTTATTAAATTCCTAGTTACGGTTATTTAGTTATGAGTTAAATCATTTTAGCAAGTTATTTAAGAAAATTTAAACAAACATCATTTTAAAAAATTTAAACATAGATGAAAGTTGCATATTATTAAACTAGATGAAAATCTAAGCAAGTTTCATATATAACGTTTTTACATATGATGCATGGTTGGAGAGTTATTATATGCATGATCATGAAGGGGTTTTTTGCAAAACTGTTTTGCTGGAATAATTAGGAAATTCATAGATCTGGAAAAAAACATGAATGGGCCAAAATTGAGGCCGGCCCAACAAGCAACAAAGGTCTGAAGGGGGGTATCACCATGGGCTTGGCCAATTAGTTGGAGGGAAGGCCGCCGGGCCTGGCACGGCTAAGACCCAGCCGACGCTCACGGTCAACGGGGACCGGATCAAGCCAGGGAGCTCGGGCTGTGCGTTGCAGTCAACGGGAGCGGCATGTTTTCATCCTCGTCTAGACGTAGGGGAGGCAATGGCGCGTAGCAGAGAAGCAACAGAGGACTTGGCGGGGCGAGGGGCCATGGGAACTGGCGGGATTCGAGGCAAGGGGCGGCGGTGGAAGGCGATGACTATGGGCGGTGCAGACGCTGCAACGGGGCGATGCAGGCACAGCAACAGAGGCGATGCAGGCAAACTGGTCACGCCGAACTAGAGTGACAACAGCGGCCTTCGACAGGAATGGGGCCAGAGAAGGTCGTGGGGGTCGGGAAAAAGGCGCGGCGGCGGTGATCCCCTCCAGATCCGGCGTGGCTTGGGGCTTGGCAAGCCCGCACGAGGCCGGAATTAGGGAGCAGCGACCCCCGTCCTTGGCGTCGGGGCAGAGATCCTCTGGTTCCTGCGGAAGTAAGAGAAGTAGAGAGAGAGAGAGAGAGGGATTAGAGCAGAGGAGGAAGGAGAAGGCAGGAAAAGAGAAGAGGGGGCACAGGTGAGGGCGATGGCCTGGTCAATGGTCATGGTCGTCGGCGCGATGTGGTGGAGCAGGGGCGCGCGAGAAGGGGCTCGAGCTCCTGGGGCTTGGCGAAGACAGCATGGAGCCCTCGAGCGGGAGAGCCTGTGGGCGTGGAGGACGGATTGGGTGGCGGCGGAAAACAAGGGACTTGGTCGGAGACGATGCTGGTTGGTGGAAGGATCGGGGAGGTGGAGAGGTGGTTGGCTCGGGATCGATCCCGAGGGGAATTTGGAGGAGTGGCGGCGGCGGAGGATTTGATGGATGGGACAGCTAGGGCTAGGGTTGGTCCAGATATATATAGTAGATGGTTAAAGTGAGACTATTTGGTCCCTCCGCTCATAATCAGACGGCCGAGAAATAAATAGGTGGGGAGTCCAAATAAGAAAACAGTGACGTTTTGAAGACGTTTGGGGATGATCCGGACACAACGGTGACGACCGCCCGGGCCGGGTCCGGAACAGCTTTCGGACACGCGCGAGGAGGGTCGCGGGCATAACTGAGAGAGGTTAGGTTGGGCCCGGCGGAAAGTAGCGGGTCTGTGTAGACGGACTAGAGAGGAAAGAGAGGGAAAGCCCGACAACAGTTTTTGGAGACCGAAAACGTCTGACGTTTGACCGGCTATATTGCCGCTATAGTTATCCGTTGGGGCGTCAAACGGACTCCAAATGCGATGAAACTTGGCAGGCGGCCTACCTACACTATAATAATACCACACACCAACTTTCAACCCATTCCGAGAACATTTTCCGGCCACTTATAATATAATATTTCGGACATGCCGCGGGCGCGTGCCAGTGTGTCTGGGTTCAGAATGGACAACGAAAAGAACTGGGGGAAACGCGGACGGATACAGGTTTTGAAAACATGATGATGCAATGCACATGATGACATGACAAGATGCAACACGCAAGCAAATGACATGGCAACAGCAGCGAATAACTCGAAGACACCTGGCACATCGGTCTCGGGGCGTTACACAGACGGAGACCACCGGCGGGACCGTGAGGGAGAGGCGCCTCCGTTCTGGTGCAGGGCGGCCGTCGGGGAGGAGTGGAGGATGCGGGGACGGAGGAGAGCCGAGAGGCAGGCTCGGGCGTCGTGCTGATGGCAGGGGTCTCCGGCGGCGGGGAGGCGAGGTGGAGGTCTTGGGGAGGCTCGCGGGAGAGTGGTGGAGGCTCTGGTGGCGATGGGAGGGAGAGAGGAGCACCAGTTGGGCTCGGTCGAGGTGGTGGCTGAGAGCAATGGCGACGGCCAAGCTCCAGGAGGTGCGGCCAGAGGGACTCCGGCGACGATCTGGTGGGGTGGGGAGGCTCAGTGGGACGAGCGGGAGTCGGTGGATAGGGTAGGAGGAGGAGAGGAGGCTCGGGTTAGTCGGAACCAAGCCGAGGCCGAGGCGGCTATGGTGGACGGCGACGAACTCCGGCGAGATGGGGCGATTCCATAGGGCAAATGAGGCGAGGGAGGGATGGGTGAGCTGTGGGAGGACCTCGGGCACTCCTTATATAGCCGCGGTGAGGCTCTGGAGCTCACAAGCGAGCTCCCAACCAAGCTTTAATGGCGGGCAGAGGTAGGGCGTGGCACGGGCATGGCGTTTGCGACGCATTGATGGCGAACCACGATGAGGCAGTGATGCAGGGCGATGCAGTCAAGCACAGGCGAGCTCCTGGACAAGGTTTGAGGTCGAGACGAGGAGGGAGGAGACGAGCATAGTTCCGAAACAAGCCAGAGCATGCCTGCAGCCATGACGCTAGCGTGATCAGCACGCGCACTGGCGCAAGTGGTGCTTTTTGGTGTGGCCAACCATGTCCAGTAGATGGACCTTGGTGCCCTCAGTCAAAATGAGGAAATAAATCAGTCCAGGGGCAAAGAAGAGATTTGCACTTAGCTCCAAAAGTAAATCAGTAAGAAGGTGTTTGTAACTTCCTGTGGTTAAACGAGCTTGGTAATGTGGTAACTAGTTTGTCTGCTGATGATCACACACTAAGGTGATGCTGATCACCAAAAATCAGACTAAGAGGAGGAGTTTAGATGAGGGTTGCAGTAGAAAGTCCAAATCTGACCAGAATCAGGGATTTGGATGATAAACTCACATACTTAATCTATGTGCGCTTAAATTTGGCAGAGAGGGGTTATATGATGATATGAAGCTGCTGTAAAAATTTCATGCCATTTGGAAATGCCAAAGTGGCACTTGCTTCACAAAGCTTCATTCTGGGAAGAAACTTTGAAAAATTACACATGGCAATTGGATTAACCAACTGAGGTAAAACTTGGTGGAAGGAGTTCATATAGGTAGATGCATGTCCTGGTAAAGTTTCAGCTCAATTCAAGCAATATAAAGTATAGTTGCTTCACAAACTGAAAATCTGACCAGAAACTAAGATTTGGAGCTGGGCTCACATAGATGAGTTACATGAGCTCATATTTGGTTGAGAGTCATTATTTCTCCATAGGAAGGACCTGGAAAAATTCCAACTCATTTGGATATGCCTAGCTAGTACTTCCTTCACAAGCACTTCCCTCAAACAGGAACTTTGAAAAATTGCTCAGGAATATTTACTAGGCAAATTGAGTTGGATTTTGGCATGAGACAATGATATGGACAGGAAAAGCAGTCCAAGAAGTTTGGGGTCAATCAAGCAAACATAAATAGCACTTCCTTTGCAAAGTGCCATTTAGGACAGAATAGGAAAAAAATTATTGGAGGATTATTTTTGAACATGGCAATTAAATATTTTGTCATATTTTTGCAAGATAGTACCCAAACAATTTATGAGAATTATTTGGGAATTTTAGGAGTGACAGAAATATAGGTTGCCTCACAACCTAGGGTTTTAAGGGTTATTCCTTTATCAGTAAAGGAATATTCCCAACAAAAGAATTTTGGGTTAGGTCAAGGAAGAACCACATAGCCATGGAAAGACAAAACAAATCCAGAAATCCAAGAAAAATAGAGGAAAAAGAAAAGGGCAAAAATCCAGGCTATTACTAACCTTCCCCCCTTAAAGAAATCTCGTCCTCGAGATTTGGTTGTTCAGGGTTAAATAATCTTTCTGACTTGAAGAAACCATTTCCAACTCGGGTTTCTTTTATTCAAAATATTTCCACTGAATTGGATCTGATTGACTGTCTTGATATAGGGTGGTTTGCTTCGCCGTATCTGACATTCCAACATGACGTACCTCTTATGTTCCTGTTTATACTGACTCAAATTTTCTTTCATATTTGTTGGCTGAGCTAGCATCCGAAATATTATTTTTACGGACAAACTTGTCCTTCTTGATATTGATCCTTGCTGGAAATGTTATTCTAGTATCGAGTACCGAGAATATTCCATGGAGTTGGGGAACATATCTCCCTGTGGAACAAAGAATCTCTTCTATCGAGGCATCGGATTCCTCGAATATAGAAATGCCTTCTGGTTCCAAAACAGTGATGTGGATCATATCTGTTTTTACTAACAGATGCTGACATCTTGCATTAGTTTCTGACTTATCTTGACTGGCTTCACAGTCTTGAGTATCCAAGTTGTACCAAATGTTTGACTGTCGCTTGTCGTGACTGATAGAAAAATGCACCACCTCCTGATGATAAGATTTGCAGACTTGACTGGCAGTGATCTTGACAAAGAATCCCATCCACACAGGCTATGATTTTAATTGCTTCCCCTATGCGAGAGATAACAATCCTCAAAGTATGTGTTTTCACACTTATTCTTCAGTTTTGCCAGTATCTCCCTGGGAACAACAGTCCGTGCGATGCTCCATAGCGACTGTTGAGGTCAATATATTGAGTTGTCCATGTGTCTGACCGGACAGACTTGGGTATTCAATGCTGACAGTTCTGAGCATACTGTTGGTTGAGCTGGTTGCATCACTATGAGGTCCTTACCACAATGGAGTATACCTCTTAGGTTGATTTTTGCTTGAGTTTGCAGTGGAATAAGACGGTCTTGGGCATCCACATTTTCACATAATAACCGGCATACCTGTATTGTTGGTCTTGCTCTTTCATTATTACTTTTTTCATCTAGATCCTCAACTGAAAGAGCGGGGCCTTATATATATCCTTGATTATTTTCACGGCCCTGAATACTGTTACGTACAATATCTAGCAATCATACCTTGGTATGGTTCCTGTTTTGAGCGTCGGTATACTTATCCGGCTCACATGTGGTTATACAGATCTCAATACTGTTGTTGATTATGCAGGACAGTGACAGGGTTAATAAAATCATATTGTTGGATGTGTGGGACTGATCTTGATAATCACTGCCAAGATTATTGTCTCAGTGTTGTCTTTCCGTGAATTCTTCCTTATGCGAGAGACTTGCATGGACGTGGCAGCATACTCATTGGATGAACAAATATCTAATTCTCGAGGCATACCTTTGTTCTGACTGATTTTTGTTTCAGACCAAATTGTCGCAGATCTGCCATTTGGAAAACACTGTCATATGCTGACAATTCATAATTTTAATGTCTTGTACAAGTGTCGTACAGAAAAAGATTGGGCAGCTTGCGTTGGAAGCCATCGGGATACCGTGCTGAGGAAGACTGGATGGCTTATGCTCGAAGCCTTCGATGGATATATCCTTGAGGAAAAACGGGGTATCATACCTCATAAGCTTCCCCCCTTAAAGACTTTGCTCGGGAAGACTCGGTACCTTACGCCAGACGCTTTTGCAGTATTTTATTGAGAAGACTGAATATCTTGCATGGGAATCCATTCATTCCATACCGATGCAGACTGGGAACCTTATCTTTGTACACTTCGCCAATAAATTGTGGAGAAGGACGGGACTGATTTTCTTGGTGAATGGAATGACATATATATTTTTGTCAGTCCGGCAGCTGATTATTTATATGAAAAGAATTGTCTGACTGTCCTTACTGAATTCACCGTGCATTTGGACTGACCTCTTGGTGTCGCAAGGTTGTAATTTTGCCTTACGACAGATTCAATCATTGTGCATAGCCCATTCCTTTGACTTGAAATGAACTGTTGTTCCAATTTTTTTCTGATTTAATCATTGATGCGATAAAGTGTATCTCTGACAGGTACTTGTTGCTGAAAGTCTGCTCAAAATACAATTTGTATCAGGACGGATGTCTGCAATACAATGCTGTCAGCTGAAAACCTCATTGATTAAACTGAATTCCTTGATGTATAGCTGTACTACTTACGGCTTCTTCTCATCCGGTGTCGGTCGAGGAATAATTTCCATAAGGGGGTTACACCGAGGATTCAAAACAAAGAAGCTTGAGAAAATGATTTATTGCAACAAAGCACACAACAAACAAGCTACAGGCACACACAAGCATGATGCTATAGCAGATGCACAAACACTACACGAAGGATTACATCCTATGCTTGAGCAAATGCTTGCGAACTGACGAGGAAGCTAAGGGAGTAGCGAGTGGAACTGCTGACTCAGAAACTCTGGATGGACGAGGCGGAGGAGTTGGAGAAGCTGGCGGAGACTGAGGTATAGAGACACCAAGCAATCTCCTGGCTCGAATGGCGTCTCGGACTAACTCAGAAATAAGACAATATGCAACAAACAAATGCAACAACCAAATGCAGCAAGCAAGGGCAACAACAAGACCCTATACTACTATTTTCTAATGTTCTAGCGGACTAGGACACTCTACAGCCAGACCTGCTCTGATACCAAGCATGTGGCACCCCGGCTCAGAGAAAATGTAACACCCTCAATGCGGCTATATCTTCCACGTGTCAAAGCACGACTTAGAGGCATAACCGCATTGAAAGCAATGTCGCAAGTGAGGTAATCTTCACACAACCCATGTAATACATAAGGGAAGAGGATACATAGTTGGCTTACAATCGCCACTTCACATAGTACATGAATAAAGCATTACATCAACCAAATACACTCAAGGTCCGACTACGGAACCAAAATAAAAGAAGACTACCCCAAATGCTACAGATCCCCGATCGTCCCAACTGGGCTCCACTATTGATCAGCTTGAAACGGAACATAACGAACACGATCTTCATCGAGCTCCTCCTTGAGCTTGGTTGCGTCACCTGCATGGTATCATTGGCACCTGCAAGCTAGTTTTGCAAGTATCTGTGAGTGACGGGGACTCAGCAATCTCACACCCTCGTGATCAAGACTATTTTAGCTTATGGGTAAGGTAAAAGGTATGAGGTGGAGCTGCAGCAAGCGGCTAGCATGTTTGGTGGCTAACATGCGCAAATGAGAGCGAGAAGAGAAGGCAAAAGCACCGTCGAACAACTATGATCAAGAAGTGATCCTAGAACAACCTACGTCAAGCATTACTCCAACACCGTGTTCGCTTCCCTCACTCCACCGAGAAGAGACCATCACGGTAACACACGCGGTTGGTGCATTTTAATTATGTTAAGTTTCAGGTTTTCTACAACCGGACATTAACAAATTCCCATCTGCCATAACCGCGGGCACGACATTCCCACCTGCAGGGGTGTCCCAACTTAGCCCATCCCAAACTCTCACGGTCAACGAAGGATATTCCTTCTCCCAAGACAATCCGATCAGGCTCGGCATCCAGGTAACAAGACATCCTCGACAATGGTAAAACAAGTCCAGCAACACCGCCCGAATGTGCCGACAAAGCCCTATAGGAGCTGCACATATCTCGTTCTTAGGGAACACTCAGATGAGCAGTCCGTACAACTAAAACTAGCCCTCGAGTTTCCCCGAGGTGGCCTTTTATTCAAGGCGAACTGTCAAGGGGTTCCCATTATAACCCAACCGCGTAAGGAACGCAAAATCCGGGAACATAACACCAGGCATAAGGCCGAGCCTTCTACCCTTTACCAAGTATATAGATGCATTAATTAAATAAGAGATATTGTGATATCCCAACAATAATCATGTTCCAACAAGGAGCAAACTCCAATCTTCACCTACAACTAGCAACGCTATAAGAGGGGCTGGGCAAAGCGGTAACGTAGCCAAACAACTGTTTGCTAGGACAAGGTGGTTAGAGGCTTGGCTTGACCATATGGGAGGCATGATAAGCAAGTGATAGGTATCGCAGCATAGGCATAGCAAAAGAGCGAGCATCTAGCAAGCAAAGATAGAAGTGATTTCGAGGGTATGGTCATCTTGCTTGAGATCCCGCAAGGAAGAAGAACGAGTCCATGAGGAAGACAAACGGTCGTAGTTGAATGGGTCCTCACAATCAAGACGTTATCGGAACCAACCCGAAGAAGCAACACCGGAAAAGAAGCACACAACATAGTAAACAACCAACACATGAACATGGTATGATATGCGGGATGCGGTATGTGATGCATATGCATGATTTGGAAAGGAATGATTGAAACTGGCCTCAACTTGGAAATACAAGAGTGCCACTGGAAAGGTGAGGTGATTTCGGTTGAAATCAATATAAAGATCACCGGAATCGGATGCACAGTTTGGAAATGGCAAGCGAAACAAATATGGCAATGGCCTGCGATAATCAGCAAGTGACCAACTAAATGCATCAAGATAAATATGCTACAACACTCAAACATGACAACAAAATACATGGAAGCGATCCACTCATGATACTTGACAAAATATGATCACTGATCTATGGCTAATTCATCCATTAACAGGTTCAAACAAGCATGGAAAAAGTGCAAATGATAACAGGTTTCAGACTTGGTGAAATTAACACAAGTCTGGGATTTATCATCAGGTAGCAATCTTTAGAGCATGAAAACTACATGCTACGGTAACATATCATGGCAAAGCA
Organism: Triticum urartu; assembly: GCF_003073215.2. NCBI lineage: Eukaryota > Viridiplantae > Streptophyta > Magnoliopsida > Poales > Poaceae > Triticum > Triticum urartu. Next base: position 269,598,780 of record NC_053025.1, read on the forward strand.
AGGCATGGCATGAAGCTACTCAAAGAACTTAACAAAAGTTCCTTATTGACCTTGAGCCAAAAGGGATCAGAAAATACAATTGCAAGCATGTGAACATAGCAAAAACATAAACAGATCTCAGACTTAGTGAAAAACAGGAGCATGCAAAACAGTTAACGAGTAGGCATGTTTACGAGCTCGATGCACTCACTACAGAGCATGGCATGACAAACTAAGCATACACCCATCAAGAATACATGGCATAGAAGCTAGACATGGAAATAATTACAACATAGCATGCACGGATCAATAGCAACATCCTCGGCAAAATCGCTAACAAGTCAACAATCTGCCAGGATTCATGATATAGCAAAAGTAGAGCTCGATTGACTCAAGCTAGAATGCTCCATAAATGCAAACAAAGACAAGGATGGATAGATAACCACAATATTAACAAAACATCATTACTGATCATCCTCAAAAGAGGCACAGATCACTAGGAAACAACATGAACATATGGCATAACGACAAAATCAAGACAAGGACTTAGTGAAATTCTAAGTCCCTGAAATCAGCATTACCGATTACGCTACTTTGCAAGCTTGTGCTAGTCACCACACATATCACAAAAATACATGGCAAGCACCTTTGTAAAGATGGCATGACATATAACAAAACACATGTAGATCTCAGGCGCATATCATGCACACATTAAACATGGCAAAAATGACAAATAGCTATTTGATCCAGCAGATCTGATAAATTTATCACATAGCCCTCTTCCAACAGCATTTTGGGCATCAATATGAGCTCAAATTAAAATGACGCAATGAGATGAAATGATGTACTCGTTGAGATGAACATTTTGATATGCTACACGCGCAAATCGGAGCTACGATGGCAGAGTTATGATGCGATGAAGATGCCAAAATAAATTAGGGTTTGGAGGGAAAGTCAACCCGCGGGGATTCGTCTAGATCTGGATCCGGCTGCACGCATAACGGAGTTGACCGGAACCTCGCCGGAGAAGACGGACGCGGTGGCCGGAGTCAGTGAAGCTGCTCGCCAGCGACGAGGAGGAGGCGGTGGGGGCCGGAGTCGGCGGCGGCGACGGCGGTGGCCCGCGGTGGCGGCGCGGCGGGGCGGTGCCGAGGAGGCAGCGCTCGCCGGCGATGGAGCCACGCGGCGGCGTGGCGAGCACAGCGCGGCGGCGCGGCGAGCCGTCGCAGATGCGGGAGGCCGGCACGGTGCGCCCGAGGCGGTGAGGACGCCCAGGCGCAGGGCGGCGGCGGAGGAGAGAGGAGGTATGGCAGGGAGGCGACGTGGCGCGGCCTGGTTGGTGGAGAGCGGCGGCATGGCGACGTGGCACGACGTGATTCGTCTGAGCGAGGTGGCCAACAGGGCTGGACATGTCCGGTGCGGCGCGGACATGTCCGGTGGCTCAAGGAGGGAGATGGCTATGGTTTCGACTGCGCGAAAATTCGGGGAGAGCCACATATATATGGATAGAGGGAGCTAGGAGAGTCCAAATGAGGTGCGGTTTTCGGCCACGTGATCGTGATCAAACGACCGAGATGATGGAGAGGTATTAGGTGGGTTTTGGGCCACTTTGGACGGGTGTTGGGCCGCAACACACATGAGGCCTTTTCGGTCCCTCGGTTAACCGTTAGAGTATCAAACGAAGTCCAAATGGCACGAAACTTGACAGGCGGTCTACCGGTGGTAAACCAAGGCCGCATGACAAGTCTCGGTCCAATCCGAAAACGTTTAACACCTGCACATGAAAAGAGGTAGAAAGGGACACCGGAGGACATAGGAGCGCCGGATTGCAAAACGGACAACGGGGAAAATGCTCGGATGCATGAGACAAACATGTATGCAAATGAAATGCACATGATGACATGATATGAAATGCATGACATGCAAGCAATGACAAGGCAACAACAATGAATAACTGGAGGACACCTGGCACATCAGTCTCGGGGCGTTACAACACTCCACCACTACGAGAGGATCTCGTCCTGAGATCTAGAATGGCACCGGAGGGAAAAACGGAAGGAAAAGAGAAGAGGTAAAACTAAGTTACTTCTTTGACCAATGAGTGAAAACAAAGAACCTTGAGAGGTTGAGCAAATTGAAAGAAATAAAGAAAGGGAGAAGAACACAGTTGAAAACACTCCGTTAGTAAGGAGGAACATGGAAGAAACAACTTTGGGCAGCACTCCGATTGAAAAGAAAAGAATTGAATAAGAACTTGATGAGATGAGAAGATACTTGATGGAATCACAATACACTGCCTCCGTAACTATTGAATGAATGGAGCAAGGGGTAGGAAAAATCGGACCGCACTCCGGTTTAAAAGAGATGAAAAACTTGATAAAATGAAAGAGCTTGAGCAAAGGGACACAACACTCTGTTTAAAAGGATAAGCACGAACACAACATGGTCCTGACAATCCGAGAAGATGGGTTGAGGAGAGCAACATCACAATGCCTCCGGAACGGAAGAATAGAAGATAGATAATTGAAATAGGAGAATTGAGAAGAAAATGCCACTTCTGTCACAAAAGAGCTTGAAGAGGTATCTTTAGGAGAAGGGTCGAATGGAGTTGTTGGAAAACCAACAACGAAAGGATAAGCTTATTGTGGGCTTATGGAAGACAACTCAAAATTCTGAGGTGAAATTCTACCACTCACGGAAAAGATTTGATTGGATTGATATGACAAGGAGACGAGAACTATCTCACCGGGAGGACAAAAGAAGAACTTGGATCATTTATAAGCACCACAAATAGCAACAATCCTTAGGGAAGGCTTTAGGTGAAATATAACCCAAGATAACTCCAACAAAGCGATTGATGGATTGAGAAGAGCTCATGCTCGAAGAAATTGGTGTGTTTAACTATCTCATTCTTGACAATTGTTGTATCATGAAACACGAACCCAAATTGTCACGAATGGCATAACACCACCTCAAATGATATGGTTGAAAGAATTGCACTTTGAAATGCAAGATAAAGAATACTTGAGCTCCTCTGAAAAGAATCTCAATGAACACTTCGAGAAGGAATTAAATCCTTGATGAACCACCATGTTGAGCCACCATGAAGAACTCTTGAAACAAAATGTGGCTATATCTCCCACATGTCGAAGCACGACTTAGAGGCATAACCGCATTGAAAGCAATGTCGCAAGTGAGGTAATCTTCACACAACCCATGTAATACATAAGGGAAAAGCATACATAGTTGGCTTACAATCGCCACTTCACACAGTACATGAATAAAGCATTACATCAACCAAATACACTCAAGGTCCGACTACAGAACCAAAATAAAAGAAGACTACCCCAAATGCTACAGATCCCCGATCGTCCCAACTGGGCTCCACTACTGATCTACTGGAAACGGAACATAACGAACGCGATCTTCATCGAGCTCCTCCTTGAGCTTGGTTGCGTCACCTACACGGTATCATCGGCACCTGCAAACTGGTTTTGGAAGTATCTGTGAGTCACGGGGACTCAGCAATCTCACACCCTCGTGATCAATACTATTTAAGCTTATGGCTAAGGTAAAAGGTATGAGGTGGAGCTGCAGCAAGCGGCTAGCATATTTGGTGGCTAACATGCGCAAATGAGAGCGAGAAGAGAAGGCAAAAGCACGGTCGAACAACTATGATCAAGAAGTGATCCTAGAACAACCTACGTCAAGCATTACTCCAACACCGTGTTCTCTTCCCGGACTCCGTCGAGAAGAGACCATCAAGGTAACAAACGCGATTGGTGCATTTTAATTAAGATAAGTTTCAGGTTTTCTACAACTGGACATTAACAAATTCCCATCTGCCCATAACCGCGGGCATGGCTTTTGAAAGTTCAAATCCCTGCAGGGGTGTCCCAACTTAGCCCATCACAAGCTCTCACGGTCAACGAAGGATATTCCTTCTCCCAAGACAATCCGATCAGGCTCGGCATCCAGGTTACAAGACATCCTCGACAATGGTAAAATAAGTCCAGCAACACCGCCCGAATGTGCCGACAAATCCCGATAGGAGCTGCACATATCTCGTTCTCAGGGCACACTCAGGTGAGCAATCCGTACAACTAAAACCATCCCTCGAGTTTCCCCGAGGTGGCGTTGCAATGGGCTCTAGTTTGGACCAACACTCAGTGGAGCACTGGCCCGGGGGGATAAAATAATGATGACCCTCAGGAGCGCGACTCCCGAGGGAAAAGAAAAGGCTAGGTGGCGAATGGTAAAACCAATGTTGGGCATTGCTGGAGGAGTTTTATTCAAGGCGAACTGTCAAGGGGTTCCCATTATAACCCAACCGCGTAAGGAACGCAAAATCCGGGAACATAACAACGATATGACGGAAACTAGGGCGGAAAGAGTGGAACAAAACACCAGGCATAAGGCCGAGCCTTCCACCCTTTACCAAGTATATAGATGCATTAATTAAATAACAGATATTGTGATATCCCAACAATAATCATGTTCCAACAAGGAGCAAACTCCAATCTTCACCTGCAACTAGCAACGCTGTAAGAGGGGCTGAGCAAAGCGGTAACGTAGCCAAACAACGGTTTGCTAGGACAAGGTGGTTAGAGGCTTGGCTTAACCATATGGGAGGCATGATAAGCAAGTGGTAGGTATCGCAGCATAGGCATAGCAAAAGAATGAGCATCTAGCAAGCAAAGATAGAAGTGATTTTGAGGGTATGGTCATCTTGCCTGAGATCCCGCAAGGAAGAAGAACGAGTCCATGAGGAAGACAAACGGACGTAGTCGAACAGGTCCTCACAATTACGACGTTATCGGAACCAACCCGAAGAAGCAACACCGTAAAAGAAGCACACAACATAGTAAACAACCAACACATGAACATGGTATGATATGCGGGATGCGGTATGTGATGCATATGCATGATTTGGAAAGGAATTATTGAACCTGGCCTCAACATGGAAATCCAAGAGTGCCACTGGAAAGGTGAGGTGATTTCGGTTGAAATCGATACAAAGATCACCGGAATCAGATGCACGGTTTGGAAATGGCAAGCGAAACAAATATGGCAACGGCCTGCGATAATCAGCAAGTGACCAAATAAATGCATCAAGATAAATATGCTACAGCACTCAAACATGACAACAAAATACATGGCAGGAATCCACTCATGATGCTTTACAAAAGATGAACACTGAGATATGGCTAATTCATCCATTAACAGGTTCAAACAAGCATGGCAAAAGTGCAAATGATAACATGTTCAAACAAGCATGACAAAAGATGAACACTGAGGACGCCCAGGCACGGGGCGGCGGCGGTTCGGGCCCCGCGATCCGGATCTGGGTCGCGCGGGCCCGCGGCGGCGGAGGAGAGAGGAGGTACGGCGGGGAGGCGACATGGCGCGGCCTGGTTGGTGGAGAGCGGCGCCGTGGCAACGTGGCACGACGTGATTCGTCGGAGCGAGGTGGCCAGCGGGGCTGGACATGTCCGGTGCGGCGCGAGAAGGGAGATGGCTAGGGTTTGGACTGCGCGAAAATTCGGGGAGAGCCACATATATATAGATAGAGGGAGCTAGGAGAGCCCAAATGAGGTGTGGTTTTCGTCCACGTGATCGTGATCGAACGACCAAGATGTTGGAGAGGTATTAGGTGGGTTTTGGGCCACTTTGGACGGGTGTTGGGCTGCAACACACACGAGGCTTTTCGGTCCCTCGGTTAACCGTTAGAGTATCAAACGAAGTCCAAATGGCATGAAACTTGACAGGCGGTCTACCGGTGGTAAACCAAGGCCGCATGACAAGTCTCGGTCCAATCCGAAAACGTTTAACACCCGCACACGAAAAGAGGTAGAAAGGGACACCGGAGGACATAGGAGCACCGGATTGCAAAACGGACAACGGGGAAAATGCTCGGATGCATGAGACGAACATGTATGCAAATGAAATGCACATAATGACATGATATGCAATGCATGACACGCAAGCAACGACAAGGCAACAACAACAAATAACTGGAGGACACCTGGCACATCGGTCTCGGAGCGTTACAAAACCGGAACGCCCCGTATTCTAGCCTAGAGATCGAGGCGAAGTCTTCTGGAATACCGCACTGGTTAGTATAGAACAAACCAGCTCTCTATTACAACATGAATATGAATACCAGGGTTCTGATATTACAATGAATAACATTGGCACGACGACACTACGCCAACCACGGTTGCTCTATACAAGCAGCATAACAAATCGAATCAGCAGAACAACTACTGGCACCGGAACAACGAACGGCGATGATGGACTCCAATCCACAGGGACTCTGGCTGGAACATTTATCCTAGCTCGTGATCACAGGAACAACACCAAACAAGCAATCCAGGCTCGACCTGCAAACTGGCATGACACGCCAGGTCAGTACATTGAATGTACTTGCAAGCTCACAATAACCAGAAGCATTCAAGACAAACAACAACATGGCAATTACAGGTTAAGAAGGAATTATCATGAGATCATCAGGATAACATGGCATGAACAACATGCAAATAATATCGCTGGAACAATATGATCATGGCATGAACATATAAATCTGATGATACTAGCATGCAACATGATGACACTATATGCACCATTTATTCTGCTTGGGTTACCTCGTAACCATCACATGCATCACTTACCAGCCTCGGACATTACATGATCATCTCAGGATCAAATCAATCTTGGTATAAACGATACCATAGTAATCATCAAATGACCACAAGGAGCTTGATATTTACCCACGATTCTCACACAACATCACGAATATCCAACAACTCGGTATCCTTGATACCACGGTGATCATTCCGGCGATCACAACCATGACCAACACTTGTTCTCAAACAGTGACCCTTCCGGCGATCACAACCAACTTATCTCATCCTCGAACCGGGGTTGTTATACAAGACATTATTATTATTACTGTTGACTCATAGTGTGACCAACTACGAACTGGGCCCTTATCCACGGGCACGACTATCGATAGATTTAATATACACTCTGCAGAGGTTAGTACACTGTACCCACACTACGGAACCCATGGCCTCGTACTCCCATCCGGGTGGACCAACGGCATTCAGACAAAACCGATCTATTCCCATGACACTCTCCCGGCCACTCCGACCCACTCCCAACTGGGCTAGTCCTGGGTGGCCCCGTGTCTACCAAAGACACAACGACCACCGTCATGGCCAAACGTCCCTCACGGGGACCGTCCCTCACAGGGACTGGATCCATAATAATAACAACGGGCACACAAGGTTATGTCTACTTACCGGGCTAGGGTACCGCACGCCCATAACCTTCCCTAGTTGGAGGCACCGGCGAGAGGCACGACAATAGATCCAGTTAGGACCTTCCCATAAAGGTAAGCGTGGTTGCACTTGTTAGTTCGATATGGTGGCACCATGACTCAGCCAACAGGTGTTCAAGTTCAATTAAATCCGGTTAAACTTGAATGCAAATATGTTGAGCCATGATAAAATAACATGATACAATTACAATGCATGAGCATGATATCAACATAAGCACGGGTGCAACATAACTAGCCACCATATCAACAATGAATCATCTCCAACTGAGCATGGCATAATGAAGAGCATGAATATTACCAGTACAACACTACTCATAGCATAACATGACCACTAGCATCAACAATAAAGATCAAGCAAGAACATATCTACAATGCCATCATGCAAGCATTTAACCAACTGGATGCAATGGAATATGCATGACAATGGTACTCGGTACAGACAACAGTCATGCACCGAAGACCATTACCAATATCAACATATACTACTAGCAAGCATAAGCATATGAAAGGAATACTAGCAATTAGCAGGGCATGACTACTAGGTGCATAACAACATAGCAAGAAAGTAAGCATGAATCCATAAACACTGCCGAAACAACTATAACCATATTTTAAGCAAGCAAACATTTAATAAATATTCAAGTTAAAAACCATGGCTACTGCATGGCTATCATGCAAGTGGGCATTGTGGCTTGCCTGGGGTGACGGGGACTTCTGGAAGAAGTGCGGTGAAGCCGCGGAACGAAACGTCGGACGGTACGTTCTCGGAGGGGGCTGATTAGAGGCAAGGGCAAAATGGTCATTTTCACTATGACAAAACCTAGTGAAAATGTTTCCAAAAGATAGATCTCGACGAGACAAAGAAGTGAGCGCTGGTTTCACCTTGATCGGAGTTACAATTGCCGAGTTATGGGGTGTAGAAGATCAGGGACCAATCTATTAAAAATTTATCACCAATGGGTCCCTGAGTAGATAAGGCAGAAACATATTTGAGAAAATATGCCTTCTGACTGAGAAAACGTACTTCAGGCCGAAGTAGAAACAGAATACTCTTTCAGAAAAGAGGAGACATACTCTGGGAAATACGCTTCCACTTGCCACGTGGGCAGATGCGCCTGGGCCACTGGCGCGTGGGGCCCAGGGGCAGGAGGAGGGGGCACGGGCGCTCTTCCTCTACCTCCCGCTCGCCCTGTTTCTTGCGTGAAACAGAGGCAGAGCAGGGGAGGGGCGGCGACGGGACCGGACTGCTCTGGCCATCTCCGGCCAGACGGAGACCACCGGCGGGACCGCGAGGCAGAGGCGCCTCCGTTCTGGTGCAGGGCGGCCGCCGGGGAGGAGTGGAGGATGCGGGGACGGAGGAGACCCGAGAGGCAGGGGCGGGCATGGTGGTGATGGGCAGGGGTCTCCGACGGCAGGGAGTGGTGGAGGCTCTGGAATCGCCCCATCTCGCTGGAGCTCGCCGAAGAGTGGTGGAGGCTCTAGTGGCGACGGGAGGGAGAGAGGAGCCCCGGATGGGCTCGGTCGAGGTGGTGGCCGAGAGCAATGGCGAGGGACACCAGCGATGATTTGGTGGGGTGAGGAGGCTCAGTGGGACGAGGGGGTGTCGGTGGACAAGGTAGGAGGAGGAGAGGAGGCTCGGGTTGGTCGAAAACAAGCCGAGGCAGCTTTGGTGGACGGCGACGAACTTCGGCGAGATGGGGCGATTCCATAGGGCAAATGAGGCGAGGGAGGGATGGGTGAGCTATGGGAGGACCTCGGGCACTCCTTATATAGCCGCGGGGAGGCTTTGGAGCTCACAAGCGAGCTCCCGACCAAGCTTTAATGGCGGGCAGAGGCAGGGCGTGGCACGAGCATGGTGTTTGTGACGCATTGATGGTGAACCACGACGAGGCAGCGATGCTGGGCGATGATGTCGAGCACGGGCTAGCTCCTGGACAAGGTTTGAGGTCAAGACGAGGAGGGAGGAGACGAGCATAGTTGCCGGAACAAGCCAGAGCACGCCTGCAGCCATGACGCAAGCATGATCACCACACGCACTGGCCAACCATGTCCAGTAGATGGACCTTGGTTCCCTCAGTCAAAATGAGGAAATAAATCAGTCCAGGGGCAAAGAAGAGATTTGCACCTAGCTCCAAAAGTAAATCAGTAAGAAGGTGTTTGTAACTTCCTGTGGTTAAACCATCTTGGTAACATGGTAACTACTTTGTCTGCTGATGATCACAGACTAAGGTGATGCTGATCACCAAAAAATAGACTAAGAGGAGGAGTTTAGATGACGGTTGCAGTAGAAAGTGCAAATCTAGCCAGAATTAGGGTTTTGGATGATACACTCACATACTTAATCTCTGTGAGCTGAAATTTGGTAGAGAGGGGTTATATGATGATATGAAGCTTCTGTAAAAATTTCATGCCATTTGGAAATGCCAAAGTGGCACTTGCTTCACAAAGCAATTTGGTAGAGAGGGATTAACCAATTGAGGTAAAACTTGGTGGAAGGAGTTAATAAGGTAGAATATAGTTGCTTCACAAACTGAATATCTGACCAAAACTATGATTTGGAGCTGGGCTCACATAGATGAGTTACATGAGCTCATATTTGGTGGAGAGTCATTATTTTCCCATAGGAAGGACCTGGAAAAATTGCAACTCATTTGGATATGCCTAGCTTGTACTTCCTTCATAAGCACTTCACTCAGACAGGAACTTCGAAAAAATTCTTAGGAATATTTACTAGGAAAATTGAGTTGGATTTTGGCATGAGCCAATGATATGGACAGGAAAAGTTGTCCAAGAAGTTTGGGGTCAATCAAGCAAATACAAATAGCACTTCCTTTACAAAGTGCCATTTAGGACAGAATAGGAAAAGAATTATTGGAGGATTATTTTTGAACATGGCAATGAAATATTTTGCCATATTTGAGCAAGATAGTACCCAAACAATTTATGAGAATTATATGGAAATTTTAGGAGTGACAGAAATATAGGTTGGGTCAAGGAATATTCCTTTATCAGTAAAGGAATATTCCCAACAAAAGAATTTTGGGTTAGGTCAAGGATGGAAATGGCACGATCTTGAGATGATGAAGAGGGGGACAAGCCACTATAAAACCTAGGAAGACATGATCTTCCCAAGTTTTAGAACCACATAGCCACGGAAAAGCAAAACAAATCCGGAAATCCAAGAAAAATAGAGGAAAAAGGAAAGGGCAAAAATCCAGGCTGTTACATGGGGGTTGTGTGGAGAAGAAAAAAGGGAGAAAGTCTCAAATTGACGTGGCTAATCAACGTGGTATGGAGATGCCCATCAATTGATGTCAATGCAAGGAGTAGGGATTGCCATGCAATGGATGCAGTAGAGCAATAAATGTATGAAATCTCAACAAAAGAAACTAGTGGGTGTGCACCAACTTGCTTGCTCACGAAGACCTAGGGCATTTGAGGAAGCCCATTGTTGGAATATACAAGCCAAGTTCTATAATGAAAAATTCCCACTAGTATATGAATGTGACAAAACAAGAGACTCTCTATCCTAAAGATCATGGTGCTACTTTGAAGAACAAATGAGGAAAAAGGATAGTTGCACTGCCCCTTTTATTTTTTATTTTCAGGACAATGATCTATTAATGATGATCATCACACTTCTATTTATTTACAACTCAAAGATTACAACTCGATACTAGAACAAAGTATGACTCTATATGAATGCCTTCGGCGGTGTACCGGGATGGGAAATGAATCAAGAGTGACATGTATGATAAATTATGCATGGTGGCTTTGCCACAAATACGATGTCAACTACATGATCATGCAAAGCAATATGACAATGATGACGTGTGTCATGATAAACGGAACGGTGGAAAATTGCATGGCAATATATCTCGGAATGGCTATGGAAATGCCATAATAGGTCGGTATGGTGGCTGTTTTGAGGAAGATATAAGGAGGTTTATGTGTGACAAAGCGTATCATATCACGGGGTTTGGATGCACCGGCGAAGTTTGCACCAACCCTCGAGGTGAGAAAGGGTAATGCACGGTACCGAAGAGGCTAGCAATGATGGAAGGGTGAGAGTGTGTATAATACATGGACTCAACATTAGTCATAAAGAACCCACATACTTATTGCAAAAATCTACAAGTCATCAAAAACCAAGCATTACGCGCATGCTCCTAGGGGGATAGATTTGTAGGAAAAGACCATTGCTCGTCCCCGACCGCCACTCATAAGGAAGACAATCAAAGAACACCTCGCGTTTCAAATTTGTTACACAACAGTTACCATACGTGCATGCTACGGGACTTGCAAACCTCAAGACAAGTATTTCTCAATTTCACAACTACTTAACTAGCATGACTCTAATATCACCATCGTCATGTCTCAAAACAGTCAACAAGCATCAAACTTCTCATAGTATTCAATGCACTTTATATGAAAGGTTTTATTATATCCTTCTTGGATGCCCATCATATTAGGACTAGTTTCATAACCAAAGCAAACTACTATGTTGTTCCAAAAGACTCTCAAAATAATATAAGTGAAGCATGATAGTTCATCTATTTCTTCAAAATAAAACCACCTCCGTGCTCTAAAAGGATATAAGTGAAGCACTAGAGCAAATGACAAACTACTCTGAAAGATATAAGTGAAGATCAACGATTAGTCGAATAATTATGCAACTATGTGAAGACTCTCTAACATTTAAGAATTTCAGATCTTGGAAAATTAATCAAACAGCAAGCAAAAAAAAGAAAATAAAATGACGATCCAAGCAAAACACATATCATGTGGTGAATAAAAATATAGCTCTAAGTTACCGATGAACGAAGATGTAAGAAGGGATGCCTTCCTGGTCATCCCCAAGCTTAGGCTCTTGGTTTCCCTTGAATATTTCCTTGGGGTGCCTTGGTCATCCCCATGCTTAGGCTCTTTCTACTCCTTATTCCATAGTTCATCGAATCTTTACCCAAAACATGAAAACTTCACAACACAAAACTCAACAGAAAACTCGTAAGCTCCGTTAGTATAAGAAAATAAATCACCACTTTTGGTACTATCGTGAACTCATTCTAAATTCATATTGTGTAATACATACTGTATTCCAACTTCTCTATGGTTCGTACTCTCCGATACTACTCAAAGATTCATCAAAATAAGCAAACAACACACGTAAAACAGAATCTGTCAAAAATAGAACAGTTTATAGTAATCTGTAGGTTTCTAATATTTATTTAACCCAAAAATTCTGAAATAAATTTTTGGACGTGAGGAGTTTGTCTATTAATCCTATGCAAAAATAATCAACCTAATCGCACTCTCCAGTAAAAATGGCAGCAAATCTCGTGAGCGCTAAAGTTTCTGTTTTTTACCGCAAGATCGCAAAGAGTTCACCCAAGTCTTCCCAAAGGTTCTAGTTGGCACAAAAACTAATTAAAACATAAAACCAGATCTAAACATAGGCTAGATGAATTATTTATTACTAAACAGGAGCAAAAAGCAAAGAACAAAAATAAAAATTGGGTTGCCTCCCAACAAGCGCTATCGTTTAATGCCCCTAGCTAGGCATGATGATTTTAATGATGCTCACATAAAAGATAAGAATTGAAACATAAAGAGAGCATAATGAAGAATATGACTAGCACATTCAAGTCTAACCCACTTCCTATGCATAGGGATTTTGTGAGCAAACAGTTTATGGGAACAAGAATCAACTTGCATAGGAAGGTAAAACAAGCATAGCTTCAAGATTTCCAACACATAGAGAGGAAACTTGATATTATTGTAACTACTACAAGCATATATTCCTCCCTCATAATAATTTTCATTAATGCTGAATGAATTCAACAATATAACCATCACATAAAGTATTATTTTCATGATGCACCAGCATAGAAATTTTACTACTCTCCACATAAGCAAAATTCTTCTCATTCGGACTAGTGGGAGCAAACTCAACAAAATAACTATCATGTGAGGCATAATCTAATTGAAAATTAAAATCATGATGGCAAGTTTCATGGTTATCATTATTCTTTATAGCATACATGTCATCACAATAATCATCATAGATTGCAACTTTGTTCTCATAATCAATTGGAACCTCTTCTGAAATAGTGGATTCATCACTAAATAAAGTCATGACCTCTCCGAAACCACTTTCATCAATATTATCATCATAAATAGGAGGCATGCTTTCATCATAATAAATATTCTCATCAAAACTTGGGGGACTAAAAATACCATATTCATCGAACATAGCATCCCCAAGCTTGTAGCGTTGCATATCATTAGCATCATGGATATTCAAGGAATTCATACTAACAACATTGCAATCATGCTCATCATCCAAAGATTTAGTGCCAAACATTTTAATGCATTCTTCTTCTAACACTTTGGCACAATTTTCAGAATCCTTATTTTCATGAAAGACATTAAAAAGATGAAGCATATGAGGTAACATTAATTCCTTTTTTTGTAGTTTTCTTTTATAGACTAAACTAGTGATAAAACAAGAAACTAAAAGATTCGATTGAAAATCTAAAGATATACCTTCAAGCACTAACCTCCCCGATAACGGCGCCAGAAAAGAGCTTAATGTCTACTACACAACCTTCTTCTTGTAGACGTTGTTGGGCCTCCAATTGCAGAGCTTTATAGGACAGTAGCAAATTTCCCTCAAGTGGATGACCTAAGGTTTATCAATCCGTTGGAGGCGTAGGATGAAGATGGTCTCTCTCAAAAAACCCTGCAACCAAATAACAAAGAGTATCTTGTGTCCCCAACACACCCAATACAATGGTAAATTGTATAGGTGCACTAGTTCGGCGAAGAGATGATGATACAAGTACAATATGGATGGTAGATATAGGTTTTTGTAATCTAAAAATATAAAAACAGCAATGTAACTAATGACAAAAGTGAGCGAAAACGGTATTGCAATGCTAGGACATAAGGCCTAGGGTTCATACTTTCACTAGTGCATGTTCTCTCAAGAATAATAACATAATTGGATCATATAACTATCCCTCAACATGCAACAAAGACTCACTCCAATGTCACTAATAAGGGAGAACAAACGAAGAGATTATTGTAGGGTACGAAATCACCTCAAAGTTATCCTTTCTGATCAATATATCATAGAGTTCATACTAGAATAACACCTTAAGACACAAATCAACCAAAAACCTAATGTCACCTCAAGTATCCATGGGTATGATTATATGATATGCATCACACAATCTCAGATTCATCTATTCAACCAACACAAAGAACTTCGAAGAGTACCCCAAAGTTTCTACCAGAGTGTCAAGACAAAAACGTGTGCCAACCCCTATGCATAAGTTCACGAGGTCACGGAACTCCCAAGTTGATCACCAAAACATACATCAAGTGGATGACGTGATATCCCATTGTCACCATAGATAAGCACATGCAAGACAAACATCAAGTGTTCTCAAATCCTTAAAGACTCAATTTGATAAGATAACTTGAAAGGGAAAACTCAATGCATTACAAGAGAGTAGCGGGGGAGAAACATGATAAGATCCAACTATAATAGCAAAGCTCGCGATACATCAAGGTCGTTCTAAATCAAGAACACAAGAGAGAGAGAGAGAGATCAAACACATAGCTACTGGTACATACCCTCATCCCCGAGGGTGAACTACTCCCTCCTCGTCATGGACAGCGCCGAGATGATGAGGATGGCCATCGGAGAGGGATTCCCCCCTCCGACAGTGTGCCGGAACGGGTCTAGATTGGTTTTTCGTGGCTACAGAGGCTTGCGGCGGCGGAACTCCCAATCAAGGTTATTTTATGGAGGTTTCTGTATTTATAGTAATTTTTGGCATTGGTCTCATGTCAAGAAGGTGCCCGAGTCGTCCACAGGGTAGGACCACGTGTCGGGGGGGTGGGCGCGCCCCCCACCCTCGTAGACGGCCCGGGACTCTTCTGGCACAACTCTTTTACTCTGGGGTCTTCTTTTGGTCCATAAAAAATCATCAAAAATTGGCACGTCAAGTGGACTCTATTTGGTATTCCTTTTCTGTAAAACTAAAAAACAAGGAAAAAACAAAAACTGGCACTGGGCTCTAAGTTAATAGGTTAGTCCCAAAAATCATATAAAATAGCATATAAATGCATATAAAACATCCAAGGTTGATAATATATTAGCATGGAACAATAAAAAATTATAGATACGTTGGAGACGTATCATGCTCCATGGTCTTTGGATGGCGAAGGAGATGAACTTATGCTGGGTGAGATGTTTCGGCGACTCAAATCTGTTAGCTCAGCAAGTTTCTGGCACTTGCGATTCTAAGGATCCGCTCATGGTGGCTTATCGTTGGGAGGTTGATGCTATTGCGGGCCACTTCAAGGGTTATCAAGTTGAGCATATTGATCATAGGAAAAATGAGGCGGCTGATGCTTTGAGTCGGTTAGGATCCCCGCGTAAACTGGTGCCACCTAACACTTTCCTGGATATTCTACATAACCCTTCTGTCAAATTGCCTACATAGGAGGATCTTGTTGTTCCTGACCCGGAAGCACAACTGGTGGCAGCTCTTCATTCTATTCCTTATTGGACAGTTCCATATTTGGTTTATATGACCCAGCGTGAGTTACCAGCGGATGAAACTTTGGCCAGGTACATAACCCGGCAGTCTAAGTCAATGATGATTTTCGATGGAGAGTTGCATCATCACAGTGTGACAAGGGCGTTCCAACGTTGTGTTTCTCCTGAAGAAGGTTGTGAGATTCTACGAGAGATTTGTGAAGGAGATTGTAGTCATCATGTCGGCTCTAAATCTCCTGTAGCCAAGGTTTTCAGTCATGGATTTTATTGGCCGACGGCTCACGCTGATGCTGAGGATCTAATTAGTAAATGCGATGGCTGTCAGAAGTTTTCACGACGAGCTCATGTGCGGGCTCAAGAATTTAGGATGATTCAGTGACTTGGCCGTTTGCAGTCTGGGGGATTGATATGATTGGGCCTTTCAAAAGGTCCAAAGATAAAGGGACAGACCTCCAGGTGGTGGTTGACAAGTTTACAAAGTGGGTTAAAGCAGAGCCATCAGTAAGTGTGACGCGGCAACGACGGTTCAATTCATCAAAAAGGTGATTTTTTGTTTTGGCTTTCCCCATAGCATTATCACTGATAATGGCACTAATCTGTCCAAGGGTGCTATGAAAGAATTTTGTCAACGGGAGCATATCCGGCTTGATGTATCATCAGTGGCTCACCCCCAGTCCAATGGTCAAGCTGCGAGAGCCAATCAAGAGATCCTGAGAGGCATCAAGCCCCGGCTTAAGGTTCCTTTGTAGAGGATGCCGGGTTGTTGGGTGGAGGAGTTACCCTCAGTATTATGGAGTATCAATACTACCCCAAACAGATCTACGAGTTACACACCTTTCTTCATGGTTTACGGAGTAGAGGCGGTTCTCCCTAGTGACATCCGTCACGACTCACCCCGTGTCGCGGCTTATGTTGAGGCTGACAATGAAAAAGCACGTCAAGATGCACTTGACCTGTTAGACGAGGAGCGTGACCTTGTGGCAGCCTGTTCAACGATTTATCAACAAGATCTGTGCCGTTATCACAGCCGCCGGGTTAAAACTAGAACCTTTCAAGAAGGTGACTCGGTGCTCTGGCTTATCCAGGATCAGAATGATATGCACAAGCTATCCCCACCCTGGGAAGGGCCTTTTATGGTCAGCAAAAATCTGAACAGTGGGTCATACCATCTTATCGATGTTCGAGACCACAAGGACTCACGCACATCGGAGGAGGAGACCCTCCGACCGTGGAATATTGCACATCTTCAGCCTTATGACACCTGAGATACTGGCTCTTGATATGTACATATTTATATCAGTGTATATACTATGAAGAATATAATAAAATCAGCACCTCTGATATTTTAGGGCCTCTTTTGTTTCAAATCTCAGCATCCGAGTTTTTATTGTTACATCATATGAATACTTCTGTGGCTCGACGCCCTGTTTACTGGCACCAAAGAGAGTTTTGTTGCACAAGCACATCTCAAACATAGGTACCCGGCGAGCATGGCTCACACATGAGTCACTTGGGGGCTTCCTGTTCAAACATAGGTGTATCCACCAAAGAGAACATAGCATTACTACCCTCCTGACAGGGTTATCTTGTTCAAACATGGATGTATTCACCAAACAGAATGTAACCCTTTTGGGTCATCCTGCCTATAGGTCAGCTACTTCTCCATCAGGTAATCCTTATTGACCCACCGAACTCTTAATGGTCAATCTTTTAAACAAGACCATGAACTAGTCAAGGTCAAAACGCTGGATTGTCATGTGAGGTCACGGCTTACATATAGCGAGGATGAACCCAGGCTACTAAGCCACCTTCATTGAAACCTGGTTAAACCTGCCTACTTGGTTGATGCTACTCCGACCTCGTGTACTCTCGATAAGTGAAACCTGAACTTATCCAGGTTAAAGCATTGATTGGGTCATGTGAGAGCCGGCTTACAGAAAGCGAGGATACTCCAGTGGCTATCATGCTAGTTTCATTGAAGTTTTATGTTTAAAAGTTTGGTTTTGGCAATTTATGACTACCTCTTTTTTATGGATTTTTTCTTGGATTTATATTACTCCTTTTTCTCACCATATGGTTTTTACAAATCGGCCAAGCAGCCTTGTCTATTTCATATTTGAGCATCTTTGGGTTTCTTATAACCCGGCATCATGGCAGACTATAAGTCCCCAGTATATGATACTTGGAAGCATTCTATTCTAAGTCTTGGGATATTACCCCTTGCTGTATAAGGCATTGTAAAGCTGGCAAAATATGACAATTAAACAAGGCATTATGTGTTCAATCTTTGGGTTGTCACTCTTACTGCACTGGTATGATAAGCCGGTAGTGTGATCAAGTACCACAGGTATGATATTTTACTAACAATTATATAAAGATTTAGGTTCTACCGGCCCTAGTTATAGTCTATTTGTCCCCAGTGGTTTAATACGGGGTATGGTGACCCGCCCCGCGGTAAACCGCCAGGGCACTTGTGATCTATTTGTGTGCAGGGTATTACTAAATCTGATCTGCACAAGTCGATGCTATCATAAGCATAAAGTGGTCATCTTTCAATTGGCGGATCAATAGTTTGTGCAAAACAAAACATACACGATGGCATGAGAGATCAAAGTTTCACTAGTCTATTACATGACTCGGGGAGCCAAAAAGACCAAGTGTTTTTCAAAAGATCAAATATTTGAACCGCCCCGCGGATCACTCTTCTTGGTCTTGATGACTTGAAGCTTTTCGATCATCCTTCTCTGGTTCTTTGTCCTCCTCCACCGTTTGGAAGTTTGGTGATGACCAATAAAGGCCACACAAGGCTTGGAATTCAGCTTCATCATCTATAAGGTCAGACAGATCAACATCAGGGGCGAAAGTATGCTTACAGATTGGGGGAATCAGATCCATCACTTTATAAGCCGGCATAGGCATCTTCTGAATTTCTATATCATAAGCCGGCTGATATTTTGATAGATTTGTCTCATCAGCAATTAGAGTTGCCAAATGACATATTTTCTTCACACAGGCAGCGAAGTCTTTTTCATCAAAAGGCGTGCCGTCTTCTTTCAAGCTTGGGTATCCAGTAGATACCTCGGCCGGGTCTAGCTCTGGTAACCATGCCTTAGCCCAACTCAAGGCCGTCACGGCACCAGCTCTTGTACATGACCGCTTTATCTCTTCAATCCTAGTTGGCAAAATAGAGAATTTCTTCAAGACGTCACTCAACAAAGTGGGGACCTGATTAGTTGGAGAAATCATGGCCAGCGTGCACTGAGTTCGGTTATATAGCTATTCAATAAGTGTATATACGGCTTTAAGCTTCACCAGCATGTCTTGACTAAGGTTGCTGCTCCTCGGACATGTACAATAATTGTGGAGTGATCACCAGCAGGTCTTGACTAAGATTACATGTGGTCCTAGTAGGAAGCCGGAGTCCACGATCCTGCCGGAGTCTAGCTGGAGGTGGAGGTCACGTCCAAGCCAAGCACCCCCGGCAAATCACTCTGTCGGAGTCCCGTTGCAAACGATGGTGCTACTTGTGCCTAACTGAGGGTGATGGTGCGGTCGGCGTTCAGCCGGAGTCTGATTCATCATCTTCGCACTTTACGACCGGGGCTTGCTATCGCTGTCTTCACCGTTGGTGTCCTCCTCCTCATTGTCGCTTGAGGAGGAGCTTTCGTTATCGCTCGAGCTTTGCATGAAACACCCAAGGCGAGCACCTGAGCGCCCTAAGACCTTAATGGAGAGAATATTAGACTCCACCACCTTGAAGCGGAGGACGTGCCCTTCCGCAAGGTAATGGGCGCTGGCGAAGGTCTTCCAACCACGCCTAAGGAGCATGACACGAGGTGCAGGGAACTCAACGTTGACCCACACGGTGCCATTACAACAACCACTCATGGGCAGCCGCAGCCCGAGTGGCTGGTTGACCTCCATCACCCTAGCAAAGGCGCGAGGGAGTCGTAGGCGGCTACGCAGAAGATCGCACAGCTTGACGATGAACTCCGGCACCGTGTCCCCCGCGCGGCCTTCTGTCCGTGTTGGAGCAATTGGAGGAGATGTGGTGAGTGCGTCGTTCCGTCCACCTCGACCGCTGGCACTACATCGACCCCATCTGTGCCAGACAGCTCCACCTTGTGCATTGGATCCAGCCTCTACAGCTGTAGTGGAAGCAGGAACAGGGTGTCGAGGAGAAGCTCTCGTCGCTACGGTTGAAGCACGAGAGTGGCCTCTTCCTCTCGCCGTGGTGGAAGCCGAAGTAAGGTTGGAGAGGGGAGAGATGGTTGATGAATATTGCCACCCTCTCAGGCCTCCTTTTACAGAGGGAGCGAGGGGGATTGGCTCTCCAATACTCTGGGGATACCACCCCACTTCCCCAATCGAGCTCTCTGTGTGCCTGGATGGCGTCCTGTTTCATCGGTCGCCCCACTACGGCAATCCAAGGCGATGTGTATTCTACCAAGGCACACGTTCCCGTTCCCTCTGCTCCCATCACCAACCCCGCGCAATGCGTCTGGTGCGCATGGCGGAAATATCATGCGTTGTGGGTAAGCTAAAGGTAAAATGGTTGTTACACCGACTCACACGGAAGCGCCCTAATGGTTTCCCTTCAATGTGGGTGCCCCTAGTTTACGACATGAACGACGCATGTCGTTTGAGTATCGAGAATATCATGGGGGGCCTGGGGGCTGGCCCAGGTCCCGAAAAATGAATAAGCAAAGAAGATCTCAAAGACACAACATCAATCTTGGCAAGTTTAACACGAACACATGTGCATTTGTTGGGCCCACTCCAACGATGCTCGACGACGTGTATGGACCAGGACCGAGGGCTCCTGTCGGTGCAACAAAGGTGTGTGTTTGCTGCCCTGACTTATGCATAGGCGTGCGGCAGATCATACATCAAGTATCAATGCTTGACACAAAATAAGCAGACAAGCTGCTCTTCATGAGATAAAGGAGTGCATCAGAAGTCCAAACCAACCAGAAGATTTCCATAAAAGCCTCCCTTGCCGGGCTAACAGGGCCAAACGTGTCAAGACTGTGCCTGGAGCCGAGGCCCAGCCACCCCGGCAGGGTCTCCGAGACCGCCAAGACCAAAGCAAAACCCCAAGCCAAAGGGCCCGGCAGGCTTTGTGCCAGCAAACCTCTGCCAGAATACCACCTCTCCACATCATCAAATATCAGTCACTAATCAGTGCGGTGTCGAGCTCTCGAGCAGCTAGGTGGATTCTGCCATGCACATGGCAGTTTACTGGAGAAGAGATTACCTTTAATGCACCTTGTCCTAACTACCCAAGTTGGGTATGATAGCATGATGTTGGGTAGAACCCTAGATGCGTGATCTTTCTCGATTGGAGGGGATCCCATGAAGAACACAAAGAACACGAGGGGGGAAACACGAAGGGAACGAGCGGAAACACTCGAACCAAATGAGGAACGACCACATATGTGCTAGGTCCATAAACATAAAGAGTGGTACAAGATCCAAAGGCAACAAAGGAGGATACAAAGGGTCTTCTCTATGCGGAGGTCTTGAGGGGTCTTCCCGTGATGGTGCCTTGAATCCACTTCGGGGTTCTTCTCCTAAGAGGTCGTGGGCTCCGATGGAGAATGGATCAAGTGCAGAGCAAAGATCTATCTCAAATTACCTACTACTTTGTTAACCCTAAAACATAGGTAGGAGAAGAATATTTACAGTCTATGGGCCAAAAGGGTACATGGGCCTCGGACCAATTAACTGGCCACAGGCAGGGCTAGAAGTTCCGAACGAGGCCGGAAGTTTCGGGTGCCAGAGGTTACGGGCCAAGGTCCGAGGAGGGTCCGGCCTAACCAGAGTGGCCACACGGTAGAAGCTAGGCTGGCGTCTGGGGGCCCGAAGATCCGGGCCGAACGGAGGTTCCAGGGGGTCCGGCCCAGGTTTTGGGATGGTTCCGGGCTAACCAGAGAGTTGGCACGCCCGGGCTCGTCTGGGTCGTCGGAGGCTAGAAATTCCGGGGCGGCGGG
Source organism: Triticum urartu (assembly GCF_003073215.2). Classification (NCBI taxonomy): domain Eukaryota; kingdom Viridiplantae; phylum Streptophyta; class Magnoliopsida; order Poales; family Poaceae; genus Triticum; species Triticum urartu. Next base: position 269,620,666 of record NC_053025.1, read on the forward strand.
AGGTTTCATGCTGTGGCTGGAAGTTCCGAGGCTACCGGAGGTTACGGGCTGTGGCTCGGATGTAAAGGAAGCTCAAGTAGGAGATATGTCACCTAGGATTGAATAGCACATGCTCAAGCTCTTTTCATGGGTCTAGTTGGAGCTTGGGTAGTTGAGGTAGTGTCCATGGGGACGACCATGGGATGCTCCGCATCATAGCATTGTTAGCTATCTAATTATACTATACTGATTGTTTTGCCACTGTGGTCACCCCGTAGGTTATAAAAGGAGGCCCGAGGCAACCTAGCAAAGGATTCGAGCTCTTGATCCTCTAGCACCTGTATACATGTAGCTGCTCTCCCGAGGCACCCTTCTGCGCTTGATCACTCCATGTCTTCGTGGTCCTAAAAATCATTCCACAAAAGCAGGAGTAGGGTTTTACGCTGCTTAGCAGCCTGAACCTGGGTAAACGAGAGTTGTCATCGCCGCACTACCCTGCTGCCTCTACTCTTTGTGCAATGTGATCGTCCCCCGCCAAATCACAAAGGGGCATCTTGGTCCCATAGGTGATCGTGTTCCTCCACGAGAGTGTGGCTAGTGAATTATGTGCCATTGTCAGTGATGACACTGTTCGGGACTCCGAACTGGCAAACTAATACTTTGAAGAACTTGACGGCTGATAGTGCACTAACCTTTCTCACCGATTCTACCTCAAGCCACTTTCTAAACTTGCCGATGGTGACGTACAAGAACTGAAAGCCCCCGGTAGCAGGGGGAAGGGGCCCAAAATATCAAGCCCACAGACCAAGAAGTGCCAAGATAAAGGAATCATTTGGAGGGCTTGTGCCGGTTGGTGTATCTTCTTGGAACGGAACTGGCATGATTCACATCTTGTTACTCAATGGGCAACTAAAAGCCTTGCTGGAAAGCCTTCCCGACAAGGGTTCTTGCTCCTATGTGAGAACCACACACGCATACATCTATCTCTCCCAACAACTTAGGTCCATCTTCCAAAGTAATGCATTTCAATTTCACTTCGTTTGGTCTCTTTATGCCTAAGATGTTGTCCACAAACTGGTACATCCTCAACTGACGGGCTATTTTCTCGGCTTGCTCTTGTTCTACGGGAAGTTCTCCTGTTTGGAGGTATTGCACTATCTGTTGTGCCCATGTTGGAGCTTGGGGCTCGACAACAAGGCCTAAAGGCATCTCTTCGTCCACGGGAGTGCTGATCTCATTAGCAAGAATCGAGGATTCTTCCTGAGTCCGCTGCTCATCGGTAGGTGCATGACTGATTCTGGCAACTGCTTTACTGTCGGCTTTTGGGAGCTCTTTCGGAAAGTATTTACTGGTGAATATCTTTCTTGGCTCTTGTTGATGGGGTAACCATGGGTCGAGTCCAATGGAGCACAAAAGTCCCTGGTGTTAGTGTCAAAACCGGCTGATCTCGGGTAGGGGGTCCCGAACTGTGCGTCTAAGGATCGAAGGTAACAGGAGGCAGGGGACACGATGTTTACCCAGGTTCGGGCCCTCTTGATGGAGGTAAAACCCTTCGTCCTTCTTGATTGACTTTGATGAGTATAGGGTTCACAAGAGTTGATCTACCTCGAGATCGTAATGGCTAAACCCTAGATGTCTAGCCTGTATGTTTATGATTGCCTCTACGGACTAAACCCTCCAGTTTATACAGACACTGGAGGGGCCTAGGATTGTACAGAGTCAGTTTACAAAGAAAGGAATCTTCATATCTAAGTGCCAAGCTTGCCTTGCACGCCAAGGACAGTCCTATCCGGACACGGGGGAAGGTCCTCCATCTTCTATATTCACTGCCCATTAATTCGGCCCATGGCGCATAGCTCGGCCATCCGAGGACCCCATAATCTTAGACTCCCTCAGTAGCACTAGAACTCGCCTTCATTGACGATGTAGTCTTCACTCTCATATTTTCGACTTTGAATGGTGGGTTCTTCATTACAATCCGGACTCTCGATAATCCGACGACAATCTTAACGTCTTTTTTACAACTCCCCCCGATGGCGCTCGGACTTCCGCGCACAGGATGAATACAAACTGTCCATGTCCTTTTTGTAAATAAGTCCTTTACCACGTTTGGATGGCATCTATATAAGGTGATATAGATCTCCAAATGACATCCCCCATCGCGCAGAAAGGAAATCGCCAAATCCAGTCACGAGAAAAGCCTTCGACCATGGCCAACGCTCCAAGCTCATTCTCACGCCCCCATGGACCTCAAGAGGGCGATTGGCAGAGTTGCTCCGTACCTCATCTTTAGTTAAGACGGCTGCAGACGCAAGGCTACCTCCCTCCCGCGGATCTAGTCTCCGCTCGAGCAGGATTGTACTCAAGAGGCAATGATGCAATGGCCGAGAATTTCCCCAACCCCAATAAGGAGGAGAGCATGTGCTTCGTAGTATTCTTGTCGCGGGGCCTAGGATTTCCAATCCATCCCTTTCTCGGTGGGTTATTGGAATTTTACGGCATCCAACTACACAACCTCACCACAGGTTCGATTTTGCACATCTTAGGCTTTGTTGCCCTCTACGATCTATTTTTGGGTATCGAAGCCCACTTTGAATTATGGAGGAAGTTCTTTTGTCTCGTTCCTCGCCACCGAGGAGGCTCTATTTTTGAGGTGGGCGTCGCCGAAGTATGGCATATAGCCGGGTCCGGATACCTTGTAGGAACACCTAAAGAGGATTAACCGCAATGGACTTCAGAATGGTTTTATGTGGACGACGTCCCATTGCCGGACCCAGTTTGTAGTGGCCTCCCTGAATTCTCTAGTTCTTCTTTAAGGAAGCGCCTCAACTGGTGTCCCCAAAGTCCCAAAGAAGAGCACAGCGTGGAGATACAGTGGTTGGTCAGCAAGGTCAGGCTGTTGGCCCAATCCAAACTCTCAATAGCCGAAGTCATGGCGATCGCAATAAAGAGGTGCGTGCAGCCCCTCCAATCCAGAGTAACTCGTTTATGGTGTTACAACGGAGAAGAAGACGTGTCCCGTTACAGACGGCAGGGCCCGGATACCCCAGCCGAACTGGCCTCTACTTTGGTCGGTCTGTATAAGGGCGAAAAGGAAGATTTTCTTCGCTTAAACTGTTGGGAGGCCTATTCCATCTACACTCCTATTGAATGGGTAAGATATTGATTGATCGGTGCTTATTTTACTGCATCACAGATACTGATCAAATGTACTTTCCGTTGCCACCAACTTTAGTCATGGAAGAGGATGATCAAGGACGTGCACTGTCCTGCTCCTTAGCCGGAGGATCATAATCGCAATAAGCATCCTAGCTTTTGTGAGGATCCGGATATATATATATATAAACACTATTCTGATCACAACCTTAATTGCCTGAGTAACGTGCCTGAACTTCCCTCTTTACAAACCCGACCTTCGGGCTATCTTCTCAACCGTGGCTTCCCTCGTGAATTATTCTTGTTAGTCGTGTTCTATATGATGTTAGTGTAATATAGAAATGTTTTTTAGCAAGTAAATACCGGTTTTAAATATGAATCTCGCTCGTCGGCGGATTTTTCTCTCGGGTCATAATAAAATTGCGTTTTTGCAATTTTACTGCCTGAGTTGTTCGACCTGAACTTCTCCCAGTGCTAGGTTGAACTTCCGCCAACATTGCCCAAATGGGGCTTGCGATATACCGTTGGAAAGCTATGGACACCAGTATCATGACCCAAGTTAAATTTTTGGCAAAATGTAATTGGTTTAAGAGCAGTTTTGAAAATCGTTTTTTCTTCATACAAAAAACGTGAATCATATTATCGATCGCATTTCTAAACCGTTTATCGGAAAGAGGCAAATAATATGGCGTTGGAAACCTGCTGCAAAACCGCTCCTTCCACACGTTGAAATTTTTCTCTAATTCCCTACGGTTAGAGAGTAATTTGGAAAATCGTAAAATTTCGCAAACCCAACAGCCGAGTTCGTATTTTCGATGTAATTTCTAAACAGCTAATCCAATTGAGGCAAATGATATGGCGTTGGAAAGCTTATGAAAATGCACTACTTTTTCATGTTAAAAGATTTTTCTAATTTTGAACGATTTAAAAGTAATTTAGAAAACGATACAAGTTCCACCATGTTCATATTTTTGAAGTAATTTTTTAACCGTACGTCCGAATGCAGCAAATTATATGGCGTTGGAAAGCTTGAAAAAATGAGAAACTTTTTTGTAGATATTGTTTCTCCCAATTCCTTACTGTTTTAAGTCAATTTCGAAAATGGCTAAAAACGTATTTTCGCCGTAATTTCTACAAACTTTATCAGAATGGGGCAAATTATATACCGTTGAAAAGCTACGAAAAATGCAAAACTTTTTCGTACTGATGGTTTTCTCTGATTCCAAGCCGTTTTCAAGTAATTTCAAAAACGGTGGGATCATTCGTTCTGCCTTTATCGCGAAACAGATTATTCCAAAATGCACCGCGTGAAGACTTGAACTTCTCGGCATGTCTACTTGAACTTCACTCTGTTTTTCACGTGATTTTTTTGCTCATAGCTCTCCATCCACTCACCGGCATTGATAAAGTGATATACAAATGGAAAGCTGCTGTAGACACGTAACTTTCCCGTGTTGATCATTTTTTCATACTCACGACGGTTTTAAAAAAAATCTTGTGAAATTCATTCAGCGTAGTAGTTGAACTTCCTGCTGTTTTCACGTTGAACTTCTGTGACGTATTTTCTTTCGTAATTTTCTCATCCATTCGTTAGTGTTACAGAACTGATATTCTTTTTGTACAATCTCTCTCACAATATGTTTTTTAACTTTCTCTGACCCAGGACTTGAACTTCCACAAATGATATTCGGGCCGTTTTGAAGTAAATTAGAAAACGATGAGATAATGATTTCTTCCTTCATCGTGAATGGAAATGCACTGCGTGAAGTAGTTGAACTTCTCGGGCATGTCTGTTTGAAGTTCACTCTGTTTTTGACGTGCTATTTTTTGACGTTCTGTTCTTTGCACTACGTGAAGTAGTTGAACTTCTGGGCATGTCTATTTGAACTTCACTCTGTTTCACTTCATTCTATTTTCTTATATGAAATACACAACATGTAGTACTAAACTTTCGGTTGTTATCACTTTGAACTTCTCTCTGGTTTGAGAGAATTTTTTAAAACACAAAAAACAACATGTTTTTTATGTATTTTGGACATCTAAATACACGGTGAACCTCTCTCACAAGAATTTTTTAAACTTTTCCTCGTCGAGCACTTGAACTTCTAGCAACCATTTTTTCGTTTATGAGTTGTTTTTAAAAGTACAAAAAATGGCATTGTGCTTTTTATTTTTTGAACAAGTAAACCCTAGGTTTTAATAAAATCCGAACTTCTCTATTATTTCAATGTGAACTTCACCTTTTTATATTTTTGAGTAAAGAATTGTATTGGATTTTTATATGGAAAAAATCAAACATGGAAATACATGGTGAACCTCGCTCGCAAGAATTTTTGAGCTTCTCCGGACAGAGCACATGAACTTCTTTCAACAAACCTTTTAACCTTTTATTTTTCTATACTTTTTATTCTCACCTGAAATGCATTCCTTGCAGTACTTGAACTTCTCGTGGTTTTCACCATGAACTTATTTAAAAAGGTAAGAATTTTTTGAATACATCAAATGTTTTAAATGGTATACATGAAAATTTTAAACCATCCATCGAAATGTGGCACATAATATCCCGGTGGAAAGCTTATGAATAGCAGCAAGTTTTTCATGTAGACAGGTGTTACAAATTCGCTGTCGTTTGAGAGCAGTTTTTAAAATTGCAAAACAACGTTGTTTTTGCCTTTTTTTTAACATGTAAATGAACGACGAACGTCTCACACATTAATTTTGAACTATGCTAGGAGGAGCACATGAACTTCTTGCAACAAACCTTTTAAGACTTGAACTTCTGTCACAGATTTTTTGTTCAACCTCTCTCACAAGAATTTTTGAACTTTCCCAGGCCGAACACTTGAACTTCTAGCAACAAAACTTATAGCCTTTTCCTTTTTATTCATTTTTTAATACAAAATGCACACCGTGTAGTACGTGAACTTCTGGCAGTTATCAATCTGAATTTCTCTTGGTTACGTGAAAATATCCGAGTTTTTTATAGTTTGAACGGCTCTACTTTTTTTATTTGAAATTCATTGTGTTTTTTTAGAAATATGAAAATTGAAGTTTTTTTGAAACATCGAACTTCTTCGTTATTTTGAATTGAACTGAATGGTTTAATTCTTTAGTAACTGGAAAATTTTGATTTTTCTCAAATAAATATGAAACTGCTTTGTTTCTTCCAATTGAATTTCTTGGTTTTATTCTCTAGTTACGAGAAAACCTGAGTTTTTTATATACATTGAGCTACTCCGATTTTTAAATTAAACTTCTTGGTTTTAATCTTTAGTATTTGTGAAAATATGAGTTTTTTACAAACATTAAACAACTTCATTTTTGGCACGTCAACATCACGTGCACACCACCAAAAGTCCAATTTGTTATAGATTCATAATCTTGGTATATTATAGTTGAGAAAGAACATTGAGGGTTTTGTCCGATTTTTTGTGGACGAGTATAACTTGAACTAAATAGCTTGAAAAAAATTAAACTAGACAAGAGTAGATGCAACTCTCTGCCTGCATTTATTCAATTTTTGAATTTTCTTACTGATGTGATGTTCACGGTGATCCTAACAAAAAGTTTTATCATATTTTTATTCTAATTTACTATATCATGTATTTGATTTTGAAATTGTTGATAATTTCCTAAGAGAGTGTACTTGAACTTCCGAGAAAAATTATTTAATTGAACTTCAAAGGAAAAAATTCTTTTAATTCATGCTATAATGTATTCTTTAAATATTGGTGTTTTCCTGAGATAGTGTATTTGAACTTCCTCGACAAAATTCCTTTGACTTCAACATGCGATCGAATAGAACCATATGAACGAGAACCTTTGACTTAGTCAGAAATATTTTTCTTTTCTTTTGCAAGCCCTCAAAATTATAGGATATTTTTTATGTTTATCTTTTAATCAATTTTTTCATGTACCAGCATTCAGAAATCTACCAATTAATTTTTCGAGTGATATAAAGGCCAAATAGTAAAAACAGTATTACACGAGTAAGAAAACCCCCTGAAAAACACATATTTTTGTACTGCTGCACAATGGACATTCTTTTCTCTGCCTAGTACCTCAGAGAGCAGTGCTTGCTGCATCTACACAAAAAATGGAGCATGGCCAAAGAACTAGGGAGAAAATCATGGATGTGCTTTGCATGTAGAAGTCCGAGGCTAGTGGAGAGAAAAAACTGCATGAGCACATACTGTTTGTTGGTATTGCATATAATTGTGTTCTTTTTTGTGTAGAGTGGACACTTATAAGACGTGGAGCATCTGGAAAAAATGCCAATGGTTAGTGGCGGCTTGAAATACAACAAGAAACATACAGGGGGATGAATATACACGAGATGCATTTTAATATATTCAGTACATGGAGGTCCCAGTACACATAAATCTTTTTCACGTAAATAGCAACTGGCGACATGTGGAAACCAAAACAAAGTCGCAACTGAATGCATGCCACCTTGGTAGCCACATATACACAGGCTAGCTGAACGTGAAGTAGCTAACAAATTAGAACTTCAAAATGAATTATCAAATCATTGTTGCTGCTTTTTTGTGCACTGAACCTAGTTCTCCTGGAGCACATGATGGAGGAGAGGCGGGACTGGTGCAGGCTGCCTCGCCAAAACTTGTTGAACTTCCAAACCTTTTTGTACTGTGTACATGGGGAAGGTCGATAAGAGGTACCGGGAAAGGTCGATGAGAGGCGGTGAGGAAGGTCAGTGAGATGCACCACCAAGTAATGCTCCAGGGATGGCACTCTGAACTTCAGTCTCTACTCAGCGTCACGGCTGGAGAGCAAAATGGGTAAGTCAGAACTCATCTTTATGCACATACAGGAAGATCATCAAGTCCCATATATAGTTAACCATTTTATCTATATTTCTTTGACGTACCTGAACCTTTGCAACAGATTTTCATGAACTTCTTGTGTTACGGGAGAGAGAGAGAGCACTTAGCAAGAGAGGGTGTCTTCGTGCTCGTTAGCGTTTCTGGTGCCGCAAGAGGTCGTAGGAGGGGAGGCCGAGCAGAAAAAATCTTTCAGGTCGTTGTTGGATGGTGCATGGGCCGCATCGGCGCACTGGCCGCCTCGACGCCTCGACACTCAAACCTGCACTACACAAAGCCAAGGAGGACGGGCATCGTGCAGGACTGGTGCACGAACATGGATTGGGGCCGGCAGGACGCCGGTGGCTGGCGGTGGAGAATAGGAGGCCGGGCAAGATGGTGTTAAGCCACTGGCGGTGTTAGCGCGGAGAAGGCGCACTGCTGGGAAGCAGAGCCCACCGAACGCATGTGTGGACGACCGTGGTTTCTAGATCCGCACCAGCGCCGCGCGGAGGCAGCAATGGTTACCAGATCCTGTGTGGGGGCTTGCATGGTAGGTGATGGCGGCCGGATCTGAGGTGGTGGCGACAGTGGTTGGGGGCGGGGCGAGGGCGGCGGCTTCAGTTGTGGGCGCGGCCGGCGGCGGGAGGCGCGTTGTGGTAGGGGGGCAGCGACGGGGCCGAGCAGCTCGCGGCGGGAGGTGCATCGCGTTTGGGGGTAGGGGAGATGACAGGGCCGGGGTGGGCGGCAACGGGAGGTGCGCCGGCGGTGGTTGTGGAAGGTGGCGGGGAAGGTGGGGATCAGGGATCGTGGGGGATAGGAGTGGGATCTTGGGGGAGTGGTCAGGGAGTGGGGTGGGTGGAGATCGTTTTTTTCATGCACTGTACCGATTCGGGAGTTCGGGAGGGAGCAGTTCGGGCCTTATAGGGCTGGCTGTGATCTAAATAGTTATTCTAATGCCAGGATTAGAATAGTGCCACCCTATATATATATGTATACACACACATATATATATATAAACACTATTCTGATCACAACCTGAACTGCCTGAGTTACTCCCCCGTGGCTTCCCCCGCGAATTATTCTTGTTAGTCGTGTTCTATATAATTTTAGTGTAATGTAGAAAAGTTTTTAGCAACTAAATACCGGTTTCAAATAGAAATCTCGTTCGTTGGCGGATTTTGCTCTCGGGTCGTGATGAAATTGCGTTCTTTGCAATTTTACTGCCTGAGTTGTTCGACCTGAACTTCTCCCAGTGCTAGGTCGAACTTCCGCCAACATTGCCCAAATGGGGCTTGCGATATACCGTTGGAAAGCTATGGACACCAGTATCATGACCCAAGTTAAATTTTTGGCATATTGTAAGCGGTTTAAGAGCAGTTTTGAAAACCGTTTTTTCTTCATAAAAAACATGAATCATATTTTCGATCGCATTTTTAAACCGTTTATCGGAATGAGGCAAATAATATGGCATCGGAAAGGTGCTACAAAACCGCTCCTTCCACATGTTGAAATTTTTCTCTAATTCCCTACAGTTAAAGAGTAATTTGGAAAATCGTAAAATTTCGCAAACCGAACAGCCAAGTTCATATTTTCGATGTCATTTCTAAATGGGAAATCCAATTGTGGCAAATTATATGGCGTTGGAAATCTTATGAAAATGCGCTACTTTTTCATGTAAAAAGTTTTTCCTAATTTTTTACGTCTTAAGAGTAATTTAGAAAACGGTACAAGTTCCATCGAGTTCGTGTTTTCGATCTATTTTTTAACCGTATCTCCGAATGTAGCAAATGATATGGCGTTGCAAAGCTTGAGGAAATGCAAAACTTTTTGGTGTATATTGTTTCTCCCAATTCCTTACTGTTTTAAGTCAATTTTGAAAATGGCTAAAAGTATTTTTGCCGTAATTTCTACAAACTTTATCGGAATGGGGCAAATAATACACCTTTGAAAAGCTAAGGAAAATGCGAAACATTTTCATGTTGATGGTTTTCTATGATTTCTAGTCGTTTTCAAGTAATTTCGAAAATGGCGAGATCATTCGTTCTGCCTTTATCGCGAAACAGATTCTTCCAAAATGTACCACGTGAAGAACCTGAACTTCTCAGCATGTCTACTTGAACTTCACTCTATTTTTCACGTGCTTTTTTTTGCTCGTATATCTCCATCCACTACTCGTAGCTCTCCATCCACTCACCGAAATTAAGCAAGTGATATACCGATGGAAAGCTGTTGTAAACATGCAACTTTCCCATGTTGATCATTTTTTCATACTCGCGACGATTTTAAAAGTTTTTTATCTGATATTCATTCACTGTAGTAGGTGAACTTCCTGCTGTTTTCACGTTCAACTTCTGTGACGTATTTTTCATTTGTAATTTTCTCATCCGTTCGTCAAGTGTTACACAAATGGTATTTCTTTTGTATAAACCTCTCTCACAGTTTTTTTTAACTTTCTCCAACGGAGGACTTGAACTTATATCAACAAACTTTTAGTCTTTGCTTTTTTTATTCTTTTAATACGAAATGCACACCGTGTAGTACGTGAACTTCTGGCAGTTATCAATCTAAACTTCTCTTGGTTACGTGAAAATATCTGAGTTTTTTTATAAATTTTTAATCTGATTTTCTTAATCCTTTTTAATGAATTTTCAAGCGCTCTGTTTGCAAAAGTTGAACTTCTTGCTATTTTATTTTTGAACTTCTTGTTTCTATTCTTTAATAACGAGGAAAATCTGAGTTTTTTATAATCATCGAATTTCTCCATCTTTTTAATATGGACTTCCTCGTTTTATTTCTCATTCCTTTTTTATGAAATTTTTATGCGCTCTATTTTAAAAGTTTAAATTTTGTTATTTTATTATTGAAAATCTTGTTTCCATTCTTTAATAACGAGGAAAATCTGAGTTTTCTATCATCATCGAACTTCTATATCGAAATGTTCTAACTTTTTTATTTGAATTAAATTTCTGTATTTTTAGAAACATGAAAATTGTAGTTTTGTTAGAAACATCAAACTTCTTTGTTATTTTGAATTGAACTTATTTGTTTTATTCTTTAGTAACCAAAAAATCGAGTTTTTAATGAAATATCAAACTTCTCCGCGTTTTTAAATTGAACTTCTTGGTTTTATTCTTCAGTAACGAGAAAAACTGAGTTTTAATATACATTGAATTACTCTGTTTTTTAAACTTCAACTTCTTGGTTTAACCTTTAGTATCGGGGAAAATCCAAATTATTAAAAAACAGGGAAGATATTTTAAAAAAATTCTATTATTTTCTTATTTTAATTTGAACTTATTAGTTATTCTTTAGAACGAGAATCTGTGATTTTTTATCAACTTTGAACTTCTTTGTCACTTTAATTTGAACTTCTTAGTTATATTCTTTAGTAATGAGAAAAATCGAGTTTTTTTGAACATCTTTGTTTTAAAATTTTGAACTTCTTGGTTTTATTTTTAATAATGTGAAAAATCCAAAAAAAATTGTAGACATCGAACTTCACCATTTTTTAAATTTGAACTTCTTAGTTTTATTTGTTAGTAACGGGGAAAATGCTTTTTTATATAAACAATGTTACCGTGCCGTTATTTTTAATTTGAACTTCTAGTTTTTATAAAATGGAGAAATTCAATTTTTTTAATTTTCCTAGCGATGTAGATATTTCGATGGTGTGTTCCTTTTTGGGGGGAACTTGTTGCAATGAATATTTTTAGGTTTCATTTTATTACCTTTCGCTCATCGGAACTTTTGTGTTGGCACGCACCTACACACACATACACTCATATGGTTTTAACACACATCTAACCATCAAGATGTTCTAAAATTTGAACTTCCGAGTTTTATTGTTTTAATAACGAGAAAATTCTGATTTTTATAGGCATTGAACTTCACCGTTTCTAAAATTTGAACTTCTTAGTTTTTGGTTTGTAAGAGGAAAATTCTATTTTTTTATAAACATCAAACCACTCTGTTATTTTAATTTGAACTTCTAGTTTTTTAAAATTGGGCAAATCATTTATATATTATTTTTGAAACGATTTTTAAGTTGAATTTTTTTTGCAGTTTTTCCTCCATTATTATTTTGGGAAAATTTTGTTTTGGCCACTCTAATTTTGCCAATTTTCCTTATGCCACTGTAGATTTTGACATTTCACTTTTGCTACTCTTAGCTTCTGACAATTATCACAATTGCCATTTCGTGGCAAAAGCAAAATAATTTTATTTCATTTTTGCCACTCTTAGCTTTTGAAATGTGTCACAATTGCCACTTTGAAAATGTTGCTTTTGCCCCGAGAATGGCAATTGTGATAATTTTCAAAAGCTAAGAGTGGCAAAAGTTAAATGTCAAAATCTTAGAGTGGCATAAGGAAAATTGGCAAAATCTACAGTGGCAAAAACAAAATTTTCCCTATTATTTTTGAGCTTCTACATTTGTATTTTTTGAACTTCTCTTTTTTTTAGCTTCTTGGTTCTGAAATAAACAACAAACTTATCCGTTAGTTAAATTTCGACCTATAGGTTATTTTTCTAAACAAGGAAAATCCATTTGGGAAATACGGTCACACGATCATCTTCATCACGCGGGGGTATGCAACGGACTTCTTGGCGTTATTCATTGGTAATGAGAAAAGTCCTAGCGATGTAATAAATATCGAAGCGCATTTCATATAGTAGTTGAACTGCTCGCTGTTTTCACTTTAAACTTATATCACGTTTTTTTGTTTGTAATTCCTAATCCGTTTGTTGAAGTTGCACAATGATATACCTTTAGAAACTTATTGCAAAGATGCCACTTTTCTAATACGGTTAAACTTTTGTTTCACATAACATACACCAATTTGCTTTAACCATTAATTTTGGAATATAGCAAACGATCTACCCTTGAAAAGTTGTTGAATAGGAGGAACTTTCTTTCATGTAGAATTTGCCCGGGCACATCACTTGAACTTCTAACAACAAAATTTCTAGACTTTGCCATTTTATTATTTTTTTCTCATATGAAACACACATCATTCAGTACGCGAACTTCTAACTGGTATCACTTTAACTTCTTATATTTTCTAAAATAAAAACTTGATAGACCCAATCTTTGTTCTAACTGGTATCACTTTAACTTCTTGGCTTTTACTCTTTAGGTGTGGGATAAATATAATTTATATAAATTTCGGATTGCTCTGCTAATTTAACTTGGACTTCTTTGTTTTTGCTCTCCCGAGCACAATACAGAGAATAGCAAGCACGAATTTGTTTAGATAATAATATGAGTCTTTTATAAACTTTGAACTTCCATGTTTTAATTTTAGAGAAAAATATGGTTTTCAAATAGGCATCAAGCAATTTCTTTAGTATTGAACTTCATACTTTTATTTTTCCTAGAATAGGAAAGAATTACGGGTTTTTCATATACATTGAACTGACCCATCATTTTAATTTTCAGTTCTATTCTATTACTAACGATGAAAATCTGAGTTTTTTATAAACATCGAACTCCTCCATTATTTTTAATTCAAACTTCCTTGTTTTATTCTTTTTAATAATGCTGAAAATCCTAATTTTGTACATAAACCCCAAACCACTATGTTTTTAAAAATTGAACTTGTTGTTTTTTGAGAAACGGAAAATCCATTTTTAATAAAGAATGTACTACTTTATTTTTTAAATTTTCACTTCTTAGGGTTTATTTTTATTTAAAAAATTGGCACAAATTATACATTGCTAATTACTAGCAGATACACACGACACTTAAGTTAAGAATAATTGAAGCCTCAAATGATCATTTAAGTACAAGATGAATTTCCATAATAAGCAACCCTTTTTCAAATGCATCATAGTAGATCAGATTTAACTTCTTTGAAAATTGACATTTGTTTTTCTTTTTTTTGACAGCATGCTTTGTGGAAAACAATCTTCCAGTTTGCGAGCAGTTTTAAAAATGGCAACAATAGATAAAAAATTATACATCAAGAGCACAAAATGTAGAAGAAACTTCTCGAAATTATCTCCATAGATTTCTAAGCCAATTTTTTCATGAGCCAAATAATAAGCAATCGAAGAAGAAAAAAGGCATAATTTTGTATAAAAAATACATGTTGTATCTCTCATTCCTCACCACGCTCTGAGCGAAAAAAGGTAGAAGAACACATTTTCTGATGGTTGGCGCTCCCTTGAGCTTGGGGAAATAACTACAGGAACCAAAACTATTTTTTTATGTTGGAGCTTCAGGCGAACGAAACCGCCTGCTCCTTGAATTACTCATCAGTAGGATAACACAGCGGACATCGACGGGCGCCCGTGCTCATCTTTTTTCTTGTTCTTGGTGAAGTTCGTTTTTGGGCCTGCAGATTTGTAGTAGCATTGCAGAGCAAGCATCAAACAACCATCTTTTTTGAAATAAAATGGGTGGAAAATGATAGAGAGTATGAAAGTAGAAGTACGAGGCCAAAACCTTCCTCATCTGAGCATGCCAGGAGTGGGATTTCGGGGGCCCTGTGGTTGTGAACCTCCACGGGCTACGTACTTGAATGGCCGGAGGAGGCATCGATGAACGTCGTGCAGCGGCAGTGAAGCTGCACCGGTAGGAGTCTGCGCGGTGGTGGGGGAGCAACTGCCTGGCAGCATCATCAGGGAGACGGAGGAATGGGGCAGCAACCTGTTGATGCGCGTGGTCTGTGAGGTCCCTGTAGGATCGAAAGTATGTCTAGAGGGGGGTGATTAGACTACTTGACCAAATAAAAACTTAACCTTTTCCCAATTTTAGTTCTTGGCAGATTTTAGCTATTGTAGGACAAGTCAAGCAATCATCACACAATTCAAGCAAGCATGCAAAGAGTATATTGGCAGCAGAAAGTAAAGCATACAACTTGCAAGAATGTAAAGGGAAGGGTTTGGAGAATTCAAACGCAATTGGAGACACAGATGTTTTTCCCGTGGTTCGGATAGGTGGTGCTATCCTACATCCACGTTGATGGAGACTTCAACCCACAAAGGGTAACGGTTGTGCGATTCCACGGAGGGCTCCACCCACGAAGGGTAATGGTTGCGCGAGTCCACGGAGGGCTCCACCCACGAAGGGTCCACGAAGAAGCAACCACCCACAAAGGGTCCACGAAGTAGCAACCTGGTCTATCCCACCATGGCCATCGCCCACGAAGGACTTGCCTCACTAGCGGTAGATCTTCACGAAGTAGGCGATCTCCTTGCCCTTACAAACTCCTTGGTTCAACTCCACAATCTTGTCGGAGGCTCCCAAGTGACACCTAGCCAATCTAGGAGACACCACTCTCGAAGAAGTAACAAATGGTGTGTAGGTAATGAACTCCTTGCTCTTGTGCTTCAAATGATAGTCCCCCCAACACTCAACTCTCTCTCATAGGATTTGGATTTTGTGGAAAGAAGATTTGAGTGGAAAGCAACTTGGGGAAGGCTAGAGATCAAGATTCATATGGTAGGAATGGAATATCTTGGTCTCAACACATGAGTAGGTTGTTCTCTCTCAGAACATATGAGTTGGAATTGTGTATGTGTTCTGATGGCTCTCTCCATGAATGAAGAGGAGGTGGAGGGGTATATATAGCCGCCACACCAAATCCAACCGTTACACCCAGTTTTCCAGTCTCGGTGGGACCGAATCAATAAACTCGGTCGGACCGAAAAAGTAAACCTAGTGACCGTTAGAGATTTTCGGTGGGACTGACATGCAACTCGGTAGGACCGATATGGTTAGGGTTTGGGCATAACGTAATCTCGGTGAGACCGATTACACAAACCCGGTGAGACCGATTTCGGTAATTATCTAACCAGAGAGTTGGTCAGGCAAACTCGGTGGGACCGATTTGCTCTTTCGGTGAGACCGAAAAGTTACAAAAAGGAAACACTGAATTTACATTGCAATCTCGGTGGGACCGATCCGCTCTTTCGGTGAGACCGAGATCCCTATCGGTAGAACCGAATTGCTAGGGTTTGGCAGTGGCTTATGACAAGTGAAACTCGATGGCGCCGGATAGAAAGAATCGGTAGGACTGAGTTTGGCTTAGGGTTTTGGTCATATGTGGATATGGGAAAGTAGTTGAGGGTTTTGGAGCATATCACTAAGCACATGAAGCAAGAGGCTCATTAAGCAACACCTCATCCCTCCTTGATAGTATTGGCTTTTCCTAAAGACTCAATGTGATCTTGGATCACTAAAATATAAAATGAAGAGTCTTGAGCTTTTGAGCTTGAGCCAATCCTTTGTCCTTAGCATTTTGAGGGTTCCACTTCACATCCATGCCATGCCAATCATTGGGCTTTCCTGAAATAATCATCTTGGAATAGCATTAGCTCAATGAGCTATATGTTGTTATGAATTATCAAAACCACCTAGGGATAGTTGCACTTTCAATCTCCCCCTTCTTGGTAATTGATGACAACATATAAATCAAAGCTTCGACAAATGATAATAAGCATGAAATATATCGTCGCTTTGAGAAGTATGTGATAAGTAAGAGCTCCCCCTAAATTTGTGCATATTTAAAATTTGCTTTGGACTGCAAATGCACAAAGAGTTATAGTCATGGGTTACTCTTCCATGTCACATACATCTTGGTGGAGCGCTTAAAAAGATAAGAATGAAATACATGCACTCATCACCAAGAAAAGTGAATGATCACATAAGATAGATAAGATGATAGCATTAAGCAAGCATTAAGTGTAGCTTATGATCAAACACATGATCATCAATGTCTCACAGATAACGGCATAGTATCTCAAGCACTCAAAAGCAAACAAAGTTCGAAAAACCACCAAATAAAGCAAGAGAGAAAAAAAGCAACACTCTCTCTCGAAGCCTATGATCTATACATTTTTCTCCCCCTTTGGCGACAAGTTACCAAAAAGTTCCTAGAAAATGCATAGTGCTAGATCGACGCTCAGGCTTGATCTTCAGGTGGTGGTGGAGTCCGGAGCACTCCAAGGACGAAGCCTTCTATAGACGTGGTCGGAGTCGAGGCTGAAGTAGATGCTGGAGCTGGTGGAACTGAAGCTATAGCTGGTGCAGACGTGGTGGCTCTGGGGTCAGTAACTGGCACTGCAGATGACCTCGGGCCTCGTGGCACTCTGGCAAAGGCATCAGTTGTAGTCTTGCCTCTCCTCTCCTGCATGTCATCCTGGAGCTGCTCCACTGCAGTCTGAATCTCTGTCACCTTGACATCCAAGTCATAGAAATTTTGTTCCATGATTCTCTCTAGGCTTGCCTGGTTTTGAGTTAGGGTGGCTAGTCCTTTCTCAATCCGCAGGGTGGATGCAATTAGGTAACCAAGCTGCTCTTGTTTGGGTTTCAAGAAATACTCAAATGCCTCCTTTTGAGTTGGCATCTTGGCAGCTTTCTCCTTCCTTGCCTTCTCCTTCTTTGCTTGTGCTTGGGAAGATGATGGCTCATTCTCAGTCATAACAACTTGATTATCTTCAAAATCTGGACGGATGGGCAGGTGTTCCTTGTCCAATAAGTATATGCCTGTGCCCATCTTGGAGTTGATGAGCTCCTGAATCTGTGGGGCATATCCACAACTCCTCTTCTGGTCTGCTGCAGTCCTCTTGATTGTTTCTACTATGAGGCTCATCACTTTGAACTTCTGAGGCACATCAAATACATGAAGCAAATTGATTGCATGGCCTCTGATCATCTTGTGATCACCTGTCTTGGGCAACAGAGTGTGCCTAAGGATCCAGTTAATGGTTGGCAGCCCTGACAGAAGATAATGCACAGACCCAAACTTGAAAGTATCAAGTGCCCCGTTTGGAATTTCCTTGTACATATTGGACATAGAGTTGTGGTCCATCTTCTTCTTGGCATAGATATCCAAGTCATCTTCATTTTCTTCTGGGGCATTGATCAACTTAGCCCATTCTTCAACAGTAGATTCGTACCTCGTACCTTCAGACATCCATGTTATCCTACCATCTGGATAAAAATGTGTTGTGGAGTAGAACTGCATGATAAGCTCCTCGTTCCACTTTGTGAGCTTCTGCCCAACAAAATCTGCTACTCCACAAGCATTGAAGCTGTCATACACTCCAGGGTAGTGCTCTTCGTTGTCCTTGATGTACTCCCAATCAACCCATCTCATATCACATACAATTGGCTTCTTTTCTAGCAGCACTGTCTCATAAAAATCTTGCTGCTCCTTGGTGTGAAACCTGTAATCCACAGCAGTTCTTCTCCTTGAAGCATACGGGTCTGCTTCTCTCCACTTCCTGAGCCCTGAGTCTCTCCTGAGCTTCATATCCTCAGCCACAGGATGAGCATCGTTGTGGTCTGGGATCTTGGGCTTGAGCTTTCTAAGAACTTGCTCTTCATCATCTTCTTCTGCAGCTTCAGGCACTGGGGCCTTGTTCTTCTCAGCAGCTGGGATGCTTCTTGTATTTCTCTTTGGTGCAGACTTGGGCTTGGAGGCAGCTTTGGGTGCTTCTTTGGGCTTGGATGCAGCAGCCCTTGATCTTATAGCATCACCCATCAGCTTTGGTGCCTTAGGTGCTGGTGCAGCAACCTCTTCTTCTTCCTCTTCTTCCATGATGGAAGCCTTTCCAAGCACTCTGGCTACGGTCTTCTTGACACTTTCCTTCCTTTTCTTTCCTTCGGCAGCAACTGGCTCAGGAATCTGAGTTGAGGCTCTGGCCTTTGGCATAGGCTGCCTACCTGCTGGCCTTTTGATCTTTAACCCTGGCTTTGTGCCCTATGCTGGCTCAACTCTCTTTGATGTGGCTTCCTCTTCCTCTGCCACATCATCTTCATCCTCAGAGTCTGAAGTTTTCTTCTTCCTCTGTCTCGTGGCAGCCTTTGGCAAGTTGCTAGGGGTGCTCCTGCTGCCTTCATCAGAAGAACTGGAGGGACTAGTTCCCTCACTCATCACCACTTGCTGTTCTGACAAGTTCTGGCTATCACTTTGATCAGACATGCTGCAAACTGACTGCTGATCCTGTGAACAGTTTATAGATGAGGTAGAAAAGATGAGCATCACAAAATGCAGAGATTTTTGCAAAAGAATGATCCAAAAACTTAGTTTTAGTTTCCCACTGAAATCATCTCGGATCTACCGATTTTCAAACTCGGTGATACCGAAGCAGTTTTGGAACCTAAACTAGTGAACTCGGTAGGACCGAGTCACAGTTCGGTGGCACCGAGACTGCTGGGGTTTCACAGAATTCGAAAATCGGTCACACCGATAAGTAATTCTTGGTCAGACCGAGTCTCACTTGTGCAATGGCATAAGCCAAATCGGTGGGACCGAGTTTTTCAACTCGGTGGGTCCGAGATGGTTTCGGTGGAAACCTAACCCTAAAATTTTCGAATCAAACCTAATCTACGAGCGCATTGACTGGATAGGAGTGTTTCAATCGTGGCAAGAATCATGATGATCACAATGTGCTAAGAATCGGATTGGAGAATAGCACAAAGATCGAGTCCATACCCTAGTTCGGCGGAGACTTGCTATGGCGGCAACGGCGGGGTAGAATTCCCGTTGACGGCGATGGAGACCAGCGACTGGAGGCGGCTGGCGGCGAGGAGACGATCCGGAGACCAAGTTGGCAGAGCAGGCTATCGCGCGGGCGAAGGGGTTCGGAGAAATTTCCAAATTTTTGCCCGTGACTATATATAGCCCGACCCTGTCGGTGCGACCGAGTGGAACAACTCGGTGGCACCGAGATTCATAACTGCAAGCAGTTACTGAAACTCGGTGTGACCGAAAGGTTGAAATCGGTTGCACCAAGATCGAAAACCTAGATCAACTTAATGATCTCGGTAGGACCGAAAGTAGGGTATCGGTCAGACCGAGAATCACAAAGAGATTTTGGAAGTTTAAGTCTATGACGAATCGGGGACTCCGAGCGCTCCTCACACAGAGTGGTTCGAATCTGACTTGATCAAATTTTGTGATGTAGAATGAATAGAGTTTGAGACGAGAAAAGCATAGATAGCTAGAGGAGGTTCTTAGGCATTCTTGTCCATCCACTTGGCAAAAGGAAATAAAACCAAGCAATCAAAACAACAAGTGGATGTCCTCGAATGAGTAAAATATGCAACCAGCATGCTCACACAATAAGATGGCAAATGAAATATGTGACAAGGCATGCACAACCAATTCTAGCATCTATCAAGCAATTTGCGATGACAAGGTCATCTAAATATGAGTATATTGACTTAGGAGTCAAGTGAGAACACTTGATCATAGGTCATACTCATCGTTTAAGCTCAAGTGGGGTTACCACTTTTACATAAAGCATTGTTGTGTTCACATCTTTAGAGTTGCTTTAGCTCAAGTCTTAGAGTAAAGCTCCCCCTAGATGTGATATCCCCCCTTAAGGGATGAACTAACCTCGGGTTTTGTCGATGATGACTTCATGTAGATGTTGAAGATGTGGATGCTCAATGTTGATGTAGATCACTTGGAGCTATCCATTTGAGTGAATTGCACTTTCAATACCTACATGGGTTAGTCCCACAAGGAACAAACAAGGATATCCATAGACATAGAGTGATGCACACACAAGATGATGTCCATCAAAACTTTTAGGTTACCTTGTCCCTTGTCTTACCAACAAGAGGGTTTGTGACTCCTTGAACTAGTGCAAGATGTGGAAGTTGATTGCACTTGTTCTTGCCAAAATGATAAGAGTGAAGTATGTTGGCGGAGTCACCCTCAAGAACTCTCTAGTTCTTCTTCTTTTGGATCCACACCATCTTGATGGGAATCCTTGGAGTTGTAGTCGTACTTGATGAAGTGGAACTTGAAGTAGTCTTGGGAATCCACTTTACTAAGGTCTTAGGAGCTTCTTCAAATGCATCAATTTTCTCTTGAAGCTTGTCCTTGCCTTTTTGCTTGTAGTCTTGTGGTGGAAGATCATCTTGAGCTTGTGTCCCCTTGAAAGAAGTATCATACTTTTTTTGTTGAGGAACAAACTTTGTCTTGGGGTATTGATCTTCTTCCCACTCAACTCCATTGGCATTGAACTTTCGTTCAAAACCAACACCTTGATTCTTCCGGTGCATTCCTTGCTTGCGCACAATTTCCTCGAATTGCTTACTCCCGGCAAGGCTTTTGTACACTCCTTTCTCTATAATTCCCTTCAATAAGCTATTTTCTTGCTCAAGTGTAACTTGGCTAAGACAATCATTAGTGGAATCAAGAGAACTACTAGAAGCAACAATATTGGATTTAGCATGATCATTGTTACTGCTAGAGGAAGAATCTTTGTTGTTCTTGTTACTAGACTTGACTTGAGGCATGTAAGTGGATAAGAGTAAACGCTTGGCAATGTAATAAGAACTTTTCTTGCGGAGATCATCATTGATTGCTTTTAAGAACTCATGCTCTTGCTCAAGATTGAGCTTTTCAAAGTGTAATTTCTCATGAGCTCTTAAAAGTTCTCGATGATCTTCGAAGATAGTTTCATGAGCTAACTTAAGAGTGTTTAGTTCTTTAGTTAGAGCCTCAATCTTCTCCTTATCATTGTCATTCGTTTTATCTTGATTAGCATGATTAATTGACGTTTCATCATAGTATTCATCACTAGAGTTGTCAACAAGCAAATCATCACCTAACAAGTCATCTTCATCACTATTGAAATCAACATACTCGGGGTGTGTTACCTTAGGACCTTTGGTCATGAAGCATCTTCCAATTCCTTCATTTGATGAGTTAAATATGTCGTAGGAGTTGGTTGACACAAGTGCTAGACCGGCAACACCTTCATCTCGAGTATCTTCGGAGTCGGAGTGATAACTTCTCTCGGAGTGGCTGTTGGAGTCGGAGCCGGATACCCATTCACCAACATGAGCTTGATGTCTTCGTTTTGTGTAGCTCCTTGATGATTTTTCCTTTCTTTCCGAATCCTTGCTTCTCCGTGAGTATCTTCGTTCATAACGATCATCTCTACTCCTTCTCTCTCTTGGTGGTGATTCTTTGCTTCTTCTTTTTGGAGAATCTTCTCTTCTCTTGTAGGGAGCCGTACACTCATTGAAATAGTGTCCGGGTCTTCCACAACTGTAACAGTTTCGCTCTCGACTAGAAGATCTTTTGTCATTGTAGGACCTTGACTTGAAGCTTCTATCTTTGCTTCTACTCTTGTAGAACTTGTTGAAGTTCTTCACCATTAAGCTCAATTCTTCATTGAAGTTTTGTTTCTCACTTGATGATGTAGGGGCTTCACATGAGGCTTTGTAGGCACCACTTGATTTGTTGTGAAGTTCCTCTTTATCCTTAAGTGACATCTCATGAGCAACAATTCTTCCAATCACCTCCGTTGGCTTGAGATCTTTGTAATTGGGCATCATTTGGATCAATGTGCACACGGTATCATATTTTCCATCCAAGGCTCTTAGAATCTTCTTGATGATGAATCTATCGGTCATCTCTTCACTTTCTAAGCCGGCAATCTCATTTGTGATGAGAGCAAGCCTAGAGTACATTTCAGCGACACCTTCACCATCCTTCATTTTGAACTTGTCAAGTTGACTTTGAAGCACATCCAACTTGGATTCCTTGACGGAGTCGGTACCTTCGTGCATATCAATCAAAGTGTCCCAAATTTCCTTTGCATTCTCAACACGGCTGATTTTGTTGAATTCTTCGGGGCACAATCCGTGGAAGAGAATATCACAAGCTTGAGCATTGTATTGCAACATCTTCAACTCATCCGCGGTAGCTTCACGGTTTGGTTCTTTCCCATCAAAGAAGTCACCTTGCAAACCAACACACACAATAGCCCAAACGGCGGGGTTATGTCCAAGAATATGCATTTTCATTTTATGCTTCCAACTAGAAAAATTAGTACCATCAAAGTAAGGACCTCTACGGTGATAATTTCCCTCGCTAGACGCCATACTCTCCTAGGTTGTGAAACCAAGGCTATGAACACCAAAAGCTATGGAGATCAAAGCAAATGGAGACCAAAACTCTGATACCACTTGTAGGATCGAAAGTATGTCTAGAGGGGTGATTAGACTACTTGACCAAATAAAAACTTAACCTTTTCCCAATTTTAGTTCTTGGCAGATTTTAGCTATTGTAGGACAAGTCAAGCAATCATCACACAATTCAAGCAAGCATGCAAAGAGTATATTGGCAGCGGAAAGTAAAGCATACAACTTGCAACATTGTAAAGGGAAGGGTTTGGAGAATTCAAACGCAATTGGAGACACGGATGTTTTTCCCGTGGTTCGGATAGGTGGTGCTATCCTACATCCACGTTGATGGAGACATCAACCCACAAAGGGTAACGGTTGCGCGAGTCCACGGAGGGCTCCACCCACGAAGGGTAATGGTTGCGCGAGTCCACGGAGGGCTCCACCCATTAAGGGTCCACGAAGAAGCAACCACCCACAAAGGGTCCACGAAGTAGCAACCTTGTCTATCCCACCATGGCCATCGCCCACGAAGGACTTGCCTCACTAGCGGTAGATCTTCACGAAGTAGGCGATCTCCTTACCCTTACAAACTCCTTGGTTCAACTCCACAATCTTGTCGGAGGCTCCCAAGTGACACCTAGCCAATCTAGGAGACACCACTCTCCAAGAAGTAACAAATGGTGTGTAGGTAATGAACTCCTTGCTCATGTGCTTCAAATGATAGTCCCCCCAACACTCAACTCTCTCTCATAGGATTTGGATTTTATGGAAAGAAGATTTGAGTGGAAAGCAACTTGGGGAAGGCTAGAGATCAAGATTCATAAGATAGGAATGGAATATCTTGGTCTCAACACATGAGTAGGTGGTTCTCTCTCAGAACATATGAGTTGGAATTGTGTATGTGTTCTGATGGCTTTCTCCATGAATGAAGAGGAGGTGGAGGGGTATATATAGCCTCCACACCAAATCCAACCGTTACACATAGTTTTCCAATCTCGGTGGGACCGAATCAACAAACTCGGTCGGACCAAAAAAGTAAACCTAGTGACCGTTAGAGATTTTTGGTGGGACTGACATGCAACTCGGTAGGACCGATATGGTTAGGGTTTGGGCATAACTAATCTCGGTGAGACCGATTACACAAACTCGGTGAGACCGATTTTGGTAATTAGCTAATCAGAGAGTTGGTCAGGCAAACTCGGTGGGACCGATTTGCTCTTTCGGTGAGACCGAAAAGTTACAAAAAGGAAACACTGAATTTACATTGCAATCTCGGTGGGACCGATCCGCTCTTTCGGTGAGACCGAAAAGTTACGAAAGGGAAACAGAGAGTTTGCAATCCCATCTCGGTGAGACCGAGATCCCTATCGATAGAACCGAATTGCTAGGGTTTGGCAGTGGCTTATGACAAGTGAAACTCGGTGACGCCGGATAGAAAGAATCGGTAGGACCGAGTTTGGCTTAGGGTTTTGGTCATATGTGGATATGGGAAAGTAGTTGAGGGTTTTGGAGCATATCACTAAGCACATGAAGCAAGAGGCTCATTAAGCAACACCTCGTCCCTCCTTGATAGTATTGGCTTTTTCTAAAGACTCAATGTGATCTTGGATCACTAAAATATAAAATGAAGAGTCTTGAGCTTTTGAGCTTGAGCCAATCCTTTGTCCTTAGCATTTTGAGGGTTCCACTTTCACATCCATGCCATGCCAATCATTGGGCTTTCCTGAAATAATCATCTTGGAATAGCATTAGCTCAATGAGCTATATGTTGTTATGAATTACTAAAACCACCTAGGGATAGTTGCACTTTCAGTCCTCTGCTCGGGATAGCGGCGGCCGATCCACATCGCCGACTATGGTGACCAGGCGGACCACCGCAAGAAGGTAGGATGGGCTCTCCGATACACAACTGTTGACAAACCAAAGCCAAACAACGAGCCATTAGAGAGCACAAATATTCCATTGGTTATCAAATGTATTTATGAATACTGCCGCTGCATGTATCTAGAGGTTGGGTAAGACAAGCATCCACAGCATAATGAAGCATGGCATATGCGCCGTGCATTCATGTGTATGAAAGGTGAGTCCTTCAAGATGGAAATCTTCAGAAACCATCCATTCATTGACGTCCTCTGAAATGTTCACAAGACAATTAGAATCTCAGTTGGTAGATGAAATATTGGTTTCACACGCAAGACAGCAAAATTAGATATTGATGCGAGAACGGGCATGCGGGAGTGTTGATGGGCAGCAACGCTCTGCCCTGTTGAATACCGCCTGAAGGAGTAACCTCCCACTGCCATCCATCTGTAGATGCAGGTCGAGACCTCCTCTAGCTGCAGGCCGAGGCCTCCACCTTCTGCAATTGGTGGCAAGGTGGCTCGGTGGATGGAGATGGGGTGCGCCGGTGAGGAGCATGGGGCAGGCGGCGAGGCAAGCCGGTCGGGAGCGTGAGGCATGCGGTGGGGCTAGCCGATGGGAAGCGCTAGGCAGGCGGCGAATCACACCCAAGTGGAGTGCGGGGTCTCCGCCGACGGGTGGCTATGGTGAACCGACTCCCAGAGGAGCAGGTGACGATCGATAGCGCTGGTGGTTTCCGGCGGCACTCATGGAGGGAGGGCCGCCGCCGCGGTTGAAGCAGGGGGGAGGGGACCTCCATGGGTGAAGCAGTGGGGAAGGCCGGCCCTGCGGTTGAAGCAGGGCAGGGAGGCCAGGGATTGCCGGCTCAGGGCGGCGGTGCGCTGGGGTTGGAGTGGGCCGGCGGTTGCGGGGCATGGGGGACTGGGGGTTGTATGGGGGGTGGGGGGAGAGGGGGGTCAGGGTGGGGGTGGGGATTTTATTATTTTTGGATCTCGGGAAGACCTCCGCACGCCCTATATATGAGGCTGTGATCCAAATAACTATTCTAATCCCATGATTAGAATAGTGTTATCCTATATATATATATATATATATATATATATATATATATATATCTTTCCTTAATTTTTTTTCTTTCCCTAATAATAAAGCACGGATTGATTCTGTGGGTTCACCGTCACAATCTGAAACATATTCGAGGTGGTACTAAATTTTGTCCATCGCTAGCACTGGACCACGCGAATTATGGGCCGCAAGTTCACCGAACGGCTGCACGCGAATTATGGGCCACAAGTTCCCGTCGAACGGCTGCTAGCACTGGGTCACACGAACGCTAGCTTCGCTTATGGGCCGAGAAAACACGAGGAGTAGAAACTTGGGGAGTCGAACGCGAGACCTATACAGAATATAGAATACATGGTTTACCATCACACCATGTAACGTGCTGACTTGAAAGTCATAGCGTCGGTTTCCTATACAACTAGGAAAACCACCCGTATTCTCCTAAAAAGGAAACCACAGCTATTTTTCTAAAAAAAAAAGAAAACCGCCACTATAAAACAAAGTTGATCCCTCGATCTAACCCGTCGTCGTCGAGGCGTGGTCGCCGAGGATCCTGGCGAGGTAGGTTCATGAGAGGTGCCGCTGAGGTCAAGCGACAGTGTAGAGGAAGATTTGTCCACCCGCGGCCCCGCGTGTGTCGCTCTCGGCTGCAGGACCAACGAGGGTGGTCGTCGTCCCGAGCCATGATGGGTGCTATTGGAGTATTGGTCATGGCTCAGGGTCGTCTGTGCCTACTATCTCTTCTGATCCATGGAGGCGAGATCCAGCAGCAGCGTGCGGCCATGTGCTCGTACTACCTCCTTCACCGGCAACAGGGGTGCAGCAGCGGCTCGATCCTTGATCCTTGCGGCCCCGTTGAGGGGCTGAGGCACCTGCAGCTTGTGCGCTCTCTCCCCATCAACCGCTGGCCCTACCTCCACTTTGAAGCTCCGTGAATGGCATCTAATATGCCCTTTGCTTGGTCAATATAAACTACAAACAGAGAGACGACCCAATGACTAATCAAGTCAGATGTTGATCAGATCGGAAGATAGATACATGGGAAGAAAACGAGCTTGTTGGCTACAACCTGCTGCAAATGCTCTGGTTCAATGGAAGGTATCAGTGAGGAACTAAAAAGCTAGCGTTGCATCTTACCTTGTTGTTTTCTTCATACAGTGATAAAGCTTTAAAACAATCCTTGCGTGCATATCTAATCTTTTAGTGTAATATTTTATTATATGGTTCATCTCTAAGAAGGCATGTTCTGAATTTGTGATGTCTATATCCAGTATAAAGCACTAATTTAAATCGTCTGAGAAAGGATTTTGCGGCAGCTAAATTTGCAGCCTAAATCACCGCATTGTCTTCGTCGACGCTGACCCACGGGGCTTGAAGGCCTGCCTCGCCGCTTTCGATTACAACATGCACACTTCCTTGCAGGCATAGCACGCCGACAACAGTTGGCCCCAACGCCGCTGACGTTAGTAGCGTTTGACCTGCTCAACACGCCCCCAACTTCTTGATCAATCAATGCACCTCGATGCTCCTGCAGGTCTTGCTTGGCTACCAGATACAGGCTTTCTATGTTAATTGCTTTGGCTGTCTTTATCTTCGGGCTAATGGAGGTGTCCTCACCTGAACTCATATTGGAACCAAGTTACATGGTGTGATGATGATCAGTAGATCAGGTACGCAGAATAAAAATTTGAAAGAACCCGCTTTGATGTTTCCCTGATGTGTTCACATGCTTTTTGATAGTTCCCAACAGATTACAAGCACGAGGACTGCCAAGATGAGAGCTACTCTTTGGCGCCCATATTTCTGTATGCAATATGCAGGCAACAAAGGTAATGACATTGAATATTAATTTATGCCTGCAACTAAGATAATTGCAGTTTCACCATGTCTCCAAGCTAACCCTTCTGTTTAATTAGTTTCTTCCGACAATGGCGCATGGTGCTGGTTGATACATATGTGTACGTGGATGGAGCAAATGATTGGCTGTAACTAATGCACAAGGCACTGCAGGTGGAGACTCCAAAACTTTGATGTTTGTTCAAATTAGCCCCAATAAGAATGGTGTGGGAAAAACTCTCCGTTCGCTGAACTTTGCAAGCTGACAAAGGTGAATTTTTGCAATTTACCCTCCTTTTAATTGGGTACTGATCGAAATATAAATTATCATATCCAGGCCATAGATCGTTTTTCTGCATATACATAATTGATAAGTTTCTCTTTTCTTATATTTTTATTCACCAGGAAATTTTATAGATTACATGTTCATAAGAATGTTTTATTGACATAACCAACTTTTTGTTTTCTCCCCTTGCAACACACATACCCCTACTAATAAAACAACGTAATATTCTTGGTTTCGTCCCGCTTTGATCGTATTATTTTTGTCCGTATGTTATCTCGACATAACCAAATTTTTGTTTCCTTTTGTTGCAACATATATATATATATATACACACACACAAATAAAACAAGGCAATATTATTCTTGGTTTCGTTCCCCTTTGATCGTATTATTTTAGTTCGTATGTTTTCTCCCGTTAGTTTGGCCGGTTCAATGAGGTGGGACTATTCCATATTATAGCGACCGTTGCACTCGGCCTCCAAGATTTGAACAAAAAGTCGAGCCGAACCAAAAGCCCACCTCGCCTCCCAACGACATAACAACTAGCCAACTGGTCTAGATGATGATTGTGTTAGATGAAGGGTTCCTTTAGTAATTAGTACCACCTCACCTTTTGAAAAAAAACTTCACTAATTGTTATACGGCCGAGACTTGCTTCAAAAAGCAAGGAGCCGCTAGAGATCAAATAAGATGTGGTACATGTTGAGGGTAATTAAAAGGGATTTATGGTAATTAAACATGATTGATTTGATGAGAGAAAAAACCGGAGTGATGCTCATGCTTTTCATAGGCTGTGGGTATAATTATCTTTACCAACTAATAAAGGGGCTATCGCTTCTGGTCGTCCGTCATTAAAAGTACCCTTCAAGTTGATAAAAATTACTCACCAATGCCACCCGTAAGTAGAAAACGATTCAATTTTTCGGACCAAAAATTGCCGCCTCCTTCATTGTTTTATAGGGGAGCGACGAGTAGAATACACAGAAAAACGAGTGGCAGAGTGGTTGGCTGATCGCTTCTGGTGATGAGACTAGGGTTCGATCCCCAGCTCTCACACTTTTTATCTTTCTTTTCTCACGCATGTCCTACCCATGTATGCGTTTATGGGCCGGCCCATTTGTGGGGCTTTACTTGCTTGTTTTTTTATTTTACTTTTTTGTCTTTTCTTTTCACATTATGTTTTCTTTCTTCTTTCTTCTTTAAATTAATTCATGATTTTAATATTCCAAAAGTTGTGAGTTTTTAAAAATAAAATGTTTGAGAAATCATAAAATATATATGAATTCAAAAATATTTAGAAAATCATAAAAAAATGCAGATTCAAAAAATGTTGGTGGTTTTGCTTTTTTGTCTTTTCTTTTCTCATTATATTTTCTTTCTTCTTTCTTCTTTAAATTAATTCGTGATTTTAATATTCTAAAAGTTGCGAGTTTTCAAAAATAAAATGTTTGAGAAATCATAAAATATATGTGAATTCAAAAATGTTTAGAAAATCATAAAAAAAATTGCAGATTCAAAAAATGTTGGTGGTTTTGCTTTTTTGTCTTTTCTTTTCTCATTATGTTTTCTTTCTTCTTTCTTCTTTAAATTAATTCGTGATTTTAATATTCTAAAAGTTGTGAGTTTTCAAAAATAAAATGTTTGAGAAATCATAAAATATATGTGAATTCAAAAATGTTTAGAAAATCATAAAAAATTGCAGATTCAAAAAATGTTGGTGATTTTGCAAAACTGTTCGCAAAATTAAAAAGAATCACAATTTTGAAAAAATGGTCGGGAAATAAAATCATGTTCATGATTTTGAAAAAATGATCGTGTATTCAAAACATATTCCGGAATATGAAAAAAATGTACAATACATTTTAGAAAATGTTCACAAAAATAAAAATAAATATTTTTTTTAATTTGTTTCCCAATTTTAAAGAAAAGTTCATCGATTCAAAAAATGTTTGGTGAGTAAAAAAAATGTTAATGAATTTGAAACCGGTTCATACATTTAAATAGTTTTGTAAACAAAAGTAATGTTTATGATTATTTTGAGAAAATCATAAATTTCAAAAAAAAAGTTTGTCGGTTCGAAAAACTGTTCACTGATTCAAAAGTATTTCATGTCTAGGATTTGATTAGTTTTTCGGAAGTCTTTATATGTCTTGGCGTTGGGAATAGTTCGTAGTCAATGAGATTGTTTTTAAAGTTTTAAATGTTCCCTTGCGCAACATAATGACAAATGTGGCATACACTGACAAACTCATAGCCTTGGGATTTACCGCATCGAATATATTGTGATCACGTGGACATCGCGATCATCATCGGCTAGGGTGAGAGAAAAATGGCAACATGATGAGCCACTGTGTTAAAATAGAGTATACTCATATACCAGGATATTGGGTCATACTTATTTGGTTAGCCATAATTTTTTGTCTCCCGTTGCAACGCACGGGCATATTTGCTAGTAATAATAAAGCACGGATTGACTCCGTGGGTTCACCGTCACAATACGCTTCTTCCCGTGAATTTACGCTTTCAGTTTAAATTTTAAACATATTCGATGTGGTACTAAATAAACTATACAAAAAACGTTGGGCTGAACAAACACTTCCATACTCCCGCTTGGGCCACGTTCGCAGCGCCCTTGCCGGTGCGCCCACAACTGGCTGGGCCTCA
Source organism: Triticum urartu (assembly GCF_003073215.2). Taxonomy (NCBI): domain Eukaryota; kingdom Viridiplantae; phylum Streptophyta; class Magnoliopsida; order Poales; family Poaceae; genus Triticum; species Triticum urartu. The sequence continues at coordinate 269,651,212 of NC_053025.1, forward strand.
GCCTTCGAACCAGGGAACGCCAGGCTTGGATCAAGCCTTTGTATGATTGAAAGACGAAGCAAGTTCTCAATTCGAGATAGTAGTTCTAAAAAAACTATCCAAGATCCCCGCACGTCTTCCATTGAGATGCGGACTCTGTGTCCAACTCTGCATCGCTGCCTCCTCTAATTCCTCCCGTAAATATCGATTGATTCACGTGGAGGATGAAGAGCTGCGCTAGGGTTTTAGGGATCGGAAGTGGTTTTGACGGCAGGCCCATGGCATCGAGCGCAACGACGAGGGGATGGGGAGGCGGTGGCCCTCTGACAGAGGAGGCGATGAGCGCCGGCTTGGTTGAGTTAGAGTGCGGCCTCGCGTCCCACTCCAAAGACATCAACGCAAGCGCCGTGCGCCACCAACTCGCTCCGCCGCCGCGATCTCTATGTATCGCGATCACGAGTAGTCCGACCCCCTTGCTGCTGCATGCTCTAGGAAGGGGTCTAGGACGCCGTGGGCATCAGTGAGAGCCTGAGGGCGCTCTGTGCCAAGATGGACTCCACGACGTTCTTCCGGTTTGTTGCAGCGCGACGCAAGAGATCGACGCAGCCTGCGGTCATGTGCTGCTTGGATCCGGGCAAGTCCGTCATGGACGCGATCGCCGACGTGTTCCCGATGGACCAACTGGAGTTGAAAAACCTGTAAACCTTGCCTGGGGCCTGGACATGCACCCTCGTCCTGGAGGAAACCGTGCAGGCGCTGCCCGGCCCAGACCCGGAGATCAGGCTGGCACGACCCTTGCGGCGGGCTACGCTAACCATGTGCGGGGACCTAAGCCGTCTCCCTCGCGTGACCCACTCGGCAAACTCGGCGGCTTCCGCTCCGGCTTGCAAAGGTCGCTGCTCCTGCTGGCCGGCAACTGTCCGCTCGCCAACCTCGCAAGGCCGCAACTTCCCGAAACAAAGGTCCCCATTCACATCTCCTTTGTGCTGTAGACAGGACTGGATAACCCTTGCTGCCTAGATGTGATCTATATTCAGAATGTGGCAGTGGCACATGTAATGCAAAGCAATGTCTAATCTCTATAGCTTTTCATCCAGTAAGTTAGCACGGCAACAGGTAATGACGGATGTCAATTTCTAATCATACGTGAATGATTATGCTGAAATAACAACACAAAGTATTGTTGAATTTTAAGAGAATTCATATATATAGTAAAAACCAAAAATCCCACAAATATGATGACTTATCTATAGAATTTTATGCTGAACATGTTAGTTTGATCTCCTCCGACTACCAGTTATATGAATGTTCTTCTCTTTTCCAGTTGTGTGACATGGATTACTGAATTTTAGAGAATATATATGTTTTACGATTTTTGGTGATGTTTTGCTCAAGCAAAGAAGAAACTTAATTATGCTAATAGTTTTTGTAAATTAATTACTTTGCACCAGAACTTTTTATTAAATGTTTTTCCCAGGCGTAACACTAAAATATGGAGTCATAATCAGCCCTTATTTTAGTTTTGGAGAAACACTAAGTGACACAGAAAATACGAACATATAACATGTCTGCATGTATTTCTGGCTTTTCATTGCCACGGTTAGATTACCTGAAACTATTGAATGAGAGGCTTTTAGTTTCAGTTATCAAATTCTAAAGCTGGATCCCTTCATCAGTTGGTGATTTTGTATATGTTGTGCCACATATCTCATTCAAGATTTACCGTCAAATCAGTTTTTCTTCTCTCACATAGATGCTCCATGTCATAAATAGTTTACGGATCATTTTGATATTCCTGTAGATCTGTGAAATAATGTTGCTGCAAACATATACTAATCTGTTAGGTGCTCTCAAGTTGTGCACTTGAGTTAATCATCGACGATCAATATTGAGCATTCAACATTTTAATTATCATTTATGCACCTCTATGCACCTCCTGAAGTGCGTACATACTAAAAGAATAAGATACCTTCTTTTATTGGTATACTCTTGAGCTTTATTAATCCTGAGTAGGATACATATAGATTCATTCAGTAAATCAGTATAAAAAATAGTCTTGAAAATTTCTAGCCCATGTTGATGACTAGCTCAACTGCTCTGTTGCCACTGTTTGCCCCTCAGATCCTTCTTATCAATTGCAATCTCTGTTTGCACAAGTTAAGACCTCCTCCGCCTTACCAACAGCTCTCCTTGATGGTGTCTTCCCATAAAAGTATTGACTGTACATCGGAACCGATTCTACATGTCATCGTTTTCTCCCGTTGCAACGCACGGGCAATTTTCCTAGTATATATATATATATATATATATAGGTGGGTCTATTGTGATAACACCCTTAAGACTCTTATTCTAATAACAAAAACCGCTTATTCTGATAACACCAAAACCGGCGACCACCACTCACCCTGCGGCCAGCCCAACCCCACCCCCGGCCACCTCCCACCCCATGGCTGCTACCTCTCCCTTCCAACTGGCCCTCGACCCCCTCCACCTTCCTCCCGTGCACAGCACCCCACCACCGCCACATCCAACCGAGCTTCTTCGTCCATCTCCCAGACCAGCATCGCCACCTACCAGCGCCGACCCGGCGTGCACCACCTCCGCCCGCCGCTGTCCCAGCAAGCGCCGCCGCCAAAGACCTTTGGATCTCGACAGCCGGATCTAGCTCCACCTTCTCCCCTCCTCCATCTACTTCCCAAGAGTGGGAGCCCGCCTCGGAGAGGAAGGAGTGCAGGCGGTGGTAGAAGCGAGAAGCACGCTGCCCAGTGCCGCACCGCGTCGCCCAGGATTCCTACATCGTGCCCAATGATGGGGTCATGGCCACATCTTTGCCGCCGGTTTCCTTCTCGAGCGAATTGGCCATGGGGTCCGGCCGGCCCCCTTCTTGGCTGCCCTCATCCTTGCTCCTCGAATTGCGCAGCGACCTCCACCTCACCTATGATCCCAGGGAGCGCCTCTCCCTCACCACCCTGGCCTCTCTGGTGATGCTCTGCCGACGTGTGAGGAGCACGGCATGCAGTGCAGGCGAGTGTACCATGCAGTGCGACGGGTTGCGGCATGTAGCTCGATCTAGCCTCACCTATCCCGATCTGGTCTCCTCCACGACCACAGAGGCGCATCTGCCATGCCTCGTCGGCCCACCACACCACCTCTTACACCGATAGCTCCCTCAGGCGTGAAGTTCGTTCGGCGGGGCATGTGGTTCTTCCATGAGTAGTGCGCTACGCGCTCGAACGGTGGGGCATGCGGTTCTTTTGAGCTCGGCGTGCATGCGGTTCTGATTTTGTTGTTGTCGTGTGATATACTTCGTATTGTGTAGCGGGCGAGCAGCTTGGGATCCTCCTGACTTAGCTGTGCAGTTCAGCAGCAAGGCATGTTCGATGGCTGCCATCGTGCAGTTCGTCGCGCCTCCCTCTTAGGCACCATATGCACAAAAAAGTTGATTGTTTTATCTTTTAAAAAAGATAGATGCAGTTCATTAGAAGTACCTTTCAGGTTCTAGTTGTTTGAAGTTTTTCTTGTCGTACATAGTAAAAGGACAACAACCAAAAACAATGAAGAAAAAACAAAAATGCAATTGATCTCATCGTGTTTAATGGTCTACTTTTCCTTTTGGTATTTTTCAAAGGGATATGAAAAAAGAGAGGTTCAAACGGCGTGCAATAGCAGTGCACACTTTGAAAAAATAAAACCTAATGCGGTTGACTAATGTGAGTGTGGATGTGTGAGTGTGGCTGTGTGAAAATAATAAATGGCTATGTATATTTTGAAGCTCACTTTGATCTCTCACGCAGTTCACTATAAAACCTATATGTGGTTCACATGGTAAACAGAAACGAAAAACATCTCAAAAAGAAGCTCACTTCTTATTAGATGTAGTTCAGTCGGTTAGCCCATGCGGTCCACTTGCCTAGTCTATGCGCATGAGAAATAATAAGTATGAAAAAGCAATAAAAACACACGCGGTTTACTTTTCGTAGTGTCGAGGTTCACTTTCAGTAGTGTTGCGGTTCACTTACGCCTCGACGTGAAGCGTCGTCCACTTCCTCGTCTTGGAAAAATTACGTTCGACAAAAGAAATTATGCAGCTCGCTTGCCCATTCGATGTAGTGCGGTTTTCATTCTGAAGCAGAGCGGTTGGCCGTATGATATTGTTCATCCCGTAAGTGCAAAAAAATTGTTATGGAAGCGAAGAAAAGTAATGTGGTTCACTTCTTGATAGTGTTGTGGTTCATTTACACCCGATGTGAAGTGCACTCTACTTTCTTGTCCTTAAAAAAATTACGTTTGAATAAAAGAAACCATGCAGTTCTCTTACCCGTCTGATGCAGTGCGACTTTTCATCCGATGCAGTGGGGTTTTCAGTCGGATGAAGTACCCACGTCGATTTGGGTGTCGCGAAAAACAGAGTGTCCGCATTTCGGTAAATTTAAAACTGCTCTTAAACCGTAAGGAATTAGAGAGAGTGTTCTACATGAAAAAGTTGCGTCTCGTCGAGATCTTTCCAACGGCATATCATTTGAATAATTCCGACGACCGATTTGTAAAAATTTCGTGAAAAACGGCCATTGCCACTTGTCGTCCTCCGCACGATTTTCAAAATTAATTTAAAACCGTAAGGAATCTCAAAAACATTTCAACACATGAAAGTTGCGCCTCGTCCATAGCTTTCCAACGACATGTTACACACCTCGTTTCGACAAACGGTTAAAAAACTAGAGAGAAAACAGTACCGAATATTTGAAAAAAATTGAAAAACAGAATTCCGCGATTTAGTAAATTTGAAACTGCTTTTAAAATGTAACGAATTAGAGAAAGAAATAGATATTAAAAAGATGCGTCTCAACGATATCTATCCAACGGTGTATCATTTGCTTCATTCCAACGAACGGTTTAGGAAAAATGTAAAAAACGCTCGCTGTCAGTCGTCATCCGCCGCACCATTTTCAAAACTTCTCTTAAACCGTGAGGAATCGCGAAAAGTGTTCAACATGGATAAGTTGAGACTAATCCATAGCTTTTCAACGATATATTACACGCCTCGTTCCGACAAACGGTTAAAAAATTGGAGCGAAAATAGTACCAGAAAAAACACTGCGTGCAATTTTTTGCAACGGGAAGTTCGCTCGCCTCTGTACCGCAGCACACTTGGTTCAAACAATGACGTGCACTTGTGTTGAGCGTGCAGTGCGGAAGTGTTATCAAAACAGTTATTCTGATAATATATACAGAGAGAGAGAGAGAGAATTTGACGATGGTGTATTCTATCAGGCGAGCCTTGACGGTTCGGAAGTGGCCATTATCGCCGACTACCCTCGCCTTTACCCATTCTCAGCGTGAGTATCCAGAGGCTTCCTAAGAAGAGATCCTCAGTTGTATCCTTTCTTGTTGTACTAATTCGAATTTCATCAGGATCGGCGTTCCAGGGACGGTAACTCTTTGAGGACGTCCCCCGTGGCAGGCCGTCGTTCAAAACAAAAAGGAGCCGGGAGCACTGCGGAGGCTTCACAGTCTTCCAAGAGGTATTTCTACTTAATGCATGCCCAGGCATGAGTCTAGATTGTTTAAGGGTGGGAAAGCACCTAGTTAGCGAAATGCCCACTAATCCGGTGCCGAACTTGCCAATTAGGACACAAGAAAACGCCGCACCCGTTCTGCCTCCTCAAGAGGATTCTGATGACGTGTCGGTCACAAATTCCGAAGTGGAGAGTGTGATGAATCACCACGCTCTAAGGAAGCCAGGCGTACATCGGCCTTGTCCGAACAAGAGTTCACCGCACTAAATTCGATGCGTGCCTATATCTGGGCCGCTCGAGACGGCCTTGCCGGAATTATTCAGCTGTTCTAAAAGAAAATAGAGGTGAAATTTGACACAATTTGACATGGTAATATGCCCGTAGCCCCCAAGACATGAAGAAGTTGTCCCAACTGATTGAAGGATTATTATATCGCCAGGTACTCACGGAGAATACCAAGCTAACTGTTGTCACCGCCGAACTGGAGAGTTTGAGGAATTCCAGAAAGGCATCTGATGGTAAGCACAACAGCGTCCAGGAAATACGATTCTGTGCCAATAATGATTGTAAAATATGCATTGTTTTGTTTTCAGTGGTAAGATCGATGGAGCAGTTGGAGGAAAGGCTAAAGGCTGCTCAGGCGGACAAGGAGCATGCCGAAAGGAAATAAGCCGCTGGTCAACATATGCTAATGCGGACCAAGGATGAGAAGAACAAGATGCAAGATGCCAACATCAAGCAGGCCGAGGAGCTAAAGGACATACGATCACAACTTGTAGATGTCTTGAAAGAGAATAGAAAGCTGAAAGGCGGCATATTCAGTATGATTTTTAATCTTACTTCCATACAGGCCCCTAATGGGAAGTTTTAACAACTTTATTTATGTAGGTGTGCTGACTAGGCGGCCTGAAGGAGAGGTGTCCGGATTTCAAGGCGATCTGGTACAAGAGCTGTCCAAAGTGCACGAGCGAGCCCGGAAGGCAATGAGGAACATTGTTAAAGCTTTTTTGGCCAGGAAGTATGGAGGAACTCGTGAATTTATTCAAGGGAGCTCGTCGCTGCTTTGGACTACGGAAGACATCAACATGACGAGAAGGCGCACGAGAGGCCTGGGCCATGGTGAAAACACGGTACACCAGACTTGATCTGAATCATATTGCCCGGGTCCGGCCTCGGGGATCGGATGGACATGAAATTCCTGTTAGCTTAGTATATGACCAAGTGAAGCTAGCCGCCAAGTTTTCGCAACAAGATTGTAAGCTAGACAACTTATTAGATGGTATAGAGGAAGAGGAAGTTTTCGAGTCGAAGTTGTAATGTACTTTTATTGACAAACGTATCTCTAGCCGAATAATAAGACGATTTTCATGGCAAACCTTCCGCTTTAACCTCCAAAATCCAAAGTTTGGAGTGTTTCCGAATACTATACCGGTGGTAAACACCGACGTATGTTCGGAAACCAGGCAGTCCGGTCATAGTTGCTTGAACAGACAAGTTGTATTCAGAGAGTTATGTTGTATTACATTTGATCGTAAGAAACATCTTCCAGAGAGAATAGTTCAGTTAAGGGTTCCTCTCCCTGGGCCAGCATGCGTTGTTGTGCATGCCTGAGCTGTGACGCTAAAAATCATAGTACACATTGTATTTTGGGGGCTTGTATGGCAAAGAGGGCAGTTCATATTTTGTCCACCGAGCTATTATTCCCTTAAGAACGCTAGCTTTTGGCTTCACCCGTCTGAGGTACACGTCGAGATAACCCGACTGTAACAATCGCAGAGGTGCTTCCTTTATGCCCTAGCCGAACAAGTGGGAACGTAGGGCATAAGCACAGGAGCCAGGCAACCCAGCTTGGCAAAAACTTAAGTCATAAAGGTGCATATAATGGCGGAGAAAAGACATCTATGAGAAGACGACACATATATACGGTGAGCTTGATGCTCGATAAATAATAAGCTTCTATGGCTAGAAGCCCCTAGGTTTTGGGGGACGTACATTTAAGGATCTATACCCCTTAAGTGTGCGGTTTATCCAAACACGGGCTAGAAGCCGTATAAAAAGGAAAGAAGAAAAAGAGGAAAGAGAAAAAGGTAACGAACAATGAGTCCGGGCTTATGCGTAGAATCTTCGGAGTCTTGCAGCATTCCAAGGGTTCGACTCTAGGCGATTGTCCAATGCATTATGAAGGCGGTAGGCTCCTCCAGTGAGAACTTCATCTATAATGAAGGGACCCTCCCATTTGGGCTTGAGCTTGTCCTTTTTCTTCTCTGGTAGGCATAGAACGAGTTGACCGACATTATAAGTCTTGGCCCGCAGTTCTCTCCTTTGGTATCTTCGAGCTTGTTGTTGGTAGAATGCTGAATAAGATTTTGCGACATTGCTCTCCTCCTCTAGGCCATCTAAATCATTTTTCCAATCGAGATTGGCCTCTCTACCTTCGTACATACGTACTAGAGGTGAGTCGCGAATAATATCGTAGGGCAAGACGGCCTGTGCGCCGTACACCATAAAGAATGGTGTGTATCCGGTCGTGCGTTTAGGCATGGTCTGTAGCCCCCAGAGTACAGAGTCAAGCTCCTCAACCCAGAGTGTATTTGACTCCGTTAAGGGTCGCACTAGTGTGGGTTTAATGCCAGTCATTATCATGGCATTAGCCCGTTCAACTTGACCATTTGTTTGAGGGTGATAAACGGAAGCATAATCGAGCTTGACACCCAGGTTAGCACACCAATTTTTTACCTCGTCGACTGTGAAGTTAGAGCTGTAATTGGTAATGATGCTTTGTGGGACACCATAACGGTGTACGACACCAGATATGCAATCTATCACTGCTCCAGCTTCGGCCGTTTTAACAAGTTTGGCCTCTATCCACTTAGTGAATTTATCCACCATGACCACCAGGTATTTTTTCTTATGGATTCCCCCTTTAAGGGGTCTGACCATGTCAAGCCCCCAGACCGTGCAAGGCCAAGTAATGGAGATTGTTTGTAGGGCAGTAGGCGGCATATGGCTTTGATTGGCGAAAAGCTGGCATCCTACATAACATTGGACGAGGTCTTATGCAACTGCTCGGGCCATAGGCCAGAAAAAACCGGTACGAAAGGTATTACTTACAAGGGCCCGAGCTGCGGCGTGATGACTGCCAAGACCAGCATGAATTTTGGCCAAAAGTTGCCGCCCCTCTTGAGGGAGTCCTAGATTACGGGGTCCTCTGGCGTCCAGGTTATGCAACATGGGCCGGACTAATGGCCGTGAAAATACAAGATATGGGACTTTCCCCCTTGTCCGGATGGGACTCTCCTTTGCATGGAAGGAAAGCTTGGCGTGCGGATATGAATATTCCTTTCGTTGTAAACCGACTATGTACAACCCTAGCCCCTCCCGTGTCTATATAAACCGGAGGGTTCAGTCGGTAGAGGCAATCATAATCATATAGGCTAGACATCTAGGGTTTAGCCATCACGATCTCATGGTAGATCAACTCTTGTAACCCTTATACTCATCAAAGTCAATCAAGCAGGATGTAGGGTATTACCTCCATAAAGAGGGCCTGAACCTGGGTAAACATCGTGTCCCCTATCTCCTTTTACCATCGATCCTTAGACGAGCAGTTCGAGACGCCCTACCCGAGATCTGCCGGTTTTGATGCTGAGAACCATCCATATCACACCACTACAGTCGGATGCTTGCCGTTGTTGGTTTCCCCAACAATCCGCTGACATGATTAATAAGCTCCAAATTCAAGATGAGGACCTCAAAAGGTCACAAAGATGCTGGTTGACGACGGGGTAGGATTGAACTTGATTTCCTCTGACATGATTAATAAGCTCCAAATTCAAGATGAGGACCTCAAAAGGACTCACACATTTGAAGGGATTAAACAAGGAAGAAACCAGCCCAAGGGAAATATCATGCTACCAGCAACATTTGGAGGGGAACTGAACTATAGCATTGAGAAAGTTGTATTTGATGTTTTCAAGCATCCCCTGCCATTCAACGGGATCCTTGGACGTCCATCTTTCGCCAAGTTCATGGCGGCATCCCATTACGCATATAACACCTTGAAGATGCCAGTGCTAATGTGAGTCATCTCCATCCCATCAGATAAGAGGGATGTGGCTATATGCGTCGACGAGATGTAAAGAGATGCAGTAGTAGCAGAGGCCATCGAGGCCCAAGCTCCCGCCAAGGAAGGAAACAAGAGTAAGAAAGCTAGCAAGGACACCGATAAGATCCCCAGGAAGCGCGCCTCTTTGGAATCCGCTGCTCCCAGGAGTGACTTGCCTGAGAGTTTAGATAGCAAGAAATCAAAGGGAGATCCTCTTGCAACGAAGATGCTTCCGGCAAGGTAGCATGGCACTAATGGTACCTTTAACATTACTGCCATCATTAACGACAAATAGAAAGCATGCTCGTTGCCTTCCTGCGGGCAAATGTCAATTTATTTGCATGGCAACCATTTGACATCCCGGGTGTTCCTAATGAGGTAATCATGCACCACCTTGATGTCTGTCCTCATGCTTGTCCCTTCAAGCAGAAGGTTAGGAAGCAAGCCTTGGAATGGCAGTAGTTTATTGCCGAAAAGTCAAGAAACTTAAAGCAGCAGGTTTGGTAAGAGGACTGTTGCACCCAACATGGTTAGCAAATCCAGTGGTGGTACGCAAGGCCAATGGGAAGTGGAGACTTTCTATTGACTTCACTGACTTGAACAAATCATGTCCAAAGGATCCCTTCCCCTTGCCGTGCATTTATCAGATCATTGATTCCACCCCTGGATGTGACTTGCTCTCCTTCCTTGACGCATACTCCGACTACCACCAGATCTTCATGGTCAAAGAAAATGAGAGAAAACCGCGTGCCTTTTGGGCTAAAAAGTGTCGATTCTACATTTGCAAGGGATGTGCAAATTGGTTTTGAGCCTTGGTTACACAGAAACATAGAATCTTATATGGATGACATAGTGGTCAAGACCAAAGATAAGTCCACACTTGTTTAAGACTTGGAAGTAACTTTTGCAATTCTGTGGAAGATCAACTTGAAGCTCAATCTTGAGAAATGTGTGTTTCGTGTTCAGTCCAGCAAGCTCCTTGGATTTTTTGTATCTCAAGAAGGGATAGACACCAACCTCTACAAGATCAAGGCACTAGAACAAATCCAAATGCCAAAAACTGTCAAGGATGTGAGGCGTCTAGCTGCCCGCGTCGCTGCGCTAAGTAGGTTCATTTCGAAATCCACAAAACACACCTTGCCATTCTTCAAAATATTGAAGAAGGTCGTTCTAATGAAATGGACTCCGGAGGCAGAGGCCGTGTTGCGGGATTTGAAAACCTACAGTTCCTCTTCACCAACTTTTGCTGCACCTAAACCGCAAGGCCGCCACTTCTGTACTTAGCAACAACGAATCAAGTGGTTAGTGCTGCCCTTGTGGCACACAGGAAAGTCAGCGGTGAAGAAGCTGATGCAACAAAATAGCCCACTGGTGAGCCAAAATCACCCCCGGGAGGATCTGGCATTGACGGGGAAAAAGTGACACATGCAGATGCCTTTAACTAGAAGACTTTAGCAAAGAAGAAAATGGTGTAGCAACAAGTTTACCTTGTCAGCTCCCTCCTGTAGTGGGGCTAGATCAAGGTACTCTTGAGTGCAAAAGATTATCTTCTGCCTCCTCACGGCTTCTGGGAAACTACGCCATTACGTCCAAGCTCACGAGATCACAGTTGTCACCCGCTTTCCACTGAAGCGCATTTTGAGAAATCCAGAAGCCACCGACAGGATAGTTGAGTGGGCACTGGAATTGTCAAGTTTTGCTCTAGAGTTTGAAAGCACGACAACTACCCAAAGTAGAGCACTGGCAGAACTCATTGCAGAGTGGACACCAACCCCAAACGAAGAGGTGCCAGAAATAGCCTTCCCCGGCAAGGAGCCCCCCCCCAAGGAATGGGTCATGTACTTTGATGGTGCTTTCTTGCTGCAAGGCACTGGGGCTGGAGTGCTACTTGTCACACACACCGGAGACCACCTCAAGTATGTCATCCAGATGCACTTCCCCGGGGAGGATGCTACCAATAACACGGCAGAGTGTGAGGGGCTTCTTGCCAGCCTCGGAATTGCAATAGAATTGGGAATAAAGAAGCTAGTCATTCGTGGAGATTTTCAACTCATTGTGAAACATGTAAATAAAGATTACCAGGACCCGCTGATTGAGGCCTGTGTGGAAGATGTGACAAAGCCGGAAGGGCACTTTGATGGGCTCCGAACAGAACATGTACCCCGTACAAAGAACAATGTTGCAGATCACCTATCCAAATGTGTTGCTCAGAAGCTTACTGTGGAACCAGGAACTTTTGTACTCCACCTAACTCAAACATCAGTCTCCCCATCAATGTTGGCCAGAAAGAGAAGGAAAATAAATGCCAGAAGACATTTCCTAGCAGAACTCCCTGAAGCCGCTGGTGAGAAGGTTGTCCGGGGGAACCTTATGTTTGTTGGTGAGCAGCGTCCTCACACAGAACCCCAAGTTCTTTTTGTTGAGATCCGCGCTCCCAGGATAGAAGAAATATTTTTAGTCCTTGTCGTCGAGCCACAGGCTCCGACATGGCACAACACATAGTCTAGTTCTTGCGAATAGGAGAACTTCCTGAAGATTCAGAGGAATATAAAAAGTGGCCCGCTAATCGAGTATGTATCTATTTGTGGACAACACTCTTTAGGGAAAGAGGACGAATGGTGCGAAATTAAAATGTATTAGCCAGGAAGATGGACTAGTGCTGTTGGTAAAGATACTCGGAGGTGTGTGTGGCTCGTACTTAGGATCAAGAGCACTTGTCGGGAAAGCTTTCCGGCAAGGATTCTATTAGCCCACCACCCTCCAAGATGCAACTGATCTCATCACTAAGTGTGAAGCATGCCAGTTCCATTACAAGAACATTCATTAACCTACTCAGGCCCTTCAAATAATCCCTTTATCCTGGCCTTTCGTGGTCCGGGGGCTGGACATTTTGGGCCCCCTTTCCCCATGCTAATGGGGGCTTTGAATTCTTGTACGTTGCAATCGACAAGTTTAAAAAAGGGCCCGAGGTAGAGCCAGTGATGAAGGTGACTAAGGATTGGTGTGTTCTTTTGGAGTGCCCAACAAGGTTATCACCGACAACGGCACCCAGTTCGCGAGCCACACCTTCATGAAGTACATCCAGAGCCTTGGAAGCAAGGTCTGTTTTTCCTCCGACGCCCACCCAAGGAGCAATGGACAGTCTGAAAGGATGAAGTTAGAAGTGTTGCATGCACTCAAGACAAGGACCTTTTACAGATAGCAAAAATGTGGAAGGTGTTGGCTTAATGAGTTGTCGGTGGTTCTTTCGTCAATCTGGACGACACCAAATCGAGCTACTAGCCAGACTCCCTTCTCCCAAATTTATGGAGCAGAAGTAGTGCTCTCCATGAAACTCACATATGGGTCACCTCGAGTACTTGCCTACGATGAAGTTGAGAAAGAGCAGCTGCGGCATGACGATGTCGTGCTCCGGTGCCCTGTGCCGCTATCACAGCCGCAGGGTTGAAGCCTAGAACTTGGAGGAAGGCGACCTTGTACTTATGCGTATTCAGTCCGCCAAGGGTGCAAACAAGTTGACGCCAAAGTGGGAAGGCCCTTACCATGTAGTGCGAGTCACCAGCCCTGAGACGGTCCGTTTGGAGATCGATGATGGAATCCCAATGCAAAATTCATGGAATATTGAGCATCTTCGCAAGTTCTACCCATGAGGAGCGGTTGTCGGGCCCTGCCCCGGCGACCAGTTTTGCACAAGCATAGCCCCCAAGGCTTGTAACCCTTTGTACAAAGCTAGGCCAGACTTTGTGCATAGCAGAACAAAACCGAGTGTTTTCACAAAACTTGCATGCATGATTTCGTGTCTGCCTAAGTACGATGTTAATGTGACTACACTAGTTCTGGATAAGATGACTAATGTGTCGTGATGGGTTTCATGTGACCTTCTTGCTTTTTTCTAACAATGACAGAAGGATCCCTCGTGAGAAACTTCTCCGGGAGGGAGGAAGCAAGCCCATATGTTTTGATACCCAATAATGCTCCTCATCTAAAATGATAAGGAGTATAACAAAGAAAGATAAGTTTGTTTAATCTGTAACTTCCTGTCATTCCATGTTATGCCACGTATGAAGAACTTGCACATGAGGAAACCATGCTGCGTCTATCATTCACGTTCCTATTCCTGACTCGAGCCTACTGGACATGATTAGTTGTAGCTGCGTTTGGAATGACTGGTAAGGGGCCGGCCCCTGTTCATGCTCCCAACCCGTCTTGAGCTCACTTGATGAGGTTTCGCAGTAGCCATGTTAAAGGCCAGCAAGAAACTTTGCCAGGAAGTTTTACTTGAAAAAGAGTGCTGGAGGCTAGCCCTTCAAAACATCTAAAGACATATATAAGTATCCGGCAAGTTCTCTTTCAAAATTGCATTAGGAAATCAAGTACATGTCATACAAGTATCAACATAGAGGAGGGATTACATCAATTTGATTCAAACATGGCGAGTGCCTACATTTTTTGATTTAAAAATATAAGTGCTCTGTAATTCCTTTCTTGTCCGTCTCCTCCTAGGGATTACACTAAGAACAAAGGAGGGCAAAAGGAGCGCCTGGGCAGAAGCCTAACCTGACCCCGTTAGGACCAGTGGGACGCAGCCTGACAAGAAAGGGAGAGCGACCCCCCCGACAAGGAAAAAGTGGCCAAAAACAGAGAGAGCGGCTAGGCGATGCCCTGGTTACCCTGCTAGGACCAGAGGGATACGAATCGGTAGTGACACCGACAGGAAAGACGAAGCCGGAGTCCGCGAACCTGCCGGAGTCTAGCTGGAGGTGATGGTGACGTCCAAGCCAAGCACATCGGCAAATCACTCTGTCGGGGTCCAGCTGCAAACGATGGTGCTACTGGTGCCTACCTGAGGGTGATGGTGCGGTCGGTGTTTAGCTGGAGTCCGATTCGTCATCTTCGCACTTTACGACCGGGGGCTCGCTGTCCCTGTCTTCACCGTTGGTGTCGTCCTCATCATTGTCGCTCGAGGAGGAGCTTTCGTTATCGCTTGAGCGTTCCATGCAGCAACCAAGGCGAGCACCTAAACACCCTAAGATCTTAACGGAGAGCATATTAGACTCGACCACCTTGAAGTGGAGGTCGTACCCTTCCGCAAGGTAATGCGCGCTGGCGAAGGTCTTCCAACCACGCCTAAGGAGCATGACACGAGGCACAGGGAACTCAACGTTTACCCACACGGTGCCATTACAACAGCCACTCATGGGCAGCAGCAGCCTGAGCGGCTGGTTGACCTCCATCACCCTAGCAAAGGGGCGAGGGAGCCATAGGTGGCTGCACAGAAGATCGCACAGCTTGACGATGAACTCCAGCACCGTGTCCCCTGCGTGGCCTTCTATCCGCGTTGGAGCAATTTGAGGAGATGTGGTGAGTGCATCGTTCCGTCCACCTCGACCGCGGGCACTACGTCGACCCCATCCGTGCCACATAGCTCCACCTTGTGCATTGGATCCAGCCTCTGCAGCTGCAGTGGAAGCAGGAACAGGGTGTCGAGGAGAAGCTCTCGTCGCTACGTTCGAAGCACGAGCACGGCCTCTTCCTCTCGCCGTGGTGGAAGATGAAGAAAGGTTGGAGAGGGGAGAGACGGTTGATGAGCATTGCCGCCCTCTCAGGCCTCCTTCTATTGAGGGAGCGAGGGGGGATTGGCTCTCCACTACTCTGGGGAAACCACCCACTTCCTGAACCCAGCTCTCTGTGTCCCTGGATGGCGTCCTGATTCATCGGCCGCCCCACTAAGCCAATCCAAGGCGCTGTGTATTTTGCGAAGGCACACGTTCCCGTGCCCTCTGCTTCCATCACCAACTCTGCGCAATGCGTCTGGTGCACATGGCGGAAATATCATGCGTTGTGGGTAAGCTAAAGGTAAAATGGTTGTTACACCGACTCACGCGGAAGCTCCCTAATGGTTTCCCTTCAATGTGGGCACCCCTAGTTTACGACATGAACGACGCACATCGTCTGAGTATTATGGGGGGCCTGGGGGCTAGCCCAGGTCCAAACCAATGAATAAGCAAAGAAGATCTCAAAGACACAACATCAATCTTGGCAAGTTCAACACGAACACCTGTGCAGTTGTTGGGCCCACTCCAACGATGCCCAATGACATGTATGGACCGGGACCGGGGGCTCCTGTCAGTGCAAGAAAGGTGTGTGTTTGCTACCCTGACTTATGCACAGGCGGGCGGCAAATCATACATCAAGTATCAATGCTTGAGACAAAATAAGCAGAGAAACGGCTCTTCATGAGATAAAGGAGTGCATAAGAAGTCCAAACCAACCAGAAGATTTCCAGAAAAGCCTCCCTTGCTAGGCTAACAGCGCCAGCGGGGTCGAGACTACGCCTAGAGCCGAGGCCAAGCCGCCTGGCAGGGTCTCCGGGACTGCCAAGACCAAAGCAAAACCCCAAGACAAAGGGCCCGGCAGGCTTTGAGCCGGCAAGCCTCTGCCTGAATGCCACCACTCCACCTCATCAAACATCATTCACTAATCAGTGCGGTATCGAGCTCTCGAGCAACTAGGTGGATTCTGTCGTGCACATGGCAGCTTACTGGAGAAGATATTACCTTTAATGACACCCATCTCAGAGGCATGTCATGCAAAAAAGAGGATGTTAGGCAAGAGGTGTAGAAACCTTCCCAGGGCTACGTCTCCACATGACACCTAGCGATCCATTTAATGCACCTTGTCCTAACTACCAGAGTTGGGTATGATAGCATGATGTTGGGTAGAACCCTAGATGCCCGATCTTTCTCGATTTGAGGGGATCCCGCAAAAAAACGAAGAACACGAGGGGAAAAAAACGAAGGGAACGAGAGGAAACACTCGAACAAAATGAGGAACGACCACAGATGTGCTAGATCCATAAACATAAAGAGTGATAAAAGATCCAAACGAAACAAAGGACGATACAAAGGGTCTTCTCCATGATGAGGTCTTGATGAGTCTTCCCATGATGGTGTCTTGAATCCACTTGGGGGTTCTCCTCCGTAGAGGTCGTGGGCTCCGATGGAGAATGGATCAAGTGCAGAGCAAAGATCTATCTCAAATGACCTACTACTTTGCTAACCCTAAAACGTAGGTATAAGAAGAGTATTCATAGTCTAGGGGCCGAAAGGGTACATGGGCCTCGGGCAAAGTAACTGCCCGCAGGCAGGACCGAAAGTTTCAGGCGCTGGAGGTTCCAGGCCAAGGTCCATGGAGGATCCGGCCTAACCAGAGTGTGGGCATGGTAGAAGCTGGGTTGGCGTCTGGGCGCCCGAAGATCCGGGCCGGACGGAGATTCCAGGGGCCGGAAGGTCTGGGCCAGGTTTCAGGCTAGTTCCGGCTAACCAGAGAGTTGGCACGCTCGGGCTCGTCTGGGTCGTCGGAGGCCAGAAGTTCCGGGGCGGCGGGAGGTTTCGGGCTCGGGCTGGAAGTTCCGGGGCTGCCAGAGGTTAAGCTGTGGCTCGAATGTAAAGGAAGCTCAAGTAGGAGAGATGTAACCTAGGATTGAATAGCACATGCTCGAGCTCTTGTCATGTGTCTAGTTGGAGCTTGGGTAGTTGAGGTAGTGTCCATGGGGAACACCATGGGATGCTCCGCATCATAACACTGTTAGCTATCTAATCATACTATAATGATTGTTTTGCCACTATGGTCACCCCTTAGGTTATAAAAGGAGGCCCGAGGCAACCTCGCAAAGGATTCGAGCTCTTGATCCTCTAGCACCTGTAGGCATGTAGCTGCTCTCCATAGGCACCCTTGCTGCGCTTGAGCACTCCGTGTCTTCGTGTTCCTACAAATCATTCCACTAAAGCAGGAGTAGGGTTTTACGCTTCTCAGCAGTCGTTACCTGGGTAAAAGAGAGTTGTCCTCGCCGCATTGCCCTGCAGCCTCTACTCTTTGTGCAATGTGATCGTCCCCCGCCGAACCAACAAAGGGGCCTCTTGGTCCCATAGGTGATCGTGTTCCTCCACGAGAGTGTGGCTAGTGAATTATGTGCCATTGTCAGTGATGACACTGTTCGGGACTCCGAACTGGCAAACTAATACTTTGAAGAACTTGACGGCTAATAGTGCACTTACATTTGTCACCGACTCTACCTCAAGCCACTTTATGAACATGCCGATGATGACGTACAAGAACTGAAAGCCCCGGTAGTAGGGGTAAGGGGCCCAAAATATCAAGCCAACAGACCAAGAAGCGTCAAGATAAAGGAATCATTTGGAGGGCTTGTGCCGGTTAGTGTATCTTCTTGGAATGGAACTGGCATGATTCAGATCTTGTTGCTCAATGGGAAACTAAAAGCCTTGCTGGAAAGCCTTCCTGACAAGGGTTCTTGCTCCTATGTGAGAATCACACACGCATCCATCTATCTCTCCCAACAACTTAGGTCCATCTTCCGAATTAATACATTTCAATTTCACTTCGTTTGGTCTCTTTCTGCACAGGATGTTGTCCACAAACTGGTACATACTCAAATGACGGGCTACTTTCTCGGCTTGCTCCTGTTCTACGGGAAGTTCTCCTATTTGGAGGTATTGCACTATCTGTTGTGCGCATGTTGGACCTTGGGGCTCGAGAACAAGGACTAAAGGCATCTCTTCGGCCACGTGAGTGTTGATCTCATTAGCAAGAGTCAGGGATTCTTCCTGAGTCCGCTGCTCATCGGCAGGCGCATGACTGATTTTGGCAACTGATTTACTACTGGCTTTTGGGAGCTCTTTCGAAAAGTATTTACCGGTGAATATCTTTCTTCTTTTCTTGGCTCTTGTTGATGAGGTAACTGTGGGTCAAGTCAACTGGAGCAGAAAAGTCCTTGGTGTCAGTGTCAAAACCGGCAGATCTCGGGTAGGGGGTCCCGAACTGTGCGTCTAAGGATCAAAGGTAATAGGTGGCAGGGGACACAATGTTTACCCAGGTTCGGGTCCTCTTGATGGAGGTAAAACCCTACGTCCTACTTGATTAACTTTTATGAGTATAGGGGTTGCAAGAGTTGATCTACCTCAAGATCGTAATGGCTAAACCCTAGATATCTAGCCTGTATGATTATGATTGCCTCTACGGACTAAACCCTCCACTTTATACAGACACCTAGGGTGCCTAGGATTGTATAGAGCCGGTTTACAAAGAAAGGAATCTTCGTATCCGAGCGCCAAGCTTGCCTTCCACGCCAAGGACAGTCCCATCCGGACACGGGGGAAGGTCCTCGATCTTGTATCTTCACGACCCATTAATTCGGCCCATGCCACATAGCTCGGCCATCCGAGGACCCCATAATCTTAGACTCCCTCAGTAGCCCCCGAATTCGCCTTCAATGACAACGTAGTCTTCATTCTCGTGTTTTCGACTTTGAAAGGTGGGTTCTTCATTACAATCCGGACTGTCGATGATCCGGAGACAATCTTAACATCTTTTTTATAATTCCCCCCGATGGCACTCCGACTTTCACGCGCAGGATGAATACGAACTATCCATGTCCTTTTTGTAAATAAGTCCTTTACCACGTTCGGATGGCATCTATATAAGGTGTTATAGGTCTCCAAATGACACCCCCCATCGTGCAGAAAGGAAATCGCCAAACCCAGCCACGAGCAAAGCCTTTGACCATGGCCAGCACTCCAGGCTCATCCTCACGTCCCCATGGCCCTCACGAGGGCGATTGGTAGAGTTGCTCCGTGCCTCATTGATACGTCCATTTTGCATCATGCTTTTATATAGATATTTATTACATTATGGGCTGTTATTACACATTATGTCACAATGCTTATGCCTATTCTCTCTTATTTTACAAGGTTTACATAAAGAGGGAGAATGCCGGCAGCTGGTATTCTGGGCAGGAAAAGGAGCAAATATTAGAGACCTATTCTGCACAGCTCCAAAAGTCCTGAAACTTCACAGAAGTCATTTTCAGAATATAAAAAAATATAGAGCGCAAGAAGTTCCGGAGGGGGGCCACACCCTGCCCACGAGGGTGGGGGGCGCGCCCTACCCCCTTGGGCGCGCCCCCTGCCTCGTGGGCCCCTTGGTGGCCCTTCGATGCCCATCTTCAGCTATATGGAGTCTTTTGATGAGGAAAAAATCATAAGTGAGCTTTCGGGATGAGACTCCGCCGCCATGAGGCGGAACCTTGCCGGAATCAATCTAGGGCTCCGGCGGAGCTGTTCTGCTGAGGAAACTTCCCTTCGGGAGGGGGAAAGCATCACCATCGTCATCATCAAGGATCCTCTCATCGGGAGGGGGTCAATCTCCATCAACATCTTCACCAGCACCATCTCCTCTCAAACCCTAGTTCATCTCTTGTATCCAATTCCTGTTTCTATGTCTGGGATTGGTACCTGTGGGTTGCTAGTAGTATTAATTACACCTTGTAGTTGATGCTCGTTGGTTTATTTAGTGGAAGATCATATGTTCAGATCCTATATGCATATTAATACTCCTCTGATGATGAACATGAATATGCTTTGTGAGTAGTTACGTTTGTTCCTGAGGACATGGGATAAGTCTTGCTATTAGTAGTCATGTGAATTTGGTATTCGTTCGATATTTTGATGAGATGTATGTTGTCTCTCCTCTAGTGGTGTTATGTGAACGTCGACTACATGACACTTCACCATTATTTGGGCCTGGAGGAAGGCATTGGGAAGTAATAAGTAGATGATGGGTTACTAGAGTGCCAGAAGCTTAAACCCTAGTTTATGCGTTGCTTCATAAGGGGCTGATTTGGATCCATATGTTTCATGCTATGGTTAGGTTTACCTTAATACTTTTGTTGTAGTTGCGGATGCTTGAAATAGAGGTTAATCATAAGTGGGATGCTTGTCCAAGTAAGGGCAGTACCCAAGCACTGGCCACCCACATACCAAATTATCAATGTACCGAACGCGAATCATATGATCGTGATGAAACCTAGCTTGATGATAATTCCCATGTGTCCTCCGGAGCGCTTTTCTATATATAAGAGTTTGTCCAGGCTTGTCCTTTGCTACAAAAAGGATTGGGCCACCTTGCTGCACTTTATTTACTTTTGTTACTTGTTGCTCATTACAAATTATCTTATCACAAAACTATCTGTTACCTATAATTTCAGTGCTTGCAGAGAATACCTTGCTCAAAACCACCTATCATTTCCTTCTGCTCCTCGTTGGGTTCGACACTTTTACTTATCGAAATAACTATGATAGATCCCCTATACTTGTGGGTCATCAAGAATCTTTTCTGGCGCTGTTGCCGGGGACTGAAGCGCCTTTGGTAGGTGGAATTTGGTAAGGAAAACTTTATATAGTGTGCTAAAATTTACTGTCAGTTGTTACTATGGAAAGTAATCCTCTGAGGGGCTTGTTCGGGGTATCTTCACCCTGACCAGTAGAGCAAAGAGTTGCTCCTCAACCTATTGAACCTATTGAAAATGAAAATGTCTACTTTGAGATTCCTTCGGGTATGATAGAAAAACTGCTAGCTAATCCTTTTGCAGGAGACGGAACAATGCATCCTAATGAGCACCTAATATATGTGGATGAAGTTTGTGGATTATTTAAGCTTGCAGCTGTGCCTGATGATGTTATTAAGAAGAAGGTATTCCCTTTATCTTTGGAGGGAGATGCATTTACATGGTATAGGCTATGTGATGATATCGGATCATGGAACTACAAACAATTGAAATTAGAAATTCATCAGAAGTTTTATCCTATGCATCTTGTTCATCGTGATCGTAATTATATATATAATTTTTGGCCTCGCAAAGGAGAAAGCATCGCTCAAGATTGGGGGAGGCTTAAGTCAATGTTATATTCATGCCCCAATCATTAGCTCTCAAGAGAAATGATTATTCAAAAAATTTATGCTCGGATTTCTGATAACAACCGCACCATGCTCGATACTTCTTGTGCTGGCTCTTTTATGATGAAGACTATTGAATTCAAATGGGATTTATTGGAAAGAATTAAACGCAACTCGGAAGATTGGGATCTCGACGAAGGTAAGGAGTCAGGTATGACACCTAAGATTGATTGTGTTAAATCTTTTATGGACATCGATGTTTTCCGTAAATTTAGCACTAAATATGGACTTGACTCTGAGATAATAGCTTCTTTCTGTGAATCTTTTGCTACTCATATTGTTCTCCCTAAAGAGAAGTGGTTTAAATATCATCCTCCCATAGAAGTAAAAGTAGATGCACCTATTAAAGTTGAAGAAAAGACTATCACTTATAATGATCCTATTGTTCCTACTGCTTATGTTGAGAAACCACCTTTTCCTGTTAGGTTAAAAGATCATGCTAAAGCTTCAACTGTGGTTCGTAAAAGCAATATTGATGGGCATGTTATTCATTTCTGTGATGAGACTGCTAGAATTGCTAAACCTTGTGCTAAAGATAAACATAGACCCATGGTAGGCATGCCTGTTATTTTTGTTAAAATAGGAGATCATTGTTATCATGGCTTATGTGTTATGGGTGCCAGTGCTAGTGCTATACCTCATGACTTATACAAAGAAATTATGCATGATATTGCACCTGCTGAGATAGAAGATATTGATGTTACCGTTAAGTTTGCCAATAAAGATACCATATCACCCATTGGAATTGTTAGAGATGTTGAAGTCTTGTGCGGGAAACTAAATAACCTGCTGATTTTCTTGTTCTTGGTTCCCCACAAGATAGCTTTTGTCCCATTATATTTGGTAGACCCTTCTAGAACACAGTTAATGCTAACAGAGATTGCGAAAAGGATGTTGTTACTATTGGTTTAGGTGATATGTCTCATGAATTTAATTTCTCTAAATTTCATAGACAACACCTTGAAGAGGAATTGCCTAGTAAAGATGAAATTATTGGTCTTGCTTCTATTGCCGTGCCTCCTAGTGATCCTTTAGAATAGTATTTGCTAGACCATGAAAATGATATGTTTATGAATGAAAGAAGGGAAATAGATGAAGTATTCTTTAAACAGGAACCCATCCTGAAACACAATTTGCCTGGCGAAATCCTAGGGGATCCTCCTCCACCCAAGGGTGATCCCGTGTTTGAGCTAAAACCGTTACCTGATACTCTTAAATATGCTTATCTTGATGAGAAAAAGATATATCCTGTTATTATTAGTGCTAACCTTTCAGAGCATGAAGAAGAGGGATTATTGAAAACTCTGAAGAAGCATCATGCTACTATTGGATATACTCTCGATGATCTTAAGGGCATTAGTCCCACACTATGTCAACACAAAATAAATTTGGAGAAAGATGCCAAACCAGTTCGTGATCACCAACGACGGCTGAATCCTAAGATGAAAGAAGTGGTAAGAAAGGAAATACTAAAGCTCCTTGAGGCAGGTATAATTTATCTCGTTGCTGATAGTCAGTGGGTAAGTCATGTCCATTGTGTCCCTAAAAAGGGAGGTATTACTGTCGTTCCTAATGATAAAGATGAATTGATTCTGCAAAGAATTATTACAAGTTATACGATGGTAATTGATTTTCGCAAATTTAACAAGGCTACTAAAAAAGATCATTACCCCTTACCTTTTATTGATCAAATGCTAGAAAGATTATCCAAACATACACATTTTTGCTTTCTAGATGGTTATTCTAGTTTCTCTCAAATATTTGTGTCAGCTGATGATCAATCTAAGACCACTTATACTTGCTCATTCGGTACTTTTGCTTATAGAGAGTATGCCTTTTGGTTTATGTAATGCACCTGCTACCTTTCAAAGATGCATGATGGCTATATTTTCTAATTTTTGTGAAAAGATATGTGAGGTATTCATGGATGATTTCTCCGTTTATGGATCCTCTTTTGATGATTGCTTAAGCAACCTTGATCGAGTTTTGTAGAGATTTGAAGAAACTAACCTTATCTTGAATTCGGAGAAATGCCACTTTATGGTTAATGAAGGTATTGTCTTGGGGCACAAAATTTCTGAAAGAGGCATTGAAGTTGATAAAGCTAAAGTTGATGCTATTGAAAAGATGTCGTGTCCCAAGGACATCAAAGGTATAAGAAGTTTCCTTGGTCATGCCGGTTTTTATAGGAGGTTCATTAAGGACTTCTAAAAAATTTCTCGGCCTCTGACTAATTTATTACAAAAGGATATACCATTTGTTTTTGATGATCATTGCGTAGAAGCATTTGAAATACTTAAGAGAGCATTAATCTCTGCACCTATTGTTGAGCCACCTGATTGGAATTTACCTTTTGAAATTATGTGTGATGCTAGTGATTATGCTGTAGGTGCTGTTCTAGGGCAAAGAGTTGATAAGAAATTAAATGTTATTCAATATGCTAGTAAAACTCTAGACAATGCACAGAGAAATTATGCTACAACTGAAAAAGAATTCTTAGCAGTTGTATTTGCTTGTGATAAGTTCAGACCTTATATTGTTGATTCTAAAGTAACTCTTCAAACTGATCATGCTGCTATTAAATATCTTATGGAAAAGAAAGATGCTAAACCTAGACTCATCAGATGGGTTCTCTTGCTACAAGAATTTGATTTGCATATTATTGATAGAAATGGAGCTAAGAACCCCATTGCAGACAACTTGTCTAGGCTATAGAATGTTCTTGATGACCCACTACCTATTGATGATAGCTTTCCTGATGAACAATTAAATGTCATAAATGCCTCTCATACTGCTCCATGGTATGCCGATTATGCTAATTACATTGTTGCTAAATTTATACCACTTAGTTTCACATACCAGCAAAAGAAAAAGTTTTTCTATGATTTAAGACATTACTTTTGGGATGACCCACATCTCTATAAAGAAGGACTAGATAGTGTTATTAGGCGTTGTGTACCTGAGCATGAACAGGAACCGATCCTACGCAAGTGTCACTCCGAGGCTTATGGAGGACACCATGCTGGAGATAGAACTACACACAAGGTATTGCAATCCGGTTTTTATTGGCCTACTCTCTTCAAGGATGCCCGTAAGTTTATCTTGTCTTGTGATGAATGTCAAAGAATTGGTAATATTAGTAGACGTCAAGAAATGCCTATGAATTATTCACTTGTTATCGAACCATTTGATGTTTGGGGCTTTGATTATATTGGACCTTTTCCTGCCTCTAATGGATATACACATATTTTAGTTGCTGTTGATTACGTTACTAAGTGGGTAGAAGCTATTCCAACTAGTAGTGCTGATCATAACACCTCTATTAAGATGCTTAAGGAAGATAATTTTCCGAGGTTTGGAGTCCCTAGATATTTAATGACTAATGGTGGTTCACATTTTATTCATGGCGCTTTCCGTAAAATGCTTGCTAAATATGATGTTAATCATAGAATTGCATCTCCCTATCACCCACAGTCTAGTGGTCAAGTAGAATTGAGCAATAGAGAACTCAAATTAATTTTGCACAAGATTGTTAATAGATCTAGAAGGAATTGGTCCAAGAAACTTGATGATGCATTATGGCCCTATAGAACTGCATATAAAAATCATATGGGGATGTCCCCGTATAAAATGGTTTATGGAAAAGCATGTCACTTACTTCTCGAACTAGAACATAAGGCTTATTGGGCTATTAAAGATCTCAATTATGATTTCAAACTTGCCGGTGAGAAGAGGTTATTTGACATTAGCTCATATGATGAATGGAGAACCCAAGCCTATGAGAATGCCAAATTATTTAAAGAAAAAGTTAAAAGATGGGATCACAAAAGAATACAAAAGCGTGAGTTTAAGGTAGGTGATTATGTATTGCTATACAACTCTCTTTTAAGATTTTTTCCAGGAAAACTTCTCTCTAAATGGGAAGGTCCTTACGTTATCGAGGAGGTCTATCGTTCTGGTGCCATAAAAATCAACAACTTTGAAGGCACAAATCCGAAGGTGGTGAACGGTCAAAGAATTAAACATTATATCTCAGGTAATCCTATAAATGTTGAAACCAATGTTATTGAAACTGTAACCCTGGAGGAATACATAAGGGACACTTTCCGGAACGTTTCAGACTCCGAAAAGGAATAGGTATGTTGTACGGCAAGTAAACCGACTCCAAAACAGTTCTAATGGGAATTTTCTTCCGTTTTGGAATATTTAGAAAAATAGAAAAATAAGAAGAAGTCCGGGAAGGACACGATGGCTCCACGAGGGTGGAGGTCGTGCCCTACCCCCTGGGCGTGCCCCCTACCTCGTGGGCACCTCGTGTGTTCTCCGGACTCTTTTTTCTTGCACGTTACGTATTTTGGTTGGTAAAAATTCATTATACAATCTCCTGAAGGCTTTGACCACTGTATCACGCAAACATCCTCTGTTTTTGTTTCGAGCTGTTTCTGCTGCGGATTTAGAGCAAGATGTCTTCCCAAGAGTCGGTTGGGGAGAGCCGGGTGTCTCATCCGACACTGGGACCAAGAACAAACAACAATGCTAACCACTTTGGGCCAGCAATGGAGGAAGAGATGGAGGCTGTTTTGAAGAGGATAGATGCCATGGAGGAGGATCAAGAAGTCACTTCTCGCTTCGGAGCTGGATTCACAATGGGGGAACTACAAAGCTCAGCTATCCCAAACTCGGTTATCCCTTCCAATGTTACATTTCGTTGTTATGAAAATATGAAGAAGAGTGTCACTTGTTCTCCCGCAGCTATGCAACACCCTTGGGTGCAAGGAGCTTTGGCAATTACAGGAAAGCTTCGAAAGGAAATAATGGACCTCAAGCTGCAAGTCAATAAGCTCGAGGAGGAGAATCGTATCCCAAGGGGCATCATTGCCAAGAATATCACATCACCATCCCCGAAAAAGGAGACATAATTCCAGGGCAAACCCTCTGGCCTGGCAACTTCATTGTGGGTGCCCGTCTGACCATTAAGCCAAAGGCAACCCCCCAAGTCACCGAAAATCCCCTTAGTATCAGCCCCGAATATTCCGACAAGATGGACCCGGCAGATCTATCGTCTTTGAACAAGCTGCTAGATCATATCGCAACCCTAGGAGTCTCAACTGACTATGATCGAATTGGGCTTAAACCCGATCGGAGAGAAATTAAATCTCAGCCGGTCACCCATCAGGTAGCGGTTGTGGAGGAACAGTCTGACAATAACTCCTCCCCCACGTTGAGAACCAACTACGTTCGGATTTCCGAACCCAGAGAACCGGATACCCACACTCGAGAGGACACTCCCTGTCCTCCTAACACAAAATCGGGCGTTAAGCCTGCGAATTCCCCGGACACTCCGGATCCTGGGCTGGTAACCTCGAAAATTCTTCAAGATCCAGACTCCACGGTGGGTCAAGGTGTGAATTTGGGCCCGTCCACCCACCATAAGCAAGATTCTCGAAGCAACTCCGGCTCTCTGGACATATGCGACCTAACGTATGTGCGGCAGTAGCATCGGGAAAGAGTCTATCACTTTTAAGCTTGATTCCTCCTTGTTAAAAACAAGATAAAGGACTGCCGCGACAACGACGCAATTTCAGTATTTCACAACAAATGTACGGATGAGGGAATCCTTAATGCCCTCAATCGCTGTTGTGTCCCGCACTTTGCAGATTTGGCACGCATAGTACAGAAGTACTGCACAATGGAAAGCGCCTGGAAAACTCAGATAGCCCGCTGGGAACCACGGGCCTTTAAGCCATCCCCCGGATGGGCAAAAAGGGTGCACCCTCATGGGGCACCTAATCATCATCATGTGGACAAGAAATTCAAGCCCTTTACGGGACACAAAACTATCTTCGAAGAATGGCTCGACGGGCCCTGTCAACTACATAAAACACAAAATACCGAACCAACACACGTTGGATACTCCGGCAGGGGGCCAAGAGCGGTGAGGGTATCCTCACCAATACTACACCAGAAAAGTACTCTTCGGAACATGATCCCGAAGTACTCACGGTCTTCGAGACCTTCTCATCAAATAATGGGCGCCAACGCGTGCTTCGCGACCTTGCCGAAGTCTGCCATGTAGCAACATTAAACCCTTGGAATGATACAACAATTATTTTCAATGCCGATGACAAACCAAGATCCCGCTCAGTCCGGGCACCAGCCGCTCTGGTCCTCAACCCAATTGTGGACGGTTTTCGGCTCTCTAAAGTGCTAATGGACGTTGGCAGTAGACTGAACCTCATCTACAAGGACACGCTCAATAAAATGCAAATGGACAGGACTCGCATTGAGCAGAGCAATACATCCTTTAGGGGAATCATTCCCAATAGGGAAGCAAGATCCTTGGGGAAAATTAAGCTAGATGTGGTATTTGGCACACTAGAAAACTATAGGTCCGAAGAGATAATCTTCTAGGTGGCTCCTTTTAACAGCGGATATCATGCCCTGTTAGGGCGAGATGCATTCACATGCTTTCAAGATATACCTCATTACAGGTATATGAAGCTCAAAATGCTTGAGCCCAATGGTGTTATCACTATCTCCATTGATCCAGACATAGCACTCCCCGCCTAAAATAAAACCACATCCCTGGCCCTTGAGGCATTGTCCGAAGCCCTAGCGGCCGAGGAACTCACCGCACTGTTTTCCATAGTGGATAGGGACGACATAATTCTGGACAAAAGGCCCAAATCCACCTCTTTGAAGCCAGCTGACGAGATAGTAAAATTTCATCTCCACCCGACGGATCCCAAGAAAACACCTTCCATTGGGGCACAGCTGGACCCGACGGTCGACGCCGCATGACGTGCGTTCTTGCGTGAGAATTGGGACATCTTTGCCTGGCACCCCTCAGATCTGCCAGGAATCCCATGCGCCCTGGCCGAACATAGTCTCAATATATTGAAGGGATACAAGCCGGTCAAGCAAACGCTCCAGTGATTTTTCAAACACAAACGACATGCTATGGGGGAGGAGCTGGCCAAACTACTCGAAGCCGGGTTTATCAAAGAGATCAAACATCCGGAATGGCTAGCAAACCTGGTCATGGTACCAAAGAAGGATAAATCCTGGCGCTTGTGTGTCGATTTCAAAGACCTTAACAAGGCATGCCCTAAGGACACCTTACCACTACTTGGCATCGACTAGATTATCGATGTAACCGCGGGACACGATTCAATGTGTTTCCTCGATGCAAACTACGAATAACATCAAATTAAGATGAAGGAATCCGACCAAGCCAGAATGACATTCATCAACCCGTATGGGCCTTTCTAATTCAACACTATGCCTTTCGGGCTCAAAAACACCGGCGCCACTTACCAACGCATGATTCAAACGTGCGTGGAAAAACAAATCGGCAAGACTGTGGAGGATTTTGTAGATGACGTAGTCATTAGAACCAAGCATGTTGAATCATTGGTGGATGACTTACGCCTCACATTCGACAACCTCCGAACGTATGAAATAAGGCTCAATCTGGAAAAGTGTGTTTTCGGAGTTCCCGCTGGTAAACTACTCGGGTTTATTGTCTCCAATAGGGGAATCAAAGCAAACCCAGTCAAAATTCGAGCCTTGTCACAATTGGCAACACCAACCGACCTCAAGTAGGTCCAAAAACTAGCTGGGTGCATGGCAGCCTTGAGCTGCTTTATCTCCAGATTAGGAGAAAAGGCGTTGCTACTGTCTCGGCTTCTCTGACGCACCGACGACTTTGTGTGGACGGATGCTGCAACAAGTGGGCTGGAGGAAATAAAAACTTTGCTAGCAAGCAACCCCATCCTGGCCGCACCAAACGTCAGTGAGCCAATGATACTTTACATATCGGCAACTCACCAGGTGGTGTGTGCGGTGCTCGTCGTCGAACGAGAAGAGGAAGGACATAACTTCCCACTCCAGAAACCGGTATATTACATATCTACAGTCCTCACACCTTGCAAATCCCGATACCTGCATTATCAGAAGATAGCGTATGTGGTCTTTATGGCATCCCGCAAACTACGACATTACTTCCAATAATGCTCAATCACAGTGGCTTCCAAAGTACCACTCAATGATATTATAAACAACCGGGATGCCACCGGCAGGATTGGCAAATGGGCCATTGAGCTCCTACCATTTGAAATAACATACAAACCACGCCGAGCCATTAAATCTCAGGTGTTGGCCAACTTCGTCGGCGAATGGACTGAGGCCGAAGTCCCTAAAGAGTCCGACACGTATTACAACTGGGTGATGCACTTTGACGGCTCTAAAATGTTAGCCGGACTGGTGGCTGGTGTCGTCTAGACATCCCCCACAGGAGACACAGTTCATTATGTGCTCCAAATACTATATACAGACTCTAACAATGCAGCCGAATACGAGGCCCTATTACATGGTCTTCGAATGGCTGTCTCCATGGGCATACAATGCCTTGAGGTGCGCATGGTTTTGTGGAAAGGCTCTTCAAGCCATCCATGGTATGGTAGGATGAGAACGGGAGCATCGACCCGGAGCCGATCGTACCCCCTGATTCCGAAGACAGTCCCGATATCATCGGGGACTCAGGCACCGAAATAACACCATCGGCCCACAAAATTATGGCTGTAATTGCCCCATGGACCGAGCCTTTCCTTGTGTTCCTCACTAGGAATGAGCTCCCTAAGGATCAAACTGAGGCCTGTCGCATTGTTCGACGTTCGAAAGCCTACAAAGTTCATGAAGGAGAACTATGCAAGAAAAGTACTACCGGGGACCCTCTACGATGCATCTCCGAAGACGAGGGACGGCAGCTCTTGGCTGAAATACACGCTGGTCTTGGCAGCCATCATGCCACAGCCCGGGCCCTTGTAAGTAAAGCCTTCCGCACGGGTTTCTTTTGGCCCACAGCACGGGCAGATGTACAAGACCTCGTGCAGCGCTGCGTTGGATGCCAGCTTTTTGCTAACCAAAGCCATATGCCACCTACTGCCATCCGAACAATCCCCATTACTTGGA
Source organism: Triticum urartu (assembly GCF_003073215.2). Lineage (NCBI taxonomy): Eukaryota > Viridiplantae > Streptophyta > Magnoliopsida > Poales > Poaceae > Triticum > Triticum urartu. The sequence continues at coordinate 269,681,596 of NC_053025.1, forward strand.
CCTTTGTAGTCTGGGGGCTCGATATGGTCGGACCTCTTAAAGGGGGCAGCCATAAGAAGAAATACTTGTTGGTAATGGTCGATAAGTTCACTAAGTGGATAGAAGCCAAACCAGTTAAAACGGCTGAAGCCGGACCGGTGATAGACTTCATATCCGGCATCATACACCGTTACTGTGTCCCGCATAGTATTATTACTGACAACGGCTCTAACTTTATAGCTGACGAGGTGAAAACTTGGTGCGCCAACTTGGGCCTCAACCTTGATTACGCCTGCGTATACCACCCTCAGCCAAACGATCAAGTCGAACGGGCTAACGACATGATAATGAGCGGCATCAAACCTAGACAAGTGCGATCTCTGCAAGAATCAGACAAACACTGGGTCGAGGAACTTGATTCCCTACTCTCGGGCTGCGGACCACGCCCAATCGCAAGACTGGATATACACCCTTTTTCATGGTGTACGATGCAAAGGCAGTCTTGCCTTGCGACATTATTCATGACTCACCTCGAGTGTGCATGTATTGAGAGAGAGAGAAGCTGAGCTCGATCGACAGGACAACCTGGATGGCCTAGAGGAGGAGCGCGATGTCGTGAAGGCCCATTCTGCATTCTATCAACAGCAGGCTCGGCGATACCAAAGCAGAGAAGTATGGGCAAAGACATACAATGTCGGTGAACTAGTTTTACGTCTACCAAAATAGAAAAAGGACAAGCTCAAGCCCAAATGGGAGGGTTCCTTCATTATAGATGATGTTCTCACTGGAGGAGCCTATCGTCTTCGCAATGCTTCGGACAATAGTTTGGAGCCAAACCAATGGAACGCCGCAAGGCTTCGAAGATTCTACCCCTAAGTCCGCACATATACCTTTTTTCTCGTTCTGTCATTTCTCCTTTTTACATTTTTCCCTTTTTTGCCTCGTTTCTATACAACTTCTAGTTCGTGTTCGGATAAACCGTACACCTGAAGGGTACACATCCTCAAATGTACTTACCCCACAATACTTGGGGGCTTCTTTTCACAAGAAGCTTATTCTTGTTATTATTTTTCGAGCATCAAGCTCGCCATATATATGTGTCATCTATCCATATATGTCTTTTCTTCCCCATTATATGCACCTTTATGACTTAAGTTTTTGCCAAGCTAGGTTGGCAGGCTCCTGTGCTTATGCCCTACGTTCCCGTTTGTTTGGCTAGGGCATAAAGGGAGCACCTCTGCGATTGTTACAGCCGGTTCATCCGGACATGTACCTCGGACGGGTGAAGCCGAAAGCTAGCGTTCTTAAGGGAAGGATTTGTTAGTGAGTAAAAGGCGAACTGCCCTCGTGGCACTAAAAAACCCCAGAGTATAAACGCGTACTGTGATTTTTCATCATCACAGCTTCGGTATGCACAAAGAACTGCATACTAGCCCAGGGAAAGGAACCCTTAACACAACTATTCTGTCTGGAAGATGTTTCTTACAATCAAATGTAATATAACATAACTCCCCAAATATAACTTGTCTGTTCAAGCAATGATGACCGGACTGCCTGGTTTCCGAACATACTTTGGTGTTTACCTATGGTATAGTAACCAGAAACACTCCTAACCTTGGGTTTTCGGAGGTCGAAGCAGAAGGTCTGCCATGACAATCATTATACAAATTCAGCTAGAGACAAGTTTGTTGACAAAAGTCCATTGCTACTTAGACTGAAAAACTTCTTCTTCCTCTAGAGCCTCTATCATGCTGTCTAGTTTACAATCTTGTTGGGAGAACTTGGCAGCCACCTTCACTTGGTCGTACACCAGGTTGACCGGAAGTTCCTATCCGTCGGATCATCAAAGTCTGACCCGGGCCATATGATTGGGATCAAGTCCGGTGTACAATGTTTTTACCATGGCCCAGGCTTCCCAAGCACCTTCCATAGCCCAAAACGGCACCGAGCTCCCTTGAATAAATTCACAAGGTCCTCCATAATTCCTGGAGGAGAATCGGCTGGCCATAAATCCTTAGCAATGCTTCTCATCGCCTTCCGTGCTCGCTCATGCACCTTGGATAGCTCTTGTAGCAGGTCAGCTTGAAATCCGGACACCTCTTCTTCGGGCCGCCCAGTCAACACACCTGCAGACATAAAACTTGTTAGGATTCGCATCAGTGAACTATACGATAATAAGTTAAAAGGCATACTGAATATGCCACCTCTCAGCTTTTTGTTCTCCTTCAAGGCGTCTGCTAATTGGGCTCACACATCTTTCAGCTCTTCGCCGAGCTGGGTGTTGGCGTCCTACAGCTTGTTCTTCTCGTCCCTGGTCTGTGTCAGTACACATTGTCCAGCGACCTCTTGCCTTTCGGCATATTCTTTGTCCGCCTGCGCGGCCTTCAGTTTCCGTTCCAGCTGCGCCGCCGATCCTGCCATTGTAAAACAAAATTGTGCTCATTTGCTTACACATGACTGGCACATGATTATTTTTCCGTACAGAATGGAACATTACCAATCGGTGCCTCCTTGGACTTCTCCAGTTCGGCAGCAGCAGTAGTCAGCTGCGTTCGACAATGCTCCAGCTCACGAGATAGCACACTATTCTTCTCCATGAGTACCTGATTACACATATATCCGTAAAATCAGTTTCTTCAATTGTTTTCAAGTCTCGGGGGCTACTGGTATATGGCTATTAAATCTACACGAAATGATCTTACTTGCATATCCTTTGAAAGCTGGTGAGTGGCCCCAGCAAGCCCATCCGGAGCAGCTCGGATGTATGCATCCGCTGAACTAAATACATTAAATGCCTCTTCTGTAAAGGTAGGATCGCGCATGGCGGCCCTCCGGCGCCGATGGTTCATGGCACTCTCCACCTCGGAGTTGGTGATATGGATACATTATCCAAATTCTCGGAGAGAGGACAGTTCGGCATGGCACCCGTATCGACACCACCCTAGAGAGCAAGAGAGCAAAAGCAGAGCCGCAACGCGAGCGAGAGCAAAAGCAGCAGCAGCTCCTACTAAGGTGGAAGTTGCCGCTAACGAAGCGACGCCATGGAGGAAGTGGCCGGCCACACCGTCGTGGATGGAGTCGTGCCGTGTCGGTTCGGGACTGAGCGCCGGCAGCACCGTGAGATCGAATCAAGAAGAAAATTTGGTGATTAGAGTACAACCTCTTTGGTGGCGCCAATTAGGCCGCAGCTTCATGCGAGGAAACAATGATGATGATGCTCTTCCGGTGGTGCTGTGAAGACGGGGATGTGGGAATGGAGGTGGAGCAAAAGACGAGGGGAACATCAGGGCAGATCCTTGGAGGTGGAGGACGGGGTGGCTGAACCAGCGGGACGACAAGATCGACGATGGATCCTCATCCGGTACGGTGGATGAGGGACGTTGAGGTGTTTTTGTGGACGACATCGTCACGGAAGAGGCTCCGGCTGGGTGGCGGACGAAGGAGGGTGTGGGGCTTTGCGGGTTTTCACGGCCTCGGTGTACGAATGGTTGGGCTGATGGGATGGGAGTGGGGAACCATGGCTTAGGGACCCGCTTATCCGAATGTGGGGTAAGTTACGGAAGTACCCCCATGGATTTGTGCTAGGCCGTTCTTTCGGTTTAGGGGTATCACGGGCATTTCACGTGTCAGGATTTCACAGGAGGTGGGAGTTTTCACTCGCGTTGTTATTTTGGTGTAGCATGGTTCGGGTTGAGATGGAGGGAGTTTTCGGAGCACAACGAGACAAAGAAGTATCTTAAATATTTCGGGGTAACAAGGCGCAGGTTGAAATTTCCGGACAAGCCTAACGTGTACTGTGCCAAATCAATTCGCACTGCCGTCGAGGAAAAACAAAAGAAATAAATTCGCACCACACAAGAGAGTCTAGTCCCGTGTACTGCAATAAATCAATTCGCACTACAAATGCCATTCAAAACTTAGAATCATGTTATGTTCAATTAAACTATTTCGCTACGTGTATAATGCGTGCAACCTGATACTCAAATGAACATTTTAGTGCATTCCAAACGTATATACTACCGCTTCAATATGTACTAAACTTGAATTAGTTTCTCTATTTGAAAAATATCTGCAATAATGATTGTTGTGAAGTCAAACCATTTGAATTTGTTTATCTATTTTAATAAGATTTGCAATCATCATTATTGTTAGTTAAACAATCATTTTTGTAATATCTTCACAGCACACCACATGATTACTATCGAGTTAGATATGAACTATGTGTACTATATGAACTCGAACTCGATTTTTTGAATCCACTTTTTGTTGATTTCAAATCACAGTACATTTCAAGCTCTACCTAGATCTTCATAATCTAAACCATGTCTCATATGTATAATGTGTTTATAACATAATGTATGGTGGCCCGCCCCCTACTCCTACAAGTATTTTGATGTGAGTTGCAAACGCCACACATTACCACAAATTCAAATAAAATGTGAGATTGTTCGATATATAATGTCGTTTAGATTGTTCGATATTTAGTTGTAAGCTGCAAACGCCACACATGATCACAAATTCAAATGAAATGTGAGATTTTTCAATGTATAGTATGGTTTACATTGTTCGACATTTAGCTGTGAGTTTCAAACGCCATGCATTATCATGTTATGGTATAACATGTGCAAAACCACATCACGCATATCACCGCTATATTCATGCATGCATATGTTTATAACACTATGATCTCCTATTCAAACATATGAATCCACTTTCATATCAAATTATCATCTTTGTTAGTCTCTTACACCCACACAATCCTCGAACGTTTGTAGCTAGCACTAACTTTCACTCGTGCATGCACATGCCCTCCTCGCCCTCCCCCTGCCTCGACATTCTATCCAGCGCGCACATTCTTTTTTCAGGTCGTTCTCCCACAGTATCCACAACTCCTTTCTGACACACACCGATCGATAAACCTCTCCTGCGATGTCTGACTACAACATACACATGCACCTTCCATCTCCTCCTTTCTGTGTGGATGCCTCGTGTCTCTCATACGGTACCACCCACGTGTAAACTCTCACCCCTATTTCCATCGATCTCACAATCGCACACTCCTCCCGCTATCTAGCTAGTAGCTTGGCATCTCACACAACCTCCTAGCTCCATTCTCTCTGTCTATCCGTCTCGCTGGGCCTTATTTGCCTCTAACAAATGGATGTACACCGACCGATCTCCCGCTATACATATAGCTAGCTAGGTCCTTGTAACTCTTTTTGTCGCACGCGTCGATCGATCTATCTCATTAGTTGTGTTTCTCCCTTCCTCCGACAAACAACACTTGATGTACCGATCTAGTTAGGTTTGTTTACCAAACACATGGTTCCCTTCATCATCCATGCATGCGTCCCGACACATCTATCATGCACAGGCACACACAGAAACACATGCCCACTCTTATTGATAATATTGCAGTTCTACCCTAAGTTTTTCTAGTAGGCCTCTTCCACCATCTTCGAGAAGCAACTCCATCACCCATCCAACACTCTACCCTTCTCCCTCCCCCTCTCTCTCCTCTCTCTCTCTCTCTTCGTCCAACCTATTTCCCGTCCTTCAGTTATGTATGGATGTCGACTGATATCCCTCAAGGCATAGCTGGGTCTCTCCTTCTCAACACATATACGAGTCGTTCTACCTCTCTAGTTAGGCCCCTTCCTCCCCCCTCCCCCCCACACACACCGATATATGGAGCGCTCTAGTCATGTCTCCCTGCCACACACAAACTTGCCATGTGCCCTCCGACGTTCCGGTAGGTTAGTCGCCCTATATCTTTCACTTGCACACTCACAATTCGATGCCTCTCTTAATCGATCACACACCCACCCACTTGATCCCCTCTTCGACTCTATCGATATCTATGACCCCTCCCTCTCTTCTCATGGATCGCCCCCTCTATATATGATATCGATAGCCCTCTATTTCACAAACATTGCATGTGTCAAAATTTTGATGTGTCACGAATGCACACGCCATCTGTCTAGGTTTGTATCTCTCTCACACACACCCACGTAGGTGTGGGACGTGCACGAAGAGAAGAGGTCCACGCACGGTTCATGTACTCCCGTCTCTTTCCCAACCACACTCGCGCGGGTACATTGTGGAGCTCATTACTGTACGAAAAGGCAGCCCAGTGGTAATTTGACACCTGTACTAGTTGTCCACTTGATGGAGGATCGTCTACCATGGGTGAACAAACAAAAAAGAGGCAAACCATGTGGGGCCTACCTTAGAGGCAATGCTCTATATACTTGGGATGGTCTGTGCGTATTACTTTTAATGTGTCATGTCAACTCGCAGAAGGAGGAGAATATTGCTTAGTACAGCGTCTCCCCCGCCCACGGGCATGGCGGCTCGCAGGACGAGGTGAAGCTTGCTTACTATGCCTTACGCCCGCTCCCTCGCTACGTGCACGGTGGCTCGTAGAACGAGGAGAAAATTTGACTACTCCCTCCATTTACTCCTCGTCCCTACCTTGGTTAGAGAGATTATCATATTGTTTGGAATGTATGCCCTTTAGTAGATTTCAATATGAACTAATAGTACATACACCAAACACTGATGTATATAGACGTATCTTATAGTGTAGATTCACTCATTTTTGTCTGTATGTAGTAAATATTGAAACGGCCATAATAGTGCGCACTCCCCCTCGCCCACATGGTGGATGTGCAGCAATTCATTCGGTCTCATATAGCCAGAATGATATATACTACAGTACCATTATTGCTCGACTTCCTGAAGAGGCAAAGAGCCAATCACAAGGTTAATATTTTGGAGATGCGAAGCGCAAGGTTTATAGGATAACGAGTAGTAGTAGTGCTAGTAGTACGTACCAGTGGTACGTACTGTACGAGGAAGAAGGCAACAAGATGTATGTTTTGCGTGATAGTCTCTTCTTACAGGACGTGCTAGACCTAGTGGACCTCATTGTTGCAATGGGACTACTCCCTATCATAGATTGCACGATTCAGAGTGTTGGGCTGCTTAGGCTAGTCATAGTGGGAGTAACTTATGTAGTAACATGACACATCCCAAGACAAATTTGCTTATGTGGCATGGAGTTAATGAGGGAAGGGATGCTTGTGGTAACATAATATGTTACTGTAACATAACACACCCTGAGGTAGAATGAGTCTATGTCTCAATTAATGAAGGTTTGTATGTTACCATCTATATGTTACTACCCATTATGAAGGCACTAACATGGACTAGTAACAAAAGCATGTTACTATTGTAAGTTAATCCCCACTATGACTAGCCTTAGTCTTCAACCCGATGAAGAAGTCCCATCGAAAGGAATAGCTATCCTCCACATGTGCTCCTATGTAAAATGAGTAAATGAGACAAAAAGATAAAGAGACAAAAAGATAAAGAGACAAAGTAAAAAAATCACCAGCCTTAGATCCAGCCCTATTGTATCAGTGAATGATATTTCTATGTCATGATTGACATGGCTATATTATTAACCATGCTACGGAGGTAGAAGTGGATTTTTAATTATTTGCGGAGGTAGCAGCGAATGGATATTAAACGAGGAGTAAAATGATGGTTGCTTCCTCGGTCAAACATAGAGAAAGGTGGGCCTCATGATTTCACGACTTATTAGTCATTATTACTGCCTATACTCTTTGCCCATATATAATAACCGCATGGTAGTACAGTAGTGGGCTATACTTTTGATAACCATTCTCAAAGAGAAGAGGTGCACACACCCACTCACGTAGTGTACTAGTAGCACTCTTTGCGGCTTCCCCAACCACACACATGACACGGTGGAGCTCATTTCTGTAAGATAATGCAGCCCACGTGATAATTTGACGCATCTAGTAGTAGTTACTCACTTATAAATAATGGAGCGTCGGGAACCACGCATGAATGGTGCCGCATCACTTATAAATAAAGTTTTTTCTTTAGTGGCACATATGCAATATAAGTAAGTTCATATGGAGAGAAAAGGAAACCGATCCACTATATACATAGCCAGGACGAGCCTACACGGTTGCTTGCTGGGGTTGCTCTCTTCACACTCTCGCACAAAACGACTGTCACCACATCTCTAACATCCCTACGGATCACTCCCGCTAGGGGAAGGGGTGGATGCTTAGGCCTTCTTTCACTACTAGGGAAAACCTTATGCACCGGCTCCTGCACCTGCTCCCACACCTGCTCCCGCACTGGCTCCGGCACTGGACGTGCTCGGCGTTGCTTCGTCTTTGGCTGAGCTCGACGCCCTCACGGTATCTGTCACACCTGCCCCTTCAATAAATGTGTAATCTCCCGTTTTCGTTGCCTTTCGGATGTCTCACATCGCAAAATTTTCTTTGTAGGCCGACGAAATCCCGTGCACCATATTGTACACCATCGGTGACCATAAGGTGGACGTGGGGAAGGCGACGATAATGGAGCCGAAGGAACCATTGTTCCACAGCTGGCCGATCCCCCCGGAAGTCTTCAAGGTTTCCGTGGCCAGTGCCAAACCGGGACACGAGAATTTGGCTCCTCTGGTACTAGTGGGGGATGACGACAAGACCCCGCGGCGGCATGGTGATTGTTGCAATGGGTGGGTCATGTTGTGGCCAAAGAGTCTGCTTCGTGTGGAGGCGGCCGGGAGCGCACCCATGAGCACGTAGTTAGGTATTAACATCAACACCTCGCCTACTCCATTAGTCACTGGTGAGATCGCCATACATGAGGAGGAGGATGAGGATGACACTCAACAGTATGTCAATACTGGTGCCTACTTAGGGTTTGAGCGTCATGAGTCGGTGCCTGAATTGCCGCCTCCGGTGTCTGAACGTATTATGGACAACCTTCCGGTAGTAAATAAGTCTAGGAAGAGACCGAGGAAAGGCAAAAAAGCTGCTTCTATGATTCAGCCGCCTCAGCAGCCTTGGGTTCAAGACCGTATAGATATCCCCGGTGCGGCAAAATGGCATATCCCCGGTCAACCAATCCTACCTGAAGCAGTGCTAGGGGCCAGATTTGGCGATTTAAGCAGACTTCATGACAATGTGCTGCGGATAGAGAAAGGCCTCATCATCTCAAAAAATCCAGGATACCCACTCTACGTGGTTAATATGCCGCGGAGATTGTCGTACGTCGACACATTCCCCGCAGAGAAGTTCTTCCTTTGATTCGATTACATCTTCGACATGTTTCACTTGAAGAAGCTAGATTTTACGTTTGTCCGCCTTTATGCTTTGCACATGAACTACCTCATCGAGGATGAGCAGATACCTCATATCTATGTCGCTAACCTGTACTTCATGGACGAGGGCTTCTTGGGAGTCTGCGCAAAGCACCGCGCATACACGAGGGAATACATCATCAATTTCATGCTCGCCAATAAGGACAAGGAGGCGATTCTTGTGCCCTATCATCCCATATAAGTCATCCCCGCGGATATCCTTCCTTTGATTTCAATCATTCATTTGCACGGTGGAGGCTAATTAATTTGAGGCGTACTTATTTTGCGCAGCGGCGGGCACGCCGTCCTCATCATCCTCTATCCCCGATACTCCCATGCTATTTACTTGTACTCGTCAAAGAACATTAACAAAAAGGATTACACCCACATCAAGTCTGTTCTCGACAGTGCTATGTTTTACTACGGCGCACGGGGTGGAGAGGTCAAGGATAAGAAGAAAAGGGACGACAGGCCCGCCTTCGGCCATAAGACCGACTTCTGCTGCATCCAACAACCGAGTGATTCTCTTAATGATGGATTCTATGTCCTGCACCACATGCTGGAGTACAGACGGGATCAACAGAACCTTCGCATGTCACCTACATCCTGCGATACACATATTCTGCAATGGGTAAAGAACTTAGGAGATATCGAGGATCATCGACTTCCAGGTGAGTTCTATCACATCCAGCGCGAACTTGCCCAAATCATCATGAAGGAGGTCGTCAGAAAAACCGGGATGTTCTACGAAGAAGGAAAAATGTCGCGGGAAGACGTCCAAACACGCGTAGCCGCTCAGCGTCTCGACCTGAAGCCTTTCACTATGCCCGGGGACTATCTCCCTGACTTGGATGGATGGCACAACATGGAGTGATTGTCGATATATGACAATGTGTCCATTTAGTCCATACTATCTGTATGACGAAACTTTGAATTATGCATGACGAAACTTTATTTGTGATGTAATTAAATCATCCTCCTCGACTAGCGAAGATCACTCTAGTTAGGGCATTTTGGGTATGATGAACTTTGTTATTTATGCTTATAATATGTTGCTACTATTTTTGCCAAGTCTGTATCTTCTTGTTGCTCAACTATATATGTTGCATATCATCGACTCATGTGACAATGGTGGTGTATAGATCATCGATGGTGAAGAAGGGCTACGCCAGGAGTATACGACTAGTGGCCGGAATGTCAGGCCCAGGTGTACCGGTTTTTGGTTTCAGAGCGACAACCATTAGTTAGTTTAGGTTCACGCAAAGTGATAGCTCTTCTCGCGTATATCATTGTTTAGATGGATGACGATGTAGTTGCAAGTAATCGAGACTTGTATCTCTATTTTCGAGATGATGACGAGAGACCACTTTGTGTTGGATGATGATTCTGATGAGGCCATGATTTGATGACACTATTTGTATGTATATGCTATGATTACATTTTATGTGTATGATATGCTAAAGATTATTGTATAAAGCCTATTCAAATACAAAACAACTATGCAGAAAAAAACAAAAACTAATAAAACTAGAAGTAGCGAGGGGAAGAAAGTTAGCAGTAGCACTCCCTTACTAGTAGCGGTTCTTGCTAAAAAGCACTGCAGATATTAGAAGCAGCGCTCTGCACTACTGCTTCATGTATAGTAGTAGCGTGGGACGATAGGCGCTACTGCTTCACGTCCTCCTGCGCTACTGATAGGGAAAATAGTCGCGCTACTGCTAGGGTTTTCCCTAGTAGTGTTTAGTTCATAGGATAGGAATTTTATAGGAATAGGAAAATCATAGGAAGTGAGATGACATGCATGTCAATTCCTATAGAGAAAGAGATGCCATTTGGTGCATAGGATAGGATTTTTTCCACTGAGTCTGGGCTAATGTTTTTTTCCTCCAAAGTGTGAAGGATTGATTCCTATCCTACATAGGAATAGGAATCCATTCCTACAAACAAAAGGGCTTCAAAGGAATTTTTCCTTTGCAAATCCTATCCTATATAATTCCTACAAAAATCCTAAAAACCAAAGGAGGCCTTAGTGTAGATGCAGTCGACGTTGCCAATGGCGAAAACCCACTGTCAACACATCCCGACCAGGGGTCCCCGCCGTTCTTTCTCACAAAACCGGTGAGGTTTCCTTCGTCCCTCGCTCACTGCCATGACGTGTCCAGTTGCCGCCTCCCGCCGCCCTCCTCTAGGTTGAGCTACATTTTGACACCCCTCAGGTACAAGTTCCCTTATAGCCAGCTTGCACCACCACTCTAGCTGCCCACATCGCTCCATGTGGATATTTCTCTACTTCTTTGCCCCGCACATACCTCTACTGGCTTCTACGTACTATATTTGTGAAGAGTTTATGTCTCATCAACTAGTCCTAGTAATCTTATTCTAATCATGCTTCTTCAATTTCTTTGCCACAGGGATGCTCATCTGATTTTGGTGAAACTGCACAAAATTATCCGATGGTCAAAGGGTTGCAAACTTCATTTCTTCGGAAGCTCCAACATTGCCAGCAAATTAAATCCTGGTTAGGGTTTACGGTTCAAGGCCTACGTTCTGCATGGATCATTTTTTTCTTCACCTGTCTCCGTTCCAAAATAAGTGTCAAATTTAGTAGTAGTACAACTTTGTACTAAAGTTTGCATAAAGTTGAGACACTTATTTTGGAATGGAGGGAGTACATATTATCTATGATCTGTCAATCATTCAGATGCAATAGCATGCATGTTAGTCTCCTTTGTATTTGATGAAATGTTGCAACAGGCAACCTTGGACGCAAGATACATGAAACAGAAGCTGGAAGCTTCATAGCATGGTACAAATTTATCTCTCTTATAAATTACAGTACGTACTATACTAGTACTATGTAAAGAGTTAGGTGTCGCATGGTGTCCAGAAAATATGGTGATAATGTGAGGTGGGCCATGTAATCACTGAGCCTGCATGTGTTCACCACTCTCGCACTCCTCCGTTGTAAGAATGGAGAAAATTATAATCTAGTAGTACCTCATTTCGACAAAAGCGTGGGACATCCAGCAGTCCTACCACCTTAGTAATAATGACCAATGAGCCATCAAATCACATAGACCCAGTAGTAAGTTGGACAGACGAAGCAACCATCAGTCTTGAATCCGCTTCTATCTTCAACGCAGGCGCCAGTGAGAGGTCGCGTCCGGTCTGCCCGGGCATGAATGCAGCACTGATTCTTTGAAGCAGCGCTGACCGTTTCGGGCAGGAAGCGCGCGCGGGTGATGGAGGGTCTTTGGGTGGGCCAGGCTGGTCAGGAGCGGGCGTGGCAGCGGTTCACCTGTCCTGACCGGACGCCCGGAAATGATAGGATGCACCGAGTCTCGTGGCTAAATCATACACTACACACCATCTCTTTGTAGGAGTAGGTCGACGTGTCGCTCTGTCTAACACACATGTTGCTAAACACACACACACACATGCGCGCACACACACACACAGGTTCATAGAATAGGAATATCTTGTGAGTTACTTAGGGAGCATTTGGATCCTTATCAAGAAAAATTTATAGCCAAGCCGGGCAAGGTTAGGCGTTTGGAACTGTTAAAATATGTTAGCTTTTGTGGGCCAGCGAGCTTGGGTGGGCTAGAAAAACCTTACTAGCTCAGGAGAGCCAGATCGGCTCGCTTTCGACGACAAACTTTGCGTACTACCTCTGTGCTGGTTTATTTTTCCCCATTCTTTTTCGAGTGAAATTTTGACCATAGATTGAACTAACAAAATGTTCATGCATGTCACAAAAAATTATATTAATTTGTATTTCGCGTACTAACATTTTTCTTATTAATTTGTTTGTTTCACCCTCTGACTGGTGGGAACAAACGTACTACGTGGAGAGAGGTAAGGTGAGTAAGGCCGCATTATTTCTGTACTACCGACACTTCTTTAAATCCCAAAAGACCTTACCACCAAATCCACATGACACGATTATGCTTTAAATCCCAATTACTCCCACAAAAAAAACACGGCATTCTTGTCACACGAATGCAGAAATGTATAAAAGGTTACTTTCCTCTCATTAAACATAACGTGATGGTGGTGTAGTTGGTTAGCCTCTTCGCTCATCAAACAAGAGGTCTCGGGTTCGGTAACCACACTTGAGCATAATTTTGTTTTTGCTCTACTTCTTTCTTCCACCCAATGATAGCTAGGCCCCGCATGATAGAGAGAGAAAGTGATCTGAGCCGGTGCCAGGAGAATTCTTTGACTGGTCAAAATGGATTGATACGGAGCTATACGATCTCGGCCCTGGCACTTGTTTTCTAGGGTTTGCACTCTACACACTCTCCTCCACTATATATATACACGCTGGAGGCTCAACGCTTGTAGTTTCTCTCTTCACACTCTCCAGATCTAAACAAGACTTCGTTGGCCTCTCTCTTTCCCCTCACTACTGTCAAAGAGCCGGCAGGATCCGTATGCCAGGAAGGGAGGGAGGCTTAACGTTGTTGCCATCAGCGAGGGAGGGAATCCACTACCGGCACAGCTGTTCTCTTTCACCCATCGGCGTCACGGGAGGGCCTCTGACCCCTTCTTCCTTGCCGCCATACATAGTGCCGGCAGAACGGCCTCCGGTCGCCCACCTAACCACACCCTAGGAACCTTAAGGTATAGTTTACTTATTCCACATGCATTCCCCTAGCTGCATGTGGGCTTTTTCCGCTTCTACACTCGAATCTTGGTGTTGGATCAAACAGGAAAGTAGTGGAGAAAGTTGTATAGCATGAATCTAAGACATGGTTCAAAGAGGAAAGGAATGGGGGATGTACTAGGGAAATTTGTATCGCATCAATCTAGGACGTGGTTCAAAAAGCAAAGGAAGGGCGGAAAGGTGTGGGGAAAGTTGTATAGCATGAATCTAGGACGTGGTTCAAAGAGGAAAGGAAGGGGGAAAGTAGTGGGGAAAGTTGTATAGCATGAATCTAGGACGTGGTTCAAACAGGAAAGGAAGGGGGGAAGTACTAGTACAGATTGGCTATCCAGCACCTATGTTGGTCGAAAAGGCAAAACAATGACAAACACAGTACGCACATCTGTAGCGAACTAATCTCTTTGTCTTGGGGGATAAGTCTGTCGAGTTTCAGTAGGACTAGATTTGCTGCGCTCACATAGGGAAAGGTGTCTAAAGAATCCAAAGCTGGGACCAACACAAATATGCTCCTTGGTTGTTTGTTGTTTGTTGCAACAGACTGTGCATCAACCCTTCATACATCGATAGATGCACGTGGTGATGGTGAGTCCATTGTCCCGTGCAACTCTTTAGGTGTTGTTAATCTAAGGCCCTGTTTGGTTAAAAAGTCCTATTACTTTTTTTAGTCCCAACTAAAAAGTCCCTAGTCCCTACCTGATTGGTTCCAAGGACTATACATGGAGTAGAGGATATTAAATGACATGCTAAAAGGGTTATCTACTTCACCTCGTTGCTATTTGTGACCTTTTTTTGCACTGCACAAAACACTTTTGTTTTAAGAGTGTTTTTTGCAATTCAACCAAAATGTCACACCGACAACGTTGCTTTATTGCTTGATCTCAGTGGAACTGCACAAGAGGAGATCTTACTTCCTATCCGTGTTGGCAAATTTGGTTTAGATCTTCTTCTTGTGACTTGTTTGAATGCCGTGTCATGAGAGGTCAGTACTAGCCTTCTTTCACATGATTGTGTAGTGTGCTTTCATATGTTGTGCTACTTGTACAGTTATGTGGCTTGATTTTAGTGAAGTTCACAAATGGACACAAGACTTCCAATCTGTATGTGCACCGTAATATCCCATTGAGGTAAGATAAGGATATTGCACAACTTTTGGGCTATATTTTGCCACTTTCATCAGATAATTAATGTTGTTGTTTAGTGCTATACTTCTGCTCCCTAATTGACATGCCAAATCTTATATTGAAGGTGATCCCATGTGACATGGGCCAAGGGGAAATTGACTGTGTAATTCTCCCACCATGAGGCTGCGGGTCCATCCAGTTGATGTCCAGCAAAGCGCACCTTCTAAGCATCTGTGCAACCTGTGGCGGTCAGCTGCCTTCCAATCTTGCGGAGCCAGTCATCAGCAACAATCAGCTCGGTGCTACTAGAGAACACCGGCGGATTTAAACCTTAGAAAGTGTGCTAAGTTTTCTACTGGAGGTGGTAGTGGGTTGTTGTTGTTGTTGTTGCCTTGGTTCTGGACTAGCAACTACATCAAGGCATTCTGCTGTCGGATCAACTGAGTGAGCTCCGGTTTGAAGGTGAATGTTGGGTCACGTCTTGGAGGCATCTGATAGGTTTAGAGGGGTGAGAATAGAATAGAGTGAGGTTTACAGATATATTTCACTACCCATATGCACATGAAACAAACACATTCATTCCACACAACTCAATTCAAACAAGATCATACAATCGATCTAAGCTACCGTTACAAAATCTCGCGGACTAATACTATATACATGTGAGAATTCTAATGATAATATGGTGGTCGACTAGAAATTTTGATCGGTGGAAGACTCCATGATATCTGCTCCAGCTTCGTCTTCATAATCATCATCGCTGTCTAGATCGGAGTCTATGTCACCTAGTATGATGTAATCCTCTAAACGAATGTCCAGTCTAGGTTCAGGATCCCCCATGAACATTCCTAGCTTCTTTTTCAGGTCTTCATTCTTCTCAAGTAGAAAAAAATTTCTTCTTCATATCCATCGCGTGTAGACTTGATTTCTTCCTCCATCTCCATGTTTCGGGTCATCGCCTTCTTCGAATCTATCATGTTGGCGCACACCTGGTTCTCGTAGCATCGAATGTGCTGGTTCAACTCCTGTATGTCGGCTGCAATAGATCTATCCTTCCTAGTGCGAATCATCTCCCATTGCTCATCTTGGCATCCACATATCTGGTAGATGGTGTCCTTAAGATCATTGTTGTACACCTCGCCTATGCGTCCAATGGCGATGTGGGCGACCATGCTCTTTCCTAGACTCCAGGTTGGGGCATCAAAGGAAAACTCGATGGGCTCGGTGACTGGCGTGAACGTCCTTCCTAGTACACGAACTTGAATCGTCCAGCGCTACTCTTCTGGTAAAGTGGCGGTGTAGGTCCCTGTGAAGCTTGGTATGCCGATGTTCAGGTACCTAGTGACTTCCTTCAAGTGTCGTCCGAAAGGGGTGTGATCATCCGGTTGAGTGAACTTGTTCCTTGGGTCCGCCATCTATAGAGTTGAAACGGAGAGGAGTCAGAAATGAGTAGAGAAGAGTATCATGTGGCTGTTCCTAGTTGTTGTAACACCCACGATGCGGCTATATCTCCCACGTGTCGGAGCACGACTTAGAGGCATAACCGCATACTAGGCATGTCGGGAAGAGGGGTAATCTTTACACATCCCAGGTACTGAATAAGAAATGGATAAAGAGTTGGCTTACAATCGCCACTTCACACAATACATAAGTATAGCATTACAACATCCAGAATAATCAAGGTCCGACTACGGAACCAAATAAAGAAAGACAACCCCTAATGCTAGATCTCCGATCGCCCCAACTGGGCTCCACTACTGATCGAAAGGAAACGAAACAACACAACGAACATGTTCTTCATTGAGCTCCCACTTGAGCTGGGTTGCGTCACCTGCACTGGTATCATCGGCATCTGCAACTGTTTTGGAAGTATCTGTGAGTCACGAGGACTCAGCAATCTCACACCCTCGCGATCAAGACTATTTAAGCTTAAGGGTAGGAAAAAGGTAGTGAGGTGGAGCTGCAGCAAGCACTATCATATATGGTGGCTAACTTACGCAAATGAGAGCGAGAAGAGAAGCAAAGCACGGTCATGAACTAGAAGTGATCCTGAAACTACTTACGTTGAAACATAACACGAGACCGTGTTCTCTTCTCGGACTCCGCCGAAAAAGACCGTCAAGGCTACACACACGGTTGATTCATTTTAAATTAAGTTAAGTGTCAGGTTTTCTACAACCAGATATTAACAAATTCCCATCTGCCCATAAACGCGGGCATGACTTTCGAAAGTACAAAACCCTGCAGGGGTGTCTGAACTTAGCCCATCACAAGCTCTCACGGTCAACGAAGGATATTCCTTCTCCCAGGATGACCCGATCAGATTCGGAATCCCGGTTACAAGACTTTTCGACAATGGTAAAACAAGACCAGTTAAGCCGCCCGATGTGCCGACAAATCCCAATAGGAGTCGCACGTATCTCGTTCCCGATGTGCCGTAGATGAGCGCTCTGTACAACTAAAACCAAACCTCGAGTTTCCCCGAGGTGGCGCTGCAAAGGACTCTAGTTTGGACCAACACTCAGAGGAGCACTGGCTCAGGGGTTTAAATAAAGATGACCCTTGAGTCTGTAGAACCCAAGGGAAAAAGGCTTAGGTGGCAAATGGTAAAACCAAGGTTGGGCCTTGTTGGAGGAGTTTTATTCAAAGCGAATTGTCAAGGGGTTCCCATAATAACCCAACTGCGTAAGGAACGCAAAATCAAGGAACATAACATCGGTATGACGGAAACTAGGGCGGCAAGAGTGGAACAAAACACCAGGAAAAAGGCCGAGCCTTCCACCCTTTACCAAGTATATAGATGCATTAATTAAAATAAGAGATATTGTGATATCCCAACATATCCATGTCCCAACAAGGAACAAACTTCATCTTCACCTGCAACTAACAACGCTATAAGAGGGGCTGAGCAAAGCGGTAACATAGCCAAACAACGGTTTGCTAGGAAAGGTGGGTTAGAGGCTTGACATGGCAATATGGGAGGCATGATATAGAAAGTGGTAGGTATCGCAGCATAGCAAAAGATCGAACAACTAGCAAGCAAAGATAGAAGTGATTTCGAGGGTATGGTCATCTTGCCTGCAAAGTTCCCCGAGTTGACGTAAGCTTGATCCTTGTAAGCGTACTCAATGTGTTCCTCCATCACGTACTTGTCTCCCGGCTCTACCCAAGGCAAGAACACAAGAAAAGGAAAACATAATAAACCATGGTGCAATGCGCAAGCAACATGATGCAAAACATGGCATGATATGCGGGATGTGATATGCAATGCATATGTGAGCTCCAGAAGGAAAGGATTGAATGAGGCCTCAACTTGGCAAACCAAGAGTGCCGCTGGAAAGATGAGTTGATTTCGGTCGAAGTCGATATAAAGATCACCGGAATCGATGCACGGTTTGCAAATGGCAGGCAAAACAAGAATGGCACAATTCTGCGATTAATAGCACGATGCCAACTAGAATGCAACAAGAAACTAAGCTACTGCACTCCAACATAGCAACAAAGCACATGGCAGTGATCTAATCAAGATGCTTGACAAAATATGAACACTGATCTAGGGCTAAATCACACAATAGCAGGTTCAAACAAGCATGGCAAAAGTGCAAAAGATATCAGCATCACAGACTTAGTGAAAATACTAACATGCCAGAAATTAACGTCAGGAAGCAATGTTTAGAGCAAGCTAACAACATGCTACAGGAACATAACATAGCAAACAAATGCATGGCTCGAATATACTAAAACATATAACAAAAGTGCCTTACTGACCATAAGCCAAAAAGGATCAGAAGATATGATGGCATCCATGTAAACATAGCAAGTTTCGTTAACAGATTGAGACATAGCAGAAAATTGGACATGGCATAAACAGAGTTATGAAGGCATGTTTGCGAGCTCGATGCACTCAACACAAGGCATTGCATGACAAACTAAGCATACTACCAGCAAGAAGACATGATCAAGAAGCTAACCATGGAAAGAACAATCTCATAACATGCATGGATCAACTACAACAACCTTGGCAAAATTGATTAACACGTAAACATTCTGCCAGGAACATTTTATAGCAAAAGTAGAGCAAGATTGAGTCATGCTACGGTACTCCATAAATGCAAACAGGGACATGGATTGATAGAGCACAACCATATGCCCAAAACATCCTTACTGAACATACTGAAAAGAAGCATGGATCTCTCTGTAGCAACATGAACACATGGCATAAAGATAACAACAGAGCAAAGACTTAGTGAAATTCTAAGTCTCTGAAATCAGCAATATTACGAGAGCTACTTTGCATGCATGTAATAGCCACCACATTGATCACAAAAATACATGGCATACACCCCTGTAAAGATGGCATGGCATAGCCCAAAACACATGTAGAGCTCATAGCCATATGCAGCACACAATAATCATGGTAAAAATGACAAATACTCATACTCTGCTAAGAAACAGGAACTTACATTTTATAGCACTCTTGCATCAACAATTTGGACATCAATATGGACTCAACCAAGCATGGTCCAATGGAACAAAATGAAGAGGACATCCAGACGAACATTTTGGTATATGGCACGCTCAAAACAGAGCTACGATGACGGAGTTATGGCATGATGAAAAATTCTTGAAAAAGTAACAGAAAAGGACTTGAGAGAGAATTCAAAGTCACCCTAGGGTTCCAGATCCAGATCAGCACGCGGACCGAGGATGGTCGTTGTCTTCGCTGGAGTTGCGGTTCTCACCGGAGCACTTCGCCGGAGTAGGTCGAAGGAGGCAGGGGAGTCGATGGAGGGGCGGGCCCGGACCGGATCGGACCGGATTCGGCCGGTGGGGAGGCGGATCAGCGGTGGGGCGAGGTCCGGCGGGCGATGCGAAGCTCGGCGGGGCGGTGAGGTGAGTAGCAGGTGGCGGCGAGGTGGACGTCGAGGCGGCAAGGAAGTCGACAGCCGCGGCGAACGGGCTCCGCGGCGGGAGGCGCGGCAGAGCAGCTCGGGCTCGGACGGGGTGCCGGGCGACATCGGCGTCGGAGCCACGGCAGGGAGCGGGTGGCGAGCGGCCGGCGTTGGAGGCAGCACGGCGAGGGCGGCGGCGACACACGGCGGCCGGCGGGGGCGACGCGGGCGGCGAGCGGCCGGCGGTGGAGGCGGCGCGGCGAGGGCGGCGGCGATGCATGGCGGACAGCGGGGCGCGGGCGCGTACGGGCCGGGCGGCGGCGTGCACGGGCTCGCGCGGGCCCCGGATGGGCTCCGCGGGCCGCGACAGTGGTGGCGGCGCGCGGGACGGGTGGTGGCACCGGATTGGGCAGGGGCGACGTCGGACATGTTCGGCCGCCGGGCGGACATGTCCGGCGGCGCGGGGAAGATGGATCTAGGGTTAGACAGCGCGAATTTGAGAGGGAAGGTCTATTTATAGGTAGAGGGAGCTAGGAGAGTCCAACTGGAGTGCGGTTTTCAGCCACGCGATCGTGATCAAACACCCGAGAGGATGGAGGGGTTTTGGATGGGTTTTGGGCCACATTGAAGGGGTGTTCGGCTGCAGCACACACGAGGCCTTTACGGTTCCCCAGTTAGCCGTTGGAGTATCAAACGGACTCCAAATGGCACGAAACTTGACAGGCGGTCTACCGGTAGTGTACCAAGGCGGCTTGGCAAATCTTGGTCCATTTCAAGATAGTTTAACACCCGCTCACAAAAAGAGGCAAAAGGAGGGCGCCGGAGGACGTAGGAGCGCCAGATTGCAAAACAGACAACGGGCAAAATGCTCAGATGCATGAGACGAATACGTATGCAAATGCGATGCACATGATGACAGGATATGAAATGCATGACACGCAAACAAAAGACAAGGCAACAACAGCGAATAACTGGAAGACACCTGGTGAAACGGTCTTGGGGCATTACAGTTGTCGCGTTCTAAAGCAGCGTGTGCTCTGATACCATCTTGTAGCGACCCGATCCCAATGGACCATAGTCTCTATACTTAAGTGTCATCCCTGGATCGTTATTTTTGACGCACACAATAATCGAGGATTTATTGCAGAGTTCAATCACACACTTATTACATTGAGTGTCTCAAACGGAGAACTTATTATAATAATATGGCTGATGGCTATCTAAAATAGATAACTGCGGAAGTTTCAAAAATAAACGAGTCCATCCAACTCCACGGCAAAACTGAGTGCATGACAACAACCTATCTCACCTTACTCTTCGCCTAAAAATTCTGCAACATGATACGTTGCAGCCGTGTAGGTCAGCACATGGAATATGCTCGCAAGATAACACAATAGAGCAATGAACAAATAACAGCTATCACTACATGCATATTTGGCTGGTGGAGGCTCTACGGTTATCATTTGCATAAAGCTAGTTTTTCCCTACAATAAAGGAATAAATTTTATTTAACTACAAATTTTATGACATAATTGAGAAGGTTCCTCCAACTCAATCCCAAAATAATAATTATAACCCAATAGTTTCACTAAATAAACTGATGAGATCAAATAAATAATTCAAGTACCAGATACTCAAGATGTCCATGACGGGGGACACGGCTAACCATGATTAGTTTATACACTCTGCAGAGGTTTGTGCACTTTTCCCACCAGACTCGACCGCATCCATGATCGGAAGATCGAGACATGGTCTTTCTGAAGCATTAACTCTTTATTGTGGGTACACAGTACCACCTACTTCCCTTACATCTGCTAGCCTAATGGCTTGTGGCTGCACACAGAAGTTTCTAGCATGAATAATCTTATGATCCATTTGAGCCTAGATGGTAAACCATAGGATGATCACACGGGTACTTCGGGATATCCTAGGACAACACTGGATTGATCCAGGTGCCCACCACCAATCCACCCAGGAAGGATAATAACTCTCACTTAGTTAATAATAACGTAGTAACTCCCGGGGTTTGAATATGAGACAATGGGTTCCTACCTCATCAACTACTTACCAATACCCACATGTTATCACATCCTAGTTATGCAGTGTTTCAGGGTTGAAACTAATGCATAAAAACTGGGTAATAAAGGGATATGATCAATGTGTTACTTGCCTTGCTGACAATCGGAAAACCCTAGAGATTCGTAGTAGCAAGCCTCGCACTCCGGAAACTCTATCGTGAACAAACAGTAGCATACATAAGCACTCAAGCGTAAGATGCAAATGTAAACCAAAAGAAAAATATCTAAACTGAAAGTTCAAGTGAAGAGGTTCAATATGCAAAAAGAATCAATCGAATCAGATTTACGAAACTCAAACTACAATTAGAAAAAGTACAAACTCAAATCTGCTTGAAAGAAAATTTTAAATTTTCAAAATCATGTTCAAGTTGATTATCTGGAAAGAGGGGAACAAGACGAAGATTTTGGCGTAGGTTTCATTGGATTTGGATAACCGAGCAAAAAGTAGTGAAGGTTTGAAGAATAGGAACTAATTTGCGAAGAAAGTAATTATAGATAGGTCCCCGGTCGAAAACAAAATTAAAAAGAAAATTTGTCGGATGAATGTTCGCTAATAAAAACTAGCAAACGAATTCGTTCATTAACAGATCTAAACCAGTGAACACTCGCTAATTAACAAAAACTAAAAAACCGATCTAAAAGAAAAACGAAACTTAAAAAAACGGGTAGGTCTTTTACCGTTCTTACCGGTTCAGAAAGACGAACTGGCGGCGAGGAGAAATGGCAGCGGCGGGAGGCGGCGCGGCGCGGCGTGGGCAGCAGCGCGGGCGGCCGGGCGACTCGAGGCAGGCTGCAGCGAGCGGCACGGGCGGCGGGCTGGTGGTGCAACGGCGGAGAGGGAGGGAGCGACGCATATAAAGGGGGAGGGGGATGTCCGACTTGGCCAAATTGCCAAGCGGCGACAGCGGGCGGCTCCCGGACTACTGCCGGAGTCCGACTCGTGCGCAGGGAGGGCGGCGGCGGTTGCGGGCCGGCTGGGCTTTGTCCCAGTCGGTCAAAGGGAATTTAAAAAAATATATTATTTCACCAAACGGAAAAAAATCCAAGATAAAATAAATAAAAATTTCATAGTCCCAAAAACATTTTTATGGGCTAAAATGCAAATTTTAAAAATGCAAATTTTCCCTAATTTAACCGAATAAAATCTCAAATAAAAGTCAAATAAAATATATATTCGTATTAAAAATTCAATTTCCATTATTTCCAGTGTTTTGAAGAAGTCATATTATGTTCTCTCATTATTTTATTTATTTTACAATAATTGGAAAAATAATTTAAAAAAATCACTTTGATCCAACTTACCAATTTTTAATACACCAGTCGATCATCTCTGAACTTAGCTGGCGAAACTGAATTTAACTGTCGAAACTGAGCTTAACTGTCGAAACTGAATTTTGCTGTCGAAACTAAATTTTACTGTTGAAACTGAATGCACTAGTAGCAGAAAAGCAGCAGTAGGAGCGCCTGCGAGAGCCGGGGCAGCTGGTCATGTAGCAGCATCAGGTGAGGCTACCCTGAGCCGCCAACCACCACCGGCCAAACAGCCACCCCCGCCGCCCGCGGCCGGCGGTGCGCCGCCGCGCCCGCCCCGAAACCATTCCCCACCATCGGTCCGCTGCCACCCCGGCCATTCCTCTAGGCCCCCCGTGCCAAGTTTTTTCTCCGTCGATCCCGACACCACCGCCGGCGACCACCGCCCCCACCCTGAACCCTAAGATAGATAGTGGGGAACCTCTCCGGGGAGCCCCCCTCCCCGCTGTGGCTGGTTCTTCCATAACTCCGGCAAGCCCCCCTCCACCCCCTGAAAATTGGCTGACCCAAAAGTCGATTCAGTCGACTAAAGTGTAGCTAAATCGGAGCAGCATCACAAGAAAGGGCAAGAGCGAGAGCAGCAGCGTGAGCAATAGCAAGAGCAGACCAAGCAGGGGGCTGAGAGCAAGAGTCGAGCAGCAGTGCAAGCGAGAGCTAAAGCAGCAGCTCCCCTACTGACGTGGAAGTCGCCGCCGAGGGAGCGACGCCGGGGAGGAAGTGGCCGGCGATGCCGCCGTGGATGGAGCCGCATCATGTTGGCTCGGGACCGAGCGCCGACAACACGATGAGATCGAATCAAGAAGAAAATGCGGCGATTAGTGTACAACATCTTTGGTGGCGCCGATTAGGCCTCAGCTTCATCCGAGGAAACGGTGATGATGATGCTCTTTCGGTGGTGCAGGTGAAGATGGCGGTGTGGGAATGGAGGTGGCTCAAAAGACGAGGGGAACATTGGGGCAACTCCTTGGAGGTGGAGGACGGGGTGGCTTAACCAGCAGGACAATGAGATCGACGATGGATCCTCATCCAGTACGGTGGATGAGGGACGTTGTGGTGTTGTTGTGGATGATGTCACCGCGGAAGACGCTCCTGCTGGGTGGCGGCCGGAGGAGGGTGTGGGGCTTTGCGGGTTTTTGCGGCCTTGGTGTATGAATGGGTGGGTTGATGGGATGGGAGTTGGGAACCATGGCTTAGGGACATGCTTGTTTGAAATGTGGGGTAAGTTACGGAAGCACCCCCACCGATTTGTGCTAGGAAGTTCTTTCGGTTCGCGGGTATCACAGGCATTTCGCATGTTAGGATTTCGCAGGAGGTTGGAGTTTTTACACGCGTTGTTATTTTGGTGTAGCAAGGTGCGTGTTGAGATGGAGGGAGTTTTCGGAGCACAATGAGACAAAGAAGTATCTTAAATATTTTGGGGTAACAAGGCACGGGTTGAAATTTCCGGACAAGCCTAACATGTACTGTACCAAATCAATTCGCACTACCGTCGACGAAAGCACAAAAAGAAATCAATTCGCACCACACAAGAGAGTCTAGTCCCGTGTACTGTTCCAAATCAATTCGGACTACAAACGCCATTCAAAACTTTGAATTATGTTATGTTCAATTAAAATATTTCGCTACGTGTATAATGCCTGCAACCTCCTACTCAAATGAAAGTTTTAGTTAATTCCAAACATATATACTACCGCTTCAATATGAACTAAATTCGAATTTGTTTCTCTATTTGAATAAGATCTGCAATAATGATTGTTGTGAATTCAAACAATTTGAATTTGTTTATCTATTTTAATAAGATTTACAATCATCATTATTGTCAAGTTAAACCATTGTTTGTGTATTATCTTCACATCACACCACATGATTACTGTCGAGTTAGATATGAACTATATGTACTATATGAACTCGAACTCGATTTTTAGAATCCACTTTATGTTGATTTCAAATCACGGTACATTTCAAGCTCTAGGTAGATCTTCATAATCTAAACCATTTCTCATATGTATAATGTGTTTATCACATAATGTATGGTGCCCCGCCCCTACTCCTACAAGTATTTTGATGCGAGTTGCAAATGCGACACATTATCACAAATTCAAATAAAATGTGAGATTGTTCGATATATAGTATTGTTTAGATTGTTTGATATTTAGTTATAAGTTGCAAATGCCACACATTATCACAAATTCAAATAAAATGCGAGATTGTTCAATGTATAGTATGGTTTAGATTGTTCGACATTTAGCTGTGAGTTGCAAATGCCATGCATTATCACGTTATGGTATAACATGTGCAAAACCACAGCACGTGTATCACCGCTATAGTCATGCATGCATATGTTTATAACACTATGATCTCCTATTCAAATATATGAATCCACTTTTATATCAAATTATCATTTTTAGTCTCTTACGCCCACACAATCCTCTAAACTCTGTAGCTAGCACTAACTTTCACTCGTGCATGCACATGCCCTCCTCGCCCTCCCCTCCATCAGCATTCTATCCATCGCGCATATTCTTTTTTAGGTCGTTCTCCCACAGTCTCCACAACTCCTTTCCGACACACACCGATCGATAAACCTCTCCAGCGTTGTCTGCCTACAACATACACACGCACCTTCCATCTCCTCCTTTATTTGTCGATGCCTCGTGTCTCTCATATGGTACCACACATGTGTAAACTCTGGCCCCTATTTTCATCGATCTCACAATCACACACTCCTCCCCCTATCTAGCTAGTAGCTCGGCATCTCACACAACCTCCTAGCTCCATTCTCTCTGTCTATCTGTCTCGCTAGGCCTTATTTGCCTCTAACAAATGGATGTACACCGACCGATCTACCTCATTAGTTATGTTTCCCCCTTCCTTCGACAAACAACAATTGATCTACCGATCTAGTTAGGTTTGGTTACCAAACACATGGTTCCCCTTCATCATCTATACATGCATCCTGACACATCTATCACGCACAGGCACACACAGAAACACATCCCCACTCTTATTGAAAATATTGCAGTTCTACCCTCAGTTTGTCTAGTAGGCCTCTTCCACCATCTTCGAGAAGCAACTCCATCACCCATCAAGCACTCTACCCCGCCCCCTCTCTCTCTTTCCTCTCTGTCTCTCTCTCTCCCTATCCAACCTATTTCCCGTCCTTCAGTTATGTATGGATGTCAACTGATCTCCCTCACGACATAGTTGGGTCTCTCCTTCTCAACACATATATGAGTCGTTCTACCTCTCTAGTTAGGTCCCTGCTGAGGGAGTCCTGGATTAGGGGGTCCCCGGACAGCCGAACTATATACTTTGGCCAGAATGTTGGACTATGAAGATACAAGATTGAAGACATCGTCCCGTGTCCGTATGGGACTCTTCTTTGCATGGAAGGCAAGTTTGGAGATTCGGATATGTAGATCTCCTCCCTTGTAACCGACTCTGTGTAACCCTCGCTCCCTCCGGTGTCTATATAAACTGGAGGGTTTAGTCCGTAGGACAACAACAATCATACCATAGGCTAGCTTCTAGGGTTTAGCCTCTCTAATCTCATGGTAGATCAACTCTTGTAATACTCATATCATCAAGATCAATCAAGCAGGAAGTAGGGTATTACCTCCATCGAGAGGGCCCAAACCTGGGTAAACATTGTGTCCCCGCCTCCTGTTACCATCCGCCTTAGACGCACAGTTCGGGACCCCCTACCGGAGATCTGCCGGTTTTGACACCGATATTGGTGCTTTCATTCAGAGTTCCACTATGCCGTCACAATCACGGCTTGATGGCTCCTTCGATCATCGGCAACGATGCGATCTAGGGTGAGGTTTTCCTGCTCGCACAAATCTTCGTATTCGGCGGCTTTGTACTGCGGGCCAACTCGCTTGGCCATCTGGAGCAGATCGAGAGCTACGCCCCTCGCCATCAGGTCAGGTTTGGAAGCATGAACTATAACGCCGACATTCGCGGAGACTTGATCTTCGACGGATTCGAACCCATGTCAGGTACTGACTTCACCTCCTATGACACCTGTGTTGCCGGACACTGGGATTCGTCCCCGGCCACAGAATCCGAACCACTCGCGCCCGTGCCCATCCAATTTGATTGGGCACCGATCATGGAGTTCACCTCCACGGATATCTTTCAGCACTCGCCCCTAGGCGACGTGCTAAACTCATTACGGTCTCTATCCTTATCAGGAGACCCTTGGCCGAACTATGTCTGGCTCGAGTGGGAAGCGGACGGCGAAGAAATTTGTTCCCCACCCACCACCCACTTAATAGCCACTGTCGACGATCTAACCGACATGCTCGACTTTGACTCCGAAGACGTCGACAGTATGGACGACGATGCGGGAGACGAACAGGAACCACCGCCCACAGGGCGCTGGACTGCCACCTCATTGTATGATATATACATGCTGGACACCCCCAAATAAAGCGATGGCAACAAGGCAACGGAGGATAATCCCCCTAAGAAGCAAACCAAGAACTGGCGTCATCGGCGCCACTCTAATCCCCGCCATAGCAAAAACAGTGATACCGGCACAGGAGACAATAACGCCGCAAATAGTGCCGAAGATGAAGACAATCCCCTCCAACCAGGCTTTGAGCAGGAGGATGGGCAAGCTAGCCCCAAGGAACATGCATCAGACGGAGAATCAGAGGTTGACAATTACATGCCTCTCTCTGAAGACGAGGCGAGCCTCCGCGATGAAGAATTTATCGTGCCTGAGGATCCCGTCGAACATGAGCGCTTTAAGTGTCGGCTTATTGCCACAGCAAAAAGCCTGAAGAAAAAGCTACAACAGCTTCAAGCTGAGCAAGATCTGCTAGCGGATAGATGGACTGAGGTCCTGGCATCCGAGGAACACGAACTCGAGTGCCCAATCAAAAGTTTCCCAAAGCGCAGGTTGCTACCCCAGCTTGATGAGTAAGCATTAAAGCCTATGCTTCCAGCGTATGATGCGGCAGACCGGCCACCTCGTGGCCAAGACAAAGTGGCGTATAAGCCCGAAGTCTAGCCCGCACCCCGTCGCTAGTCAAACAAGAATAGCAAAGCCCGGAGAAACATGCAGGACCTGCGATACATATTGGAAAACACAGCAGGACACAAAAGAACGATCTTCGGATCACGAGGGCGCGCCCCAACACATGACGACGACCATCATAACGGATATACCAAAAGCAAATCCGGCCGGGCTGAACACAGCAGACAAGACTCGTACGAACTGCGTCATGACATAGCCCAGCACAGAGGCGCCGCACACCCCCTATGCTTCACTGACGAAGTAATGGATAATGAATTCCCGGAAGGGTTTAAACCTGTGAATATTGAATCATACGATGGTACTACTGACCCTGCCGTATGGATAGAGGATTTCTTCCTCCACATTCACATGGCCCGCGGGGATGATCTACATGCCATCAAGTACCTCCCGTTAAAACTCAAAGTACCAGCTCGGCATTGGCTAAATAGCTTGCCAGCAAACTCCATCGGTAGTTGGGAGAACCTGGCAGACGCATTCCTGGACAACTTCTAGGGCACTTATGTGCGACCACCGGATGCTGATGATTTAAGTCACATAACACAACAGCCCGGAGAGTTAGCCAGGAAATTTTGGACTCGGTTCCTAACCAAAAAGAACCAAATTGTGGACTGTCCGGATGCCGAAGCCCTAGCGGCCTTTAAACATAACATCTGTGACGAGTGGCTCGCCAGACATCTCGGCCAAGAGAAGCCAAAGTCCATGGCAGCCCTCACAACACTCATGACCCGCTTCTGCGCGGGCGAGGATAGCTGGTTGGCTCGTAGCAACAACACATAAAGAGACCCTGGCACATCGGAGGCCAGAGACAGCAATGACAAGCCACGTCGCAACAGATACAAGCTCCGCAACAACGACGATAATGCCGAAGACACGACAGTCAATGCCGTTTAGTGGCTCTAAATCCGGTCAGCGGAAAAAGCCGTTCAAAAGAAACAATCCGGGCCCGTCCAGTTTGGACCGCTTAGTCGACCGCTCGTGTCAAATTCACGGC
The DNA here is from genome assembly GCF_003073215.2 of Triticum urartu. Taxonomy (NCBI): domain Eukaryota; kingdom Viridiplantae; phylum Streptophyta; class Magnoliopsida; order Poales; family Poaceae; genus Triticum; species Triticum urartu. The sequence continues at coordinate 269,710,874 of NC_053025.1, forward strand.
ATCCCCGGTAAGGCAGCCAACCACACAAACAGAGAATGCTGGGTGTTCAAACTGGCCGGCAAGTTGAATGCCGAAAGCAAGGAAAAGTGGCTGCATAGCGACGACGAGGAGGAGCCCCGGCCGCCGAACACAGGAGGACAGAAGAAATTTCCTCCCCAAGTGAAAATGGTGAACATGATATACGCAACCCATATCCCCAAGCGGGAACAGAAGCGTGCACTCAGGGACGTCTACGCGATGGAGCCAGTCGCCCCAACGTTCAACCCATGGCCTTCTTGTCCGATCACTTTTGATTGCAGGGACCACCCCACTAGTATCCGTCATGGCGGTTCTGCCGCATTGGTCCTCGATGCTATCATTAATGGATTCCACCTCACTCGAGTCCTTATGGACGGTGGCAGCAGCCTGAACCTGCTTTGTCAGGATACGGTGCGCAAAATGTGTATCAACCCTTTGAGAATCAAACCCACAAAAACCACCTTCAAAGGTGTCATACCAGGTGTAGAGGCCTGTTGCACGGGCTCAATCACACTGGAAGTGGTCTTTGGATCTCCGGATAACTTCCGAAGTGAAGAGTTAATCTTCGATATTGTCCCCTTCCGCAATGGCTATCACACACTACTCGGACGAACCACATTTGCTAGATTCAATGCGGTACCTCATTATGCATACCTCAAGCTCAAAATGCCTGGACCTCATCAGGTTATAACAGTTAACGGAAACACAGAACGCTCGCTCTGCACGGAGGAGCACACTGCGGCCCTTGTAGCAGAAATGCAAAGCAGCCTTTTGAGGCAAACTGCCAATTCGGCGACAAGGTCCACAGACACATTCAAGCGAGTCTGGAATAACTTGCAACAGAATCGCCAGGCGCTTTCAGAGCTCGCCTAGCAATTCGGCCTCCGTCCTAGTCCCAGTCAAGCGACGAAATTTACGCCGCGCGTAGATAACTACGCACTAAAGATACCATGGGTATAGGCGGAAGCACGGCTATGGCACGTCCCACAATGCGGTTCAACCGCCTCAGGACTAGTATATCTTTATCATTTTCTTCCTTTCAGGACCCTATCCTCTGGAGGCCCTCTCCGATAGCTAGATCATCAGACCCATTAAGGGAGGGAAGCACCAAGGAAGCAAGAAGCTTTGACGTACAAGGGAATACCCAGGTGGTTTCTCATACCGATCATTATACCTGTTTTACATACCCACACGCAGCTCGCCCTTGGATCGGACATGTCAGATAGTGCTATTTTTTCTTATTGTACTACTTACACACACATGCTTTGACATATCCTATAAATAACAATGCACAACCTTTTTTCTCTTTTCCTTGTTTGTCTATTCATGACAAGTTGCTCCTGTACATTCTGGTACGTTTAGTACGCCAGGGGCTTTAGTGTACCCCATAACACGGCAAGAAAAGTCTGAACACTTTCGATAGTGCGGCACCCCGAACTTATAGCATTATATGCATCAGCTCCGAATCATGTCTTGGGTTAATAGTTGGGTTTGCCCGGCTCCCATGCTTTGGTGCCTTAGGTTCCGCTATATCGGCTAAGGTAGCACTGGGAGAACTACTGCGACTGTGTCCCGTTCTTCCGGACGAGCACCTCAGTAGAGAAAGCCAAAAAATGACTTTCATGATGCGGTGATAGCTGGTCGCTGTTCGAGAGGTCCCAAATCCCTAAAGATTTTTTTCTGCTTCAGGCGAGGAGTCGGTCTAGTCCAATTTAGGCGTTCATAACGCCCCAAGTTCGGCCTTCCGAATAATAGGGGCTTCGCCAAAATTTAAAATTGTAGACTTCTATGGCTAAGTGAGAGCGATAAAGCTTATAGTCTGATTGCCTGGTTCGTTGTGCTGAGCACCTCCTTCGAAGGACCCAAAACTGGGATAAAGAGTGATCAGATTTATCCCAAACACCTTAGTACTAGCTACATGGGGGCAAAGCCGACGACTGGCCAACTCTTAGATTTTATAAACGGCCACATAGAATGTAATATTTTAAATCAATAAGCGTTATATAGCGCAAACGAACCCGTTTTCATATTACAGGATCACATGAGTACATTCATTCAAATATTACATCCTTAGAACATGCCTCCGCCACAAGGCGGGCACCCTTTAGGACGCTGTCATAATAATTTTCAGGGCGGTGATGCTCCTTGCCCTCCGGCGGCCCCTCCTTCACCAACTTCTCGGCGTCCATCTTCGCCCATGGCACTTTCGCTCGGGCAAAAGCCCTGCGCGCACCCTCAATGCAGACGGACCGCTTTATGACTTCAAGCCATGGGCAAGCATTGACAAGCCGCCTCACCAGGACGAAGTAGCTGCCAGGCAGGGGCTCGCCAGGTTACACCCAGACTATGAGGCCCTTGATGGCCTGTTCGGCCGCCTTGTGGAGCTCGACCAATTGCTTCAACTGGTCGCTCAAGGGAATCGGATGTTTGGTCCCAGTATACTGAGACCAGAACAAATTCCGCATCACCGGACACACTGCGGGGAAGATCTGCGAACGCTCCTGGAGAGCTCCGAACTCGGGTAAGTAAAAGGAAAGTTTCCTTCACATGCTTGCTTGACATAATGAATTCCTTACCCGCCGCTATCTTCTGGACCGCCTGAAGCTCTTGGAGGGCCTTGTGGGCTTCAGCCTTGGCATTTTTTGCGTTCTCAAGGGCCTTCGCAAGCTCAGACCCTTGCGTCTTAGAGTCACGCTCTAAGGACTCGTATTTTTTGACGAAATCCTGGAGCTCTTGCTGCACCTCGCCGACTCGAGCTTCTTGCTTCTCATGCTCGGTGCGCTCCTTGGCCGCTTTGTCTTCGGCCTCGTACATCGCCTCCTTCAGGGCCGCCACTTCGGTCGTGGTTCCTAGAAAAATTCACGATGATCCTGTGACTTAACAACCACATTCCTTTTTATTCCTTATCAATATACGAACGGATATTACTTACCTTTGTTCTCTTCGAGCTGCTCTTGCTAAGGCCGAGCTCTTTTTCGGACCGCTCAAGGTCCCGCTTCAGTGCGGAGATCTCCGCAGTGCAGGCGGCAGCGGCCAACAGTGAAGCCTGCTTATTCACATAAGACACATTCTGATTAGACTCCTGTGATTATTATTTGATCCTCTGTTAGGCCTTTCTTTGCAAACGCCAAACGGAGCATCAGGGGCTACTGTCTATGCTATAGCATTTTCTTATAAATTGATTACTTACCTCAAAGCCTGTTAAGAGGCTGGCACAGGCTTCAGTCAGTCCGCTTTTAGCGGACTGAACCTTCTCTACCACCGCACTCATGATAGTGCGGCGCTCTTCATCAATGGAAGCGCCATGAAGCGCTTCCAGCAGGTTGTCCGGTGCCTCTGGATGGACAGAGGCCATCAGCACAGACGGCTCGCCCCCCTTTCTGAGGGGTCGCCTGACAGAGTCCGGAACCAAGGGTGGTTCCGGCGCAGTATTCGGCCGGGGGCCGGACTTGCTGCCCCATCCTTAGGGCCCATGGGAGCCTTGCCTCCCATGCGTCCAACGTCTAGGAGGTCGCCATTGGGCGCCACCAGAACTACCTTCCATTGGCTTGGTGCCCTTCGGGACCACACCTCGGCGTCGTCCGTAGGGCGGGGGGAGGAGGCGGTCGGGAGTGAATCCTTGGGTGGGCTCCATGATCATGTTTGGCATGATAAGAAACAATGAAACGAAATATACCAGAACTGTTATGGTATGCGGATACTTATGATTTCGCCAGGGCCTTGTCCCTGGGCAACCACTCCTCGTCATTGAACGTGGCCGTGGTGGAACGGTTCGGAAGGAGGGATCTTCCCTTCTTGGACCCTTCGGCCTCCCCGGATGGGGAGGCCTTCCTTTTCTTTCCCCCACCCGGCTGGATGGGGAGAATTTTCCTCTTCCTCCTCCTCGTCTTCGTGAGAGGAGGGCGTCTCGGTGTTATCGGACGACGATTCCGATACAACCTTGCGCTGGAGACCTTTCCTGGTCCCCGCGGCCTTCTTCTTGGCCTTCTTCTCCGGCGCCTCATAGGGCGCCGGAACCAGCATCTCCATCAGGAGAGTACTTGCTGGATCTTCGGGCAGCGGGGCCGGACAGTCGATCCGCTCTGCTGTCGCGACCCATTCCTGTCAAAAAATGTGGAGGCTCAGATCCCTCAAATAATTATACTATGGAGAGAAACACCTTATGAGATATAAGGAGCTTACCGGATTAGCAGGGTGCTTTGCGCTGAGTCTGCGGTCCTTGGTAAGGGGAGGAGGAACCACGGCAGACTTGAACAGCACCCTCCAGATGTCCTGGTGCATCGTGTCGAAGAGCTCTCGCAGCGTCTGGTGATTTGCCAAGTCGAACTCCCACATATTGAATGCCTGTCTTTGACACGGGAGAATCCGGCGGAAGAGCATGACCTGGACCACGTTGACAAGCTTGATTTTCTTGCTTATCATGTTTTTAACGCAGTTCTGGAGTCCGGTCAGCTCCACCGATGAACCCCAAGATAAGCCCTTCTCTTTCTAGAAGGTGAGCCGCATGGGGATGCCGGATTGGAATTCGGGGGGCGCCGCCCAGTTGATTTTGTGCCAGGTGACGTAGAACCACCCCGATTGCCACCCCTTTACGGTCTGCACATAGGAGCCTTCGAGCCAGGTGACGTTGGGCATTTTGCCCACCATGGCGCTTCCGCACTCCGCTTGCTGGCCGACCACCACCTTCGGTTTAACATTGAAGGTCTTCAGCCACATGCTGAAGTGGGGCTTGATGCGGAGGAAGGCCTCGCACACGATAATAAACACCGAGATGTTGAGGATGAAATTGGGGGCCAGATCATGGAAGTGCAGCCCGTAGTAGAACACGAGGCCGCGAACGAATGGGTGGAGGGGAAATCCCAGCCCGCGGACGAAATGGGTAAGGAATACAACCCTTTCGTGGGGCTCGGGGGTAGGAACGATCTGCCCCGCGCCTGGGAGCCGGTGCGCAATATCTGCGGCCAGGTATCCGGCTTCCCGGAGCTTCGTGATGTTCTCCTCCATGATGGAGGAGGCCATCCACTTGCCTCCCGCTCCGGACATGTTCGGAGTGTTTTTGCGGAGAAAGATGCGAACTTGGGCGCTGGAGCTCGAGTGCGCGAGAATGGATGGGCAGGGAGGAAGAAGGCGTGGGTAAAAAAGAGGACTCCTTATCCCTTTATAAGGGCCGTAGTAACTGCGTGCCTCCCCACTTGCCTGGTAAAATTGGCTTATTCCCCGATCGTCGTGATTGATGGCGCGGTTGGGTTACCCACACCCGTATTGATGACAATCCTATGATAAGGGGACAATATCTCTGCTTCGACAAGACGTGCTAAGAAAACCGCCTCGCAATATGTGTGAAGTAAATGGTTGAAAAAAACGGTTCGAATAATAACCGGAGCCATGGCGTGATGTCACGTTAGGAAAAGTTGTTAGCAGACCAGGTTTGTGGAAATATTATACTCTCTACGGTGGTATGTGGAATTTGTTTTGCAGAGTCGGACACTATCCTCGTGTTCAAAATCTGCTATGGAGTATTCGGGGGAGGAACCCGCCTTGCAATGCCGAAGACAATCTGTGCGCCAGACTCGTCGTCATTGAAGCATGGTTCAGGGGCTACTGAGGGAGTCCTGGATTAGGGGGTCCTCGGACAGCCGGACTATATACTTTGGCCGGACTGTTGGACTATGAAGATACAAGATTGAATACTTCCTCCTGTGTCCGGATGGGACTCTCCTTTGCGTGGAAGACAAGCTTGGCTATTCGGATATGTAGATCTCCTCCCTTGTAACCGACTCTGTGTAACCCTAGCTCCCTCCGGTGTCTATATAAACTGGAGGGTTTAGTCCGTAGGATAACAACAATCATACCATAGGCTAGCTTCTAGGGTTTAGCCTCTCCGATCTCGTGGTAGATCAACTCTTGTAATACTCATATCATCAAGAACAATCAAGCAGGAAGTAGGGTATTACCTCCATTGAGAGGGCCCGAACATGGGTAAACATTGTGTCCCCCGCCTCCCGTTACCATCCGCGTTAGACGCACAGTTCGGGACCCCCTACCCGAGATCTCCCGATTTTGACACTGACACTTGCCTCCCCCCTCCTCCCCCACACACACTGATACATCGAGCACTCTAGTCATGTCTCCCTGCCACAAACAAACTTACCATGTGCCCTCCGACGTTTCGGTAGGTTACTCGCCCTATATCTTTGACTAGCACACACACAATTTCGATGGCTCTCTTCATCAATCTCGCACCCACCCACTTGATCCCCTCTTCGACTCTATCGATATCTATGACCCCTCCCTCTCTTCTCATGGATCACCCCCTCTATATATGATATCGATAGCCCTCTATTTCACACACATTGCATGTGTCAAATTTTTTATGTGTCACGCACACACACACCATCTATCTAGGTTTGTATCTCTCTCATACACACCCACGTAGGTGGGGGATGTGCACGAAGAGAAGAGGTCCACGCATGGCGCATGTACTCCCATCTCTTTCGCAACCACACCCGCGCGGGTACACGGTGGAGCTCATTTCTGTACGAAAAGGCAACCCACATGGTAATTTGACATGTGTACTGGTTGTCCACTTGATGGTGGATCGTCTACCACGGGTGAACAAACAAATTGGGACTTGACGCATTATGCTAAAAAAGTGGCAAACCATGTGGGGCCTACCTTAGAGGAAATGCTCTATACACTCGGGATGCTCTGTGCGTATTACTTTTAATGTGTCCTGTCAACTCGCAGAACGAGGAGAAGATTGCTTAGTATGCCGCCTCCCCCGCCCACTGGCGCGGTGGCTCGCAGGACGAGGTGAAGCTTGCTTACTATGCCTTACGACCGCTCCTTCGCCCACGCGCACGGTGGCTCACAGGACGAGGAGAAAATTTTAGTACTCCCTCCATTTACTCCTCGTCCCTACCTTGGTTAGAGAGATTATCATATTTTTTGGAATATATGTCCTTTAATAGATTTCAATATGAACTAATAGTACATACTCCAAACACTGATGTATATAGACGTATTTTACAATGTAGATTCATTCATTTTGCTCCATATGTAGTCAATATTGAAACGGACGTAATAATGCGCACTCTCCCTCGCCCACGTGGTGGACGTGCAGCAATTCATTCGGTCTCATATAGCCAGAACGATATATACTGCAGTACCATTATTGCTCGACTTCACGAAGAGGCTAAGAGCCAATCGCAAGGTTAATATTTTGGAGATGCCAAGCGCAAGGTTTATAGCAGGACGACTAGTACTAGTACTAGTAGTACGTACCAGTGGTACGTACTGTACGAGGAAGAACGCAACAAGATGTATGTTTTGCATGATAGTCCGTTCTTACAATACGTGCTAGTCCTAGTGGACCTCATTGTTGTAATGGGACTACTCCCTATCATAGATGGCACGATTCTGAGTGGTGGGCAGCGGGCATAATTCAAAGCTGCTTAGGGTAGTCATAGTGGGAGTAATTTATGTAGTAACATGACACATCCAAAGAGAAATTTGCTTATGTGGCATGGAGTTAATGAGGGAAGAGATGCTTGTGGTAACATAATATGTTACTGTAACATAACACACCCCGAGGTAAAATGAGTCTATGTCTCAATTAATGAAGGTTTGTATGTTACCATCAATATGTTACTACCCATTATGAAGGTAGTAACATGGACTAGTAACAAAAGCATGTTACTAGTCTAAGTTAATGCCCACTATGACTAGCCTTAGTCTTCAACCCCATGAAGAAGTCCCATCGAAAGGAATAGCTATCCTCTACACGTGCTCCTATGTAAAATGAGTAAATGAGACAAAAAGAGAAAGAGACAAAGTAAAAAAATCACCATGTTCGAAGAGAAGAGGTGCACGCACCCACGCACGTAGTGTCCTAGTAGCACTCTTTCCGTCTTTTGCGTCTTCGCCAACCACACATGTGACACAGTGGAGCTCATTTCTGTAGGATGATGCAGCCCAGGTGATAATTTGACGCGTCTAGTAGTAGTTACTCACTTATAAATAATGGAGGTCGGGAACCACGCATGAACGGTGCCGTGTCATATATAAATAAAGTTTTTTTCTTCGGTGGCACATACGCAATATAAATAGGTTCATATGGAGAGAAAAGGAAACCGCTCCACCATATACATAGCCAGGACGAGCCTACACGGTTGCTTGCTAGGGTTGCTCTCATCATACTCTCTCGCACAAAACGATTGTGGCCACATCTCTAACATCCCTGCGGATCACGCCCGCCGGGGGAAGGGGTGGATGCTTAGGTCTTCTTTGGTTCAGAGGATAGGAATTTTACAAGAATAGGAAAATTATAGGAAGTGAGATGACATGCATGTCAATTCCTACAGAGAAAGAGATGCCATTTGGTGCATAGGATAGGATTTTTTTTCCATTGAGTCTAGGCTAATGTTTTTTTCCTCCAAAATGTGAAGGATTGATTCCTATCCTACATAGGAATAGGAATCCATTCCTACAAACCAAAGGACTTCAAAGGAATTTTTCCTTTGCAAATCCTATCCTATAGAATTCCTACAAAAATCCTACAAACCAAAGGAGGCCTTAGTGAAGATGCAGTCGCCGTCGCCAACGGTGAAGACCCACTTTCGACACGTCCCGACCATGGGTCCCTGCCATTCTCTCTCACAAAGCCAGTGAGGTTGCCTTCGTCCCTTGCTCACTGCCGTGACGTGTCCAGTTGCCGCCTCCCGCTGCCCTCCTCTAGGTTGAGCTACGTCCTGACATCCCTCAGGGACAACTTCCCTTACAGCCTGCTTGCACCACCGCTCCAGCTGCCCACATCGCTCCATGTGGATATTTCTCTACTTATTTGCACGGCACATACCTCGACTGGCTTCTACGTACTGTATTTGTGATGAGTTTATGTCTCATCAACTAGTCCCAGTAATCTTATTCTAATCACGCTTCTTTAATTTCTTTGCCACAGGGATGCTCATCTCGATTTTGGGGAAACTGCACAATATGATCCGATGGTCAAATGGTTGCGGACTTCATTTCTTTGGAAGCTCCAACGTTGCCAACAAATTAAAGCCCGGTTAGGGTTTACGGTTCAAGGGCTAGGTTCTGCATGGATCATTTTTTTCTTCAGCTGTCTCCGTTCCAAAATAAGTGTCGGCTTTAGTAGTAGTACAACTTTGTATTAAAGTTTGCATAACATTGAGACACTTATTTTGGAACGAAGGGAGTACTCTGTCAATCATTGAGATGCAATAGCATGCATGTTAGTCTCCTTTGTATTTGATGAAATGTTGCAACGGGCAACCTTGGACGTAAGATACATGAAATAGAAGCTAGAAGCTTCATAGCATTGTACAAATTTATGTCGCTTATAAATTACAGTACGTACTATGCTAGTACTATGTAAAGAGTTAGGTGTCGCACGGTGTCTAGAAAATATGGTGATAATGTGAGGTGGGCCATGTAATCACTGAGCCTGCGTGTTTTCACTGCTCTCGCACTCCTCCACTGTAAGAATGGAGAAAATTGTAATCTAGTAGTACCTCCTTTCGACGAAAGCGTGGGACATCCAGCAGTCCTACCACCTTAGTAATAATGACCAATGAGCCGTCAAATCACATAGACCCAGTAGTAAGTTGGATGGACGAAGTAACCATCACTCTTGAATCCGCTTCTCTCTTCAATGCAGGCGCCAATGAGAGGTCGCGTCCACTCCACCCGGGCATGAATACGACACCGATTCTTTGGAACGGCGCTGACTGTTTCGGGCGGGAAGCGCACACACGTGATGGAGGGTCTTTGGGTGGGCCAGGCTGGTCAGGAGCGGGCGTGGCAGCGGTCCGCCTGTCCTGTCCGGACGCCCAGAAACGATTGGATGCACCAACTCTCGCGGCTAAATCATACACTACACACCATCTCTTTGTAGGAGTAGGTCGAAGTGTCGCTCTGTCTAACACACACATGCTGTTAAATGGACACACACATGCACACACACACAGGTTCATAGAATAGGAATATCGAGCGTTTCGATCCTTAGCAAGAAAAGTTTATAGCCTAGCTGAACATGGTTAGGCGTTTGGAACCGTCAAAATATGTTAGCTTTTGTGGGCCAGCTAGCTTGGGTGGGCTAGAAAAACCTTGCTAGCTCAGGCGAGCCAGATCGGCTCGCTAGCAATGGCAAACTTTGTGTACTACCTCTATCCTGGTTTATTGGTCCCCATTGTATCTCGTGTCAAATTTTGACCATAGATTGAACTAAAAAAATGTTGATGCATGTCACAAAAAATTATATTAATTTGTATTTCACGTACTAACATTTTTCTTATTAATTTGTTTGTTTCACCCTCTTACTGGTGGGACCCAACGTACTACCTGGAGAGAGGTAAGGTGACTAAGGCCGCATTATTTATGTTCTACCGACACTGCTTTAAATCCCAAAAGACCTTACCACCAAATCCACATGACATGATTATGATTTAAATCCCAATTACTCCCACACAAAAAAACACGGCTTGCTTATCACACGAATGCAGAAATGTATAAAAGGTTAGTTTCCTCTCATTAAACATAACGTGAGGGTGGTGTAGCTGGTTAGCCTGTTCGCTCATCAAACAAGAAGTCTCGGGTTCGATAACCACACTTGAGCATAATTATGTTTTAGTTCGACTTCTTTCTTCCACCAAATGACAGGTAGGCCCCGCATGACAGAGAGGGAAAGTGATCTGGGCCGGTGCCAGGAGGATTCTTTGACTGGTCAAAATGGATGGATACAGAGCTATACGATCTCGGCCTCGGCGCTTGTTTTCTAGGGTTTGCACTCTACACACTCTCTCTCCACTATACCTATACACGCTGGAGCCTCAGTGCTTGTAGTTGCTCTCTTCACCCTCTCTCACCCTCTTTGAATCTAAACAAAATTTTGTTGGCCACTCTCTCACCCCTCACTGATGGTGAAAGAGCCGGCATGATCTGTATGCCGGGAAGGGAAGGAGGCTTAACGCTGTCGCTGTCAGCGAGGGAGGGATTCCACTACCGGTGCAGCTATTCTCTTTCACACATCGGCGGCACGGGAGGGCCTCTGACCCCTTCTTCCTCGCAGTCGTACATAGTGTGGGAAGAACGGCCTTCGATCACCTACCGAACAACACCCCAAGAACCTTAAAGTATAATTTACTTATTCCACATGCATTGCTCTAGCTGCATGTGGGTTTTTTCCGCTTCTGCAGTCGAATCTTGGTGTTGGATCAAACAGGAAAGTAGTGAGGAAAGTTCTATAGCATGAATCTAAGACATGGTTCAAATAGGAAATAAATGGGGGGATGTAGTGGGGAAAGTTGTATCGCATGAATCTAGGACGTGGTTCAAAAAGGAAGGGGGGAACGTAGTGGGGAAAGTTGTATAGCATGAATCTAGGACGTGGTTCAAACAGGAAAGGAAGGGGGGAAAGTTGTGGGGAAAGTTTTATAGCAGGAATCCAGGACGTGGTTCAAAGAGGAAAGGAAGGGGGAAAGTACTAGTACAGACTAGCTATCTAGCACCTACGTTGGTCGAAAAGGCAAAACAATGACAAACGCAGTACGCACATCTGTAACGAACTCATCTTTTTGTTTTGGGGTACAAGGCTGTAGAGTTTGAGCAGGACTAGATTTGTTGCGCTCACATAGGGAAAGGTGTCTAAGGATAACAAAACTGGGACCAACACAAAAATGCTCCTTGGTTGTTTGTTCTTTGTTGCAACAGACTATGCATCACCCCTTCATACATCGGTAGATGCACATGGTGATGGTGAGTCCATTGTCCTGTGCAACTCTTTAGCTGTTGTTGTTTTTTTTGACTAACTACTGCAGGGCACAGCCCCACAGTCTTTTATTCCAAAGAAAACAAGAGTCCAATACAAGTTAACTATATACAAAAAAGAAACTAAAAGGGAAGGCCAGGGAGGGCAAACTTACCTATACCTACCTATACAAAGGAAAACTCAATGTAACCCATCCAAGCAGCTTAGAAGGAGGGGTCTGACATGAGCCTTAACTCCATGGGAAAGCAAAGTTAAATCATGTACAAATTTACAATGCCAAGCACTAAATGTAGGTCGTTCCCCTCTGAATGTCCTTCCATTCCGAAGAATCCAAATGTTCCAAGCTGCCGTGAACACCACCTCGAAGAAGAAGCTTTTAGAAAATCTTTGCCTGGCCAAAGAAATGCATTGATGCACAGTAGAGCCACCAGACCAGTCAATCTGCAAATAGGTCCATATTCTTGTACTAAAGTTGCAAGAGGAGAACAAGTGTTGACGATCCTCATATGCTGGTGGCACAAAACACAAAGGTTATCAGCATCCCCAGCCCGCCAGTGCCTCCTCACCAGCAGGTTCTTGGTGTTGAGTCTGTCAAAGAATAATAGCCAAGCAAAAACCTTGATTTTCAGCGTGCGTGAACTGCTCCATAACCATTTGTAGGGCTGAATGGTGGGCATATGAGAATGCATAATGGTATAGTAGCTCCTTGACGTGTAAGCCCATGTGGGTCCCACCCAAGACCAAACATCATTATCCAACGGATCCCTAGCCAAATTGTTCACCCAGGAGGTAAGTGAATCCAGTTCAAGAGCAGCCTGTTGGGAAATAGGCAGCTGAAAAAAGGAGGCCCTATCCTGACTGTCAAGGAAATCTGCCACTGAAATCTTATCATTCAAAGCAAAAGAGAACAACCAATGCAGTCTTTGTCTCAAAGGCATCGAAGAACCACCCAAATTCCAAGCATCAGACCAGAACAGAACCGAGTCCCCTTTATTAACTGAAACGGAGGCAACAACTCTGTAATTATCAGCTAACTTGAAAATATATTTCCACCAAAAGGAGCCACATAGGACAGTGGCATGAGGGACAACTCCATCATAGTATGAATCCCACAACAAGGATACCCAAGGTATATCAGCTTTATTGTAGAATTTATGTAGGTGTCTAATGAGAAGCCCTTAGTTCTGAAGCTGCAAATTGATAACCCCCAATCCCCCTTTTTCCTTAGGTCTACAAACCATATCCCACGCAGCAAGGGATTGCCTAGGTGTATCAGAGTTTCCTCTCCAAAGACATTGGCGCATGATCTGTTCTAATTGCTTGATGATGCCAGCTGGAATAGATAGGGAACAGAGGAAACATATAGGCATGGAAGAGAGAACAGATCTCAGCAATTGGAGCCTGCAACCTTGGTTTAACATAGCTGAACTTGCAGTCAGGCGCCTCTCAAGTGAATCCACTAAAGGCATCAGATCAAGGATCGTGGGCTTGGTCGTTCCCAAAGGGAGACCAAGATAAGTGAAGGGAAAAGATCCTATAGTACACTGAAACACCTGAGAAGCCGAAGAGCATCAGCTTCAGGGACATTAATAGGTACCATCATGGATTTAGCAAAATTAACTCTCAGAACAGTGGATTCAGCAAAAACATGTAACATGTCCCTGAGGGCCACTAACTGGGCCTCATCCTCAGGAAGTAGCAGGATTGTATCATCAGCGTACTGGATTATTGGAAAATCCTTCTCATTGCATTCAATCGGCAGAGAGAGGATACCATCAAGCAACATCTTGCTGACAATAGACTGTAACAAGTCTGCTGCCAAAACAAAGAGCAACGGAGAAAAAGGGTCCCCTTGCCTAACCCCACGCTTACATTTAAAGTGATTGCCAGGGATGCCATTTAGTGGAACCTGAGAGTCACCAGAGGACAAAATTTCCTTGACCCAACCAATCCATTTAGGAGGAAAACCTTTTGCAACAAGAAGAGCCAGAATGGCCTCATGTTCAACAGTATCAAAGGCCTTAGCAAAATCCAACTTTAAGAGAATGATTGGCTTCTTTGATTGCTTGCACTGATAGATGTACTAGAAAGCCCATGCCAAGCAGTCCTGAATAGAACAATGCTTCAGAAATCCATATTGGTTCTTGTGTATGAACTTGAGGATTACCTTTTGTAATCAATTAGCCAGCAATTTAGTTAGGAATTTTTTTAATCTAAGGCCCTGTTTGGTTAAAAAGTACTAGGAATTTTTTTAGTCCCAACTAAAAAGTCCCTAGTCCCTACCTGCTTGGTTCCAAGGACTATACATGGACTAGAGGTTATTATATGACATGCTAAAAGGGTTATCTACTTCACCTCGTTGCTATTGTGACCTTTTGTTGCACTGCACAAAACAGTTTTGTTTTAAGAGTGTTTTGTGCAGTTCAACCAAAATGTCACACCGATAACGTTGCTTGATTTCTTGATCTTAGTGGAACTACATAAGAGGAGATCATACTTCCTATTCTTGTGAGTTGTTTGAATGCCGCATCATGAGAGGTCAGTACTAGCCTTCTTTCACATGATTGTGCAGTGTGCTTTCATATGTTGTGCTACTTGTACGGTAATGTTGCTTGATTTTAGTGGAGTGCACAAATGGAGACAAGACTTCCAATCTGTATGTGCACCCTAATATCCCATTGAGGTAAGATAAGGATATTGCACAACTTTTGGCCTGTATTTTGCCAGTTTTATAAGAAAATTAATGTCGTTGTTTAGTGCTATACTTGTGCTCCCTAATTGACATTCCAAATCTTACATTGAAGGCGAAGCTTGTCTGTTATTGAACCAAGTGATGAAGGGGAAGAACAAGCGGAATAAAAGCAAAAATCAACTCCCTCTGCTGTAATGAAGCACTGGAACTGTGATGACACAAGTAATGATATAGTTTTGCATGTTAATTTATTGCTATGGCTGTAACAAGCAATTGTTTTGCCACTTTTTTGATGCCACTCGTAATTTAATATGTAATTATCTCTACTTGTGCAAACTGGGATCTTCTTTGAAGATACCATATATTTTAGTGGAACTGCACCAGAAGATGTTGGAAACATTGAACTAGTCGAGGAGTATATAGTAAGCATGGCAACCACAGTAGATAACAACAGATGTGTAACACCCCGTATGTAACATGCCATATTTGTATTCCAACTCTTGCCATTTTCGTGTTGCTTTTGTATTTGTCATGCATCTCATATTATGTCATCATGTGCATCGCATTTGCATACATGTTCGTCTCATGCTTCCGAGCATTTTCCCCGTTGTCCGTTTTGCATTCCGGCGCTTCTATGTCCTCCGGTGTCCCTTTCTACCTCTTTTCGTGTGCGGGTATTAAACGTTCTTGGATTGGACCGAGACTTGTCATGCGGCCTTGGCTTACTACCGGTAGACCGCCTGTCAAGTTTCGTGCCATTTGGACTTCGTTTGATACTGCAATGGTTAACCGAGGGACCGAAAAGGCCCCGTGTGTGTTGCAGCCCAACACCTCTGCAAAGTGGCCCAATACCCACCAAAACCCTCTCCATCATCTAGATCGTTCGATCACGATTGCGTGGCCGAAAACCATGCTCAATTGGGAGCCTCCTAGCTCCCTCTACCTCTATATAAAGGCCTCCCCCCGAAATTTTGGGTCATTTCCAACCCTAACCTAGCTCCCCGCCTCCTCCGCGCAGCCGGACAACGTCCGCCGCTGCCGGACACAACGCCCCGCCTCTCAGCGCCCGCCACATGGCAGCACTGGCGCCCACCACCGCCGCGGCCCGGGAAGCCCGCAACCGGCCCCCGAGCCCATCCGCGTCCCGCCACCTACCTCCGCCTGCGCGTCGCCCCGAGCTGCAACTACGCTCGCCGGCCGACGACCTAGCCTCCTTGCCGCCAGAGAGTTCTGACGGCCGCCCTGCTCCAGCGACACCATCCATCGCTGGTCGCCGCCTTGTTCCTCACCGGCAAGCGCCGACCCGACGTGCCGCCCTCCGCCGCTCCTACCTCGCCGTCCGGCTTGCGCCTCACCGCCCCGGAGAGCTCCGACCGCCTCGACCTCCACTGCGGCGACCTCCGGCGGCTATTGTTCCGGCGACCTCAATCCGCATGCAAACCGGATCTGGATCTGGAGTTTTGGATCGGTTGACTTTTTACCCCGAACCCCAATTTTTATGCGATTTTCATCATGTCATAACTGCATCACCGTTGCTCCGATTCGTGCATGTAGCATATCTAAATGTTCGTCTCGACGAGTACTTCATTTCATCTCATTGCAGCTTGTTCATTTGAGCTCATCTTGATGTCCTAAATGCTGTTGGAAGAGTGCTAGTTTCTGTGTGCCATGATTGATGTGTGCCTCCTACGGATTTGAGCTATACATGTGATTTGAAGTGTGCCATGCCATCTTTACAAGGGTGTATGCCATGTATTTTTGTGATCTCTGTGGTGACTAGCACAAGCATGCAAAGTAGCCTTCTCAATGTTGCTGATTTCACAGACTTGGAAATATTCTAAGTCTTTGTCCTGCTGTAATTTTTATGCCATGTGTTCATGTTGCTACCGAGTGATCCATGCCTCTTTTGAGCATGATCAGTAAGGATGTTTTGTAGATATTGTGGTGCTCTATCCATCCATGTCTTTGTTTGCATTTATGGATCACCCTAGATTGACTCAATCGAGCTCTACTTTTGCTTTAAAATGTGCCTGGCAGAATGTTTACATGTTAAGCATTTTTGCCGAGCTTGTTGTAGTTGATCCTTGCGTGCTATGTTGTTGCTCTTGCCATGTCTAGCTTCTATGCCATGTCTACTTGCTGGGTGTATGCTTAGCTTGTCATGCAATGCCTTGTAGTCAGTGTATCGAGTTCGCAAACATGCCTACTTGATATTTGTTTTGCCATGTTCCGGTTTTTCACTAAGTCTGAATCTGTTAACGATAATTGCTATGTTCGCATGGTTGCCATTGTATTTTGTGATCCTTTTGGCTTATGGTCAGTAAGGTACTTTTGTTGTATGCATTGAGTAGCTTCATTCCATTCCTTGCTTCTCCATGATATGTTCCTGTAGCATGTCGTTATCGTTCTCTAAACATTGCTTCCTGATGATAAATTCTTGACATGTTTATTTCACGATGTCTGTAACCTGATATCTTTTGCACTTTTGCCATGCTTTTTTGAACCTGCTATTGAGTGATTTAGTCGTAGCTAAGTGTTCATCTTTTTTCAAGCATCTTGAGTGGATCCCTGCCATGTATTTTGTTGTCATGTTGGAGTGCTATAGCATGTTTTTCTTGATGCATTTAGATGGCTTCGTGTTGTTAATCGCAGATCGGGGCCATATTTGTTTTGCTTGTCATTTTCCAAACCGTGCATCCGAATCCGGTGATCTTTATAACGATTTCGACCGAAATCAACTCCCCTTTCCAGTGGCACTCTTTGCTTTCCAAATTGAGGCCAGGTTCAATCATTCCTTTCCAAATCATGCATATGCATCACATACCGCATCACGCATGTCATGCATTGTTTTGCATCATGTTGCTTGTGCATTGCACGTGGTTGATTGTGTCTCCCTTTGCTTGTTCTTCTTGCTTGGGTAGAGCCGGGAGACGAGTACGTGATCAAGGAGCCCGTTGAGTATGCTTATGAGGATCAAGCTAACGTCAACTCGGAGAACTTTGCAGGCAAGATGACCATACCCTCGAAATTACTTCTATCTTTGCTTGCTAGATGCTCGCTCTTTTGCTATGCCTATGCTACGATACCTAACACTTGCTTATCATGCCTCCCATATTGTCATGTCAAACCTCTAACCCACCTTGTCCTAGCAAACTGTTGTTTGGCTATGTTACCGCTTTGCTCAGCCCCTCTTATAGCGTTGCTAGTTGTAGGTGAAGATTGGAGTTTGTTACTTTTTGGAACATGTTTATTGTTGGGATATCATTATTATATCTTGTCTACTTTAATGCACCTATATACTTGGTAAAGGGTGTAAGGCTCGGCCTTATGCCCGGTGTTTTGTTCCACTCTTGCCGCCCTAGTTTCCGTAATACCGGTGTTATGTTCCTTGAATTTGCGTTCCTTACACAGTTGGGTTATAATGGGAACCCCTTGACAGTTTGCCTTGAATAAAACTCCTCCAGCAATGCCCAACCTTGGTTTTACCATTTGCCACCTAGCCTCTTTTTCCCTTGGGTTTCCGGAGCCTGAGGGTCATCTTTATTTAAACCCCCCTGGGCTAGTGCTCCTCTGAGTGTTGGTCCGGCTGAGTAGACCGCGTGGCCACCTCGGGGCAACTTGAGGGTTGGTTTTACTCATAGAATGTCTCATCTGAGTGTGCCCTGAGAACAAGATATGTGAAGCTCCTATCAATTTGTCGGCACATTCAGGCGGCTTTGCTGGTTTAGTTTTACCATTGTCGAGATGTCTTCTAACCGAGATGCCGAGTCTGATCGGATTGTCTTGGGAGAAGGAATATCCTTCGTTGATCGTGAGAGCTTGTAATGGGCTAAGTTGGGACACCCCTGTAGGGATTTGATCTTTCGAAAGCCGTGCCCGTGGTTATGGGCAGATGGGAATTTGTTAATGTCCGGTTGTAGAAAACCGAAAGATTACCTTAATTAAAATGAATCAACTGAGTGTGTGACCTTGATGGTCTCTTTTCGGCGGAGTTCGAGAAGAGAACACGGTCTTGAGTTATGCTTGAACGTAGGTTGTTCTAGGATCACTTCTTGATCATAGTTCATTGACCGTGCCTTTGCCTTCTCTTCTCGCTCTCATTTGCGTATGTTAGCCACCATATATGCTAGTCGCTTGCTGCAGCTCCACATCATACTTTTACGCTTGATATAAGCTTAAATAGTCTTCATCGCCAGGGTGTGAGATTGCTGAGTCCCCATGACTCACAGATTACCTCCAAACCAGATGCAGGGACCGATGATACCGCTCCAGGTGATTCGACTAAGCTCAAGTGGGAGTTTGATGAGGACTCCGGACGATACTACATTTCCTTTCCAGACGATCAGTAGTGGTGCCCAGTTGGGGCGATTGGGGACTATGTTGCATTTGGGGTTTATCTTTATTTTGGTTCCGTAGTCGGACCTTGAGTGTTACTGGATGAATGTTATGATATTTATGCTATTTGTGTGACGTGGCGAGTGAAAGCCAACTATGTATCTTTTCCCTTATTTATTACATGGGTTGTTGTGAAGATTACCTCACTTGCGACATTGCTTTCATTGCGGTTATGCCTCTAAGTCGTGCTTCGACACGTGGGAGATATAGCCGCATCGAGGGCGTTACAAGTTGGTATCAGAGCCTTCCCCGACCTTAGGAGCCCCCTACTTGATTGAATCATTGGCGTTGTTGAGTCTAGAAAAATGTTTTCAGTCTTTTAGGAATATATATATCGGAGAGTAGGATTCTTTTTACTCCTCAGTCCCTTCGTCGCTTTGGTGAGGCATCCTGACGTAGAGTTTTGATTCTTCTCTTCTCAAATTTCACTAAAAAAATTAAGGATCACGCGGGTATCTTGGTATCGTTTCGATGGTTTTGTGACGAGAACATTATTCTTGGTGCCTCCTGACATTTAGGGGTTGTGGCAGTGTCCCGGGGAGTTGAGCTCAGAGGTGTTGTCATCACAATTTTATCGGTGCAATTCTGGAATACTTGAGTTTCCCGACATCAAAAATATCTTTTATGCAGTTGTTGGTGAGATAACCTTGACGCCACCCAGTACTGGGGCGGGAGTTCGGGAGTATTGCCATAACTCGTATAACGGATGCTTTTCGAAGGTTGAGGTAAATGATTTCTGAAGTTTTCTTGGTTATGTGTTGAAGGATGGATACAGCTGGATGTAGGATTTGCTATCTTTGGGTGAGATATTATGCTTCCCCTGTATCCCCAACACCAGATTGCATAATCGGAAAGGTTCGGGAGTTTCATAGGTGGGAATTCTTGTAGCTCTAGTATTTCTCCCACAAATATTTGGTTTGTGATTGGGTCATCCTCACCAAGTATTTGTTCTTGTCCGTACCTTGTTGTTTTATTCTTCTACCTCTTTCTAAGTGGCTTCTCAATTTATGGAAGTGTGACCATTTCTATTGGAATGGATTCGTTCATTGTGTTCAAATGTTAAGACTATATGTTGCAATTTCAATCCGTTTGATTCGGCTTGAATATATATCTGTCAAGATGCTAACGGATGTCACCCTCTCCAGGATGGCCCCTCTAACGCGTACGACTCCGAATCCGGATCCGCCACCACCACCTCCACCTCCGGAGGCATGGCAAGCTGTGATGGCCGCTACCAATGCAAACACGTAGCTGATCCTGCAAATTTTGCAAGAGCGCAACCAAGGGAATCATGGCCATGGCAACAATCAGAATCAGTTTGCTACACTCAACCAGTTCCTGGCTAACCAGCCAAAGACCTTCAGCAACTGTGTTGAGGCAACAGACGCTGATGATTGGCTCGTGGGTATCTGTAAGCATTTCGAGTGCAGCAACGTCAGGCCTGAGGACTTTTTCAAGTTTGCTTCCTTCCAACTCAAAGACCAAGCTGCAGAATGGTTTCAGCAATACAAAGATTCCAGAGGAGGATGTTTGATTACCTGGGATGAATTCCGTCAAGACTTCAAAGCTCACCACATTCCTCAGAGTGTTGTTGAGAGCAAGCGTGAGGAATTCCGCAACCTGAAGCAAGGCAGCTTGTCTATTTACCAGTATAACATCATGTTCCAGAAGCTCACTCATTTCACCAAGCAGGACATCGCCGACGAGAAGAGCATGATTTACCAGTTCAGGGGTGGCCTCAGAGAAGATCTTCAACTTGCTCTTGTGCTTTTTGAGCCGCAGAAGTACGATGAGTTTAACAACATGGCACTAAAACAAGAGACTTCTCAACTCATGTGTGATGCTTCCTAGAAGCGAGTCAGTGATGCAACTCCTTCTTCCTCAACTCAAGTGGCTTCTAAGCAGCAAAAGTATTGGTTGCCTCCTCCACCTCCGTTTCGTCAGCCTTATCAGCAGAAGAGCAAGGTGGCAATGGATCTTCCCACCCACCCAACCCAGGCTTTCAGAACAAGACTTCGTCTCATGCTCCAAGATCGAGTGCTCCGTATCACCGTCCGCTCTCGGAGGTCACGTGCAACAAGTCTCAGCAGAAGGGTCACTATGCCAACAAATGCTTCAATCAGAGGCGTCTTCCTCCTCCTCCTGTGAGATCTGCCAGTACCGCAGTGGTCAAGCATAATCCCAAGCAAGCCAAGGTCAACTTGATGAATGCAGCTTAGGCAGAGGTCTCGTCAGATGTGATTATGGGTAACCTTCCTGTAAATGATGTTCCTGCAAAAGTACTTTTTGATACTGGTGCATCGCATTCTTTCTTGTCATTCCCATTTGCATTGAAACACAATGTTGACACTGAGGTTATGCCCAAAGTCATGCAAGTTGTTTCTCTCGGCAAGCTTATGACTTCTAGTTTGGTTGCTCCCGATGTTTCTATCACGTTGGGCGACTACAAATTTCTGTCCTCTCAAGTGGTCCTTGGTAACTCGGATATTGATCTTATTCTCGGAATGGACTGGCTTTCTAAGCACAAGGCTCAACTTGATTGTGCTGCCAGGCAGATTCAATTGACACATTCGTCTGAGGATGTAATCGTCTTTGCCGCTCGTGATGATACCATCCGACTGTTTTCTCTCAATGAGAAGGGCAAGCTGGATACCATCTCTCATATTCTAGTCGTTTGCGAATATCAAGACGTCTTTCCAAAAGAGCTTCTAGGAATGCGTTCGCACCGGCAAGTGGAATTCGTCATCTATCTTGAGCCTGGCACGAAACCTGTTTGCAAACGTCCTTAGAAGCTTGGACCTGAAGAGTTGAAGGAGCTGAAGAAGAAACTCGATATTCAAGAGCGTATGGGTCTCATCTGAACAAGTTATTCTCCATGGGGTTGTGGTGTTCTTTTCATCAAGAAGAAGGATGGAACGGACCGACTTTGTGTCGACTACCGTCCATTGAACAAGAAGACCATAAAGAACAAGCACCCACTCCCCAACATCAACGAGCTTTTCGAACAACTCAAAGGTGCTCAAGTATTCTCCAAGCTTGACCTCCGTATGGGCTATCATCAGATTCGCATTTGTGAAGAAGATATCCCCAAGATAGCATTCAGAACAAGCTATGGTTCATATGAATACAGTGTCATGTATTTCGGCCTCGTCAACGCTCCTCCAACATTCTCCCGCATGATGAACTTCATCTTCAACGCCTACACAAATGACTTCGTCTTGGTCTACCTCGATGACATTTTGGTCTTTTCCAAGAACAAGGAGGATCATGCCAAGCATTTGAGATTGGTGCTGGATAAACTCAGAGAACATCAGTTCTATGCGAAGTTTTCAAAGTGCGAGTTTTGGCTCGATGAGGTTCTCTACCTTGGGCATATCATCTCCGCCAAGGGCATAGCTGTTAATCCTGAGAAGGTGTCTGCAATTGTGAATTGGGAACCACCTCAGAACATGAAGCTACTCCGCAGCTTCCTTGGCCTCGCAATCTATTCTCGAATGTTCGTTGAGAACTTCTCAAAGATTGCAAAGCCTCTTTCCAACCTTCTCTAGAAGCATGTGAAGTACGTCTGGTCTCCGGAATGTGACATCGCTTTCAACACCCTGAAAGAGAAGTTAGTCACTGCTCCAGTTCTGCCTCCTCCTGATGAATCCAAACCATTCGAGGTCTTTTGTGATGCTTCCCTTCAAGGTCTTGGTGCAGTGTTGATGCAAGAGAAGAAAGTTGTGGCCTATACCTCTCGCCAGTTGAAGCCCAACGAAAAGAACTACCCCACTCATGACCTCAAGTTGGCGGCAGTGGTCCATGCTCTTTTAACATGGAGACATCTCTTGTTGGGAAGAAAAGTGGACATCTTCACTGATCATAAGAGTCTCAAGTACATGTTCACTCAGCCAAACCTCAGCCTCAGGCAGACTCGTTGGGTCGAGATGATTCAAGAGTATAATCCGAGTATCGAATATACTCCAGGCAAGGCCAATGTAATTGCTGACGCTTTGAGCAGGAAGGCTTACTGCAACAGTTTGATTATCAAGCCTTACCAACCTGAGCTTTGTGAAGCTTTCCGCAAACTCAATCTACAAGTTGTTCCTCAAGGATTTCTTGCCAACCTCCAAGTCTCTTCTATGTTGGAAGATCAGATTCGCGAGGCTCAACTTCTTGATGCTATGGTGAAGAAGGTGAATATTGGGATTGCCAAGAGTCAACCCAAGTACAAGTGCTATCGTCTTGATGACAAGGATACTCTATTCTTCGAGGATCGCATTGTTGTGCCTAAAGGTGACCTTCGTAAAGTCATTATGAACAAGGCTCACAATTCACTCCTCTCTATTCACCCTGGAAGTACAAAGATGTACCGGGACCTCAAGCAGTCGTATTGGTGGACTCGAATGAACCGCGAGATTGCTAAGTTCGTGAACGAATGTCATGTCTGTAGAAGAGTGAAAGCAGAACACCAATGACCAGTTGGTCTCCTCCAACGTCTTGCCATGCCAGAATGGAAGTTTGACCATATTGAGATGGACTTCCTGACTGGATTTCGAAAGTCCAAGCATGGCAATGATGCTATCTTCGTTGTCATCGGTATGCTCACCAAAGTGGCTCATTTTCTTCCTATCAAAGAATATATCACAGCAGTTCAGTTGGAAGAACTATATACCTCCAGGATTGTCTCTTTGCACGGCATTCCGCAGTTGATATCTTCAGATCGTGGCAGCATCTTCACATCTAAGTTCTGGGATTCTTTTCAGAAGGCTATGGGCACCAACATTCGCTTCAGCACAACTTTTCATCCTCAAACAAGTGGCCAAGTCGAGCGAGTCAATCAGATTCTTGAAGATATGCTCAGGGCTTGTGTCATTTCCTTCGGTATGAAGTGGGAAGATTGTCTTCCATATGCCGAGTTCTCCTACAACAACAACTTCCAAGCGAGTTCGGGCAAGGCCCCTTTCAAGATTCTCTATGGTAGGAAATGTCGTACTCCTCTTAACTGGTCAGAGACTGGTGAAAGCCAACTTCTTGGCAATGACTTGATCACAGAGGCTGAAGAAATGTGCAAAGTCATTCGCGAAAATCTCAAAGTCGCGCAATCGCGCCAGAAGAGTTACTATGATAGCAAGCATCATGACTTGGCTTTCGAGATCAGAGACCATGTCTACCTCCGCGTCTCTCCAATGAAAGGCACTGCCGCTTCAGTATCAAAGGGAAGCGTGCCCCTAGATACGTGGGTACTTTCAAGATCATCGGCAAAAGAGGCAATCTCGCCTATCAACTTGAGCTTCCCTCCAACTTTGCAAACGTGCACGATGTGTTTCATGTATCTCAACCCCGCAAGTGTTTCAAGACTCCTCACCGCACCATCAACTTTGAAGAGATTGATCTCCAAGAAGACCTGTCTTATCATGAGCACCCAGTTGCTATTCTTGAAGTTACTGAGCGCAAGACTCGCAACAAGTCTATCAAATTCCTGAAAGTCAAGTGGTCACATCATTCCGACCATGAAGCCACCTAGGAATGCGAGGATCACCTCCGTTCTGAGTACCCGGAGTTTTTCTAGACCTAGATCTCGGGACGAGATCCTTTCGTAGTGGTGGAGTGTTGTAACACCCCATATGTAACATGCCATATTTGTATTCCAACTCTTGCCATTTTCGACACTAAGTTATTTTATTTCCTTGTTGTCGGGTTTTTGTCTTCGTGTTGCTTTTGTCTTTGTCATGCATCTCATATTATGTCATCATGTGCATCGCATTTGCATACATGTTCGTCTCATGCTTCCGAGCATTTACCCCGATGTCCGTTTTGCATTCCGGCGCTTCTATGTCCTCCGGTGTCCGTTTCTACCTCTTTTCGTGTGCAGGTATTAAACTTTCTCGGATTGGACTGAGACTTGTCATGCGGCCTTGTCTTACTACCGGTAGACCGCCTGTCAAGTTTCGTGCCATTTGGACTTCGTTTGATACTCCAACGGTTAACCGAGGGACCAAAAAGGCCTCGTGTGTGTTCAGCCCAACACCTCTCCAAAGTGGCCCAAAACCCACCTAACCTCTATCCATCATCTAGATCATTCTATCACGATCGCGTGGCTGAAAACCGTGCTCAATTTGGAGCCTCCTAGCTCCCTCTACCTCTATATAAAGGCCTCCCCCGAAAATTCGGGTCATTTCCAACCCTAACTTAGCTCCCCGCCTCCTCCACACGGCCGGACAACGTCCGCCGCTGCCGGAAACATCGCCCCGCCTCTCAGCATCACATGCATCTTGTTCATTTGAGCTCATCTTGATGCCCTAAATGTTGTTGGAAGAGTGCTAGTTTCTGTTAGTTTCAGATTCACATCAGTAATTCGACATTTGTCATTTTTGCCGTGATTGATGTGTGCCTCCTATGGATTTGAGCTCTACATGTGATTTGATGTATGCCATGCTATCTTTACAGGGGTGTATCCATGTATTTTTGTGATCTCTTTGGTGACTAGCACAAGCATGCAAAGTAGCCCTCTCAATGTTGCTAATTTCAGAGACTTAGAAATATTCTAAGTCTTTGTCCTGCTGTAATTTTTATGCCATGTGTTCATGTTGCTACCGAGTGATCCATGCCTCTTTCGAGCGTGATCAGTAAGGATGTTTTGTAGATATTGTGGTGCTCTATCCATCCATGTCTTTGTTTGCATTTATGGATCACCCTAGCTTGACTCAATCGAGCTCTACTTTTGCTTTAAAATGTTCCTGGCAGAATGTTTACATGTTAAGCATTTTTGCCGAGTTTGTTGTAGTTGATCCTTGCATGCTATGTTGTTGATCTTGCCATTTCTAGCTTCTATGCCATGTCTACTTGCTGGGTGTATGCTTAGTTTGTCATGCAATGCCTTTTAGTGAGTGTATCGAGATCCCAAACATGCCTACTTGATATCTGTTTTGCCATGTTCCAATTTTTCACTAAGTCTGAATCTGTTAACGATAATTGATATGTTCGCATGGTTGCCATTGTATTTTCTGATCCCTTTTGGCTTATGGTCAGCAAGGGACTTTTGTTGTATGCTTTGAGTAGCTTCATACCATGCCTTGCTTTTCCATGATATGTTCTTGTAGCATGTTGTTATCGTGCTCTAAACATTGCTTCCTGATGATAAATTCCTGACATGTTTATTTCACTATGTCTGTAACCTGATATCTTTTGCACTTTTGCCATGCTTGTTTGAACCTGCTATTGAGTGATTTAGCCATAGCTTAGTGTTCATCTTTTGTCAAACATCTTGAGTGGATCCCTGCCATGTATTTTGTTGTCATGTTGGAGTGCTGTAGCATGTTGTTCTTGATGCATTTAGGTGGCTTCGTGCTGTTAATCGCAGATCGGTGTCATATTTGTTTTGCTTGTCATTTCCAAACCGTGCATCCGATTCCGGTGATCTTTATATCGATTTCGACCGAAATCAACTCCCTTTCCAGTGGCACTCTTGGTTTTCCAAGTTGAGGCCAGGTTCAATCATTCCTTTCCAAATCATGCATATGCATCGCATACCGCATCCGCATGCCATGCATTGTTTTGCATCATGTTGCTTGTGCATTGCGTGTGGTTGATTGTGTCTACCTTTGCTTGTTGTTCATGCTTGGGTAGAGCCCGGAGACGAGTACGTGATCGAGGAGCCTATTGAGTACGCTTACGAGGATCAAGCTAACGTCAACTTGGAGAACTTTGCAGGCAAGATGACCATACCCTCGAAATCACTTCTATCTTTGCTTGCTAGATGCTCGCTCTTTTGCTATGCCTATGCTACGATACCTACCACTTTCTTATCATGCCTCCCATATTGTCATGTCAAACCTCTAACCCACCTTGTCCTAGCAAACCATTGTTTGGCTATGTTACCGCTTTGCTCAGCCCCTCTTATAGCGTTGCTAGTTGCTAGTGAAGATTGGAGTTTGTTCCTTGTTGGAACATGTTTATTGTTGGGATATCATTATTATATCTTGTCTATTTTAATGCACCTACATACTTGGTAAAGTGTGGAAGGCTCGGCCTTATGCCTGGTGTTTAGTTCCACTCTTGCCGCCCTAGTTTCCGTCATACCGGTGATTATGTTCCTTGATTTTGCGTTCCTTACACGATTGGGTTATAATGGGAACCCCTTGACTGTTCGCCTTGAATAAAACTCCTCCAGCAATGCCCAACCTTGGTTTTACCATTTTCCACCTAGCCACTTTTTCCCTTGGGTTTACGGAGCCCGAGGGTCATCTTTATTTAAACCCCCCTGGGCTAGTGCTCCTGTGAGTGTTGGTCCGACCGAGTAGACTGCGGGGCCACCTCGGGGCAACTTGAGGGTTTGTTTTACTCGTAGAATGTCTCATCTGAGTGTGCCCTAAGAACGAGAATGTGCAGCTCCTATCGGGATTTGTCGGCACATTCGGGCGGCTTTGCTGGTTTAGTTTTACGATTGTCGAGATGTCTTGTAACCGGGATGCCAAGTCTGATCGGATTGTCTTGGGAGAAGGAATATCCTTGGTTGACCGTGAGAGCTTGTGATGGGCTATGTTGGGACACCCCGGCAGGGATTTGATCTTTCAAAAGTCATGCCCGCGATTATGGGCAGATGGGAATTTGTTAATGTCCAGTTGTAGAAAACCTGAAGATTACCTTAATTAAAATGAATCAACTGAGTGTGTGACTGTGATGGTCTCTTTTCGGCGGAGTCCGGGAAGAGAACACGGTCTTGAGTTATGCTTGAACGTAGGTTGTTCTAGGATCACATCTTGATCATAGTTCATCGACCGTGCCTTTGCCTTCTCTTCTCGCTCTCATTTGCATATGTTATCCACCATATATGCTAGTCGCTTGCTGCAGCTCCACATCATACTTTTACCCTTCCTATAAGCTTAAATAGTCTTGATCGTAAGGGTGTTAGATTGCTGAGTCCCCGTGACTCACAGATTACCTCCAAACCAGATGCAGGGACCGATGATACCGCTCCAGGTGATTCGACTGAGCTCAAGTGCGAGTTCGATGAGGACTCCGGACGATACTACGTTTCCTTTCTAGACGATCAGTAGTGGTGCCTAGTTGGGGCGATCGGGGACTATGTTGCATTTGGGGTTTATCATTATTTTGGTTCTGTAGTCGGACCTTGAGTGTAACTGGATGAATGTAATGATATTTATGCTATTTGTGTGACGTGGCGAGTGTAAGCCAACTATGTATCTTTTCCCTTATTTATTACATGGGTTGTTGTGAAGATTACCTCACTTGCGACGTTGCTTTCAATGCGGTTATGCCT
Source organism: Triticum urartu (assembly GCF_003073215.2). NCBI lineage: Eukaryota > Viridiplantae > Streptophyta > Magnoliopsida > Poales > Poaceae > Triticum > Triticum urartu. The sequence goes on from NC_053025.1 coordinate 269,739,029, forward strand.
CTAAGTCGTGCTTCGACACGTGGGAGATATAGCCGAATCGAGGGCGTTACAAGATGGTTCCGGAGAAGTGCTTGATCTGTATGCTCTACACAATAAGCCTCCTGACAAACCCACGGATTTCATCCATGTGATTGAGCTTTGTCATCTCTATTGGTGGTGTGCTACTATTTACATACTGTCATGAGAAAGTGGTATTGTCCTTGAGAAGTGCTTCATCTATGTTGTTTTAAATATTTCTTTTCCTTTTTCTCGAGCAAACAGGGATGGTAGAAATTAGTTGTCCTCTTGTCTTTGCACGAAAGGATCATCCTCCTCTGAAGAAGAATATGGAGTACTTGAAGTGACTAGTTCCAATTATACCGGGATGAAGAAGCCATGTCTATCTTCCCATCAGAAGGAGTTGTTGAAGGATGGTTACATTACTCCCCACAAGACCAAACTAACTCCATCTCGGAAGGACTGACAGATCTCCATCTTTTTTGCTGTGATGCGCAAGTACAATGTTGTTCTAGGATTCTTTCCTGTGAGGTCCATTTTTTTAAAGTGTGCTCTACATGGACCATGTAGGTGCCTGTTTAAACTTTCAATTCATAGTATAGTTTGCTTTATACTAATCACTTGTTTTGTATTTGTGCAAATAGGAGTGCTCAGCTTGATTTCGATGGGAACTGCACAAAATGTTCATGAATACATCAAATCTTTCGTTAAAAGGAGGTGACAATATGTTCAAGGCATTGCAACATATAAAGGCAAAATCATACAAGCTATGCGCAAATTTGTTGATTTTGGTGGAACTGCACAAAAAGAACAGCTGCTTTATTTAGCACGAGGTGCCATGTCAATGTCCGAACTGATGGCAAACCCTGCCCATTCCACAATAATAGGCATTTGATATTTTGGAATGGGAAAACCTTGTGAAAGTTTGCTCTTTGATGTACGCAAAACAACATGCATTTGACATTCTGGAATGGGACAACCTTATCAAATTTGCTCATTGATGTTACCGAGAAGACATGCGTTTCATATTTTCGAATGGGACGCGCTTTGCAGTTAGCAGCATCGATCGATTTTTTTATTGTTTAGTTGTGAAGTGAATATTGGCTCTGACATGTGAATCGCTGAGATGCATAATCACCGAATGTTTGGAATGTTATCTATGAATTAGTAGGCATGTGTGTTTGATTGCAATGTACAGGAACGCTAAAAAGCAGCTCAAACTCGTTGTACTCCCTATGTTCCTTTTTACTTTGCATATTAGATTTCTTTCAAGTCAGTTGATTTTACATTGTGAATGTAAAATAATTTTTTTCTAAAAGATTGGTCAAAGTAGAGATGCTTTGACTACAGACAGAACTTGTATACAGACTAAAAAGGACCGGATGGAGTACATGTGAAACTGCTACAAACGAGGTGATCACCCTAGGAATAATCCTAGTATGTATTGTTTTCCATGTTCTTCCAGTGCCAGTCATACAATAATTCGAACTAATCGAACTAAATTCATTCATACACGGTCGGATTTCATATAAACCTGCCCGATTTCATTACATTTCATACATTCTTCAACTAAAAAGGGGTGTGCTGTATGTATAATTAATTAACCGAATATACCCACCTATGTCCAGCTCAGCCAAACAGAAGCTTATTCTCCAGCGGATTGAGCTTCAGTTACTTAACTGCATGTGCAGTTGCGTAATTGACATTTGGCCCATATGCCAGTTGATACGTCTTCGTCGTATCTACTTTTCCAAATACTTTTGATCTTGTTTTGGACTCTAACTTGCATGATTTGAATGGATCTAACCCGGACTGATGCTGTTTTCTGCAGAATTACTATGGTGTTATTTATGTGCAGAAACAAACGTTCTCGGAATGACCTGAAACTTCACGGAGCAAATTTTTGCAAAATATAAAAAATACCTGCAAAAGATGAAGGCCAGGGGGCCCACCACCTGTCCACGAGGGTGGGTGGCGCGCCCCCTACCTCGTGGGCCCCCTGGTGCCTCTCCGACTCCAACTCCAACTCTATATTGTGTTTCGGGGAGAGAAAATCACAGAGAAGAATTCATCATGTTTTACGATATGGAGCCGCCGCCAAGCCCTAAAACCTCTCGGGAGGGCCGATCTGGAGACTGTTCGGGGCTCGGGAGAGGGGAATCCGTCGCCATCGTCATCATCAACCATCCTCCATCACCAATTTCATGATGCTCACCGCCATGCGTGAGTAAGTCCATCGTAGGCTTGCTGGACGGTGATGGGTTGGATGGGATCTATCATGTAATCGAGTTAGTTTTGTTAGGGTTTGATCCCTAGTATCCACTATGTTCTGAGATTGATGTTGCTATGACTTTGCTATGCTTAATGCTTGTCACTAGGGCCCGAGTGCCATGATTTCAGATCTGAACCTATTATGTTTTCATCAATATATGAGTGTTCTTGATCCTATATTGTAAGTCCATATGCACCTATTATGTGTTATGATCCGTTAACCCCGAAGTGACAATAATCGGGATACTTACCGGTGATGACCGTAGTTTGAGCAGTTCATGTATTCACTATGTGTTAATGATTTGTTCCGGTTCTCTATTAAAAGGAGGCATTAATATCCCTTAGTTTCCATAAGGACCCCGCTGCCATGGGAGGGTAGGACAAAAGATGTCATGCAAGTTCTTTTCCATAAGCACGTATGACTATGTTTGGAATACATGCCTACATTATATCAATGAACTGGAGCTAGTTCTGTGTCACCCTAGGTTATGACTGTTACATGATGAACCGCATCCGGCATAATTCTCGACACCGATCCATTTCCTACGAGCTTTTCATATATTGTTCTTCGCTTATTTACCTTTCCGTTGCTATTTCTATCATCACTACAAAATACCAAAAACATTAATTTTACTACTGTTACCTTTTGCTACCATTACCACAACTATCATATTACTTTGCTACTAAATACTTTGCTGCAGATACTAAGTTTCCAGGTGTGACAACTCAGCTACTAATACTTGAGAATATTCTTCGCCTCCCCTTGTGTCGAATCAATAAATTTGGGTTGAATACTCTACCCTCGAAAACTGTTGCGATCCCCTATACTTGTGGGTTATCAAGACCATTTTCTGGTGCCGTTGCCGGGGAGCATATCTCTATTCTTTGAGTCAATTGGGATTTATATCTGCTTATCATTATGAGGAACTTGAAAGATCCGAGAACCAAGATTTATCCCTCAACTACGAGGGGAGGTAAGGAACTGCCATCTAGCTTGCACTTGATTCACCTTCTGTTTTGAGTAAGCTTGCGACACCTATACCTGCTTCTGCTATTCGTTCTAATACGTCGCATGTTATTGATGATGCCACTTCTTCTATATATGATACTTATGATGAAACTACTTCTATGCTTGATACTACTGTGCCACTTGGTAAATTTCTCGATGAACAACTTGTTATGGCTAGAGAGATTGAAAATATTGAATCCGATAATACTGATGAAAGTGATGATGAAGAATCACTTGTTATTCCTGAGGGTTATGTTTTTGATCAAGAAGCTTCTTTAGCTATTTTAGCTTGCAAAGATAGAAACGAACTTAAGAGGTTATTAGCTAAATGGAATAAGCAATCTCTAAATGCTAGAATGAAACCTGACCTTGCTTTTGTTACTTCACCTATCTGTGTTACTGATAAGGATTATGAATTCTTTGTTGATCCTGATATAATTACTTTGGTTGAATCTGATCCTTTCCATGGCTATGAATCTGAAACTGTTGTGGCACATCTTACTAAATTAAATGATATAGCCACCCTGTTCACTACTGATGAGAGAACTCGTTACTTTTATATCCTTAAAATATTTTCGTTCTCATTAAAGGGTGATGCTAAGATATGGTTTAATTCTCTTGATCCTGGTTGTGTGTGTAGTCCCCAGGATATGATTTATTACTTCTCTGCTAAATATTTCCCTGCTCATAAGAAACAAGCTGCTTTAAGGGATATATATAATTTTGTGCAAATTGAAGAAGAGAGTCTCCCGCAAGCTCGGGGGAGGCTTCTCCAATTACTTAATGCTTTGCCTGATCATCCTCTTAAGAAAAATGAAATACTTGATATCTTTTATAATGGACTAACCGATGCTTCCAGAGATTACCTGGATAGTTGTGCTGGTTCTGTTTTTAGGGAAAGAACACCGGATGAAGCTGAAATTCTATTGAATAATATGTTGACAAATGAAAATAACTGGAGACGTCCGGAGCCATTTCTTGAACCTATTCCTAAACCAACTCCGAAGAAGGGGGGTATTCTATTTCTCAGTCCTGAAGACATGCAAGAGGCAAAGAAATCTATGAAAGAAAAAGGTATTAAAGCTGAAGATCTTAAGAATTTACCTCCTATTGAAGAAATACATGGTCTTAATTTACCGCCTATTGAAGAAACATATGATCTTAATCCTTTACCTATTGAAGAAACTCATGGTCTTGATAACCCGACACAGGTAGTAAAGGTAAATTCTCTCTATAGATATGATAAAGCTGAAATCCCATTTACTAAATTTGCTAGCACATGCTTAGATGAGTTTGATAAATTTATGGCTAAGCAAGAAGATTTTAATGCTTATTTTGGTAGAAAATTGAAATACAATTCAAATATGCTTGAACACTTGGGTGATTATCTGGCTAATGTCAAAGGTTAACTTAAACTTACTAGTAAACATGCTTCTATGGTCACCACTCAAGTAGAACAAGTACTTAAAGCTGAAAATAATTTGCTCAGTGAATTGAATAGTAAGGATAATGATAATGCTGTTAGAGTTATCACTAGAGGTGGCAAAATGACTCAGGAACCTTTGTATCCTGAAGGCCACCCTAAGAGAATTGAGCAAGATTCTCAGAGAAATAATATAGGTGCACCTAGTCCTTCTAAAAGGAAGAAAAAGAAAAATGATAGGACTTTGCATGCTTCTAGTGATCCTATTACTGAAACACCTGAGATTCGAACTGATATTTCTATTTCTGATGTTGAAACAAAATCTGGTAATGAACCTAAAACTAGTAATAATGTTAATGATAATGTTCATGATGACGCTCAACATAGTAATGACAATGATATAGAAATTGAACCTGCTTTTGATCTCGATAACCCACAATCAAAGAATCAACGTTATGCTAAGAAAGACTTTGTTGCTAGGAACCATGGGTTCAGAAACCCATGCCTTTTCCTCTGAAACCATCCAATAAAAAGGATGATGAGTATTTTGAGAGCTTTGCTGAAATGATTAGACCTATCTTTTTACGTATGCGGTTAACTGATATGCTCAAAATGAATCCTTATGCTAAGTATATGAATGATATTGTTACAAATAAAAGAAAGATACCGGAAGCTGAAATTTCCACCATGCTTGCTAATTACACTTTTAAGGGTGGAATACGAAAGAAACTTGGAGATCCCGGTGTACCCACTATACCATGATCTATTAAAAGAAACTATGTTAAAACTGCTTTATGTGATCTTGGAGCCGGTGTTAGTGTTATGCCTATCTCTTTATATCGTAGACTTGATTTGAATAAGTTGACACCTACTGAAATATCTTTGCAAATGGCTGATAAATCAACTGCTATTCCTGTCGGTATTTGTGAGGATGTGCCTGCTGTAGTTGCAAACGTTACTATTTTAATGGACTTTGTTATTCTTGATATTCCCGAGGATGATAGTATGTCTATTATTCCTGGAAGATCCTTTTTGAATACTGCATGGGATGTTATTGATTGCACTAAAGGCAATGTCACTTTTCATGTTAATGGTAACAAGCATAGAGTACACTTTCTGAGGAAACAACCTCAAGTTCACAGTATCAACTCTATTGGAAAAATTCCATCGATTATATTTGGAGGTTATGAATTTCCTCTTCCTACTGTCAAGAAGAAATATGATATTCTCATTATTGGGGATGTGCATATCCCCATTGAGGTAACATAGTGTTATTTGAAATTTCTCCGGTTCCATGTTATTCAGAATGAGTTCGTTAACAAGACTTGATCAACCTTGTTAGTGGATTCCTTTTGAAGATCATGAGAAGGATGAAACTAGAGAGCACAACCTTCTGTACCCCACTTTTACTTTCTCTTATTTATATTAAATAAAATTAAAATAAATATTTTTCTGTCTGTTATCTGATTATCCGTGCAATAAAAAAATATCTCGAAAATAAAAGTTCTCCAATTGCCCTCAAATTTAAATATGTTTTTTTCTAGAATATTTGAGAATATTTGGCACTGAGAACACAGCAGGGGGGTCAACCACCTGCCCATGAGGGTGGAGGGCGCGCCCTACCCCCTGGGCGCGCCCCCCTACCTCGTGGGCCAACGGTGGCCCTCCTCCACTTATTCCTGCACCCACACACTTCTTCCTCCCACAAACACGAATATCCAACTCAAGCACGAGTTTGAGCTCATCTTGCTGCCATTTTCGATCTCCTTGCTCAAAGCACTTCTCGCAAAACTGCTTGGGGAGATTGTTCCTTGGTATTTGACTCCTCCATTGGTCCAATTAGTTCTTGTTCTAGTGATTTATTCATTGCAAATTTTTGCTGCTTAGGTGACCCTGTTCTTGAGCTTGCATGTCAAATTTATATGGTCAAAAGTAGTTTTGATGCATGATATAGGCTCTAGGCACTTGTAGGAGTAGTTGCTATCAATATTATTGAGTTTGGTTTACTTTTATTTTGAAGTTACTAAAAATTTTCAGAATTTTTCAGAGGAAGAAAAATGCTTAGGAAAATGTTCCAAGGTGGTTCCTCAAGGAAGCAAGGACCCAGGCTTGCAATGCGTGATGCTGATGAAGAGCCACCAAGAGACGCTCTAGTGCGTCCTTGTGAGTGGCCTTCTGAAAATTTTATGGATCGAGCATGAATTAAGAAGAATTCAACGCATATTTGCATAACGCCGATCTTGTGAGCTTCGAGGAAGAGAAGTGCAGTCAGTATCACAACCTCACTAGTACCTTTGTGAGGAGGTTTGAATTTTCAACTTCATGTAATTCTCCAACTGTCCTATTTGATATTTATGAAAATTCTTATACTATGGACTTAGAGGACTTTACCACTGCTTGCAAACTACCACAATGGGTTAGTATAAGGGATCCTCGCAAATATGAATTTAGAAATTTTCTTGCTAGTATAACTGTGGGATAATCTAGAGATATAACACAAGCTACCATAGGGAGCATTCACTTTCCAACTATACATTATTTTTCTCTCTTCATAGGTAGATGCATTAATGGTAAAGATGAGGCATGTCACATGTGTGTCCCTGATCTCAGGATTCTTAGGAGTGCTGTGTTAGGAGATAAATCTTATACTTTGGGAGCCATTGTTGCACGTAGGTTGCATCTTAATAGATTTAATGGAGATTTCTTTGGTGGAATTTATGCAACCCGCATAGCTAATTTTCTTGGTGTAGCCATATGCGATGATGATATTGAATTACCTCCTGCTTATCTAGATTTTAATGCTATGGTTCACCACCAGTTTGTCGAGAGGAATGAATCACCTCTCCAGTATCGACTAATCTCTGATAGACGCCGTGTTGTCCATATTACTCTCCTTGCTCCTGTCTTATTTGAGCATCAGGCAAAAGGAAGATATACTATTACCAGAGAGGAGGCAGATGAGTACGAGAGGAGAGCGGAGGCTGCTGGTCGCCACGCTTCAGCTCAGCAGGCTATAGCCGCTACATCGCACTACGACCCCAACTATTATTATGGATATCCGCCAGGCCAGCCATGGCCATAGACCAACTTAGGCCAAAAGCCTAAGCTTGGGGGAGTACGTATTTCTCACCAACATTACATTTATGTTCACACACTCATTGCCAGATATCTGTGCTCATACTTTTTCATTATATCATCCATGCTAGTTTAATTTTCCTTTTTATGCCTTCATCTTGTGTGTTTGATAAACTATTAAGAAAAACCAAAAAAATCAGTTGTAGCTTTTAATTAGTTTACTTTCCATGCTTGTAGTAGTAATTAAAAAGAAAACCCAAAAAGATTTCATGTTCTTCTTTTACTTGTTGGGAGCTCTTCCTTGTAAATAGTTTTATTTCTTTTCTTTTCTTTGGGGGTCGATAGGAGAAGACCATGATTAAATTGTTGAAGTGGCTCTTATATACATTATTGTTGATCTGACAAAAGAGCCCATATTGCCATGTCTTCTCCTGTTTATTGAATGCTTGCAGATTCCATCTTAGTCCAATGCACTTGCACAATTATTATTATTCACATCGTTCGGTCGTGCAAGTGAAAGCGAATTATGACGATATATGATGGACTGACTGAGATGAGAAAAGTTGGTATGAACTCGACCTCTTTTATTTTTGTAAATATGATTAGTTCATCGTTCCTGATTCAGCCTATTATGAATAAACATGTTTGCAATGACAACTAGAGATCATAGTTTCTTGTGCCATGCTTGATTAGCTAGGAGCTTATAATGGTTTACCTTGCGTGCCAACATGCTATTAAAATGGTTGTGATGTGGTATGATAGGGTGGTATCCTCCTCTGAATGATTTAAGTGACTTGACTTGGCGCATGTTCACGCATGTAGTTGAAACAAAATCAACATAGCCTACTCATGCTTGCATTCGGTGTTGATTAATTTTAATGCATGTTCATGACTGTTGTCACTCTCTAGCTGGTCGCTTCCCAGTCTTTTGCTAGCCTTCACCTATACTAAGCGGGAATACTGCTTGTGCATCCAATCCCTTAAACCCCAAAGTTATTCCACATGAGTCCACTATACCTACCTATATACGGTATTAACCTGCCGTTCCAAGTAAATTTGTATGTGCCAAACTCTAAACCTTCAAATAAACATCATGTTTTGTATGCTCGAATAGCTCATGTATCAACTAGGGCTGTCTGGATCTTCCATGTTAGGTGGGTTATTCTCAAGAGGAGTGGACTCCGCTCCTCACTCACGAGATAAATGGCTGGTTACCGGGATGCCCTGTCTCATGCTTTATGCAAGCTAAATCAAAATAATTTCAAAAAACTCCCCCTGGGACTCTTGTTAGTTGGAGGCACTCGTTGTTTCGAGCAAGCCATGGATTGATGCTTGTTGGTGGAAGGGGGAGTATAAACTTTACCATTCTGTTTGGGAATCGCCTATAATGTGTGTAGCATGGAAGATATCGCCATCTCTTGGTTGTTATGTTGACAATGAAAGTATACCGCTCAAAATATTATTCACCTCTGTTTCAAAACCGAGCTCTGGCACCTCTACAAATCCCTGCTTCCCTCTACGAAGGGCCTATCTATTTACTTTTATGCTGAGTCATCATCCTCTTATTAAAAAGCACCAGTTGGAGAGCACCACTGTCATTTGCATTCATTACTGTTAGTTTACATTGAGTATGACTTGACTGGATCTCTTTTACCATGAATTACAATGTCTAGTCGGTCCTTGGTCTTTAAAGGTGCTCTTCATTTATGTTTTGCGGTCTCAGAAAGGGCTAGCGAGATACCACCTTGTTATATCATATTATGATTGTTTTGGGAAAGTGTTGTCATCCGAGATTTATTATTATTGCTCGCTAGTTGATTATGCTATTGATATGAGTAAACTTGAGACCTAAGCATTGTTGCGAGTGTGGTTAGTTATAATCTTTGCTGAAAACTTGAATGCTGGCTTTACCTATTTACAACAACAAGAGCAAACCGAGTTTGTAGAAGTTTTCTTTATCACTTTCAGTTTGTCAACTGAATTGCTTGAGGACAAGGAAAGGTTTAAGCTTGGGGGAGTTGATACATCTCCATCGTATCTACTTTTCCAAACACTTTTGACCTTTTTTTGGACTCTAACTTGCATGATTTGAATGGAACTAACCCGGACTGACGCTGTTTTCAGCAGAATTACCATGGTGTTATTTATGTGTAGAAAAAAATGTTCTCGGAATGACCTAAAACTTCACAGAGCAACTTTTTGGATAATATAAAAAATACCTGCAAAAGATGAAGGACAGGGGGCCCACCACCTTTCCACGAGGGTGGGGGCGCGCCCCCTACCTCGTGGGCCCCCTGGTGCCTCTCCGAGTCCAACTCTATATATTGTGTATCGGGGACAAAAAAAATCAGAGAGAAGAATTCATCGCGTTTTACGATACGGAGCCGCCGCCAAGCCCTAAAACCTCTTGGGAGGGCCGATCTGGAGTCCGTTCGGGGCTCCGGAGAGGGGAATCCATCGCCATCATCATCATCGACCATCCTCCATCACCAATTTCATGATGCTCACCGCCGTGCGTGAGTAATTCCATCGTAGGCTTGCTGGACGGTGATGGGTTGGATGGGATCTATCATGTAATCGAGTTAGTTTTGTTAGGGTTTGATCCCTAGTATCCACTATGTTCTGAGATTGATGTTGCTATGACTTTGCTATGCTTAATGCTTGTCACTAGGGCCCGAGTGCCATGATTTCAGATTTGAACCTATTATGTTTTCAACAATATATGAGTGTTCTTGATCCTATCTTGCAAGTCTATAGTCACCTATTATGTGTTATGACCCGTTAACCCCGAAGTGACAATAATCGGGATACTTACCGGTGATGACCGTAGTTTGAGGAATTCATGTATTCAATATGGGTTAATGCTTTGTTCTGGTTGTCTGTTAAAAGGAGGCCTTAATATCCCTTAGTTTCCTTAAGGACCCCGCTGCCACGGGAGGGTAGGACAAAAGATGTCATGCAAGTTCTTTTCCATAGGCACGTATGACTATGTTCAGAATACATGCCTACATTATATCAATAAACTGGAGCTAGTTCTGTGTCACCCTAGGTTATGTTGTTACATGATGAACCGCATCCGGCATAATTCTCCATCACCGATCCATTGCCTACGAGCTTTCCATATATTGTTCTTTGCTTATTTACCTTTCCGTTGCTATTGCTATCATCACTACAAAATACCAAAAACATTACTTTTACTACTGTTACCTTTTGCTACCATTACCACTACTATCATATTACTTTGCTACTAAATACTTTGCTGCAGATACTAAGTTTCCAGGTGTGGTTGAATTGACAACTCAGCTGCTAATACTTGAGATATTCTTTGGCTCCCCTTGTGTCGAATCAATAAATTTGGGTTGAATACTCTACCCTCGAAAACTGTGGCGATCCCCTATACTTGTGGGTTATCATCAGTGACGCAACTGCACCAGCAGTTAAGTAACAGAAGCAGCGTCCTTCTCCAACATAGCTCTTCGACTCCACGTTGCCGCCAAGAAGCTAATCAACCGTCAATGGTCAACCCGCCTAGCTTGGCTTGAACCGGAGGGTAGCAGCGGTGGCCTTACTTGGACCCGAGCGGCGGCGACCTGCCATGTTCTATGCTTCCTCGTTTTCTGTGTGGCGCGGCCTAATTGGCAGCGGGGCGGGGCATCGACGGAGCCAGTGATGTCCTCTGTCTCGTTGTCAGTGGGGCGGTGCCTTGGCGGAGCGGGGGAAATCCGGCATGGCCGGGCCTCGGTGGAGTAGGGCCTCACCGAAGCCGACGAGGTCCTCCGCCTTGGTGCCGGTGGGGTGGGGCCTCGACGTAGCCGGTGGTGTCCTCTGCCTCGTTGTTGGCGCCGTGAGGCCTCGACGCAGCAGGTCCTCGTCGACGCCAGCGGAGCAGGGACTCGTCAGAGCCGGCATTGTCCTCTGCCAAGTCCTTGGTCTCGCCAAACAGCGCCTTCCCCGCTTCATCGCCTTCTTTGTAGGCGGCCGCAGCCTCCCCCACCCGCATGCGGTACCACTTACCCTCGAGGCGGCGCTCGCGGGCGGAGTGGTACGAGTCGAGCACCACCTCCTGCTCTGCCTGCTCCACGGTGATCTTCTCCTCCGCCTGTAGGTGCTCCTGGAGGAGATGGTGGTTGTAGGCGGCATCGGCCTACGCCTCCCAGAACTGCTCCTCGCGCTTCTGCCTCACCGTGTCCATTTATTGGGCACGGGCCTCACTGATGGTCATGGTGCAATGCAACAGGGAGGATGGCACAGAGGAGGGGGATGGCGCCGGATTGTCGACTACCACGTTATCCATTTTAATGTCGTCGTCCTCCGGCTGCCTGCCGGCCAACCAGTCGGCAACAATGGCTGCCATCTCCTTGTGGTCCGTCGTCCACCCATCCCGAAGAGTTATAGAGCGCGAGGAAGCCATGGTGGGCATTAGTGGTGTGGACAGGAGAAAGGGAACGGAGGTGGATGACTGCGGCTATGGCTGGCGCAGCAGTTTATTTAGAAATGGTGGGTGGCGGAGGGGCGGACTTCTGGCGCCAGAGTGGCCGCCTCAGCAACCGCGTATTATTAATGTGGGTGGCAGACGGACGGACGGACGGCACTTGTGTCGTTTGAAGGCGAAGCAATCACCTGCACCAGGAAGCGAGGAGGGCAGTGCTGACCGTTTCGGGCTGAAAGCGAGCGCGGGCAAGGGAGGCGGTCTGGGTGGGCCATGGCAGTCAGACTCGTGCTTGGTAGCGGGTCGGTCCAGCAGCCGGACATGTTGGCTCGCCAGCGAGCTCGCCGAGCTGAGCGTCAACAATCAGACGATGGACGTAGCTTCTGACCATGAGCCGGCGCCACTATCCAAGCTGGTTCATGCCATGTTCACCATATTGCAGGTGTGGCCGTAGTTCCACGCCCTAATGGTGGAAGAGCTACCAGCACAAGAGGACCTGTGGTGCAACCTCCGTCTCCTCAACGAGCACCGGTGAACAAGAGAACGACAATGTCATCGCCGACATGTGGCCCTATGAGGCTTCCCGAATGAGCAGCGTGCGCTGTATCAGACCATCCCTAGGGCCCGCGAGGCCCTCTCCATCATCCTTCGAGTTGTTGCGCTCGCCGTGGCGCCTCCGTCTCGCGTTGTCAACATGGTCAACGGACATGAGGAATGAGGAGATGGCTTTAGTTAGAGAGGATGACAGTGGGGACCCACCAAGGACATAGCCGCATGTGCATAAGTGCCTCCTTATTATATACAACTATAATATTTTTTCTTCCTCCTGGTTTCCTGACATCACGGTCCCACACCATTGTCAACATCTGTAGTCAATAAACAAGATAATTGCACAAGGAGCGGCCAACAGCTGGGACCAAGCAGCTCGAGTAGTTTTTCTATTTTTGAGGTGTGAGCACTGTAGAGTTTTTCTCGAGCAATGTTTTCGTTGTTGTTAAGAGGAGAGAAGGTTATTAACTGGGCAGGCTATGGCCCATCTATCCCAGGCCAGATATCCAAACCAGATATTAATCGTTTTTCAAGCTGAAAATGGCTTCCCAACTATACTTTTTTTAGGAATACCCAGGTAAGGTCAACATGTTATTCTCCACCCCCATTGGCTGCAAATCTTTCCAAGGAGGGATGCATTAGGCTTTACAAGGAAATGGTCTTTAAGAAATAACAAATAGGATGTCATTATAAAAACTAGGCAGTAATTATAAAAAATGCACCAAACACGTAATTAGTTTATAATTATTTTTTTGGATTTTCAAAATTTTAATTTCATTAATTGTTGCGCATGCAATGTTTCATTGGAATTTTTACGTAATACAAATTTATATTGAAATTGTATTTATTCTGACTAGAAATTTCGAGATAAAAATATTTCGGGTCCCATCAAAATGTGGGAAATTATATTGAATTCTGTTTTGAATGGTTGGTTGAAGTAATTAATCATTGTCCTAGCTATAAAATGGGTAGTACTTTTAACAAACTATAAATGGGCTGTAGTAAATTCCATTAGAATTAGAAAATGGTTGTACATTCTTGCAAATCGCAAATGGGCTATAAGTTCTCTGCCACACACTTGTGGGCCTACTAAATTGATGCATCCCCTAACAAAAGTAAGTTGACGCGTATGCAAGGATTTGTCAACTTATAGTCAACACACGGTTCTAGCCGTAGTGGCCGTTGGATGTCCATCCAATGGATGTCGTGCTTCTTCTATAATCTCAGATATTCTAGCTTCAGCTGCCCAAAAAACGATTCCTCCGCCTGACATCTGGGGTGCACCATTTCAGAGGCTGACCCGTGGGCCTACTAAGTTGACGTGTACCAAGGGCTTTGTCAACATCGTCAATTTAAACGAGTCTAGCTGCAGAGACCGTATGATGTCCACCCAACGGCCGTAGTGCTTCTTCAACCTCTGGTCTTCTTGCTCCAACTGCCTAAAACAGCGCCGGCGGGACTACCTGCTGCCGCCTCCCGTGGCTGGCTATGCTGCTGCACAGGCCGCACCGCTCAACCCTACTTCATTGCTGGCCAGGCCATTCCTCTACTCACCCACACCTCCTTTTATTTTCCGCCGATGACAGCCGGACCAGTAAACCCTTGTACTCCCCACTGCATGGGCAACCACTGCCATTTCTTCCCCGGCTCCGTGTCGTTCCCTTCCTTGGACTCGCCGTCCTCCACCGCCCAGGTGCTCTTGGTGCGGCGTGGTCAACGAATGACAAGCATCGTAAGTGGACTGTACGTGGAGAGGTTGACAGCTGGGTCCACGGCCGCAGCAAGGAAGTGCCTCCTTATCACGTGGAAAATAATGATTTCACAAAAAATGTTTCCCCCTGACTGCTGGGACCCACCAGCTACATCTTCGCACGCAAGGAAGTGCCTGACAGTCGGTACCCACCTGGTCAAAGCATACGTAGCGTTGTCATTCTGGTCGCGAACGTGTACGCACATACGATCGGTCTGTCTGCAGCCTGCAGCGATCAATCGTGGTCGTGTATGGAAGGGCACGTGTCGTAGTAGAGGCACGCACGTGTCTTAGTAGAGGCGCGCACATAGCATGTACACGTACGTACAACGGCCAGGGTGCAAGAAAGTAAATATGGACACGTACGTACATACGGGCGGGGTCTCAAATGCCTACTCGCGCATATGTACAGCCAGGGCTCCTGCACATGGCTGGGTCGGAAAGGAGAAACTGCGTCATCATCGTGTTCATGGGGAGGCTACGGAATGCGTCGTGTTCATTGGGAGGCAACGGAACGCGAGCGGTTCATCGGGAGCCAACCGGCTTGGACAGAATAGCCGATGGAAACGAGGCATGGCGTACCATAGAACGCAGGAAACGACCTTGTGTTCGACCAGCCATGGTCGAAATGGGATCCTGTTCATCAGGAGGGGTCTGGCGTACCACAAAATGTAGGAAACGGACCTCCTATGGTCGAAATGGGGTCCTGTTGATCGGGAGGGGTGTGGCGTACCGCAAAACAGATGAAACGGACTTGTGTTGGAGCGCTATGGTCGAAATGGGGGTCCTGTTCATCGGGAGGGGTGTGGCGTCTCGCAAAATGGGACTCCACGGGATACTGTTCATCTCCATCGTCAACTGCCTCCATGGGCTACTGTTCATCCACCGTCGACCTCCTCCAGCCTCCACCTGCGACTGTTCATCCACAGGCTCCTGTTCGTCCAGCCTCCACCGCGTGCTCCTCCACCGGTTACTGTTCAACCAGCCCTCTCCACGGGGTCCTGTTCAACCACCCCTCCACGGGCAAATGTTCATCAAGCCCTCCACCGGCAACTGTTTAACCAGCCCTCCATGGGGTCCTGTTCGTCCAGCCATCCACGGGGTCTTGCTCATCCACCGGCTCGATCCATCGGTGTACTGTTCAACCAGCGGCAACGGCCTCTACTACCACGGGGTCCTGTACATCCAACCACCCACTGGGAACTATTCATCCACCCCCAACAACTCTCACTGTTCATCCAGAGGCAGCATCGAAGGAATCACTCAGGTTCAGTTAACAGAAAGGGATCGATCGGTCGCTCGGGTTCAGTAACGCGTAGCCTGCAGTGCAATCGGTCGGTTTCAGTTAGAGCCCAACGCCTCGCTCGGGTTCAGTTAGAGCACACTTCCTCGCACACACGCGCATACGTATGAGAGAAACGCACATCGCTCGGCCCTCGACCACCCACCGTAACCGGGAACTCCCCCGATATTTTCCTCGCCCTCGCTTCTACCACGGTTTGTTCCGTCATGGACGGCCCAAAGAATGTCATGCAGCTGCATCTCCGGCCCGCCCAGGACTAAAAGCCCATTTTCTGTCATGACTTTTTGTCATAGAAGTAGGACCCCACCACATCTAACATGATATCGGGTTTTGTCACAATTATCGTCGTAGAAGTGTCATAAGCATGATAGAAAAAATTTCGTTCAACAGAAAATGTCACGGATGTGTCTTTTTTTGTAGTGCGTGGCCATGGTCACCACGGTCCTCGAGGAGGAAGACGAGGCAGCGCCCCGGTGGTGGCTCCGCCGACGGCTCCACCTCCGTTGGAAGGCCATGTCGGGGACCAACCTTGAGAGTTCATCATCAGGTTGTATAAGACCCTGCACTGTTGCCTTCGTCTCCTATCCTTCTTTGCACGGGAGATGGAGCTCGAACAGTCGTGCGCCCTGAGGCTGCACATGAGGGGCTGTGGGGATGGGAGCATGAGGGTTGACGTCGACTTCCCTGCTCCTCGTGTCATGTACTTCCGTCGCGGCCGGAAGACCTTTGCCCATGCCCACAACTTTTCAGAGGGGCACATTCTCCATTTCAAATTAACGAAGAGCGGTCTACTCTCCATCAAGATCTTTGGGTGCTCGGAAGGCCGCTTATGGTGGTGCATGGAGAGCTGGACCGACAACGAAAGCGCCTCCTTGAGAGAAAGTGACGAGGTGGAAAGTGACGGCGATGACGATGGCAGCAGGTGAGGGAGTCCTGGATTAAGGGGTCCTTGGGCGTCCGAACTACATAACATGGGCCAGACTAATGGGCTATGAAGATACCAGACAGAAGACTTCCTCCCGTGTCCCGGTGGGACTCTCCTTTGTGTGGATGGCAAGCTTGGCGTTCGGATATGTAGATTCCTTCCTTTGTAAACCGACTTTGTACAACCCTAGGCCCCTCCTGTGTCTATATAAACTCGAGGGTTTAGTCCGTAGAGGCAATCATAGGCATACAAGCTATACATCAAGATCAATCAGGCATGAAGAAGGGTATTACATCCATAAAGAGGGCCCGATCCTGGGTAAACATCGTTTCCCCTGTCTCCTATTACCATCGACCCTAGACGCACAGTTCGGGACCCCCTACCTAAGATCCGCCGGTTTTGACACCGACATTGGTGCTTTCATTGACAGTTCTCCTGCGTCATCACCAGAAGGTTTGATGGCTCCTTCAATCTTCTACAACAATGCTGCCATGGGGAAGGTTTTCCTTCCCGGTCATATCTTTGTGTTCGGCGGCTTCACACTTCGGGCCAACTCGCTTGGGCATTTAGAGCAGATCGACAGCTACACCCCAGGTCACCAGGTTAGTTTAGGAAATCTGGAATATGTCGCTGATATCCGAGGAGACTTGATCTTCCAAGGGTTCACGACCCCTACCTACGCTCTGGCCTTAGATCGGGAGCGCATCACCAGGTCTGAAGACGGGATTACTAAGCCCACCATACTATATGCGGCCACTAAACCCAGCACGGGAGAACCAGAGGAAGTAGTGCTGCTGGCAACCATCAAGAAGCCGGACACTTCTCCAAACACTGGCTCTGAACCCTCAGAGTCAGCATCGTGTGAGCCCGTCCAAGGAGTTTCCCTCCCGCCGTACTCCACAGGTTTCCTTCCCCCTGGTCAAACCTCGCCTTTAAGGGAGGCTCTGGACTTGATGCGATCCCTCGTCATTACAGAGGAGCAATGTCCGAACTACGCCCAGCCAGTACTCGGGGCTGAAAGCGGGGAATTTTACGTCCCACCCACCACCCACTTCATAGCCGCTGTCGAGGACTCAACTAACATGCTAGACTATGGCTCCGAAGAAATCGATGGTATGGACGACGATGCCGGAGAGGAGTAGGCCGAAAATGCGCCATTTATCGGACGCTGGACAGACACCTCTTTGTGTGACGTGTACATGGTGGACACACCCTAAGAGGGTAGAGGTGATGATAAAGAAGTCCAGTCGAGGATAAAATTCTTGAGACATGACAAAATCGCCGACATCAGCGGCGCCGCTCTAAATCACAGCGTGTTAAAGACAGCAATACCGGAACAGGAGGCAACAACACTTCGGACGATGCCGAAGACAAAGAAGAACCCATCGAGCCGACTTCCGAACAGCACGACCGGGAAGATGGGAAAGTTAGCCCTGATGCACAGGCTGAAAACAAGGACTCGGAGGACAACAATTATCTTCCTCTCTCCGAGGATGAGGTGAGCCTCGGCAAGAAGGATTTTATCATGCCTGAGGAACCTCTCGAGAAGGAGCGCTTTAAGCGCCGGCTAATTGCCACTCCAAGGAGCCTGAAAAAGAACCAGCAACAGCTTCAAGTTGATCAAGATCTGCTCAATGATAGGTGGACTAATGTCCTGGCAGCCGAGGAATCGGCCTCGAATCCCCAACCAAAAGTTACCCGAAGCGTAAACTACTACTCCAATTTGATGACGAGGCCCTCGAGCCCGCACCATCAGCACATAATGTGGCTGACTGACCACCTCATGGCCGGGACAAAATGGCAACTCAAGCCGAACACCAACCCATACTACCTGGCTGTAAAGGTAGAGATGTAATAGCTCAGGGATATACATATGACGTGCGGCAAGACCTGAACAGTAGAGCAGGTCAGACTAGATCGATCTACGAATCGCGGGGGTGTGCCCCGACGCGCGATGATGGCAATCTAGCCAGATGTGACAAGCATAATCACGCTCGGGCCCAAAACTGCAGACGGACTTCGTCCGAGCTACGTCACGACTTGGCTTGACATAGAGGTGCCGCACACCCCCTCTGCTTACTGATGAAGTAATGGAGCACCAAATCCAGAAGGGTTTAAACCCATGAATATAGAATCGTATGATGGAACAACATATCCCATTGTATGGATTGAGTATTTTCTTCTCCATATTCATATGACCGGTGGTGATGATCTTCATGACGTCAAATACCCCCGCTAAAACACAAGGGACCAGCTTGGCACTGATTGAACAGCCTGCCTGAAAACTCCATTGCCAGCTGGGAGGACTTGGAAGACGCCTTCCATGACAATTTCCAAGGTACATATGTCCGACCTCCGGATGCCGATGACTTAAGTCACATAGTTCAACAGCCCGGATAGTCAACCAGGAAATTATGGACTTGGTTCCTAACTAAAAAGAACCAGATCATCAACTTTCCTGATGTCGAAGCCCTAGCAGCATTTAAGCATACCATCCTTGACGTATGGCTCGCCCAATACCTCGGCTAGGAAAAGCCAAAGTCCATGGCAGCCCTCACGGCACTCATGACCCACTTTTGCACGGGCGAAGAAAGCTGACTAGCCCATACCAATCTCTCCCTAATAATAAAGCACGGATTGAGTCTCCAGGTTCACCGTCGCGGCGTTTTTACACAAAGCCTCTGTGATTTTCAATAATTGAACCCGCAGTCCCTATTTAAGTGGATCTGAAAAAATGTTTCATTTTTGTAAATTAACCCCTGCATGTTATAAGAATTTTGCCCGCGCTCCATTGTCCGTCTTATCCGGTAGCACGAGCTGACACGCGCTGTTGCCCTTTGCCTCCGCTCCCACTGCTGTCCGCGCCGCCGCCCTTTGCCTCCGCCCCCGTAGCCGTCCGCGTGCGCTGCCCTTTGCCTCCGCCACCACCGCCGTCCGTATTGCTGCCCTTTGCCTCCGGTCACTTATATCCCCAAATCACGGAGCTACCAATCATTACACAAATCTCCGCATCTGCGGATGTGGCTGCAGCCCACGTCGTTCCACTGTGAGGCACCGGGAGAGCGGGGAAGGCAAGATGATGGCGGGTTGGGAGGCCTATTTTATGGCCGGAAAACACGAGACTAGCATGGTCCGTGACCTCGGTGAAGCCTGTGGCAGTGGGAGGCCGGGTAGGTACTGGCAAGCGCGCAAGCGCCACCTTAGGGGAGGGGCGACCTGCGACGAGAGGTGAGCCCTGATCACTGTTCCTGTTCGTCAGCCCAGATCACCGTCTTCATCGCCCCTCGATCTGACCTGTGATTTGTTTTGTTTTCTTGCCGGCATCGGCTGACGAGCAGGGGCAACTCCGGCAAGCCAAGTTTGGAACTACAAAAGAACGCTCACCGTCGGCCAGCGAGTTCAGTCACCAGTCACCACCCGCTGTTCTACCTGCTCGATTTGTTTTGCTTCCATCCGTGTTGACTTCCTGCCTTTGCTTGGCATCACGAGGGTGCATCCAGTGATTATGTGCTTCTCCGTGATGGGGGTGAAAATTTGCATGTTAATTATCTTTGAGCTGACCAGGGCCTCTTCAACTGGCTTGGCAATTGCGTTGGCAGCCGGAACAGTGTGTGATTGGTAGAACCTTGCCTATCTGACGTTAATTCCGTGGTTCATAGTCTACATACTGATGTTATTATATCCACCTATTAGATATGTGTCATTCGTACCTGTTAAACTTGAGTGTTTTTATTTATTTATTGGATTCAACCGCCTCTATGATTTGATGACCATCTTTAATCATTTTACATTAGAACCTTCTTTATTTTGGTTGCACCAAGACTTAATGCTGTGTCATGATTCTGCTTTCTTCTGAACTTGCAACAAAAATATTTCATTCATGTTCTGACGTACTTTGGTGAAGACTAAATTTTGCATTAATTACAAATATGTTTTGCACATATATGTGAGCACATGATTCAGTTTCTATAATTTCATATTACTGCAATTCCACGTAGGGGATTTGTGTCCATGCATGACTTGCTGTACTATAGGAGTTGTTGAGAATTCCTGGACAAATAAAAGTTTCCTGCTTGGGTCACAATTACTCAAATATGAGCCTTTTCAATGCTTTCTTTTTTATGTACTATTTATTTGATCAACAACCTATGTGAAGTACTTTACGGAGCAACCATGCTGTAGTGCCTTATATACAATTAATCACCTTCTATTCATAGATGACAGGCAATATACCAGAGCAGGTGGTACGAGCTTCATGTATGTTGCTGATTCATAAGAGACAGACTTGGGTGCAGGTGACGTAGTCCTTGGAATGCTTCCTTTAGAATAGAAATTTCTAGGCCATGGAGTTAATATATAAATTGAAATTAAGATAAGAAGAATGCATTTAGTTAGGTTTACTCTACATTGTACTTTGATTTAAAAAGAAACATGTTTTGTTTTTTCATGAGATTGAATCATGGGCTGTGACCAAGCAATATATTGCATGCTCATAGTGTGTTTTATTTACATTTGTGTTCTCCTACATGGAAAATATAGACTTAATGCCAGATTGGAAATTACATTTTATTTGTGTCACCCAGAAGGTCCAGAATTGATAGAAATATGACCTTTATTTGTCCATGAGCAATCTTTTCAAATAACCATTTAATGATTACCTCTTTCTATTGCTACTCAGATGCTTAGCATAAGCCAATAAAATAATACTAGGTAGTTCTGGTTATAAATTAATTGTTGGTTTATAATCATATTATGGGTACTCGGATGCTTAGCATAAGCCAATAAAATAATATTAGGTAGTCCTAATTATAAATTAATTGTCGGCTTATAATCATATTACGGGTACTCAGATTCTTAGCATAAGCCAATAAAATAATACTAGGTAGTTCTGGTTATAAATTAATTGTCGGCTTATAATCACATTACGGGTACTCGGATGCTTAGCATAAGCCAATAAAATAATATTAGGTAGTCCTGATTATAAATTAATTGTCGGCTTATAATCATATTACGGGTACTCAGATGCTTATCATAAGCCAATAAACATTGTGAAATAACCATTCAATGATTCATTTTTCTATATCAGGAAATTACATTTTATTTGTGTCACCTAGAAGGTTCTGAACTGATAGAAATGTGATCTTTATTTGTCCATGAGCAATCTTGTCAAATAACCATTTAATGATTACCTCTTTCTACTCCTACTACGCACATACACCACTGCCAGCCATCCTCCCGAAACAGTCGCTCGGCTAATATGGTGTTTCCACGCTGATCACACTTTTGTTCTTGCTATTATGATAGCTAAGTATGAAACTCGAGGTTTAGAAGCTTGAGAAATTGTATCTGGACATGGCCTTGCAAAAAGAAGTTAGGTGCATTCTCTATGAGAAACTGAACATATATATTTTCTTAAATTAGGTCAGGTCTATATACTATCTTTGGTAACTAAACCATGGATGTTATGCTTATATTGAAAATAATTTGAAATTTACAAGGCAGTGGAGCCAGTTCATATTTTGTGATCAACCAAAGTGCAAGCAGCCTAAATTAGTAATCTTCGAATAAACTGGCTTATAAAATTTTGATGGTTTTGTTAATAGTACAGTAGCACTGGATATTCTGCTATTTCTTATATTTAGAATTTGCGCTGACTTGATTACTACTGTGCCATGCAGAAACCTTGATGCAAAAGGAAGCTCCATGAAGAAGAGATTGAAAATCCAACATCACAACATATATCTGATTTCTTATTTTCATGATTAGCAAAGTTACTGCAGTCTGCTTGTTTACATCTGTTATCGTGTCTGTTCCAAATTTGATTTAGGTCTATAGGCAAGGGCTAAACTGAATCATGCTACTACACAAGGGCTAAACTAAACCATACTACTACTTCCTACATGCCCAATTACTGATGATAGGAACTAACAGTTGGGCTGGGCGATGTTCCCATGCATGGTCGCGCTATGTTAATTAGTGTGTGTGCTGACCGTAACATGTTACTATTATTTTTCCGCAGAGGAGAGAGGGCCTGGCGAAGCACGTGGACCAGTTATCATTACGGTGGATTTTGCACGACGCACGCGCATCGGTTTAATTAGCGCATATGCTAAGAAATAAAGTGCACAGACTTAATTTAGCATGTCAAAACACTTTCTTTGACTCCTGAATTTAGAATTGCTGCTTGGTACACACTATTAATTTTCATACTGATAGGCTTAACCAAATGTTGTATCAATTGGGTAAAGTACTCCATTGCACTTCCAGGCAAACTTCAGCAATTAGTCAGAATCCAATGTCACCCATGATTGGTATTATGGGTATCCATTAGTACTACCAACGTACTATAGCCAGGTACAATCAGTACGGACATGCACTAATCAGCATCACCTCTGCATCCTAATTATGCAGGGAACTTGCCGCTGATCAATTACAGTTTTGAAACAATGCTGAAACTCTCACACTTTTTCTTGGCAGAAAACAGCTTACAGAATATAGCCAATCTATTTTTTGTATGAATCCGAGCTTGCTAATTTATTCATCTGGAGATAAATTGATTGTAGTTTGACACTTGGTTGTTGCTTCCTTATTTTTCAAATGTACCCCCCTTTCAAGCACACACTAGGTTGATTCAGATATTATAGAACTCTACATCGTATTATATATATTATTTCTGTTGTTTTTCAGCTTAGCGGAAAATTTCATTCGAAGATTTGACTAGCATCCAACCAGAGGAATGACCCGAAGGGTTAGCAATCTTACAAGTTTGAAAAGTGTGACAATAGTAGGGATTTTGTTTTTCTCGTAACACAGTACTTGGTCAGGTTTTACAGTATGGTCCCATGTCTCATAGGTGTGAAAGCTTTGCTATATGTATGCTGTTGGAGAAATTATATAGCTGTTGTGGTGAAAATTCCTATTTATGGTTAAATAAATCATGTTGTTTCTTCTTTGTTAATAACCATGCCTACTATGATCCTGCGCTTCTTACTCTTTGTGTAGGCTTGCTGTCAAAACAACAAACTTAATATATGCTTGATTAACTCGGTCAAGCTATTGTTGTAGTTGTCTGATGTATGAAAGTGTAATGTTCTCCTGATGTCTATTCTGATGTTTCTAATATACTACTTTTCTTGAGAAGTTTTCATGGTCCCACCCAGATTATACGCCATATTAGATCATCAGATTACCTACTAATCGACTTGCCAATGACTACAATGCTTGGTTGATTGCTTGTGGATGATTCTGCAATGTAGTGAAAGAATTTCAGTAACTAAATCCGCACACTGTTCTTCAGCAATGGACAATTTCTGAAACTTTTCTAGATTGTGACCGATATGATTCAGGTCAGAAACGTTGGATGTTGAATGCTATAGGAATGGCGATACATATGCTATCTGTGAATCAATTGGCCCAATCTTGCCTCACTAGCTATGAGAATTAATTTAGATGAGAGTTTATAAAGAGCATGTCAAAGAAAAGTGAGTCTGGTTAACGATGGTGCACGAAAGGTGAGGGTGCTTTACGCTCAGGACAGTTGATTAGGAACTCTTTGATTTGTATCATTACCACTGGCTTGGTACCTGTACGTAGATGTGTATGCGTATTTGTAAAAATTAATGTTTTGGTTTAGTATTTTTCTTAATTCTCAAGAGAAAAAAGAAAATATGTTGTCAGTGTGTACGTACAATACTATACACATCAAGTCGGAATCAAAGTCGGATCGAAAGCAAAGAAATGGCTAACCCTGACCGTGCACCTCTCCAGCCCCAGGGTTTACTGCTTTGAACGCTTTAAAGATTTTGTTATTATTATTGCTGTTCAATCAGGTTGCGACGAATCGGATCGGGATGGGTAGCTAGATGTGGATTGATGGTGGCGGCTGGAAAGGGTTAACCCTCACCGTCTACCTCTCCTGCTACTCGGTGGTGACGTGTGAACTATCCGACGTATGAGGACTCAGAATGTGGTGTTTGCTCCATAGTGAAGCACATGACCTTTCCTTGAAGGATGCATGGACACATGCGGACCATCCCCCACCCCCTCCAATGAAATAAGTCTATAACATTGATTCAGAAGTGAGAGGGCGAGTCTGTAAAATTGATTCAGAAGCGAGAGGGCGTATGAGGCTCGGTGTACATATGGACCAGGAGCATGGTGTAGCTCGCGCAAGGCGGCCCTCATGTCTAGCTCAACGACATTAGTTTTAAACATTTCACTATGCTAGCGTGATTAAATGACAAGTGTGTCATGCAATGCTTGAACTCATCGCCTTGGCATATGTTCGGGCGCATTGTGATCAGGTGGATACCACGACCACTGTGTCGACGAGGAGCAATTACATGGCTGGGGTAGAAGATGTGCCTGCATGGGTCTTTAACTCATGTTCAGCGCGTGAATTTGTTTCTCCCGTTGCAATGCACGGGCATTTGTGCTAGTAATAGTTCAAGAGAACCTCGCACCCCCGAAGCCAGAAATAGCAACGGCAAGCCCCGATGTCAGGACCCCGATCCTTAGTCATACCGATCTAGCATGTAACACATCAAATCACTTTGTGGCCTCAAGCACGGTATTCCAATGGGTGCCACCTTACCTGGCCCGGACCATTTGCGCCTTTTGGCTCACGTATATGATAGTTCGCTAGCATCCATATGACAAAGAACCCTGGCCGACATGACTAGTCATAAACCCAAGGTGGCACTAACTTACAGGGACATGCATACATGACCCAACAACGAACGTGTCG
Source organism: Triticum urartu (assembly GCF_003073215.2). Taxonomy (NCBI): domain Eukaryota; kingdom Viridiplantae; phylum Streptophyta; class Magnoliopsida; order Poales; family Poaceae; genus Triticum; species Triticum urartu. The sequence continues at coordinate 269,764,506 of NC_053025.1, forward strand.
GTCATCAGCGAGTGAATCCGAGCTATAGTAGCTGGGCTAACAGGACTCTGGAGAATCCGGGCTGTAGCAGGCTAATAGGACTCCGGAGGCACCGCGCGACATTTCCCCGAAGGGACAGACAAAGGAACGAAGAAGGACACATGCCGGCCAGCCTAAGTGTTTCGGAGTAGTAGCAAGCTACCATGGCTCACTGGAAGCACTAGGATACATTTCCCGGTAAGAGAGGCTACCAAGGATAAACAACTAGGTTGTCGGATCCCACACATACCAAGCATTTCAAATCATACACACAATATGCTCGATATGTGCAAATACAACATGGCATCACAACATAACTCTTTGACTCAACGTATTTATTCAATAGGCTCCGAGGAGCGAGATATTACAAACATGGGTCTCATGACCCAACATTCAGAGCATACAAGTCAAAACACATGCGGAAGCTTAACATGTCTGAGTACAGACATCTACAAATGAAAAAGGTTGAGAAGCCTAAATATCTACCAGATCCTGCCGAGGGCACAAGACTATTTATAACCCTGCAGGGGTGTACTTCTTCACACACACTCTCGCCACTTACCACCATGTACATGTCGTGTATCTCGGCAACCTTCAAGCGGATGCCTAGCGAGGGAGTCGGCCACGACTTGACTAACCACACAAGTCGACCCCTAGGGTCAGTGCTATGCACCGCCCCCAACACATATCCTACAAACACCAGATCAAGGCGGTTAATAAGTCGAGAGGGTCCATTGGTTTCGGGCCCAATGCGTGGTAGTAGCTGTTCATGGATCAGAAACACAGAACTTAGTTCCTAAGGACGGTTTCAATGAGACAACCCACCATGTACTCCTACAGGGCCTGTCACCGGTACCTTTACCAAATCGTGTTCACACACTTAGCTCTCAATAGTAGGACATGTTCACAACTTTCCAATTCATCCCCAATGAATTAGACCTGACACAAATCTAAGCAGTAGCAGGCATGACAAACAAGCATGAATGAGTAGGCACATCAAGGCTCAAACAACTCCTACCTATACTAGTGGGTTTCATCTATTTACTATGGCAATGACAGGTCATGCAGAGGAAAGGGGTTCAACTACCGCAACATGTAACAGTTGAATCGTTGTTGTCCTAATGCAGTAAAAGAGAGCAGAAGCGAGAGAGTGGGATTGTATCGGAATGAAGAAGGGGTTTTTGCTTGCCTGGCACTTCGGAAGATAGTATAGTTCTTCATCGGTGTCATCGATCACATCGTCGGTAGGTCGTCTACTAAGAGGGGACAAACAACGACAACAGAGAAGGAAACACAATCAATGCAATGCACACTATGATGCATGATCATGACATGGTAAAATGAGTGTGTTGGGCTAATGTAGCTACAACCAAATGGGTTTGAGTAATTTTGAACCAAAGGTTCAACTCCAAACTTAAACTATGAATTCAAATAGTGCATTATCATGTTTTGAACAAAATAGCAAGGTTAAGTTGCATTATCATGCATGAAACCAGTACAAATGGATAGATTGGATTTTTTGATCATTTTTCATATATAACTCTATGCATTTGGAGCTATAGATTAAATTCTATGATTTTTAGAAGTTTTGGGAATTTTCTAGAATTTCTGAATTATTTTAAATACAGAAACTATTTACTACGTCAGCATTAAGTCATACTGACATCACCTGGTCAACAGACCATTCCAGGTCAAACCTGACCTGTGGGTCCACGACGTCAGTGTGACAGGGCAGGATTAGAGGCTGACCAGTGGGGCCAAGTCAACACTGACATGGAAGGGTCAAACTGACATGTGGGGCCGACTAGGTTAATCTAAACTAAACAGGAAATAAATCATGAGTTAATTAGGGCATGGGCCGATATGTTAGTGAGAGAGGGAGTTAATTAGCTGAGTCATCAATGGCTAATGACAGCGCCATGTCAGCACGTCAGAGACCAGCCGGCGGCAACCACAGGACATGGCAGGGGCACCGCAGACTTGCGCTAGAGGCATCGGCTTGGCACGCTGACGGCACCAGGGCATAGTCCTTGCTTTCCACCATCGAGCAGAAGTGGATTGGGTCATGGGGGGTCGGCGGACTCGGCGCCGACGACGAGGTTTGTGGCTGCAGCAGGTTGGGCTTGCGTGGGCGCAGTGATGAAGCACGAAAGGTAGCTAGCTGGGGTGCGTTTTAGGTTTGTAGCAACGCGAGGAGCATGTACGTGGGCTTGGACGCGAGGTTTGTCCTCTGAAACGACAGTGACGACATAGACGCCAGCGATGAGCTCACGGCCATGGTTGGGAGCGAGGCTAGCGAGCGGGAACGAGAGAGGGAGAAGAGGGGTTCGACGCGGGAGCTCACAGGGAGGTCGGAGAGCGGTTTAGCGGGCTCGAAGACGCTCGGAGGTCGGCTAATCAAGCGACGACATTTGTCGGAGAACACGAGGAAGATGGTGATGGTGACGACGCTGTAGGGCATCTGCGGGCGTGTTCTTCGGCTTGGAGATTCACGACATCGAGGGGGAGCTAGAGGTCAGGACCACGGGGCAAGGGGACGGCAGTGGGTGCAGTGCTTTGCGGCGGCGCACTCTGGTAGTTCTCGGGCTGCCCCGGAGAGAGAGAGAGAGAGAGAGAGAGAGAGAGAGAGAGCAGAGGAGAGGAGAGACAAATTGCGAGTGAGGGGAAAGGACCGGGGGGCTTGGGCGTCTCCAGGTGCTCGGTCGAGGACGGGGGAGGAAGAGGACATGGAAGAAGGAGCTGGCGTCCGCTGTGCCCGCGGGCGACACGCTTCTGCCAGTAGGCAGAGGTAGACGAGGAGGAGGAGGAGGTGGGCTGGGCCAGCTGGGCTGCCAGGTAAGCCAGGTGGGTTCTAGCCCTTTTCTATTTTTGTTTCTATTTTCTAATTCTTTTGTAGCTTCGGGGCTTTATTAAAAATATCTAGACATTCTCAAAAATCACGAAACTACTCATGGCTACTGTTTAGAGTATAACCAACAGTAAACATTTTAGTTTATGATTATTTGGACATTTAAAATATTTTATAGCATTTAAATGTCCAAATGCAAATAACATATGATTTAATCTAGTGACCTTATGATGTCCTACAAAAGTGTGCACCATTTTTGTCAAAGGTTCTAGACCAAGGCAAAGATGATGAACATTTTAGAAGGGCATTTCAGGTTCATTGAAAAATATTTTGGTAAACCCTAGTAGGATTAAGAGGTTGTTGGGGGTTCTGTCATCCCCATTTCAAGTTTCCAAGGGAAAGTAAACATGATGCATGGAGATTATGCGATGACACGCAAGGCTAAGCTCGGGCTGCGACACTCGATGCAACAGGAAGAAGCGCCAAAACAACGGTGATAATACAAATGACACGGTGGTCCACGCCAGATTCAGTGGATCCAAATCCGGCCAACGGAACAAGCCATTTAAAAGGATCAATCCGGGCTCATCCAGCTTGGACCGCATACTCGATCGTCCATGTCAAATCCACGGCACACCCGACAAACCAGCTAATCATACCAACAGAAGCTATTGGGTTTTTAAATAGGCTGCAAGTTAAATGCCGAGAACCAGGAGAAGCGGTCGCAGAGTGAGGATGACGACGAGGAGCACCGTTCACCGAACATAGGGGGACAGAAGAAGTTTCACCCCCAGGTTAAAACGGCGAACATGATATACATTACCGATATCCCCAAGAGGGAGAGCAAACGTGCGCTCAGGGACGTCTATGCGATAGAGCCAGTCACCCCAAAATTCAACCCATGGTCCGACCAGTTTCCCTCATGGCGGTTCAGCCGCACTGGTCCTTGACCCAATTATTGATGGATTCCACCTCACGTGAGTCCTTATGGATGGTGGCAGCATTCTCAACCTGCTCTATTAGGATACAGTCCGCAAAATATGCATCGATCCATCAAGGATCAAGCCCACAAAAACTACCTTTAAAGGAGTAATACCAGGTGTAGAGGCCAGCTACACGGGTTCAATCACATTGGAAGTTTTCTTCGGATCCCTGAACAACTTCCGAAGCGAAGAATTGCTCTTCGACATCGGCCCCTTCCGCAGTGGTTATCATGCACTGCTTGGACGAACTCCATTTGACTGATTCAATGTGGTGCCACACTATGCTTATCTCAAACTTAAGATCCCCGGACCATGCGGTGTCATAACAGTCAATGGAAACACGGAGCGCTCCCTCCGTAATTAGGAGCACACCGCGGCCCTGTCAGCAGAAGTACAGAGCGGCTTTACCAAGCAGAACCTTAATTCGGTGGCCAAGCTCCCGAACACTGTCAAACGAGTCTGGACTACTCTGCAGCAGGATAGTCCAGCTTGTCAGGAGCTTGACTAGCAATTCGGCCTCCGTCTTAGTCCTGACCAAATGGCAGCATACGTACCATGCCTACATAACTACGCACTCAAAATACCATGGGCATAGACAGAGGCGTAAGTTGATTGTGGTCCATCATACGGCTCCCACACATACTTTTCCTTTTCCTTTTTACTATTTTTTGGTCTCTTCTCTACAGGCCCCTCTCGATGGCCTGATCATTTGTCCTTTCGAAGGATGGATATACCAAGGTGGCAAGCAGCACAGACGTGTGGGGGAATCTCTAGATGTTCTTCTTGACGATCATTCTACTTGTTTTCAGGACCCGCACACAACGCCCCCTTGGTCTTGGCATATTAATTAGCCTTGTTGATTATCGCACTATTTGTACAAATACGCTTTGACGTACTAATCCAATTATATTGGAAACAGTTTGTGGCCCAACCTACGTTGCACTAGCTTAGTACTTCATTTTATTTTGCTATTCTTATCGATTGCACCCGTACACTTTGGTACGCTTTAATTCGCCAGGAGCTTCATTGTGCTCCATACCACGGCAACAAAGTCCGAACACTTTTTACGGTACAGTTTGGCACCCCGAAGTTTAGCATTATGTCCATCGGCTCCGAATCATGTCTTTGGTCAATAGTTTGGTTGCCCGGCTCCTGTGCTTGCTACCTTATGTTCCGTCCTATCGGCTAGGGTAGTAAAGGGAGAACTACCGTGGTTGTGTTTCTGGTTTATCCAAGCAAACACCTCAGTAGAGAAAGACGAAAATTGAATGTCATGATACTGCGATAGCTGGTCAGCTATTCTGAGGTTTAAAATCTTTTGTGATTTTTTCCGCATTATGCGACGAATCGGCCTCTACCCGATCAGGTGTCTACTGCACCCTAGTCCGGATTAAATACTAACTAGGGGCTGTGCCTACTTTTTTATTGTCAAACTCCTATGGCTAAGTGAGGTTGATAAACCAACATAGTCCGATTGCCTGGTTCGTTGCAATAAACACCTCCGTCAAGGAGCAAACTCTTGGATCAAGAGTGTTTAGATTCCATCCCGAACACCCCCGTACTACCTACGTTGGGGCTGAAGTCGACGACTGGCCAACTCTCAGATTTAACAAAACGGCCGCACAAGAGGTAAAATTTTCAAACAACGAACATTATATTACATAAATGGCTTTGCTTCATAATACAGGAAGGGATAACATGAATTCCTACATTCAAAGATAATGTCTTTTGAACACTTTCCCCTTCCAATGCGGGATCCCTTCAGGACATCATCAAAATACTGCTCGGGCGTGCGGTGCTCCTTGCCCGCGGGCGGTCCCTCGGTCGCGAGCTTGACGGCGTCCATCTTCGCCCACTTCGCCTTGACACAGACGAAGGCCATCCGCGCACCTTCAACGGAGACCAACCGCTTGATGGCATCAAGCCGAGGGCAGGCATCGACTAGCCACTTCACGAGCCCGAAATAGGTCCTGGGTATGGCTTCGGCAGGCGATAGACGGATTATCAAATCCTTCATGGCTAGTTCGGCCACCCTATGCAGTTCGGTCAGCTGTTTCAACTGATTGCTAAAGGTCATTGGATGCTCTGGCGCAAGGTATTGTGACCAGAAGAGCTTCTCCATTGACCTCCCTTCTTCGGCTCGGAAGAATTCCGTAGCATCGGCAATATTGCGCGCCATATCCGCAAATACCCCTAGAGAACTCCAAATCCGGGTCAGTAAGAGGTACCTTTTCCTGACATGCATGCTCTGCATAATAAAGGCCTTACCCGCCGCGATTTTTCTGGCCTCCTGGATTTCCTAGGGGCCGCCCTGGGCTTCAACCTGCACATTGTGTGCGCGTTGGCGGGCCTTGGCAAGTTCAGACTCTTGATCTGCAATATTTCGCTCCAAGGACTCACATTTCCTCATGGCGTCCTGGAGCTCCTGCTGGGCCTCACAAACCCTGGCCTCATGTTTTTCGTGTGCAGCTTGTTCCTTTTCCGCTCTCTCCTGGGCTTCGGCCAGCGCCTTCTTGAGGGTCTCCACCTCAGTCGCCGCTCCTACAAAATATCATGGCACTATGGTCAACACAAATCATTCATCCTTTCTGAATCTACACAATGTCATTTCATACCTTGATGGTCCTCCAGCTGTTTTTTCACACGGCCGAGCTCTTCCTCGGTCCGCTCCAGTCTCTGCTTCAGTCCGGAGACTTCGGCAGAATGGGAGGTCGCAGCCAGCAACAACGCCTGCTTATTCACATAGACATGTATGGTTAGTCTCCTGCGAAAATTATTTGATCCTCTATCCGACTTTTCGTTCCGAACACCGGACCGAGTCTCAGGGGCTACTGTGTATACTATGACATTCTTTTTCCATAATTACGTCACATACCTCAAAACCTGTTAGAAGGCTTGTGCGGGCTTCGTTCAGTCCGCCCTTTGCGGAGTGAATCCTCTCAACCACCGTACCCATGAGGGTACGGTGTTCCTCAACAATGGGAGCACTTCGCAGCGCTTCCAGTAGAGTATCCGGTGCCTCTGGATGGACAGAGGTCACTGGTGGAATCGGTGCACATCCTTCTTTCGAAGGAGGCTGCTTGCTAGATTCTGAAGTCGTATAGGTCTCCGGAATTGTATCCGGCTGGGGGCCGGATTGGATATAGCCCCCATCGCCAGTCTCCATGGGTTCACCCTCTGGCGCCACCCTGACGGCCTCCTGCGTTTCTCCCTGGCCTGGGGAGGTCCTTCGGGACAGCACCTCGGTGTCATCCATGGCCTTGGGAGAAGAGGCCGCCTGAAGGGACCCGCTGTCCATCACCTTCGGATCCTGCGAATTTCCTGAAGATGAGGATAGTTGGAGGTCGGAACGAGCCGGACTGCAGCGCATAATTCAACATGTTAAAACCATGAAGTAAAGTTGCTAGATATATGTGTGCGTCTTTGAGTACTTACGATTCGGCCAGGGGCTTATCCCTCAGGAGCCAGTCGGAGCTGCTATCAATGTCTCACGCGGAGTTGTCCGCTGGGGAGACCTTCCCCTTCTTGGACGCCTGTACCTCTAGATGCATGGAGGCCACCTTTTTCTTCCTCCCCCCTCCGGGGGAGAGTTGCTTTCCTCCTCCTCCTCCTCGTCGGTGTGGGAGGAGTGGGTCTTGGCGTCTTTGGACGTCACGTCCCAAGTGCCCTTACAGCAGAGGATACTCCTGATCTCCTTGGCCTTCTTCTTGCCCTTCTTCTCCGGCACTTGGTAGGGCTTCGGAACTAGCATCTTCATGAGAAGAGTTATCGCTGGGTTTTCGGGCAGCGGAGCCGGACACTAGATCCGCTCCGCCTTGTTTGTCCACCCTTGAAAAAACAAATAGGAAGCTTAGGCATCTTCCTTGAGGATGCAAATAAAGGATACACCTTGAAATACAAAAAACATATCGGACTGGCAGGATGGGCCAGGTCGTGCCCGGGGTCCTCGGTCATCGCCGGCCACGTATCATTGGCCTTAAAGAGCACCTTCCAAATGCCCTCTTGCATAGTGCCGAACAACTGTTGCAAGGTCTGGTGCTCGGCTGGATCGAACTCCCACAAATGGCAAGCCCTGCTTTGGCACGGAAGGATCCGGCGAACAAGGATCAACTGGATCACATTAACAAGCTTGATGTTCTTGTCTACCATGCTCCTGATGCGCGTCTGAAGCGTTGTCAGCTCGTCCGATGAAGACCAGTCCAGGCCCTTCTCTAGCCAGGAGGTGAGTCGCATCGGGGATCTAGACTGGAATTCGGGAGCCGCTGCCCAGGTCAGGGAGAGAGAGGGGGTTCGTCCCACGTCGATAGCTCGACGAGGGTAGCAGCGAGGCGGCGGGCAGCTGCGTGGCACGCATGCTGTGCTCGCGGTCGAGCAGCTGCTTGCCTGCCTGGCCAAGCCATGCAGCTCGCTGGAGCAGTGGCTTGGCTGGGCCGGCAGGTGGGCCTGCTGGGTGGGCTCCAGGTAAGCCTTTCTCTTTCTCTCTTTCCCGTTTTGTTTTCTTTTTCTATTTTTCTGTAACTTTAGGGCTTTATTAAAAATACTTAGGCACTTACTAAAATCCTGAAAATAATTGAGGGCTCTGTTGGGATTATTCCTAACAGCCCTCACTTAAATCTAGAATTATTTGGGAATTTAAAATATTTTACAGCATTTAAACGCCCAAATTCAAATACTTATGATTTAATTCAAAAATCCAGAATGTCCTAGAAAAAAGTGCACCATTTTTGCCAGGGTTTTAACCCAATCCAGAAATGATGAACATTTTTTGAAGGGCATTTTGGGTTCATTAAAAATAATTTTAGTAAACCCTAGTTGTTTCCAGGGGGGTGCTGGGGGTTCTTTCATCCCCATTTCAAGTTTCTGTAAAAGTAGACATGATGCAACACTCTAATGCATGAACCAGCTAGGGTGTGACATGTGCGCACGTTTGGGAGTCCGAGGCAATGGGTTTCGTGGTGTGGGTACAATGCGCTACCTCTGTAGAGTGTATTTAATCTATCGATAGTCGCATCCTCGGTCATGGGCAAAATTTCATAGTAGGTCACAATATTGGATCTTGGTCGGAATGGAGGATAAATCTGCTAATAACTTGTGTGATAACTAAGATGTGATAAATAATATGGTGACTTGGACTATGGGAAAGTCGTGATAAGTCACGATGATCTGTTGATATGACCCCCGAGACGAGGTCTCAGTAAGTCGTGTGTGTGCTCCGAGGAGCCGTGGCAGAGTAACTGATTGTTGCATAAGGTTAATACAACATGTCTTCATGGGAGGTAACTGGTAGTTCATTTCTAGCATAGTTTCATGATGCCATTTCATGTTTTGATATGCTTTGCTTTCCTGTTGCTTTGCTACAAGTAAATTTGATATGACATGCTATTAGATGCTATTATGTTGTTCATGCTTAGTTTGATTTATGATTCTAGTTTATATCATGCCATGCTTAGAAGTTGTGTTAAAGTAGACTGTTGCATATGCTTGGTTCCTGCTTTGTCATCTGTTTGTTTAGATGCTATGTATTTGGTTGTCTTCCAAGTACATTCAATGTACTGACCTGGCGTGTCATGCCAGTTTTGTAGGTCGTGCCCAAATTTTTCTCTTGTTCCGTCGTGTTAGGCCATAATATTACCATTCCTGTAAGTTGTGGAGCCCAGCCAGAGTTGTTATGCTACCAAACCAAGACTTCCGCCGCCATTTAAATAGAATTCCGTTGCCATTTAAATAGCCTTAGGGCTATACCAAATAATTGTATCCATCAATGATGTAATCTTATACACATGTATTGGATGAATATTATTGTACCTGGAATGCTGTGTCATGGACCTGTCGTGCGTCATGTGTTATCCTGGGCTGACGTGTGAAGGCCCCCCTGCTCCATGCGGATCGGGGTGCCACAGCGGCTGAACCGCCATGACTGATACTGGTCGGATGGTCCCTGTGATCAAAAGTGATCATGGAGGAAGACCATGGGTTGCACTTTGGGGCAACTGGCTCCATCGCGTAGACGTCCCTGAGCGCGCGCATGCATTCCCTCATAGGGATGTGGGTAGTGTATATCATGTTTACCATTTTAACTAGGGGGGGGACTTCTTCTGTCCCCCTGTGTTCGGTGGCCGGGGCTCCTCGTCATCATCCTCGCTTTGTGACCCCTTCTCCTTGTTCTCGGCATTTAACTTACTGGCCTGTTTGAAAACCCAACAGTATCTATTGGTGTGGTTGGCTGGTTTGTCAGGAGTGCCGTGTATCTGGCATGGGAGATCGAGTATGCGGTCGAAGCTAGATGGCCCCAAATTGTTCCTTTTGAATGGCTTCTTCCGCTGGCCGGACTTGGAGCCGCTGAATACGGCATTTACCGTCGTGTCATCGTTATTATCACCGTTGTTTCGCCGCTTGTGTGTGTTGCGTCGGGGCTTGCCGTTGCTGTTTTTGGCTTCCGCTGTGCCATGTTCGCTTGGACTGTTATTGCTATGGGCTAGCTAGCTATCTTCGCCCGCGCAAAAGCGGGTCGTAAGTACCGTAAGGGCTGCCATGGACTTTGGCTTCTCTTGGCAGAGGTGTCGGGCGAGCCATTCATCCCGGATGTTGTGTTTAAAGGCTGCCAAGGATTCGGCATCTGAACAGTCAACGATCTGGTTCTTTTTAGTTAAGAACCTAGTCCACAGTTTCTTGGCTGAGTCTCCGGGCTGTTGAATTATGTGGCATAAGTCATCAGCATCCGGAGGTCGAACATATGTACCTTGGAAGTTGTCAAGGAAGGCCTCTTCCAAGTCATCCCAGCTGTCGATGGAGTTTTCAGGCAGACTGTTCAACCAGTGCCGGGCTGGTCCTTTGAGTTTTAGTGGGAGGTATTTGATGGCATGGAGGTCATCACCGCGGGCCATATGAATGTGAAGAAGAAAGTCCTCGATCCGTACCGCAGGGTTTGTCCCATCGTATGATTCGATGTTTACGGGTTTAAACCCTTCTAGGAATTCGTGCTCCATTACTTCGTCAGTGAAGCAAAGTGGGTGAGCGGCGCCTCTATATCGGGCCACGTCGCGACATAGCTCGGATGGAGTCCATCTGCAGTTCTCGGCCCGGCCATGAGAATGACTATTGCGTCCGGCTAGATAGCCGTTATCGCATGTCGGGGCATGTTGCCGTGATCCATAGATCGATCTGTTCTGACCTGCTCTACTGTCCAAGTCCTGTTGTAGGTCATATGTGTGTCCCCGAGCTGTTTTAACTCTACCTTTACAGTGAGGTAGGGCAGGCTGGTGTTTGGCTTGATTTGACGCTTTATCCCGACCACGTGCTGGTCGGTTAGCCGCATTGCGCTATGATGGTACGGGCTCCAATGCCTCTTCATTGAATTGTGGTAGCAATTTGTGCTTCAGGTAACTTTTGGCTGGGCGCTTGAGGCCATATTCCTCGGCTGCCAGGACATCAGTTCATCTATCATTGAGCAGATCTTGATCAGCTTGAAGCTGCTGTTGTTTCTTTTTCAGGCTCCTTGTAGTGTCTATTAGCTGGCGCTTGAAGCGCTCCTGCTCGAGAGGTTCCTTAGGCATGATAGAATCCTCGATGCCGAGGCTCGCCTCATCCTTGGAGAGTGGAAGATAATTATTGTCCTCCGAGTCTTTGTGTGTGGCCTGTTCATCAGGGCTAACTTGCCGTCTTCCCATTCATCTTGTTTGGAAGTTGCCTCAACGCGCTCTACATTGTCTTCGGCACCATCCGGAGTGTTATCTTCTCTTGTGCCGGTGTTGCTGTCTTTGCCGCGACGTGATTTAGAGCGGCACCGCTAACACTGGCGCTTTGGTTGTATCTCAGGAGGTTTATCCTCAACTGGATCTTCCTTGTCATCGCCGCTATTCTGTTTTGGTGCATCCACCATGTATACGTCATACGAGGAAGTGGCCGTCCAGCATCCGGTAAACGGCGTGTTTTGGGCCTCTTCTTCTCCGGCATTGATGACCCACAAGTATAGGGGATCTATCGTAGTCCTTTCGATAAGTAAGAGTGTCGAACCCAACTAGTAGCAGAAGGAAATGATAAGCGGTTTTCAGCAAGTTATTCTCTGCAAGTACTGAAATAAGTGGTAACAGATAGTTTTGTGATAGGATAAACTGTAACGAGCAACAAGTAACAAAAGTAAATAAAGTGCAGCAAGGTGGCCCAATCCTTTTGTAGCAAAGGAAAAGCCGGAACAAACTCTTATAATAGGAAAAGCACTCCCGAGGACACATGTGAATATCGTCAAGCTAGTTTTCATCATGTTCATATGATTCGTGTTCGATACTTTGATAATTTGATATGTGGGTGGACCGGTGCTTGGGTACTGTTCTTACTTGAACAAGCATCCCACTTATGATTAACCTCTATTGCAAGCATCCGCAACTACAACGAAAGTATTAAGGTAAACCTAACCATAGCATGAAACATATGGATCCAAATCAGCCCCTTACGAAGCAACGCATAAACTAGGGTTTAAGCTTCTATCACTCTAGCAACCCATCATCTACTTATTACTTCCCAATGCCTTCCTCTAGGCCCAAATAATGGTGAAGTGTTATGTAGTCGACGTTCACATAACACCACTAGAGGCTAGACAACCTACATCTTATCAAAATATCAAATGAATACCAAATTCACATGACTACTCATAGCAAGACTTCTCCCTTGTCCTCAGGAACGAACGTAATTACTCACAAAGCATATTCATGTTCATAATCAGAGGGGTAATAATATGCATATAGGATCTGAACGTATGATGTTCCACCAATTAAACCAACTAGCATCAACTACAAGGAGTAATCAACACTACTAGGAACCTACTAGCACCAATCCCGGACTTTGAGACAAGAATTGGATACAAGAGATGAACTAGGGTTTGGAGATGGTGCTGGTGAAGATGTTGATGGAGATTGCCCTCTCCCGATGAGAGGAGCGTTGGTGATGACGATGGTGATGATTTCCCCCTCCGGGAAGGAAGTATCCCCGGTAGAACAGCTCTGCCAGAGCTCTAGATTGGATCCGCCAAGGTTCCGCCTCGTGGCGGTGGAGTCTCGTCCCGAAAAGTTCCTTCTTATTTTTTTCTCATCGAAAGACCTCATATAGGAGAAGATGGGCATTGGAGAGCCACCAGAGGGCCCATGAGATAGGGGGCGTGCCCCTCACCCTCGTGAGCAGGGTTTGGCCCCCCTGGCCTTCATCTTTGGCATGGATTTTTCTTTATTTCTTTTAAGACGTTCCATGGAGTTTCTGGACTTTTGGAGTTGCACACAATAGATCTCTAATATTTGCTCCTTTTCCAGACCAGAATTCCAACTGTCGGCATTCTCCCTCTTTATATAAACCTTGTAAAATAAGAGAGAATAGCCATAAGTATTGTGACATAAAGTGAAATAATAGTCACTAATGCAATAAATATCGATATAAAAGCATGATGCAAAATGGACGTATCAACTCTCCCAAGCTTAGACCTCGCTTGTCCTCAAGCAAAAAGCTGATAACAATAAATATGTCCTCATGTTTAGAGGTAGAGGCGTCGATAGAAATAAAATACGGACATGAAGGCATCATGATTATTCTTATAACAGCAACATATATAGATTTTGTCATATGATTGCTTATGTTCAGGTGATGATCTATTCACAATGCAAAAGTATAAATCATAAACCTTATTGGACTCCGAAAAACTATAATATCAGTCACTGAAACAATTGCAATTTATCATAACATCGGAAAGAGTCTATGTCAGAGCTGAAAAGCAAGTCCACATACTCAACTATCATTTAGTCCTCCATAATTGCTAACACTCACGCGATACTTGTGGTTACAGAGTTTTAATCGGACATAGAGAAAGATAGGGGCTTATAGTTTTGCCCCACAACCTTTTACCTCAAGGGTAATGTCCACAATAATGGTTCATGCTCCCCTACATCCAATTAGATATATATATATATATATATATCATGCTCTTTCATAAGGTGAAGATCACCATGACTCTTGCATAAGGTAGATTATAAAATAAAAAAAGGAAAAGGTGAAGATCACCATGACTCTTGCATAAGGTAGATTATAATATTAAAGGACAGGCCCTTAGCAGAGGGAAGCAGAGGTTGCCATGTGCTTTTATGGTTGGATGTATAAAATCTCAATGCGAAAGAATGTCACTTTATATTGCCACTTGTGATATGAACCTTTATTATGCAGTCCGTCGCTTTTATTACTTCCACAACACAAGATCGTATAAAGATTATTTCTCCCACACCAATCAATCATACATATTTAGAGCAATTTTTATTGCTTTGTAGCGATGCCAACTTACTTAAAGGATCTTACTCAATCCATAGGTAGATATGGTGGACTCTCACGGCAAAACTGGTTTAGCGATATTGGAAGCACAAGTAGTATTTCTACTTAGTGCTGAGAATTTGGCTAGCATGAGGGGGAAAGGCAAGCTCAACAAGTTAGGGGAACCATGACAACATACTTTATCTTAGATATAAGAAAGACATAACTCATTACGTTGTCTTCCTTGTCCAACATCAACTCTTTAGCATGTCACATTTTAATGAGTGCTCCCAATCATAAAAGATGTCAATGATAATATATCTATATGTGAAAACCTCTCTTTCCTTATTACTTCCTATTAATTGCAACAATGACCAATGCTATGTCTGCCAACTCCCAACAACTTTTAATCATCATACTCTTTCCATGTGAAGTCATTACACTCAATAAGATCAATATGAACTTTTTGTTTCTTTTTGTTCCTTTTCTCTTTTCTTTTATTCACCCAAGATCATGGCAAAATAGTCAAGCCCTTGACTCAACACTAATCTTTATTATATATAGCTCACGGACTCGATTACATAGAGAGATCATAAAGCAAAACTCAAAACTAGATCATGCCATAAAATTTATTCTACTAGATCAAGATACTACTAATAGGATTGAACTAAGAAAAAGGGTAAAGATAAGAGTTGTGATTGTGATACGATACTGGGGCATCTCCCCCAAGCTTGGCAGTTGCCAAGGGGAGTGCCCATACCCATGTGATTATGTCTCCTTCTTTGTTGTTGGTGTAATATTTTTGGCGATTATTCCCCTCAGGATGTGATTCTCCTCCTCGAGCTTGTTGACTTGCTGTTTGAGGACCATTATTTCCTTATGAAGCTTTCCTGTGACAGCTAAAGCACCTTGCACCCAAGGGTGTTGCATAGCTGTGGGAGAACAAGTGACACTCCTCTTCATATTTTCATGAGAAAGAAATCTAACATTAGAAGGGATAACCGAATTTGGAATAGCTGAGCTCTGTAGTTCTCCCATCGTGAGCCCAGCTCGGAGGCGAGAGGTGACTTCTTCATCCTCCATGGCATCTACTCTCATCAAGTCAGCCTCCATCTCTTCCTCCGTTGCTGGCCCAAAGTGGTCAGCGTCGCTGTTTGCCCTTGGTTCTGGTGTCGGATTAGATACCCGGTTCTCCCTGATTGACTCTTGAGAAGACATCTTGTTCTTATCTGCAGCAGCAACAACTCGAAAACAAAAACAGAAGATTTTTGCGTGATACAGGAGTCAAAACCTTCGGGAGAATATATAATGAATTTTTACCGACCAAAATACGTAACGTGCAAGAAAACGGAATCCGGAGGGCACACGAGGCGCTCACGAGGTAGGGGGCGCGCCCAGGGGGGTAGGGCGCGCACACCACCCTCGTGGGGCTCTCATGTCCTTCCCGGACTGCTACTTATTTTTCTATTTTTCTAAATATTATAAAACAGAGAAATATTGCCTTAAAAATTGTTTTGGAGTCGGTTCACTTACCGTACCACATACCTATTCCTTTTCGGAGTCTGAAACGTTCCGGAAAGTGTCTCTTATGTATTCCTCCGGGGTTACGGTTTCAATAATATTAGTTTCAATATTTATGGGATTACCTGAGATATAATGTTTAATTCTTTGATCATTTACCACCTTCGGATTTGTGCCTTCGAAGTTGTTGATTTTTATGGCACCGGAACGGTAGACCTCCTCGATGACGTAGGGGCCTTCCCATTTAGAGAGAAGTTTTCCTGCGAAAAATCTTAAACAAGAGTTGTATAGCAATACATAATCACCTACATTAAACTCACGCTTTTGTATCCTTTTGTGATGCCATCTTTTAACTTTTTCTTTAAACAACTTTGCATTTTCATAAGCTTGGGTTCTCCATTCATCAAGTGAGCTAATATCAAATAACCTCTTTTCACCGGCAAGTTTAAAATCATAGTTGAGCTCTTTAATAGCCCAATATGCCTTATGTTCTAGTTCGAGAGGTAAGTGACATGCTTTTCCATAGACCATTTTATACGGGGACATACCCATAGGATTTTTGTATGCAGTTCTATAAGCCCATAATGCATCATCAAGTTTCTTAGACCAATTCTTTCTAGACCTATTAACAGTCTTTTGCAAAATTAATTTGAGCTCTCTATTTCTAAACTCTACTTGACCACTAGACTGTGGGTGATAAGGGGATCCAATTCTATGATTAACATCATATTTAGCAAGCATTTTACGGAAGGCACCATGAATAAAGTGTGAACCACCATCAGTCATCAAATATCTAGGGACTCCAAACCTCGGAAAAATAACTTCCTTAAGCATTTTAATAGAAGTGTTATGATCAGCACTACTACTTGGAATAGCTTCTACCCACTTGGTAACGTAATCAACAGCAACTAAAATATGTGTGTATCCATTAGAGGCAGGAAAAGGTCCCATATAATCAAAGCCCCAAACATCAAATGGTTCAATAACAAGTGAATAAGTCATAGGAATTTCTTGACATCTACTAATATTACCAATTCTTTGACATTCATCACAAGACAAGACAAACTTACGGGCATCCTTGAAGAGAGTAGGCCAACAAAAACCAGATTGCAATACCTTATGTGCAGTTCTATCTCAAGCGTGGTGTCCTCCATAAGACTCGGAATGACACTTGCGTAGGATCTGTTCCTGTTCATGCTCAGGTACACAACGTCTAATAACACCATCTACTCCTTCTTTATAAAGATGTGGGTCATCCCAAAAGTAATGCCTCAAATCATAGAAACACTTTTTCTTTTGCTGGTATGTGAAACTGGGTGGTATAAACTTAGCAAAAATATAATTAGCATAATCAGCATACCATGGAGTACTACGAGAAGTACTTATAACATTTAATTGTTCATCAGGAAAGTCATCATTAATAGGTAGTGGGTCATCAAGAATATTTTCTAACCTAGACAGGTTGTCTGCAATGGGGTTCTTAGCTCCCTTTCTATCAATAATATGCAAATAAAATTCTTGTAGCAAGAGAACCCATCTAATAAGTCTAGGTTTAGCATCTTTTTTTCCATAAGATATTTAATAGCAGCATGATCAGTTTGAATAGTTACTTTAGAATCAACAATATAAGATCTGAACTTATCACAAGCAAATACAACTGCTAAGAGTTCTTTTTCAGTAGTAGCATAATTTCTTTGAGTATTGTCCAGAGTCTTACTAGCATAGTGAATAACATTTAATTTCTTATCAACTCTTTGCCCTAGAACAACACCTACAGCATAATCACTAGCATCACACATAATTTAAAAGGGTAAATTCCAATCAGGAGGCTGAACAACAGGTGCAGAGACTAATGCTTTCTTAAGTATTTCAAATGCTTCTACACAATCATCCTCAAACACAAATGGTATATCTTTTTGCAGTAAATTAGTCAGAGGCCGAGAAATTTTTGAGAAGTCCTTAATGAACCTCCTGTAAAATCCGGCGTGACCAAGGAAACTTCTTATACCTTTCATGTCCTTGGGACATGGCATCTTTTCAATAGCATCAACCTTGGCTTTATCAACTTCAATACCTCTTTCAGAAACATTATGCCCCAAGACAATACCTTCATTAACCATAAAGTGGCACTTTTCCCAATTCAAGACAAGATTAGTTTCTTCACATCTCTGCAAAACTCGATTAAGATTGCTCAAGCAATCATCAAAAGAGGAACCATAGACGGAAAAGTCGTCAATGAGAACCTCACAAATCTTTTCACAAAAGCCAGAGAATATAGCCATCATGCATCTTTGAAAGGTAGCAGGTGCATTACATAAACCAAAAGGCATACGTCTATAAGCAAAAGTACCAAAAGGGCATGTAAAAGTAGTCTTTGATTGATCTTTAGCCGACACAGGTATTTGAGAGAAACCAGAATAACCATCTAGAAAGAAATAGTGTGTATGTTTGCATAATCTTTCTAGCATTTGATCAATAAAAGGTAAGGGGTAATGATCTTTCTTAGTAGCTTTATTTAATTTGCGGAAATCAATTACCATCCTATAACCTATGATAATTCTTTGTGGAATCAATTCATCCTTATCATTAGGAACAACATTAATACCTCCCTTCTTAGGTACACAATAGATAGGACTTACCCACTCACTATCAGCAACGGGATAGATTATACCTGCCTCCAGAAGCTTGAGTATTTCTTTTCTTACCACTTCTTTCATTTTAGGATTCAGACGTCGTTGAGGATCACGAACTGGTTTGGCATCTGCTTCCAAATTTATTTTATGTTGGCATAGAGTGGGACTAATGCCCTTAAGATCATCAAGAGTATATCCAATAGCAGCACGATGCTTCTTCACAGTTTTCAATAATCTTACTTCTTCATGCTATGAAAGGTTAGCACTAATAATAACAGGATATATCTTCTTTTCATCAGGATAAGCATATTTAAGATTATCAGGCAAAGGTTTAAGCTCAAACACGGGATCACCCTTGGGTGGAGGAGGATCCCCTAAAATTTCAACAGGCAAATTGTGTTTCAGAACATGTTCTTGTTTAAAGAATACTTCATCTATTTCCCGTCTTTCAACTATGAACATATCATTTTCATGGTCTAGCAAATAGAAGCAAGACCAATAATTTCATCCTTACTAGGTAATTCTTCCTCACGATGTTGTTTACCAAATTTAGAGAAATTAAACTCATGAACCATATCATCCAAGCCAACAGTAACAATATTCTTAGTGCAGTCTATGGTAGCATCGACAGTATTTAAGAAGGGTCTACCAAATATAATTGGACAAAAGCTATCTTGCGGAGAAGTAAGAACAAGAAAATCAACAGGATATTTAGTTTTCCCACACAAGACTTCAACATCTCTAACAATTCCAATTGGTGCAATAGTATCTCTATTGGCAAGTTTAATAGTAACATCAATATCTTCTAACTCAACAAGTGCAATTTCATTTTTAATTTCTTTGTATAAATCATGAGGTATAACACTAGCACTAGCACCCATATCACATAAGCCATGATAACAATGATCTCGTATTTTAACAGAAATAATAGGCACGCCTACCACAGGTCTATGTTTATCCTTATCACAAGGTTTGGCAATTCTAGCAGTTTCACCTTCGAACTGAATAACATGCCCATCAATATTATCAGACAAGAGATCTATAACAATAGCAATATTAGGTTCTACTTTAACTTGATCAGGAGGTGTATAAGTCCTAATATTGCTTTTACGAACAACAGTTAAAGCTTTAGCATGATCCTTTATTCTAACAGGGAAAGGTGGTTTCTCAATATAAGAAGTAGGAACAACATGATCATTATAAGTGACAGTCATTTATTCAACTTTAATAGGTGCCGCTACTTTTACTTCTATGGGAGGATGATATTTGAACCACTTCTCCTTAGGGAGATCAACATAAGTAGCAAAAGATTCACAGAAAGAAGCTACTATCTCAGAGTCAAGTCCATATTTAGTGCTAAACTTACGGAAAATAACAGTATCCATAAAAGATTTAACACAATCAAACTTAGGTGTCATACCTGACTCCTTACCTTCATCGAGGTCCCAATCTTCATAGTTGCATTTAATTCTATCCAATAAATTCCATCTGAATTCAATAGTCTTCATCGTAAAAGAGCCAGCACAAGAAGTATCGAGCATGTTGCGATTGTTTTCAGAAAGCCGAGCATAAAAACTTTGCATAATTATTTCTCTCTGGAGCTCGTGATTGGGGCATGAATATAACATTGATTTAAGCCTCCCCCAAGCTTGAGCGATGCTTCTCCTTCGCGAGGCCAGAAATTATATATATAATTGCGATCACAATGAACAAGATGCATAGGGTAATACTTTTGATGAAATTCTAGCATCAATCTTTTATAGTCCCATGATCTCATATCATCACATTGCCTATACCATACCAATGCGTCTTCCTTGAAACATAAAGGGAAGACCTTCTTCTCAGCAACATCATTGGGTATACCTGCAAGCTTAAATAATCCACAAACTTCATCCACATATATTAAGTGCTCATCAGGATGCTTTGTTCCATCTCGTGTAAAAGGATTAGCTAGCAGTTTTTCCATCATAGCCATAGGAAATTCAAAAGGAGTTTCATTTTCAATAGGTTCAGTAGGTTGAGGAGCAACTCTTTGCTCTACTGGAGAGGGTGAAGATACCCCAAACAAGCCCCTTAGAGAATTACTTTCTATAGTAACAAGTGACAGTAAATTTCAGCACACTATATAAATTTTCCTTACCAAATTCCACCTACCAAAGGCGCTACACTCCCCGGCAATGGTGCCAGAAAAGAGTCTTGATGACCCACAAGTATAGGGGATCTATCGTAGTCCTTTCGATAAGTAAGAGTGTCGAACCCAATGAGGAGCAGAAGTAAATGATAAGCGGTTTTCAGCAAGGTATTCTCTGCAAGTACTGAAATAAGTGGTAACAGATAGTTTTGTGATAGGATAAATTGTAACGAGCAACAAGTGGATCCAAATCAGCCCCTTACGAAGCAACACATAAACTAGGGTTTAAGCTTCTGTCACTCTAGCAACCCATCATCTACTTATTACTTCCCAAATGCCTTCCTCTATGCCCAAATAATGGTGAAGTGTTATGTAGTCGACGTTCACATAACACCACTAGAGGCTAGACAACATACATCTTATCAAAATATCAAACGAATACCAAATTCACATGACTACTCATAGCAAGACTTCTCCCTTGTCCTCAGGAACGAACGTAATTACTCACAAAGCATATTCATGTTCATAATCAGAGGGGTAATAATATGCATATAGGATCTGAACATATGATCTTCCACCAATTAAACCAACTAGCATCAACTATAAGGAGTAATCAACACTACTAGCAACCTACTAGCACCAATCCCGGACTTTGAGACAAGAATTGGATACAAGAGATGAACTAGGGTTTGGAGATGACATGGTGCTGGTGAAGATGTTGATGGAGATTACCCTCTCCCGATGAGAGGAGCGTTGGTGATGATGATGGTGATGATTTCCCCCTCCGGGAAGGAAGTATCCCCGGTAGAACAGCTCTGCCGGAGCTCTAGATTGGATCCGCCAAGGTTCCGCCTCGTGGCGGCGAAGTCTCGTCCCGAAAAGTTCCTTCTTATTTTTTCCTCATCGAAAGACCTCATATAGGAGAAGATGGGCATCGGAGAGCCACCAGGGGGCCCACGGGATAGGGGGGCGCGCCCTAGGGAGGGGGGGTGCCCCCCACCCTCGTGAGCAGGGTGTGGGCCCCCTCATCTTTGGCATGGATTTTTCTTTATTTCTTTTAAGACGTTCCATGGAGTTTCAGGACTTTTGGAGTTGCGCAGAATAGGTCTCTAATATTTGCTCCTTTTCCAGACCAGAATTCCAGTTGCCAAAATAAGAGAGAATAGCCATAAGTATTGTGACATAAAGTGAAATAACAGTCCATAATGCAATAAATATCGATATAAAAGCATGATGTAAAATGGACGTATCAGGCATCGTCGTCCATACCTTCGATGTCGTCGGAGCCATAATCGAGCATGTCAGTTAAGTCTTCGATAGTGGCTATTAAGTGGGCGGGGGGCGGGAAGCGAAATTCTCCGTCATCAGCCTCGAGTTCGAACCGGATATAATTTGGTTGTGAGTCCCCCGCTAAGGAGACTGTTTTTAATGAGTTTAGCATGTCGCCTAAAGGCGAGTGCCGGAAGATGTACACAGAGCTGAATTCAACGATCGACGCCCGATCAAGCTCGTCGTGCACGGACGCACATGCTTCAGAACCTGTAGGCGGAAATGTGTCCAAGGTTCTAGTAACAGAGATCTCACTTGAGGTTGACTCTATGTGTGGCTCCAACGCCGATGAGTCGGCGGCCTCCGTGGCGGGGTTGAGCCTCCCGTCCTTGGATGGCGTGATCTACTCCAGATCTAGAGCCGGAGTAGTTGCTGGTTCTATCTCCTGGGTGTGGTTCGATGACAGATTTAAGTCAAGCTAATCCTGGTGACAGGGAGCGGCTACTGCCGTGGTCTCGAATCCGTCAAAGATGAAGTCTCCGCGGATGTCCGCAACATAGTTCAAGCTTCCAAATCTGACCTGATGGCTAGGGGCGTAGCTATCGATCTCATCTAGATGGCCAAAAGAGTTGGCCCGCAGTATGTAGACGTCGAACAAGAAGATCTGTCCAGGGAGGAAGGTTTCTCCCTGGGCAATGTTGTTGTGGATGATTAATGGGGCCATCGAACCTCTTGATGACGACATAGTGGAACTCTCAATGAAAGCACCAATGTCGGTGTCAAAACTGGCATATCTCGGGTAGGGGGTCCCGAACTATGCGTCTGAAGTTGATGGTAGAAGGAGACATGGAACACAATGTTTACCCAGGTTCGGGCCCTCTCGATGGAGGTAAAACCCTTCGTCCTGCTAGATTAATATTGATGAGTATGGGGGTTACGAGAGTTGATCTACGACGAGATTGTAATGGCTAAAACCCTAAGAGTCTAGCCTGTATGACTATGACTATGATTCTTCGTCTCTACGGACTAACCCCTCCTATTTATATAGACACCGGGAGGGATTAAGGTTGTACAAAGACAGTTACACAGAAAGGAATCTTCATATTGGGACGCCAAGCTTGCCTTCCATGCTAAGGAGAGTCCCAGCCGGACACGGCAGATAGTCTTTGGTATTGTATCTTCATAGTCCATCAGTCCGGCCCACCTACCATAGTCCGACCGCCCGAGGACCCCCTAATCTAGGACTCCCTCATACGCAGCATACAGCTTGCATGCTTCCCCGCGAGTCCGCACATTGGAGGACAGCTTGCATGACTCTCGGTCAGGCTACGCAATGGACTGCGCATGCACACCTCCCTTCTACTCAACCAATTGTCCGCACGGCACCTCCTAGCCATTAAAAGTCTGACGCGTGGCATCACATGAATGGTTAACAGAACACCCACGATTTAAATTATACAAACATTTGAGATGATAAGGTGGCAACTATTTGGTTCAAAATGCATTTATTGGTTGGCAGCTATTTGTTTCAAAGTGCCTTTATTGGAGACAAAAATACACCAGCATGTCGGTTGTCATTCCATGATAGCATGCCAAGCTTCATGAATTTCAGACGAGTTTTGGATTTACTAGAATTTTAAAACCAAGTATCTCAATGTTTGCGACCGAGGCATGATGCAGAGGTGTCTAAAGTTCACTCCCATTTCTTGCATGGGACCTAAGAACGCACACAAGGACACACATATGATTTTTAAACCCAATTTGCTACACCAGAGCATGTGCCTGTAGTTCAAATTTCAATTATGCACGTAAAATGCCTAGAAAATTGAGTTAATGCATAAAATTATCCAAACGAACCCTGAATAACACTAGTAGAAAAACCCCCATTCATACCGGTTGATAAGGGCCTTTTGTCTTGGTTTGTGAACCAGGACTAAAGGGTCGTTACTAATGCCCTAACCCATTAGTCCTGGTTCTTACACGAACTGGGACAGATGGGCCTCCACGTGGCCGGTGCGCCGAGCGCAGGCAGGAGGGACTTTGGTCCCGGTTGGTGGCACCAACCAGGACCAATAGGCATCCACGCATCAGCATTTCAGGGGCTGGGTTTTTTTGAAAGGGGGGGTTGGGGGTTTTGGGGGTTTAATTTAGGTGTTTCATATATTGTGTTAGCTAGCTAATTAATAGAGAGAAGTGTCCTCTCTTATGTCCTTGCTTGGACGATGCCATATATATGTATATATAGAGAGGACTAGACACGCTAGCTAGTAAGCAAATAAAGGAAACAGAAGATCATCATGAACATATGCATACAGAGAGAAGTGATATCGACCACCTCTCCTTCTCTGAGAGATTGGTCGAACAACAAGTTCTCGTATATCTATCTGACACTACCGGCTACATATATACAATAATTATCTCTTACAATATAATCTCCTAATTATATATGAACACAGGGTCCACATAGTATTCTCCTTCTTCAGCAATCACGTGGTCAAGGAAGAATGCCGCCAATTCCTCTTGAATTGCTCGCATACGATCTGGTGCTAGGAGTTCATCCCGCGTCCAAAACATCTAATTTGAACAAGGGGGTCAATACATATACATATGAATAAATGAAACTCAACACAAATGATGGTAATAAAATAAAATTGTGAATATTATTGCTTACGCACTTCATATTGTTCGTCAGAGTCCCCTTGTTCACAGGTCGTGTGGCGGATGGACTCGCAAACGTAGTATCCACAGAAATCATTCCCTTGTTCCTGCCACAACCACTTTTCAAGAAATAGAGGTCAATGAAACTGATAAGCAAGCATGCCAAATGGTATTGATGAAACTAGCGCTTGAATCACTAGGAGATGCGCAGAACATGTTACTATAGTACTTACTTTCGGGTGTCTACATTGCAGCTTCTTCGGCAGTCCCGGAGCTTTTTTGGTGAATTTTATCCAAACCCTACCAGACAAAGAAAACAATTACTTGATATATCAAGAAATGAACAAAGTTGCTGATATGGTGGATAATGATCGATTTAACTTACTTCTCGAGTATTTGAGTCATGTCCGCATACTCTTGGGGATCTTTTCGTCTCGAGTCGAAGACGATTACTAGTCCCTGCTCAAGCTTAATCTCTAGGAGAATATAGTGGAACCTGCGCACGCATGCATAACTCATCAATTACAATAATATAACCTAGACTAATAAGGGAAACCAAATATGCACAAGACAGTAACACTCACTTGAAGTTGTAAGGAAAGAGTATTATATATTTGTTTTCGTTTATTACCAACGATCATAGCAAGTTGGCCTCAGTATCTTCGGCACGATATTTAACCTCAGTTGCATCTATGAGAATTGTGTTAATGAACCCAATATCAACGATTTGTCTTTTCTTCAATTCGGCGATCTTCAATCTACACAATATAGTGATGATAATTATAAATACATGCAATGAAAAAGCTGACCTATATAGAGAGATTAATGAAAGAAGTAGTACTACTTACAGACAGTAGCAAGTGACCGTTGCTTTATCGAGGGCCTTTTGATTAAAAACTGGAAGAACTCCTCAAATGGAACATTCAACAGTTCAATTCCAACGAGGTCATGCTCCTCTCTAACTCTCAGCGTCAAAGTATTCCTCCCCCCACACTCTCTGCGGGTTTTCATGTACCAATCATGGAATCTTCGCATCATCGTTGTTAGAGATCTTTCATCTTTGACGAGAGGCTTCCCGTACTCGTATTTGTGTTCCTCCACCTCTAAGAACTCATAATGTACATTGTCGAGCAGGTAATCTCCAAGATTGCTATAACCGAGTAGCATCCTCGGATCATTAGTAGGCACCTTGAGCGGGGGGCACGATTGTTTCGCTTGTTCGCCGAGCTGGGGAATTTTTTTCCCAGCTCGTCGTTCTTTTAACCTTTGATCACTTGATAGTACTTCCCGACCACTCTGCTTCGACAAATGACTTTGCAATAATGCGGTCATAGTTGCCTTTCGGCGGAGACTTTGCTGGTTTTTTCATGGCAGCCAGAGTACGCTTCGCTTTCACCGGATCAACCTTCTCCTCCGGAGGTGGATTTCTCTTTGCTTTCACCCCTTCAAAGAAGTTCCTCACTTCGGCTCGCGTGATCTTAGCGTTCTCCTCCGGGGTCCTCTCGTATGGTAACTTCTCTGGAGTCTTCAGAGAAGGACCGAATCTGTATTGCCTCCTGCCTCTGGCTATACTGCTAGACGCCGGCAGAGCAGACGGAGCAGCTGCAGCTATCTTCTTTCCTTGCTTACGAGGCGGAGGAGAAGGACTACGACGCGCCGGAGCAGCCGGAGCGGCGGAGGGTCTCTTCCACCCTTGCTGATGAGGCGGAGAAGGAGGAGGCTGGCTGCTCGGGCGCGCTGGCACAGGCGGAGAAGGAGGTGGAGTGCCGCCACACACCGGAGAAGGAGGCTGAGTGCCCTGATCACTCGCCGAAGGAGGAGCCGGAGGAGGAGGCGGATTGCCCTGACTCGCCGAAGGAGGAGGAGGAGGCGTCCAGTTCAGAAGCTTGATGAGCTCCTTCCGCCATAGGCATGGAGTCAATAGACAAGAACCCAGCCGAGTCTCCCCTTCACCGGTAGGGTAGTCAAGCTGGAGGTCCTCAAATCCCTCCGTTATTTCATCCACCGTCACCCTGGCATATCCTTCTAGAATCGGACTACAGTGAAAAGTTGCGCCGGGTTCAGTAGGTCGAACAGAGCGGACAGCCGCCTTGACTTTGAAGTTCTGCCATTGCATCATAGTTGGGGGCTGGGTTCAGTAGGTGGCAATGTTGAGACTCCGTGATAGCATCCACGGGGTAGCTAGTAGGAGACGTCAAGACATGCTCTGGCTGAAGCAGCTCGGTGGAAGCCACACAGCTTCTCCGCTGAGATGGCGGGGTAGCTTCGGGGGTAGTTTCGGCAGGTCGCTTGCTGCGAGCTACTTCTCATTCCTCTAGTGCTTGAACCCTTTCGTGCAGCGTCTGAATTTGGGCATGCTCCACATTTTTCCTCCTCTCTTGGCACTTGTAACCATCTGCATTTGGAAAACCAGCATTCCATGGAACGGAGCTTGGCGTGCCTCGTGTCCGTCCAGCGTGCTCAGGATTCCCGAGGGCCATTGTGAGCTCGTCGTTCTCTCTGTCTGGAACGAACGTCCCTTGCTGCGCTGCATCGATATAGTGCTTTAGCTTCTTGGCTGGTATGCTCATTTTCTCGTCCGTCCAAACGCATTTCCCTGATACAGGGTCTAAGGTTCCGCCAGCCCCGAAGAACCAAGTCCGGCAACGGTCTGGCCAGTTCATTGTGTCTAGTTCGATCCCTTTATCAAGCAAATCATTCTCAGCCTTGGCCCACATATGCCAGGCTTTGACGTAGCCACCTAACCCCGTGCGATGGTGAAGCTTCTTCTTTGCAGCATTTTTCTTGTTTGTTGCCGACATCTTCTTACTCTTTTCCAATGCCTTGTAGGCCACAAATGCGGGTCAGTGATCTCTGATCTTCTCATATCTGCCGATGAATTCTGTTGTCTCTTCTTTGTCGACAAACGTTTTCAGCTCATTCTTCCACCTCCTGAATAGGTCTGCCATCTTCTTAAGAGCATGAGACTTGATTAATTGCTCTTTAACTTGCTTCTCCGGATCCTCCTCTGGCGGTAGGGTGAAATTTGCCTTCAGCTCAGTCCAAAGATCATCTTTCTACATATCATTGACATAAGACACCTCAGGGTCTTCGTTCTTAGGCTTACACCATTGCTGGATGCTGATCGGGACCTTGTCCCTAACAAGAACCCCGCACTGAGCAACAAATGCTTCCTTTGTCTGGATGGCTTCAATTGGCATGCCATCGCGTGCGATTTCTGTGATCTCAAACCTTTTATCTGAGCGCAACTTTTTCTTCGGGCCTCGTCTCTTTACCAAAGTTGTGCTCGGTCCGGAGGGCTAGAAAAAAGAAGAATTAGACGAGAGTTAATTAATATTTGTACATACCAAAACAGTGAATGCATCAATTAGCTAGTCATCACAGGCTTACCTAATATATTTACCTGGCCGGACTCTATTCGGTCACCGGAGCCGTCACCACGGGCTCCGTCTTGCACCAGCATCGGGTCACCAGAGCCATCATAATCATGTATTTCCTCCTCCACTCTTCGATCACCGTAGCCTGCTTCTTCTTCACCCTGTTCTGCTTCCAGACCATTATTGTCATTAAGATACGACATGACATCACCTCCGGCTAAGATTATGTCCCCCAACACCTATTCTTGTTCCTCGTCTCGTCCAAACACCATTGTTTCTGCAAATATTACAACATGGCAATTATTACGCAAACATGACAACATGTGGATATATTAGTGGCAAACGTAGACCTAGCTTATTCCGGGTTTGGGGTGGCCTCGACAACGGTTCAAGGGTAGGGGCGCGGCGGGAGGGGGTAGGAGACCGACATCGTTTTTTTCTCGGGTTTGGGTGTCCTCGAGAGTTTTGGTCGAGCGAGAGGGCCAGGGGGTGCTCCCGTGGTATAAGTTATCACGGTCAAAGTTATCCGGGAGGGGGTTATATCGACAACGATGACATACATACATGGGAAAATAATATTATCAGGGAGGGGGTAGGTCGAACCCCCCCTCGTGTTGAAGTTATCGGGACAAGGAGTATATCGACAACGACATATCCGATAAAAAATAAGAAGACGAAGAAGAAATAAAAAGAGGAGAAGAAGATATTAATAGAGGAGAAGATCGAAGAAAACAAGAAGAAAAAAAGGAGGAGAAAATGAAAGAAATAGAGGAGAAGAAGAGAAAATAGAATATTCTATTTTCTCTTCTTATCCTCTATTCATTTCTTCTTCTTCTCCTCTTCTTTACCTTCTTTTTTCTTCTTCTTATATATTTCTCCTCTTTCTTCCTCTCCTCTTCTTCTCCTTTCTTCCTCTTCTTATTTTCCTTTTTCCTCTCATTCTTTTTCTTCTTCTTCTTCCTTTCCTAGCTAGATATATAAAACTTTTCTAAAAATGTAACTTTTGTATACATACATGGGAAAATAATATTATCGGGGAGGGGATAGGTCGAACCCCCCCCCCTCATGTTGAAGTTATCGGGACACGGGGTATATCGACGACAGACCCGATAAATAATAAGAAGACGAAGAAGAAATAAAAACAGGAGAAGAAGAAAGGAATAGAGGAGAAGATCGGAGAAAAAAAAAGAAGAAAAAAAGGAGGAGAGGAAAAAAAAGAATATTCTATTTTTTCTTCTTCTCCTCTATTCCTTTCTTCTTCTCCTCTTTTTTCTTCTTCTTTTTTCCTCTTATTATTTCCTTTTTCCTCTCATTCTTTTTCTTCTTCTTCCTTCTTAAAAATACATGAAGTAGTATTGCTTGCTTTTTTTAAAATAATGTTCAAAAATCAAAGTAGTATTGATTCCTTTTTCCTCTCATTCTTTTAAAATAAGGTTTTTCCTAATTCATTTTTCATATGAATATACAAACATTTGCATATTTACAATAATTAATATCACCAAAAAATTCTATGAATAGAAAAAATCCTAATTTTTCTAAAAATCTATCTTTTGCATATATACATGAACATATATATATATATATATATATATACACAGAACATATACACATACATATATGCATTTTTTTTAAAATGCAAAAGACAAAAAATCTAAAAAAGGACATATAAACTTTGCATATATACATACATATATGCATTTTTGTTTTGTTTTTTGCATTATTTATTTTCATTTGTTTCTTGCTTTATTTTTTAATTCTTTTTCCTTTTAGGTCTGAAAAATAATAAACTTCCTGTTAGTGCCATTAGTTTTAGAAAAATTATAAACTTTCTATTAGTGCCATTAGTTTTCAAATTTGAATAGCTAAAATTTGAATTGTTTGAAATTTGTGTGAATCACAAGTTTGTGATTAACTTTATATAAAAATAGTTTTTTTTCCTGTTTTTTTGTTTTGTTTTTTGCATTATTTATTTTCTTTTTTATTTAATTTTTAATTCTTTTTGCTTTTAGGTTAGCAAAATTATAAACTTTCTGTTAGTGCCATTAGTTTTAGAAAAATTATAAACTTTCTGTTAGTGCCATTAGTTTTCCAATTTGAATAGTTAAAATTTGGATTCTTTGAAATTTGTGTGAATCACAAGTTTGTGATTAACTTACTAAAAAAATGGGCATAGATGCGCTTATAGAGAAAATTCAACCTAAATTGATAGTAAATTTCTATGAATTTCAGAGAAATTCACTCTGAATATAGGTTAAACTTTTCTCTATAAGGGCATCTATTTTCACTTTCAGAGGAGCTCAACAAGGCAGAGAGGGAAGGGCTTATAAACCGGTGTGAGCCCCCTTCGGTTGCCGAGGTGGGACTAAACTCTGCCCGCAATGAGGACCAACCCTTTAGTCCGGGTTTGTGGCACAAACCGGGACTAATGGTCATGGGCCAGGGGCGAGGAGCATTGGTCCTGGTTGATGCCATGAACCGGGACCAATGCCCCCTTTAGTCCCGGTTGGTGGTACCAACCGGGACCAAAGGCCTTGTGCTGCCCCGCGTCAAAAGTTTAGTACCACCTCGCTAGCTGAGAGAGCTCGAGAGTGGTTTATAAGCGTTGCCGTGCCCACCCTCTCGAGCTCCTCTCAATTATATGCTTTCGGGCCTAACCATACGCTGTGTGCCTGTGGGCCTACTAGGCCACCTGCGGGCCTGAATCCTGGCCCATGGTAGGGTTTCTAGTCATATTCAGGCCGTGGGGGCCCAGTAGGTGGCACTTTTTTGTTTTCTTTGTTGCTTTATTTATTTTATTTTGTTTCTACTTACAAAAAAAATACTTATTGTTTTTATTTTTATTTATTTTATTAAAGATTATTTTTAATTATTTTTTCTTTTAGGTCACAAACATTATAAACTTTCTGTAGTGCCATTAGTTTTCAAATTTGAATAGTTAAAATTTGAATTCTTTGATATTTGTGTGAATCACAAGTTTGTGATTAACTTTACTATAAAAATATTTTTTTTTTCAGTTTTTTTGTTTTGTTTTTTGCATTATTTATTTTCTTTTATTTTTTGCATTATTTTTTAGTACTTTTTGCTTTTAGGTCAGAAAAGTTATAAACTTTCTATTAGTGCCATTAGTTTTCAAATTTAAGTAGTTAAAATTTGAATTCTTTGAAATTTGTGTGAATCACAAGTTTGTGATTAACTTTACTATAAAAATAGTTTTTTCTAGTTTTTTAGTTTTGTTTTTTGCATTATTTATTTTATTTTGTTTTTTGCTTTATTTTTTAATTCTTTTTCCTTTTAGGTCTGAAAAATTATAAACTTTCTGTTAGTGCCATTAGTTTTAGAAAAATTATCAACTTTCTGTTAGTGCCATTAGTTTTCAAATTTGAATAGTTAAAATGTGAATAATGGTATTACGAGGGCCGAACCATAAGACATTAAAGCATTTCAAATGAACTCTGAAAAAGTTGAAAGTTGGCATGGTATCATAATTTCACCCACATAGCATGTGCATGTACAAAACAGACAATGGTATCATACTCGTCTATTACAAAGTTGGCATGGTATCATCATAATAGTTGTGGGAGAAAGTCTTCACTTTTTCTTCGCTTGTGTCATTTGCTTATTGCGCCGTAACCATGGATAATCTTCATCGTTTATCAGGATGCTTGGGTCAGCCTTGACTTTGAAGGGAGGAATTTCATGAAACTTTTAATAATCTTCAGACATTCTATCTTGCCCTGCACTCCCACGATGTCCTTTTTTCCTAAAAGAACTATGTGGCGCTTTGGCTCATCGTATGATGTATTCACTTCCTTATCTTTTCTTTTTCTCGGTTTGTTAGACATGTCCTTCACATAGATAACCTGTGCCACATCGTTGGCTAGGACGAATGGTTCGTCTGCATACGCAAGATTGTTGAGATCCACTGTTGTCATTCCGTATTGTGGGTCTACCTGTACCCCGCCTCCTGACGGATTGACCCATTTTCACTTAAACAAAGGGACCTTAAAATCATGTTTGTAGTCAAGTTCCCATATGTCCA
The DNA here is from genome assembly GCF_003073215.2 of Triticum urartu. Taxonomy (NCBI): domain Eukaryota; kingdom Viridiplantae; phylum Streptophyta; class Magnoliopsida; order Poales; family Poaceae; genus Triticum; species Triticum urartu. Next base: position 269,796,264 of record NC_053025.1, read on the forward strand.
CTATGTAACCATAATATGTGCTCTTTCGATCTTGGGCGATCGTGTAAAATGTATTCCCATTTATCTCGTATCCTTTGTATGTCAATACAGTCAAAGATGGTCCCCTGGAGAACAAGTACAGCTCATCACAAACAGTGTTGTCACCTCTGAGACGTGTTTCCAACCAACTGCTGAAAGTCCTGATGTGTTCACATGTAATCCAGTCGTCGCACTGCTCCGAGTGTTTGGAGCGCAGACTGTTCTTGTGTTCATCGATGTACGGGGTCACCAAGGTAGAGTTCTATAGAACTGTGTAGTGTGCTTGAGACCAAGAATATCCGTCCCTACATATTATTGAGGCCCCTCCTAGCGTGCCTTTTCCAGTCAGCCTCCCCTCATACCGCGATTTAGGGAGACCTATCTTCTTAAGGCTAGGAATGAAGTCAACACAAAACCCAATGACATCCTCTATTTGATGGCCCATGGAGATGCTTCCTTCTGGCCTAGCGCGGTTACAGACATATTTCTTCAGGACTCCCATGAACCTCTCAAAGGGGAACATATTGTGTAGAAATACGGGCCCCAAAATGACAATCTCATCGACTAGATGAACTAGGACGTGCGTCATGATATTGAAGAAGGATGGTGGGAACACCAGCTCGAAACTAACAAGACATTGCGCCACATCACTCCTTAGCCTTGGTATGATTTCTGGATCGATCACCTTCTGAGAGATTGCATTGAGGAATGCACATAGCTTCACAATGGCTAATCGGACGTTTTCCGGTAGAAGCCCCCTCAATGCAACCGGAAGCAATTGCGTCATAATCACGTGGCAGTCATGAGATTTTAGGTTCTGGAACTTTTTCTCTGGCATATTTATTATTCCCTTTATAATTGACGAGAAGCCAATCGTGACCTTCATACTGAGTAGGCATTCAAAGAAGATTTCTTTCTCTTCTTTCATAAGAGCGTAGCTAGCAGGACCTTTATACTGCTTCGGAGGCATGCCGTCTTTTTCGTGCAAACGTTTCAGGTCCTCCCGTGCCTCAGGTGTATCTTTTGTCTTCCCATACACGCCCAAGAAGCCTAGAAGGTTCACGCAAAGGTTCTTCGTCACGTGCATCACGTCGATTGAAGAGCAGACCTCTAGGTCTTTCCAGTAGGGTAGGTCCCAAAATATAGATTTCTTCTTCCACATGGGTGTGTGTCCCTTAGCGTCATTCGGAACAGCTAGTCCGCCGGGACCCTTTCCAAAGATTACGTGTAAATCATTGATCATAGCAAGTACGTGATCACCGGTATGCATGGCGGGCTTCTTCCGGTGATCTGCCTCGCCTTTGAAATGCTTGCCTTTCTTTCGACATTGATTGTTGGTGAGAAGAAATTGACGATGGCCCAGGTACAACTTCTTCCTGCATTTGTCCAGGTATATACTTTCAGTTTCTTCTAAACAGTGCATGCATGCATGGAATCCCTTGTTTGTCTGTCCTGAAAGGTTACCCAGAGCGGGCCAATCGTTGATGGTTACAAACAGCAACGCGTGCAGGTTAAATTCCTCCTGTTTGTGCTCATCCCATGTACGTACACCGTTTCCATTCCACAACTGTAAAAGTTCTTCAACTAATAGCCTTAGGAACACATCAATGTCGTTGGTGGGTTGCTTAGGGCCTTGGATGAGAATTGGCATCATAATTGAACTTCCGCTTCATGCACATCCAAGGAGGAAGGTTATACATACATAGAGTCATGGGCCAGGTGCTGTGATTTCTCCTCTGCTCCCCGAAAGGATTAATGACATCTGCGCTTAAACCAAACCATACGTTCCTTGGGTCACTTGCAAACTCAGGCCAGTACTTTCTCTCGATTTTTCTCCACTGCGACCCGTCAGCGGGTGCTCTCAACTTCCCGTCTTTCTTACGGTCCTCACTGTGCATGCTCTTCGTTTCTGAACAGACGTTTCAACCGTTGTATTATAGGAGCATACCACATCACCTTCGTAGGAACCCTCTTCCTGCGAGGCTCGCCGTAAACATCACAAGGGTCATCTCGTCTGATCTTATACCGCAATGCACCGCATACCAGGAACACGTTCAGATCCTTGTACACACCACGGTAGAGGATGCAGTTATTAGGGCATGCATGTATCTTCTGCACCTCCAATCCTAGAGGCCATATGACCTTCTTTGCTGCGTATGTACTGTCAGGCAATTTGTTATCCCTTGGAAGCTTCTTCTTCAATATTTTCAGTAGCTTCTCAAATCCTTTGTCAGGCACATCATTATCTGCCTTCCACTGCAGCAATTCTAGTACGGTACCGAGCTTTGTGTTGCCATCTTCGCAATTGGGGTACAGCCCTTTTTGTGATCCTCTAACATGTGATCGAACTTCAGCTTCTCCTTTTGACTTTCGCATTGCGTCCTTGCATCGACAATGACCCGGCAGAGATCATCACCATCGGGCACATCGTCTGGTTCCTCATGATCTTCAGCAGCTTCCCCCGTTGCAGCATCATTGGGCACATCGTCTGGTTCCTCTTGATCTTCAGCAGCTTGCCCCGTTGCAGCATCACCATATTCAGGGGGCACATAGTTGTCATCATCCCCTTCTTCTTCGCCGTCTTCCATCATAACCGCTATTTCTCCATGCCTCGTCCAAACATTATAGTGTGGCATGAAACCATTGTAAAGCAGGTGGGTGTGAAAGATTTTCCGGTCAGAGTAAGACTTCATATTCCCACATTTAGGGCATGGACAACACATAAAACCAGTCTGCTTGTTTGCCTCAGCCACTTCGAGAAAATCATGCACGCCCTTAATGTACTCGGAGGTGTGTCTTTCACCGTACATCCATCACCGGTTCATCTGCGTGCATTATATATAATTAAGTGTGTCAAAAACCATTACAGAACATCATGAATAGATAATTAAGTGACCAAATTAATAGAAGTTCATCATGACATTAAAACCAAAGTACATACATAGTTCTCATCTAACAACATGTAGCTCTCTAGAGCATCTAATTAGTTAAACCATACATTGAAACTATGTAAAACATTTCAATGCGAAAACAAATGCGATCATAATCACAACCAAGGTAACAATTGATCCAATGGCATAATGATACCAAGCCTCGTTATGAATGTCATATTTTGTAATCTTTCTCATCTTCAACCGCATTGCCTCCATCTTGATCTTGTGATCATCGACGACATCCGCAACATGCAACTCCAATATCATCTTCTCCTCCTCAATTTTTTTTATTTTTTCCTTCAAGTAATTGTTTTCTTCTTCAACTAAATTTAACCTCTCGACAATAGGGTCGGTTGGAATTTCCGGTTCAACTACCTCCTAGATAAATAAAATCTATGTCACGTTGGTCGGCATAATTGTCATAAACAATAAATGAACCAAATAGTTATAAAAAGATAATATATACCACATCCGAATCATAGCCAGGACGAGGACCGACGGGGGCGGATACCAAAACCATCGCACTATATAATAACAAGAAATAATAAAAGTAAGAAAATTAGACAAGTATATATCTAAAGTAAGAATTTTTTTTCTTTCAGAAAGAAGACAAGAACAAGAGGCTCACCGCGGTGGTGCCGGCGACGAGATCGGTGTGGGTGATCGACGGCGGTGAAGACAGGAATTTGACGTGACGGGCCGCTAAACCTAGACAAATCTCCAGGAAAATGGAGCTTTGAGGTTGAGCTTCCAGAGGAGAAAGCTTAACTAGTGTGGCTCAGGCATTTCAGCGAACACCTCATGTGCATAGGAGGTGAGCTAGAGCACCGCAAAGCCCTCCCCTCACCGGACAGAGAAAAACAGAGCACTGGGGTGCTCTGCTCGCGGATGAGGGGTGTATATAGGCACCTCATTGGTCCCGGTTCATGGCATGTACCGGGACTAAAGGGAAGCCTGTGGTCCCGGTTCAGGCCACCAACCGGGACCAATGGTGGTGGGCCAGGAGCGAGGCCCATTGGTCCCGGTTCGTTCCACCAACCGGGACCAAAGGGGCATGACGAACCGGGACCAATGCCCCCACGAGGCCCGGCAGGCCCCTGGCCTCATGAACCGGGACCAATTCCCCCATGGTTCCCGGTTCTGGACTGAACTGAGACTAATGGGCTGACCCGGCCTGAACCTAAGCCCTCTTTTCTACTAGTGTAATTCCAAGATATAACATAACACTCCGGTTGCTCTATGTAGTATTTAGGGAAAAATCTAGGTGAGAAGAGGACATGAATTTCATTTCGTCTAGAAAGGTGACACATGTTCCTTACCATAACCACAAGGCTTCTAGGGAGAATCTCTGGTTTGTGAGGAGCGTATACCAAAACCTGCCCAAAATGAGACATTTTTACCACAACATGTTGGTGCCATTCCATGATAGCATGCCAAGTTTCATGAAATCCAGACGAGTTTTGGATTTACTAGAATTTCAAAACAAAGTTCTCAATGATTTGCCGGCAAGAAATGGTGCCCTTTTGTCTGAAATTCATTACCATTTCTTGCATGGGACCTAAGCATGCACCCAAGGACACACATTTGATTTTTCAACCATTTTTCTACAGTTGAGAATGTGCCTATAGTTCAAATTTGACATATGCACATAAAATGCCTAGAAAACTCAGTTAATGTATAAAAATGTCAAAATGATCACAGAAAATTCCAAATTTTAACATGACACTTATGTTGCTCTATGTTGCCACTAGGAAACAAATTGAAAGTAAGAAAAGGCAACAAATATCGTTTCATCCAGGAAGAAGGCACATTCCCTACCAGAAGCATGAGGCTTGTTGTGAGCAGCTCTGGCTTGTGAGAAGGTTATACCCAAACCTGCCCTAAAATGGGACAAGATGTCACAGCCCTAGAATTTGATTTTAATTAGTTGCATAATCATCCATGCATCATGTTCTAATTGAAATGGGGATTGTTAAACCCTAGCATCAAATGAAATTCTACTAGGTTCAAATTTAAATGATTTCAATGAACACAAAATTCCCTTCACAAAAGTTCATCATTTTTGAATTGGTGTGGAACCTCTGCCAAAAATGGTGCCCACTTTTCTAGTTCATTTATGGATTTTTGGATTAAATCATAAGGTATTTGAATTTGGGCATTTAAATGCTATAATTATTTTAACTGCTCAAATAATTCTGGAAATAGTTGGGGGCTGTTGGAAATATTTCAAAAGGTGCCCACAAATATTTTCAGGAATATGAAAAATGGTTTAGTATTATTACTAAATCAAAAACAGAAAAGCAAATTAGAAAAGGGAAATAAAACAGAGAGAGTTTCTCCATGGCTTACCTGAGCCCTAGCTGCTTGGCCCACCCCATTGCTATAGTGGCCCAGCCCCAGCGCTACCTCCATCAACCTCGTGCGAGAAGGCACGAGGGTGTGTGCTCGCGGTGCGGCAGCATGCGCACGGCCACCTCCGGCCACCTCCTGCTTACCGCTTCGCCCTGGCCTTCCCTAGTACAACCATACCACCCCCTCGACCCTATCTCGCTCTCCCAGTGCATCTCCCCCTCCTCTGGTTCTCTTCCACGCACCACCGGAGTGCCGCCCTCGCCGTCGCTCGCTGTTGCCGTGGCCAGTGCCACTGCCTCGCCTCACTGCCATGTCTAGGAGCCCCCGCTCGACGCCCTGGACCTCTTCATCATCTCACGCAATGCAGGACACCCCGAAGCACCGTCCCCGACCCCTTCTTCCTCCTCGGGTCACCCATAATCCGCCTCGCTACCCCGCTCGATCCGACACCTCCCAGGCCCCGCCGTTTGCATAGGTCAACTCGCTGTGGAGCCACTGACCCTCTCCCCTATGTCTTTTCCTTCACGTGCGTCCCATAACCGCTGCCCCACGAGCTCCCACGCTGCCACCCTCCATTGTCGTTGCACGCCTAGTCTTCGAGCTCCTCTGCCGGTAGTCATGACCCTGGCATGCTCCTCATGATCCCATGAACCCGTGGAGCCCCTCGGATGCTCTCTGTGTGCCCTGTGACACCGAAACCATGGACGCCCGAAATCCGGCTATCCCAGCCTGTGGCGTGTGCCCTACTGGATGCGCCGCACTCACCGCTGTTCTTAGATACAAATGGCGAGGTAAATGGTTGCCAGTAGCTCGATCCTGACGTGCCTCCGTTGTTGTCTGTGCCTGCTGGCATTTTACTTCGCCGAGATGACATGGCACCGTCAATATGGACCAACTACCCAATTTAATTAACCCCATGCCCCACTTACATATGGGCCCCACACCCTTAGTGAACCATAGTTCAGTTCCTATTAGTTTTAATTAACCATAGTGGCCCCATGCATCTGCGTTGACCTTGTTATGCGGCCCTTGAATGGCCCCACCCGTCAGTGACCTGAGCCAACACTATGAGATTTAGCGGTGGGACCCCCTGGCCAGGTTTGACCTTACTGACCATGGTTGACTGCTCACGTCACTATGACATACTGCTTATGTCATAAATACATTTCCTTGTATTTTCTTATTTACAAATAAATCTGAAAATTCTAGAAAATGTTTAAAACTTCTAAAATCATAGAAATTCAACCGTAGCTCAGAATGAAATAATTTATATATGAAAAATTATTAGAAAAATATAAAGAATCTGTTTATGGCATTTTCATGCATGTTTAAACAACTTAAAGTTCATGTATATGAGAATTTGAATAAATGGCATTTGAAATGTCACATATGGAGTTTGACTTTGAACCTTGAGTTCAAACCAACTTCATTTAAATTTGTTGCTAGTTGCATTAGCTCAGTCAAAATTATATTGCCATGACATGATCATGCATCATATTGTTGCATTCATTGACTGTGTTCCTTCTTGTTTGCCCATGACACTGATGAAGAACAGTCTTGTCTTCAGAAGTGCCACGGAAGCAAACAACCTTTGAGCATTCTGACACAATCCTACTCTCTTGCTCTTGCTCTCATTCACTGCATTAGGACAACAACAATTCAACTATTACATGTTGCGGTAGTTGAACCCATTCCTCTGCATGACCTGTCTTCCCCACAGTAATTAGTAAAAACCCACTAGCATCAGTAGGAGTTTCTTGACCCATGATGTGCCTACTCATTTATGCTTGCTTCTTATGCCTGATATGCTTAGAGTTGTGTCAGTTCTTATTCTTCTAGGGTAGATTTGAATGGTGGTGAACATGTCCTACTGTTGAGAGCTATGTGTGTGAACACGATTTGGTAAAGGTAGCGATGAGAGGCAATGTAGGAGTACATGGTGGGTTGTCTCACTGAAACAATCCTCAGGAATAGAGTTTCGTGTTTGTGATCCAAGACAGCTACTACCACACATTGGCCCGAAACCAATGGACCCTCTTGACTTATTAATCGGCTTGATCTCTGTCCAGGAGTTGCAACTAGTTTCTGGTGTTTTTAGGATATGTGTTGGAGGCCATGCATAGCATTGACCGTAGGGCTGGGTAATGATGCGGTAGATACACTATGGCCCGGTGTACCAAGGCATCCGTTTGGTTGGCTCACGAACCCTGCACACATCATTTGGGGCCATAGTGGAAACCTAGGCCAGACTTTCTTGCGGATGGAAACTAAAGAGGCGATAAACCTGGACTAGATACTTGTGTGGTTACTCTGGTCGTGGCCAACACCCTCGCTGGGATTCCACTTGAAGGTTGTCGAGTACATGTCGTGTAAACGGCGGTAAGTGGTGAGAGCGCGTGTGTAGAAGTACACCCCTGCAGGGTTATAAATGGTATATTTTTCAAATACTCGCGTCCTCAGATATGGACTACTTAGAATGCTTACATTGATCATTGGTAACTGGAAGTGGATACTCAAAAATGCGGAAGATAAGCGTGAGTGCTATGGATGGCCTTCTCATAGGGAGACGGGAGCAGATCCATAGTGGTGTGTTGATATGGTGAATATGTGGACTTGTGCGCACCACCTCAAAGAAAGTGTAGGTAGAAATAGTACAGGATAGCAACTGAGTCAAAGCTGGCTTGCTGTAGTTTTACTCGACCACCCCCATTGTTGATACGATGCATAACTAGATAGTACTGATTGAAGTCTTGCTGTGTACATTTGTACTCATGCTTCCTAAATTTATGTTTTTGCAGAGAGACTTCAGTCTGACTAGTAGTTCTACGTGGGCTTCGACAATTAGCTTAGGAATCCAAGACAGAGGTCTGGTTCCTATGGAGTGTCTTGTATATAGACATGCTTTTTTCTAGCCTTCTTTCTTTTCAGATGTATGTACTTAGACATGTTTATTCGTCTGCTTGTGCTTGTTGCTTGTATGACTTTGTATGCCGGGTCATGAGACCCATGTTTGTAATATCATGATATGTATGGCTCCTCGGAGCCTTATAGTCAAATACTTTGAGTCGTAGGGTTATGTTGTGATGCCATGTTGTATCTGCACATATCGAGCATATTGTGTGTATGTTATTGAAAATGCTTTGGTATGTCTAGGGTCTGACACCTAGTTGTTTATTCTTGGTAACCTACCTTATGGGGAAATGTCTCCTAGTGCTTCCACGAGAACACATGGATTGGTCAGCATGTGTCCTTCTTTGCTCCTGTGTCTGTCCCTACAGGGAAATGTCACGCAGTGTTTTACTGGAGTCCTTGTAGCTTCCTACGACTCGGTTACACTCGCTCCTGACCGACACGTGCATTGCTGGGTCATTTATGCCTATGACTTTAATTTTGTGCCACCTTGGGTTCACGACTAGTCATTCGGCCCAGGATCTCTATCATATGGATGCTAGCGACACAATCATATACGTGAGGCAAAAGGCGCAAAAGGTCCCTATGAAGGTAAAGCTGCAGCCATGGGAATACCGTGCGTGAGGCTGCAAAGAGATATGATGTGTTACATGCTAGAACAGTGTGACTTAGGATCGGGGTCCTAACACAATTTTTTTACCACATCATGTTGATGTTGTTCCATGATAGCATGCCAAGTTTTATGACTTGGATTTCCAATAATTGAAAAGCCATGTATCTCAATGTTTGCGGCCGAGAGACAGTTGAATGGTGTTTTACATTCATTCCCATTTCTTGCATGGGAACTAAGCATGCAACCAAGGACACAATTTTGTTTTTTCAAACCATTTATATGCACTGGAACATGTACTTGTAGTTCAAATTTAATTATGCACATAAATGCATAAAAAAACTCCGTTAATGTATAAAAATGTCCAAACGAACCCTGAAAAATTCCAAAAATTAACACAACTCTCATGTTGTTCTATGTTGACACTAGAAAAAATCTGAGAGCAAGAAGAAGCAACGAATATCGTTTTGTCCAGAAAGGTGACATGTTCCCTATTGGAACCATGAGGCTTGTTGTGAGAAGCTCTGGTTTGTAAGTAGCTTAGAACCAAACCGCCCCAAATGGGACAAATTTTTAACCAAAGCATGTCAATGTTGTTCCATGATATCATGCCAAGTTTCATGAATTTCGGATGAGTTTTGGATTTACTAGAATTTTAAAACCATGTATCTCAATGTTTGCAGCCAAGCGACGGTGCCGAGGTGTTTGACATTCATTCCCAATTCCTACATGGGACCTAAGCATGCGACCAAGGACACCCATTTCATTTTTCAACCCATTTTTTGCGCTCGAGCATGTGCCTATATTTCAAATTTGAATTATGCACATAAATTCCTAGAAAACTCAGTTAATGTATAAAAATGTCCAAACGAACCTCGAAAAATTCCAAATTTTAACACGACACTCCTGTTGTTCTATGTTCATGCCTTAAAAAATTTGATAGCAAGAAGAGGCAACAAATATCATTTCGTCCACAAAGGTGACGTGTTCCCTATAGGAACCATGAGGCTTCTTTTGAGAAGCTCTTGTTTGTAAGAAGCTCTGGTTTGTGAGAAGCTTATACCGAAACCTGCCCCCAAATGGGACCAATTATTTTTATCACAACAATTTGATGCCATTCCTTGATAGCATGCCAAGGTTCATGAATTTCAGACGAGTTTTGGATTTACTAGAATTTTGAAACCAAGTATCACTACTGGAATCAGAGAATTTGTTGTTTGTTAGTTCTTTGCCGTCAGCTTCAGGACGGCAAAGAAGGTCCTTGCCGTCAGCTGACAAAAAGCAGATGGCAAAGAACTGGCTGGTGGCAAAGTTGCAGTTTGCTGTCGGCTAGTTCTTTGCCGTCCGCTAGTGGACGGCAAAGGTCTAGAAGGTAGACGGCAAAGAGCCCAGTTGGGTCCCACTGGACTTTATGGCTGGTTAGGTAAGACCGACAGTCTAGATGCCATCCGCCAGCTCTCTGTTGTCTGCCTTCTGGGCCTTTGCCATCCGCCAGGAGTTGGATCCCACTGGACTTTATGGCTGGTTAGGTAAGACCGACAGTCTAGATGCCATCCGCCAGCTCTCTGTTGTCTGCCTTCTGTGCCTTTGCCGTCCGCCAGCAGACGGCATAGAAAATGACCTAGCTAACGGTCGTTCCCCCAGCCCCACCCCACTAGCTAGGCTCTTTGTCGTCTGCTAACAAAAGACAAAGAGCGAACTAACTAAAACGGACAGCCCCGCACCACCCATCTCTCTCTCTCTCTCTCTTCTCTCACCTCACCCATGCACCGCCCTCATAGCCCGATTCGCCGCTGGCCTGCACCACCCCGGAGCCCAAGGCCCCACCGGCCCGCCCTGCCCAGCGGACCCAGGCCACGATGGCCACTCTGCCCCACCCCATTACCGGAGCCGCGCCGCGCCGTGCCACGCCACCCCTCCCCGCAGCCTTCCTCCACCTGCCGCCCTCCACGGGCCCACCGCCAGAGCTAGCTAGGTGAGTTCTTGTGCTCTCTTTTCTGTGTTGTTTTTCTGTTTTTAGATTTACTTTATTTTAGGTTTAGGTTTAGGTTTAGATTTAGTTTTAGTTTAGTTTAGGTTTAGTTTAGTTTTTCTGTGTTTTAACAAGAAACAAGAAAGACGAAAAAAGAAGTAAAAGAAGAAGAAGAAGAAGAAGAGGAAGAAGAAGAGGAGGAGGGGGAAGAAGAAGATGATGAAGGAAAGTAGAAAAGGAATGAAAGAAGGAAAAGAAGGTTGAGGGTCGGCGAGGGGCCGAGGGGTCGGCAAGGGGTCGAGAGTCGAGGGGCCGAGGGTCGAAGGGTCAAGGGTCGAGGTGGCATCCTATTGTAAATATTTAGTTAGGTTGATGGCAAAAACAAGAATGCTCTGTTACTCATCTTTCTATTTCAATGTGTAGTTGTTTAGTCACTATGAGGGTCTGGTGTTCGACGAGCTCCGCCCCTGCGTTTGTGGGTGAGCACAAATGACACCTTAATTATTCGATCTGTTCCGGCCTTCATGTTGATGACACTAGATAGGTAAGTATAGTGGTGTAACCAGTATGCATCTCCCGTCCGAAAGGGTTGCATCGATAAATATGCATTCAGTTGCATATTTATCACCGGAATTCATTCAGATTGTCCAGCGATATCCATGGACAGCCCAAGTATGTGTAGATTGGGTACGTTCTCTATTCTCTACCCCATTCCGAGACAAAAATTTCATCAGCATCTATCCCTGCAACGCTGACAAACCCGAGGGATCAAGCTCTGGCTCGCGGCCCACTCCGCGCACGTCACCTCACCAGATCCTCGGTGCCTTCATCTTCTTGCGGAAAGATCAGCGGTGGAACAGCAAACGTGAGTATAAGCTACATTCTCCCCTCAAACTAACCCACAGGGATCTTCGGAGCTTGGCTAAGGGTGGCCTTGTCGGCCACCCTCCTTTCGCGTGATTCTCATGCGTGTTAAAGGGGGGCTCCTGAACATCGCGCCTCAGGATCTCCTACTGACTCTCCAGCCCTCACCCCCCGGCCTTGAGCACGGCACCGCAACCTGGCCTACCAGCGGCGGCTGTGCTTGCTCGAGGGTGAGGGACCGAGGATCCAGAGCACTTAGATGAGCAAGGAAGGGGGAAGCCGGCGTGAGCCTCACCCAGTAACACTACCGCTGAACCGTGAACGAACACTGTGCATGGAATCACCTCAGACTCAATAAGATAAGTCGCATATCCGTGCTAGCATGATGTCACAATTGGAATTCTCGGTTCGGTCAGCCATGCTCTGGCAATGCCGCCTTCCTTTTCTGCCTTCGGGACGCTGCCAAAGGGGACCTCTTGAACATCACGCCCTAGGAGCTCTTACCGGACATTGGGCCGCTCACCTCCTGGTCTTGACCACGACATTGCAACCTGGCATAACAGCGATGACTGAAGCCTGCCTGGGGACTCGGACCTGCCGACGTAGAGCGCTAAGCTACCACGAGGACGAAACGGGGGATAGTGCCAAAGCGAGATATGCAACCACAAGTCTTATAGAAGGGATGATAAACACCGAAGCAAAAGCATTACAATTTCTTCACACGCCCCCACGGGGTTCGTCTGGATTCCTCGCAGGGAACGAGAGAAGAAAAACTTTAAGGATCCTAGCTACGGGCGTCAACGCCGACGCCATCATCAATAGTGGGCCACGAGGGGCCGACACCTACCCCATCCAAATCATCGATCACGACGAGCTGTCGCTACTGCCGTGCTCTGGGCACGATGAGAGCTTGGTGGCACGTAGCTGTCGTCGCTCGTCTTCGGAGACTCGTCAACCTCAGGAAATTCACAGGACTCCAAGGAGTCGTCGCTACTGCTGGAGGAACTGTTGGCACGACGGGGGGCGGGCTCGGCGCCTGCTGCTATGCCATCCTGGCGGCCCCTTCTAGGGCAGCACTCCAGGCGACGGCCTTCCTCATCGAAGTCTTTGAAGAAAATCATGGAGGCGCCGTCATATTCAAAGTGGATGGCGAGGGCCTCGTCCGTGCAGCAACCGCCGACGACCTCGCCCCATACATGAGTCATGAAGATCTTGCCCGGGAAGATGACCTCAACCTCCGCCCCTGTTGCCGGGGTGATGCACTCGGCGTGTTGCAACCACAGCTCGAGCGGTCCTGTCGGTGACATCTCTTTGGCAAAGAACCGCAGAAGCTTGATCCACGTGTGTGGTAGCATCGCCGCCCATATCAAGAACTCGCGCAAGGAGCCCTCGGCATGGGTGCATGGGCTAGTGGCTCATGCAACCACGGCATGGCAACCGCAGCTGTGGAACGGGCGGCCTGCGGCGCTCCTTCCTTCTCCTAAGCCCTGGGCTTGCGCGTACAATGGGAGCCGGTAGCCAAGCGGCAGTTGCTCATACCAAGGTCGCATCACCTCCAGCCTCAAGCCGACATCGCGGGAGCGGCCCAACCTCTTCTTCGGTGGGAGTGGCCCCAACTCTTCGCAAGGGGTCTTCCCTTTCTCCGTGGCGGAGAACCTCCTAATCGGCGACATGGGGGTAGTGGCAAGATGGAAAGGCGAAGGGGAAGAAGAAGCAGCAATCGGCGAGGAAGCAGAGGTGAGTGAGGGGGCTTTGCCCCTCCCCTCATTTATAGCCAGAAGGTGGACAACCACCAGCCTCCATCATTGCATGTAATGATGATTTTCTCCTGCATGCAGCGGCCTCTCGTCAAGTCAGACGGTTGCCAAGGCAACATGGGGAAGCGGAGGTGCCCACGTCCCATCTATCATCACGAGTCGACCTGGGCTGCAGGCGGTTGGGACCCGCGGCGCTGCGCACTTGCCCTTTGGCTTCGCCTTGAAGCGAAGCTCGAGCGCGCCTTGGCCCGGGGGCTACAGTCAGCGTCCTGGGAATGGGGGTACCCAGTCTTGCTAGCTTGCGGCCCGGAGCGCCACCCCATCAACGGCTCGGTATGGCCCAGCTTCAGCAGCAACAACTCAAGACCCTCGCAAGGGGCCGAGCCTCGCCAGGTGGATGACACCAAGACCTCCCGGGGGGCAGCCTCAATAGGCTGGCTCCCGAGGAGAGGAAATATCTATGCAAGGGGCACCTCACGAGGTTCGTGTGATGTGAGCCATGACGACCAAGATCAGACGGGCGCCATCGGGCATAGTGTACCAGTTTCCTCTTTGGTGTTAAGGAGGCAAGCGGAGGCGTGGGGTCCCGAGGAATCAGGCAAAGGTTTCCATATCTGTGCCACAAGACCAAGACCAGCAAGACGGCGGGACGGAGGTCATCGCGGAGCCCACATCAGCGTCACTACCCGAGCCTTTGGCAGGCAAAGACTACTTTTGTCAGGATAGCTTGTACTAGTTGTCCCCCTTGAAACTTGGACATTGTGGGATCCCTTCCCAACTACACATTTGGGAAGAGGACCAAGGCCGCTATAAATAGGACCTAGCCACCACCATTGGAGAGTCCGAATCATTAAGGTCACCCTCTCAACCACAGCTCATCGAGCTCAAGAACACCTCACCTCCTCAGGCTGCTCATCCACTGTACTAGTTCATCAGCAGCAGCTCGAGGTAATCCACCCACAAACTGGAGTTGGGTATTACACCGCAAGGTGTCCCAAACCAGTATACACCCCTGCATCTCTTGTTCTTTCGGTTCGCCGAGCTAGGCCGTGGAATCGTTTAACGAGCAAGTCAGGGAGTGTTCTTCGTTCGCACCCCAGAGTTCGAACCTCTCAAGGGTTTGCCGGGACCCGTAATTCGACACAAAGGAAAAGGAATCATGAACGAACCACCGTGAGAATTTGAAAATGGATGAAGAATGAGAATTCCTCGGCGGGAAGAATTAAAGAACAAACACGATGATGCTTGAGGGAATTTAGAGACAAGAGAATGAAGAGATCGTGAACTGATTAAAGAATACTTGACAGACGCGCTCAAATGTGAGGACGACGAATTCTTATGGAATGATGTACTTCAGTGAAATGAAACGGAAAACAATTCCTGACATACTCCGGATGGGTAAGAAAAAATTCCTGACAAACCGAATAATTTGAGAGGGTAACATGAAGCTAGAACCATGAACCTTCGAGAGAACAAACAAGATTTAGAGGAAAACTCTTCTTTGGTCTTCAAATGTTGAGAATGATGATGGGAAATACCGCCAAAATTGTTGAGATACTTCGGGAGAATGAAAAGCGAAGAGGTTGAGCCAACAATAAAAATAATCCGAAATCTATATTCGAAAAGCATCTGACTGATGAAATTCATTCTTACATCAAACTTCGACAAGAATTTGAGAATAGCTCCAGGAAATTCGAACAACCAGGTAAGATCCTAGGAAAGGACCTGTGGGTTAGGGCCCACTGAAAAGAAACACAGATGGGAAGAATTGTTTGAATGAGAAATGACGCACCAGAACAATTGAAAGACTCGAATGAGGTGACCCCCTCGAATTAATTTGAACACAAACACGAATCTTTTGAGATTTCTTAAGCACCCCGAAAGGATAAACTGGGGAGAGGCGAACGAGCAAGGGGAAACACTTCAGTCAAGGAAAGAATGTGATCAACCCAAGAATTGGAATTGAATCCACCAGAAAAGAAAACAAGACAAACCATGATGAAGTTGAGGAGAATTCACCGGTTGAGATAATTGAGGAAATACTTGTAAGGGGAAAAATAAGGGGTGGGAGGGCAGAAAAATAAGGGCAACTTGTAAGGGGAAACCGATGAATAACTTGAAGAGAAAACACCGGTTGATATAATTGAGGAAATAATGCAAAGGCTTCCCACGAGTAGGATGGATACTCGATTACAGACTCTGGCTCCGAGAAGAAAAATGGTGGGCGGGTGGGAAAAAAGAAATACAACTTCATACATGGAGACAACGTAGTTGAGAAAGAACTGAGGATTGATCTCGCAAAAGACAACGAGAATCGAATTACTCAAAGATAAGTGTCACACCCTGATTTTCATGCCACAACACTTAAGCTAATAAACATTATAAAATGTAGTTTTAGAAAAAACTTTTGAGTGTTTTGGACTTTGCTTGATTGGATTTTTGTTTGCTGTTTGCAAGTGCTCTAAAAATCAAGTAAATCCTCCAACTCTTATACTCCTTCTCCTTGATCCAGAACTTTGTCCAATGATCATGCCATGTGTATAGGATAGAATACAATTTTCTTGCAAAAATAATTTGGCGAGAAAGTATTTTCTAAATTAGGTTTTCCAAAAAACATGAGTTAAGGCGAGAAAGTACTTAATTAGATATATGACTCCCTAAAACCACAAAAATATTATTTTAAAAGTAATTTTGCTATTTTATTTAAAGGCTTTTTCTTTAGACCAGAAATGGTCTTTAATAGGTTATTTTTTAAAAGTTTCAAACGTATTTAAGAAAATTATGGAAACTCGGTGGACATACATTTTCCATATATATGAATTTCAACACATGGTGATGTTCAAAATATTGGACAAAACTCTCCAAAACCATTTCTATACATTTCAAGTATTTGAAATATTTCTATAAGAAATATTTTCAAATAATTCTAGGAAAATTCTAGCAAGTCACATATGGATAATGTGATGATCTTGCAAAGTTTCATCTCTATCGAAATCATTTTGGATCACAAAAGTGCCCCAAAACCCTCTTTGGCCAGATCCAAGTTTGAACAAACTCTACATTGCCAACTTATTCCAAATGACCCTAAACTTTGTGGACATGCTCAAAACCCCAAATTATGACACTACACCAAGTAGTGCATCAAGGGGAATGGTTTGGCATGACTAGATCTTGGTAAATGCATTTATGTGAATTTCTAGGGTTTATAAAAGATGAATTGGCAACTTTACCCAAATGAACTCAAATTTGGTGGAACACCCTATTTCTATATGCCATTCCATCCTGTTAAGTCTCATGTCAAGTGTAATTCATTTTCTTGCCCAAACCAGCAACAAACACCTTCTGCCAATTTTCCAAAAGCATCACTTTGACCTCTTCCACTAATCTCCATGGGTTCAACTTTTTACCACATCTACTCCTGACCCTCTTCTACCTCCAGTAACTCTCCCTTGGCCACAACTCAATGATTGAGGGGTGAAACCTCCTCATTTACCCGTTTGGACAGCCACAACACCCTTCTCTCTCACCAGAGCCCCTCTAGAGCATCCAAGGCTCCCTCTCCTTTCTTTACTCTCTCCCACACATGCAAGACACCAATGGACGTGCCCACTGTGCATATAAAATGCCATGCCGGCCATTTGCACGCTCTGGAGTGTGCTACAGTGGGTTCCCGCACTGTAGCCGCCCTCTGCCCAATGCCTCCAGCCACCTCAGGTCTCCCCAGCGCGCCCGACGAGGTGCCCCGACGTCCATGACTAGCTACACCAATGTCCCCTCCTCCTTCTCCCTCCTGCTACCCCTGCTCGCACATGCGCCGGTCGCCTGAGAGCTGCAATGGTCGAGCTCACACGCGTGATCCTCTAGCCCTCCCCCCCCCTCTCTCTCTCTCTCTCTTCCTTCCACTAGAACTAGACCAAACCCACGAACGCCCCCAACTCACCTCTGCAAGCCCCCGTGACCCATAGCAATGACAACAAGCTTGCCGTCGCACGGGTCCACAGCTATATAAGACATCCCCAAGCCATCCTCTCTTCACCACTCGCCCTCTGCAGCTCCAAAACACCCCCTTGAACCACCCACTCCTCTCCAGAAGCACCCGAGCTCGAGATCGAGCTCGAGCTCCGCCGCCTCGGGTCACCGTCGATCTCAGGGTATAGACCCTCTCCGCCTCTTCTATCTCTTGATATGGAACCGCCGCACCTCTCTGATCATTTCCCCTTTGTTTCCCCTCTCTATTGCAACCGGAATCGACCGGGGCAAGCACCTCCCGAAGCCCTACCACCGGTTTCCTCGTCGCCGGCGAACCCCTGCACCCTGGCGACCAACTCCACCTTTAACCGAACGGAGACTCCATCCTAAACACGTCGGTGCCCTCAGATCGTCTCGCCGTCGACCACAACAACGCCGGTGAGCTCGCTGCCCTCTCTGGCCCGAGGTTGATGACGACGGAGGTGGGGCCCGTTGGCTAGCCTCACAATCTGACGGGTGGGCCCCACTCGTCAGGTTTAAACACACAAGCACGCGCATACCGGTTCGCCCGTCAACTGGAGGCATATTTCCCAAATACGCCATCAATTGGCACCCTCACGCGGGACTGAATCTCCTCTGGTCCTACCGCACTGTGGCCTTACTGGCCAAGTGGCATAGTGCCATTTCCCTGTTTCTTTTCTGTCTGTTTTCTAAAAATTCCATAGTATAAAATATTTATCCAAATGCAATAATTCCAACTCATATGTTCCTCTAAAACCCCCTCTTATTTAATGGTATAACTTTGAGGCATATCCATCAAACTTTTATGTACCATTCAAATTTAAATTCAAATTTGAACAATTAAATCCATGTTTGAAAATCCCTTACTCTTTCCCTTTAGCTCCAATCCAAAACTAAGAATTTTCCCCTTCTTAGTTTTCGTCCTAGTATTTAACAAAAATAAGTTGACATTTTTCTGAGAACTTTGATTTTTCTGTTTTGCTATTGCCTTATTTTCCTGTCATTTCTTTTGCGACGAATAGATCATGTATTTCATGAAGTAGTTGGCGAAGAACAAGGAGAATGACTTGAAGACATTGAAGACCAAGCCAACCAAGGCAAGCACCCCTTTGACCATGACACCCCTCTTATTTGTCGGTTCCCTCTTTCCGATTGCATGATAGTGAAAAGTGACGGTGATAAACTTGTTATGAACCACTAAATGATGCATGACCATACTCATATCTCTACCTAGTGCATGGAGTAACTATGTCAAAAGATTAATCATTGATGCATAAATGTTGCATGTATGCCATGAGCACCTTGTGGTTGCATTCTTTCGAAAACCCCATCGGGTGCCCCTAATGCCCGAGGGTGATGTTGCACTAAGGTTACCACTTGAGGAAGAAGTGGTGTACTAGAGAAAGCATTTGGTGTGAGAGTAAAATTATGGAGTAGATTTAGGTGTGTTTACCATCTCAACCAAGCATGTGCAACCACTCTACCCCTTATGGGACGGGGCCTTATTCATTACCTAGGCCGATACTAGCATGGTGCCCACATTACTAGTGACGGGGGTGACATGAGGTCACTCTTCGGACGAGGTCGTGCTCGGATAGGCGGCCATGACTGTTTTCACAGGGCACCGAACACACCGTTGGTCCCTTCGTGTATGTGTGATAATGTGAAAAGGGCAGAGTCCCATGATCTTTTGCTTATACACGAGGGCCATGTACCAACGAATGGACCATATGTTAGTGTCGTCTAGGGAAAGATAATGATCAGGTGCTTCTCCCGAGTACTGGAGGTACCGTGGGATCTTGGATGACACGAAAGATTCCTGGATCTTGTGGGTAAAGTGCGCAACCTCTGCAGAGTATCAAACTATTCGAATAGCCGTGTCCACGGTCATGGACAGTTCGGTGGTGCTACTTAAACTATGTCCAGAAAATTTACAAACTTGGTACATGTGTGTATGATTGAGAACCATTTGAGTCAAGGCAATGGACTTGACGTGTAGAATGAGCTAGCATTGATCCAAACTCTATTATGTTGATATCTGTAACCTGTTCTCATGGTTACTAGAGTTCGTTCATGCATATTTTATAAGATGATAGGTCATTCCAACTAGCTTGATGCTATGTTGCTTACTTGTTGTTACACCATGCATTGTTACTTTGATCCAAAACATGGGTTGCTTGCGAGTACATTCAAATTACTCATTGGCTTGCCACTGGTTATTTAATTGGCCAGGTTAGGAAGAACAGGGGTTTGAAAAAGAATTCTTTGGAGACGAACATGCGAACTAGGACACTTTTCAATTCAGAATGCATGTAGGTTTAAGGCAGATGGCATGGGTTCTACTTATCAGCGAAGATTTCCGCTGCTTAAGTTTATTTGGTATTCAGCCCTTGAGGCTTTATCTTTATAAGACATGACCTGTAAGACGGTATGTATGGATGTTATACTCTTGTTATCCAACTTCTGTGTGTTCAGTGAGCATTGATCACAGAGCCATCGTGACTGTAGGAAGCCTTAGTTAGCATGGTCGTTACTTAGATGAGGGCCGTTCCACAAACTATCTATACTTCTCTTCTGTTCTGAGATTTCCCAAACTTAAGGGGATAATTCCCTTATTGACCTCTCCTATTCAACTTTTGTAGATGCCCGTCGCCCCCTTGAGACTTCTTACGATAGGATTCCCATCACTCCAAAGAGACTGCCTCCAACAATGCCATTATCCTTTGCTGCCGATGTACACCCTGCATGAACTGGAAAATGATGTGTTCGAGAAAGAGTTCTACGCCAAGATTTTTGTGCCCGCCAAGACCTAACCCCAGGGATGGTTCTTAACCGGACCGCCCATGCCAACAAGAGACCTGACTATCCAGCAAGTGGCATACGAAGCGCTCCTCTGTCTTTGAGACCTCCTTCCAGAAATGAAAGAAGAACACGCCACCTGCTACCTACCTGGCAAGAGCGGATTTGGAGCCCCAACACAAGTGAGGATTTCCACAGCAGACGAGGATCCAGCCCTCAAGTACTAGATCCGTTTTATCAATGCAGGAGACTACCTTCTACGTCACCTTACCGAAGCATTCCTTCAGGCTCGCTGACGGTGTCCTAGACTAGGGGGTACTCACCACGTCGTCTCCCGATCTATTAGATTGGGCTGAGGCCCCCATGGCCGTATACTCATGGGCTAGTTTGGACAGCTGCCGCATACAAGGAAGATTCCACAAAGACTTGGCGATCAAGACAAGGACTTCTCCCCACCGGCGTATTCGGCTAGGACTCTTGTTAACCTAGGCCTCTGGTGCATTATATAAGCCAGGGCCTGGCTAGTCGATAGAATATACAACATACACATCAATAATCATACCATAGGCTAGCTTCTAGGGTTTAGCCTCCTTGATCTCGTGGTAGATCTACTCTTGTACTACCCATATCATCAATATTAATCAAGCAGGACGTAGGGTTTTACCTCCATTAAGAGGGCCCGAACTTGGGTAAAACATCGTGTTCCTTGCCTCCTGTTACCATCCGGCCTAGACGCACAGTTCGGGACCCCCTACCCGAGATCCGCCGGTTTTGACACTGACATTGGTGCTTTCATTGAGAGTTCTGCTGTGTGATCGACAAAAGGATCGATGGCTCGCCTGCAGATTAACTGCGACTTCGGCGTCTTCGTCACCAGTTCGACCAAGAATTGTGCCCTGTGTTCGGATCACCATGTTCGGATGAGGGCCTTCATCAAACATCAACTCCGATCTCTATCAAGATCACGGAGGAATTCCCTATGGAGCTCGGGGGCTCAACTCAACATTGCCCTCAAGCGACCGTGCTGCTTTTTTTTGGACACCGAACTCGTATCTGTCGCCACCGCCTCCTCGAGTATCGCTTTGATGATCTCTTTGGGGGAATTGTGCGGAATTGGGTCTATAACAACCCTGGAAAATTTCGTCGAGTTCCGATGGAGGAATCTCTGGCAATCCATGATATACCGGAGCCCTGTCAAATCTAGATGGGAATTTGGATGAGTTTAGGGCGTGGTGTCCAGCTTCTAGCTCGGACGTCCTTTGGAAGATCCAACCGTTGATCCGATGCGGAATTCCTATATCTACCACCTCTCAAAATTTTAGCTCTATCCGACCGTCCAAACTCCGGTAACCTTCCGATTAGTGCATCACTTTTTGGATCTATTTTCTGCGCGAAAACGAATCCGACCCGAGTTCATCTTTTTTATGAACAGGATTTCGGACATCCCTTTTGAAGGAAGTTTTGTATGGGGTATTGTGTTTTGTTCCCGAACACACCCTACTAACTTTAAGATCTTTTGAACATGATCTTCAACATCATGCTGGTGTCAAACCAGTCCTGCAATATTACTCCACGGCTGCCGACCTGCGCTAGACACGTCGTCACTTTAGCCGAGCTCAACTTCTTCGGATCATCATCACGGCAAGCCGAACAAGAGTCCGGCATCGCGAAGGATAAATCATCATCAACATTGCCGCCCCATAGATTACACGGAGCGGGCATACCGGCATCGCCGCACGGTCGCTTCATCAAGCCGGCATCGACCACGTCACGACCTGCATCGATAGGGCCGCACTATTGCTTCTTCAAGCTAGTGTCCATCACGCCGACCTACTTCGACATCTCGGCTGGACCGGGGGCTTCCCCATCTCTTCATCAACCTACTCC
Organism: Triticum urartu; assembly: GCF_003073215.2. Classification (NCBI taxonomy): domain Eukaryota; kingdom Viridiplantae; phylum Streptophyta; class Magnoliopsida; order Poales; family Poaceae; genus Triticum; species Triticum urartu. The sequence goes on from NC_053025.1 coordinate 269,818,356, forward strand.
GGACACTTCGGCGTCACTAGCCAACCAGCTCCGTCACGTTAGCTGGGCGAGGGCTTTGCCTCGGCGAGCCAACCTTTACCAGCATTGCCATGCCGTCGTTTTATCGCCCATCAAGCAATGGGTGTGCCGAGTGAGTCCCAATTTTGGGAATCATCTTCCTTCGGATTGCTACAACAAATAAACCAGGTGCTATTAATCCCAGTATTTTTTGCTTGTTTGGGTTCATTTTTCCCAAGGAATTATTATTCTGGTTTGTCCATAATATGTACACAGGTCTATCAAATGGTGAGCGCATTAACGACGGTCGTGTGGTGGTTTGATCAGTTTCCGTACATAGTCCGGCGAACGCCGCATCCGGAGCTTGGACGGACCTGTGAATTCAGGCTTTGCCACGCCTTTACTACATCACGCCGACGCCCTGCATCAACATTGACTTCGGTGCCATGCCATATTTCTTCTATTCCTCACTTTGCATAAATTATTTATTATACAACATTTTTTTTAATTATCATTATTACCATTATCTCCGGTTTGCACTATTTTTTGTGCACAGGAAAATGATCCGGGGACTTCGGTGTCACTCTGCCGGTCTGCATTGACCGTGCTATGTCACCACTTCGGCGTGTCGAGCTCTTGGCTTCGCCACCTCGGGACCAGCTTGGGGGATGGAACCTTGCCCCGCATCAAGCTCGGACCGCGTCATCAATACCGAAAACATTAACCAGCTAAGTCGCTTTCATGCTCAAAGCTTTAATTTCTAACTTGTGCTCGGTTCAACCAAGCATTATACTTTTTTGGAAAAAAGTTGCTTGTAAAAAATTTCCTTGTCCAAACTTTGTTTGTGACACATAAATTCAAATACCCCGTTTACTTGGGGGCTTCCATTATGAAGCTTTTTCCTGTTGCATATGATTATACTTGTACGGCTTCGTTCCTTGTTCGTGTATTACGCCACAGTATGCACCATATTGACTTAAGCGATTTGCAAGCTGGGTTGCCTCGCTCCTGTGTTTACCCCTACGTTCCCGATTGTTCAGCTAGGGAGTAAAGGGAGCACCTCTGCGATTGTCATGATCGGGTCAACCGAGCCGGACCTTAGACTGGGTGAAGCCGAAAGCTAGCGCTCTTATAGTTTTCAATGATGGTCGGCACACAACGGAACTCATGAGTACAAAAAATCTATTGCACAAGTCTCATAATAACAATGAGCACCGAAGAAAGGTATCGGTGGGGGTACTATTTTCTTCGAAGATGCTTCTTACACTTCACGGTAATATAGCATAAGTTCCCTGAGCGCGCTTTGTCTGTTACAACCTTATGGCCTGATTGCCTGGTTATTGGAAACACCATCGATATTCTCGACCAATGGAGTACATAACACTTTTCGGTCCTTGACCGAAGAGGGAGAAGCTGACGGTCAGTTAAGACGCGTTTAAAGTTCGGTTGAAGATAGATATGATATAAGTACTTCGGTACATGCAATCATTCATCTACCCAAGTCACTTGGGGGCTCTTAACTTTAGTTGAGCCGTTTTATAATAAGTGTTCTTCTTCATAGTCGTTGCAAAGTTTTATTATTATTTATCACTCCTTTTTTCAACACGAGTGTGCGGTCACTAGCCGGGGAGCCTAATTTCTCTCTCAAAGCCGCTAGAGTTTAGTTTGCTAAACTGGCCTGATGAGAAGTACTCCGCCTTCGGGATAGGAGGTTGAAGCCGTAGGCTGACCCACTTGAAGTCTTGAGCTAGGATGTATCATGTTAAAACACGACAGAAGCACTTCTTTTTTCTAAGACCAATTTTCGGATTGGCACCGAACACTTGATCTCTTTCGGACGTCATGTTTTTACTGACGTTTCTTGGTTTTCCAAGCTTTTTGGCACTTTTAAACTATTTGTGGTATTCCAGCATTAGTCTCGCAGTGCAACGCCGGACACCTTTAGGTATTCGGCAAAAACATTCTCAGATATTGCTATATATACATCGGTTTCGAATTGTGTCTTCGGTCAATAGTTGGGTTGCCCGGCTCCTGTACTTGCTTCCTACGTTCCGTTTTGTTCGGCTAGGCGTGCAAAGGGAGAACCACTGTGATTGTGCTTCCAGCTCACATGGTTAAGCACCTTAGTGGAGAAAGCCGAAAACTGACTTTCACAATAAGCGTAAACTGGTCAGCGATCCGATGACTATGTTAAATGATGGGCCGTTCATAACATTGGCCGAAGTGTTTACGGCTTGGCCCCGACTGTCGCCGAACACTACCGGGGGCTATTAACTGGCCTCCCAAACTAAATCCTTGATATTTTGCTCTTACATTAGAGCTGAGGTTTAATGATCATGCTTAGCATGACAACCCAAAGAAAGGAACCGATAGCGGGACTATTTTCTTTGGAAGACATTTCTTCTGTTAAACAGTAATATAACATATCTCTCTGTGTACCATTGTTTATAAAACCGTATGGCCAGATTGCCTTGTTTGTTGTAAATCTTTGCCCTCATAAAGGCTTTATAAAGTAGGACAAATGCTCCTCGGCTACTGGCCGAGGAGGTGGAAGCCGATGGTCGGTCAACAAAGTTTTGTACAATGCGGATCCGAGCATTAATGACGTAAATTACTTGGATACATAGAGTCATTACACATAATTTGTGATTTTACTATGGATATTGATACTTCATTCGGCCACCCGTGCCCGCATTAAGGCTCGGGGGCTACTGGGCTTCGGGCTTATTATTTACAAATATTAAAGGGGCACATTGATCCCCTGATCTGGTGTTGCCACCCGACTAGTGTCTCGGGGGCTACTGCATCGCTTGTCCAATGCAGAAAATTTTATGTGCAATATAGTTTCCGAGGAGATTTTGATCCTCAGGTTGGTCGGCCGCACCCAAACTGAGTCTCGAGGACTGAGCACGCCGCTTTTAGTGTCCCGAAGTATTCTGCCGAGCTTGGACTTGATCCTCAGGCCAATTTTGCAAACCAACCTGAGTCTCAGCGGCTACTAGGATCAGCGGTCTTACGTCATCCTTCAGGTGCATCTCGGGTTTTAGACCGATACCCACCTTGAGGGCTACTGGCTATATATCTCGGCAGAGAATAAATTGAACCAATCAAAAATATTGACAAAAATCGGCCCACATTCGGGGTGGTGCACTACCTCGGAAGCAGTCCGGCATAAAGCTCGGGCGCTAGTGGCTGGCTCCATAGAGGGCATTTCCAGCATTAAGCTCGGCTAAACTCCTTCAAACTTTTTTGAACCAAGGTGATATGACACCTCGGATATAGTCCGGCGTTGGAGCTCGGATACAGTCCGGCGTTGGAACTCGGATACATAGTCCGGTGTTGGAGCTCGGATACATTCCGGCGTTGGAGCTCGGATACATTCCGGCGTTAGAGCTGGGAAGCGGTCCGGCGTTGGAGCTCGGATACATTCCGGAGTTAGAGCTGGGAAGCGGTCCGGCGTTGGTGCTCGGCCGCAAAAGATACCTCGAATGCAGTCCGGCGTTGGAGCTCGGACGCAAGAGGATGCTGCCGCCTGGGAACAACTTAAACTCGAGGTGTGGCATAAAAATAACAAGGCATTGATAAAGGCCAGAAACTTAAAGGGGCTCCTCAGATACCCGAAGTGTAAACCCGTCGAATGCATTTCGGCGATCCTCAAGATCGAAGATAAATAAGATTTGTTGAACCAGTTTTCAAGACCGACGACCGAAGATGAAGAACAGCTCGAAAGAATCAAGGAGCGTCCCTAACTTGAAGACCGGTTCAGGGGGCTACTGACGGTGTCCTGGACTAGGGGGTACTCACCACGTCGTCTCCCGATCTATTAGATTGGGCTGAGGCCCCCATGGCTGTATACTCATGGGCCTGTTCAGACAACTGCCGCATACAAGGAAGATTCCACAAAGACTTGGCGATCAAGACAAGGACTTCTCCCCATTGGCCTATTCGGCTAGGACTCTTGTTAACCTAGGCCTCTGGTGCATTATATAAACTAGGGCCAGGCTAGTCGATAGAATATACAACATACACATCAACAATCATACCATAGGCTAGCTTCTAGGGTTTAGCCTCCTTGATCTCGTGGTAGATCTACTCTTGTACTACCCATATCATCAATATTAATCAAGCAGGACGTAGGGTTTTACCTCCATTAAGAGGGCCCGAACCTGGGTAAAACACCGTGTTCCTTGCCTCCTGTTACCATCCGGCCTAGACGCACAGTTCGGGACCCCCTACCCGAGATCCGCCGGTTTTGACACCGACACTCGCAAAGACCTCCCTTCACTTCTGCACCTCCACTACCTCAAGAAGAAGAAGGTGGTCAAGCGAGAACAACAAATCACTGCCCTACAAGAACACATCGCCAATTAGGAGCAGCAAATCGAGGAACTTCAGAAAGCCCGCAACCAAGCCCCACACAGGAGGCATAGGAATGGATTTCCATATCCACCTCATAGAGGATAATCATTAGGCCCCGGACGATGTAACCCAAGATTGAATAACAACCTTTCTGCTTCCATCACATGCCACGTGTGTGGTGAACTTGGGCATATTAAAAGGATGTGTCCCAACAGGCAGCCGACTGTTGCATGCCCATTGGCACCACAAGGGGAACCCAGAGACTAAAGACTAAACGCCCTTCTCTCCGAGTAATGAAGCAAGCACGACTACTGAATCCGAGAACACTTAGGGTAGGATGAGTCGTGTACCCCCTATGCGCAGTAGAGTCCGTGTGATGGTTCGAATAGAACCACGTTCTGTGCTGCTTGTTCTTTATTTGTTTCTTTGTGTTTTGATATAGGTCACATATTTTCCCTAGGCAGCTTGTACGCGACTATATCACCTATCATGTCTTAATGGAATCGTGTGTGGCCTTTACGGCACTTGTTTGTTTACACTTGCACCATAGAACCCCCTTTAGGCATCCCACCTCCTCTATGCTACTTTTGCCTCTCATCTCTCTCCTCAACTAAAGACCGGGAAGACAAGATACACCAAGGATTCTACTTCAGCAACCAACTGGCACTGAAGACTTTTGTTGCAGCCTCCTCGACCAAGTGCAACACTGTAGAGTCATGTTTACCCCTCAAGATTAGAAGCCCATCCCTAGGCCCTTCAATACTTCACGAGATACCCAGCTCGAATCCTTAACCATGTGCTTAACCCACAGAATTGCAAAGGAACTAGTTAAGCCTCCGTAACGATGCACATCACCGGGTTCATTATGGAACTAGTGGCACTACAAGAAAAAGACACATCCGTGACATTTTGGGCTGAACGAATTTTTTTTCTGTCATGCTTATGACACTTCTATGACGATAATTGTGACAAAACCCGGTATCATCATAGATGTGGTGGGGTCCTACTTCTATGACAAAAAATCATGACAGAAAATGGGCTTTTCGTCCTGGGCGGGCCGGAGACACAGCTACATGACATTCTTTGGGCCGTCCATGATGGAAAAAACCATGGTAGAAGAGAGCGCGAGGAAAATATCGGGGAGTTCCCGGTTACGGTGGGTGGTCGGGGGCCGAGCGATGCGTGTTTCTCTCATACGTATGCGTGTGTGTGCGAGTCGCTGGGCTCTAACTGAACCCGAGCGAGGCGTTGGGCTCTAACTAAACCCGAGTGATTGCACTGCAGGCTATGCGTTATTGAACCCGAGCGATCGATCGATCCCTCGCTGTTAACTGAACCCGAGTGATTCCTTCGCTACTGCTGCTAACTGAAGCCGATCGATGCCGCCTCTGGATGAACAGTGAGCGTTGTTGGGGACTTTGGATGAACAGTTCCCGGTGGGGGGTTGGATGAATACCACCCCATGGTAGTAGAGGTTGTTGCCGCTGGATGAACAGGACCCCGATTGATCGAGCTGGTGGATGAACAGGACCCCGTGGAGGGCCGGATGACAAGTAGTCGGTGGAGGGTTGGACGAACAGTAGCCTGTGGAGGGGTGGCTGAACAGGACCCCGTGGAGAGGGCTGGTTGAACAGTAGCCACTGGAGGAGCGTGCGGTGGAGGCTGGATGAACAGGAGCCCATGGAAAAATAATCGCAGGTGGAGGCTGGAGGAGGTCGATGGTGGAGATGAACAGTATCCCGTGGAGTCCCGTTTTGCGGTACGCCACACCCCTCCCGATGAACAGGACCCCCGTTTCGACCGTACTGCTCCAACACAAGTCCGTTTCCTCCGTTTTGCGGTATGCCACACCCCTCCCGATCAACAGGACCCTGTTTCGACTGCAAGAGGTCTGTTTCCTCCGTTTTGCAGTACGCCAGACCCCTCTCGATGAACAGGATCTCGTTTCAACTGTGGCCGGTCGAACACAAGGTCGTTTCCTCCATTCTACGGTACACTAGGCCTCGTTTCCTTCGGATGTTCCGTCCAAGCCAGTGGGCTCCCGATGAACATGACGACGCATTCCATTCCGACCCAGCCGGTTGCCTCCCCATGATCGTGACCACAGCGCAACTTCTCCGTTCTGACCCATCCTTGTACTTGAGCCCTGGTCATACGTATGCACGAGTAGGCGTTCGAGACCCCGCCCGTATGTACGTATGTCTCCGTATTTGCTTTCTTGCACCCTGGCTGCTGTACATACGTGTACATGTGACGTTTGTGCCTCTACTACAACACGTGCGCGGCTCTACTACGACACGTGTGCGCCTCTACATCGACCAGTATGTACGTACACGTTCACGACCAGAATGACAACGCTACGTACGCTTCGACTTGGTGGGTCCCGACTGTCAGGCACTTCCCTGTGTGCGAAGATGTAGCTGGTGGGTCCCAGCAGTCAGGGGGAAACATTTTTTGTGAAATCATTATTTTCCACGTGATAAGGAGGCACTTCCTTGCTGCGGCCGTGGACCCAGCTGTCAGCCTCTCCACGTACACTACTCTTCCAATGGACGTTCCTTGACCACGTTGACCATGCCGCGCCGAGAGCACCAGGGCGGTGGACGATGGCGAGGCCTATGAAGGGGACAACCCAGAGCCGGGGAAGACGTGCTAGTGGATGCCCATGTAGAGGGGAGTACATGGGTTGACCGCTTCTGCTGCGGTGTGAGGCTGCCGTCGCCGGGGAATAACAAGAGGTGTGGGTGGGTATAGAGGGATGGCACAGCCAGCGGTGGAAGCATAGTCGGACACGGGAGGCAGGAGCCGGCGACACGGCCGATGCTTGTTTGGGTGGCTAGAGCAAGAAGACTAGAGGTTGAAGAAGCACTACAGCCGTTGGATGGAGATCGTATGGTCACTGGAGCTAGAATCGTTCATATTGACTAAGTTGACAAAGCCCTCCATCCCCGTCATCTTAGTAGACACACAAGTCAGCCTCCTACATTTTTTTTCACGAAATACAAAGGCCCTTCCGGTGGGTCCCAGTTGTCAGGTGGAGGAATCAATGTTTTGCGCGTAATAAGGAGGCATTTCCTTGCGTGCGGCCGTGGACCCAGCTGTCAACCTCTCCACGTACAGTCCACTTACGATGCTTGTCATTCGTTGACCACGCCGCACCAAGAGCACCTGGGCGGTGGAGGACGGCGAGTCCAAGGAAGGGAACGACACGGAGCAGGTTAAGACTCGGCAATTGTTTCCCACATGGAGGGGAGTACGATGGTTTACTGGTTCGTTTGTCATCGGCGGAGAATAACAGCAGGTGTGGCTGGGTAGAGGGATGGCTAGGCCAGCGATGGGAGTATGGTGGTGCGGTGAGGCCTACGCGGCAGCACAGCCAGCCTCGGGAGGAGGAAGCAGGCAGTCCCGCCGGTGCTTGTTTGAGCGGCTGGAGCAGGTGTTGACACCTGATTTTGGCAAGATATAGATTGCAATAAAGATGGTCTCGAGTGAACGGGTTTTCAGCATAAAAATATTCACGTCGCCGAGTGGAACCACTTTGATGTTTCGGTTATATTCATTTGACTTTATCTTACGGACCGAAACTATACTCCGAGTGGCATAATTCAATGTTCCGAGTGGTTTTTGGCCAATCACGTCTTCAAGATGACCTTGGATGTAGGAGAACTCTTAAGGAATTGTCTTCTTCTCGTCGAGGCAATCGATTTTGATATATAAATCATCTCAATCCGAGTTCATATGCAAAAGTTAGAGGCAATACACTGCAGAATGAACCTCAACGGAAATATGGCGCGAGGTGCCAGACACTTGTCTGATAGGTTGCGCGAGTAATTCGGCCATCAAGACGGCCTTGAATCGAAAAACCTTCAACATGGAAAAGTTTCATCTCGTCGAGCCGATTGATTTTCATACATAATTCGTCTCAATCCGAGGTCGTATGAGGCCTGGAGAGACAAATCAAGATCGGGCTATGTTTTCAGTCGGAAATCCGAGTGAAAAGTTTACCGGTCGAGTGAAAATTTCCCGGTCGAGTGAAAGTTTTCTGACCGAATGAACTTATTATTATCCGAGTGGAAATATGATCATCCGAGTGAAATTGTCGTCCAGGTGAAAATATTCCGAGTGAAAAGATTACCATCGGGACGAAAACTTGCCGATTGAATAAGATAGTGCCTTCCGAGTGGAAATATAGTCATCTGAGTGGAAATATAGTCATCCGAGTGAAAGATTGTCTTCCGAGTGAAAAAGTCCAATCAGACGATCCGAGTGAAAGTATCTAATATCCGAGTGGATGAGTTCAAGTCTGAGTGAAATTGAACATGTGCTCGAAAGTTTATCAAAATGACCTTGGATGAAGAAGTGTTCAATACAGAAGTCGTGCGTATCATCAAGACGGTAAACTTTGATTTTGGAGTCATCATCATCAGAGATAATATATAGCCTACAAATTCACTACGAGACTCGGATAATCCAGTCTACTTCAAGATTGAGTCCGACTGAAAGATAAAGATGACCTCAAAACGTATTCAAGATGGCCTTATTTGAAAAAGTGATCAACATGAGAGTTGTTCGTATCGTTGAGGCGCACAAGTTTGATATTTGGGCCGTCTCGATCAGAGATCATATGCAAGCCCGGCAGCCCGCGCAAGAAGGAAGACAGAGTTTGGGCCAGATTCAGACTGAATCCGAGTTGGAATAGAATTAGGACTCTAGGACGTGAATTGATGTAATTTTTCTTGTAAGGAAAGCCTAGATGAATCCTTTACTTGTACAGGAAGTCCAGCCGCCTCTTATATATGTTGGGGGTGACGGCCGATTGAACAACACACAATCGAACAAATCAATATACTACCTTTTCATCTACGTTTTATCTCTCCACCGTTTTTCTATCTCGTTCTTCGCTGTTCTTCGTGTTTGAGAGCTGCGAATCCCGAGGCTCTAGGGGCGAGCGAATCGACCTAGGGCAGCCCATAGCCGCCGCACTCCCTGACGGGGTCCCTCTTGGGGGTCTAGGGTTTTCGGGTCTGCAAAAGCGCCCATCGACTGTCTTGCGTATCGCGCTGTCGGTCGGGTCTCCTTCGACGTGAGCTGTGGTGCATCACCCCCGACGTCGAGGGTACACATGACGTGTTCGTGTGTCAACACACTTTTTGGCGACTCCGCTGGGGGATGAAGATCAATCATCATCATCCACCATGTCCGATCTTCCCAAGCCATCTGAGGTAAACGCCGATAACATCATTAAGCCCAGTCTATGAGGAGTACAAGAAGGTGCGCGAGGAGAAGGACCTGCAGGAGTTCCTTGCAAAATTCAAGAAAGATCGCCAAGGCAACATCACTCCGATTGAAGAAATCAAGTTCCCTCCTCTTCAAGCCGAGAAGGTTAAACCCTCTGTGAGTACTACTTTTTCTCCTGAGCAGTGGGCTGAGATTGAGAGTCGTATTGCTGATGGTAACAATCTAGTCTATCAAACTTTCATAGAAAATACTAATGCTCAGAAGAATATATCTCAATCGGCTAGTGGTAATAATGGTGTAGCTTCTAGTGTGCAAAACCCTAATCTGGCTTTACCTATTGCATCGGCGCCTCCCGCGCTGATGACTTATTATCCTACCCAAGCAAATCAGATTGTGGCTACACCCATTAATCCTATTATGAGCATGACAGGTTCGGTGGCAACGCCGAACCAAACTCTACCTACAGCTACAACCACTCGACCACTACCAAATTATGGGTCGACATACATGCCACAATTCCTACCTACAGCTAGTAACCATATTCTTCCTATGTCACTGCCACAAGCATCATCGTCCACTACGGATGATGGTCTAGATAATCTTAGAGAGGAGATGGCTAAGATGCTTAGAGAGAATTTTGGAGTTGAGTTACCTTGGAATCGGATTTACCAAAAGTTGTACCCCGAGTACTTTGATGCCATCCTGTGCCCTCCGGGATATAAGATTCTAGATTTTGTTATGTTCAATGGAGAGGGCACAAAAACCACATGGGAGCATGTTAGTCAATACTTAGCACAACTAGGTGATGCAGGCTCACTAAATGAGTTGAAAGTGCGTTTGTTTCCTTTATCTTTAACTGGTACTGCATTTTCATGGTTTTCTTCTTTACCACATGGTTCCATTCGGGTTTGGTCGCAGCTAGAGCAGAAATTTCATGATCACTTTTATAGCGGCGACAATGAACTCAAGTTATCACATCTAACATCGGTTAAATAGAAGCATGATGAATCGGTCTCCGATTACGTCAAGAGATTCAGAGAAACAAATAACCGGTGTTTTAGTTTGGTGATAACCGAGAGAGACTTGGCAGACCTAGTGCTGAGTGGTTTGAGAACTCCCATTAGAGAAAATCTAGAAGGTTATGAGTTCCTAAATATCAACCAAGTCTTACAAAGGGCTTTGGCTCAGGAAAGCCGAAGCAAAGACCTCAAAGAAGTACATAGATACAAAGCCGATCGTCCGAAGATGAATATGGTGGAATATGACAGTGATCATTCGTACGATGAGGGTGATATTTTTTCTACTGAATTTGTTTGGCCATCTAAGGCCAAACCCTTACTTGCAATGATCTGAAATCGATTCATAAGAATCGTGATGAAGAGATGAAGTTCACTTTTAACATTGCTAAGTGTGATAGAATATTTGATGCTTTGCTGCAGGCTAAGATTATTAGAATATCTCATACTTTACCGCCGTTTGAAGAGCTAAAACGGCGTGCTTATTGCAAGTATCATAATTCTTTTTCTCATGCTACTAACAATTGCAATGTTTTTCGACGACAGATACAATTGGCTATTAACGACGGACGATTGAACTTTTCTGAGATGCAAGTTGATAAACAGCCTTTTCCAATGAATACCATGGATTTGGAGGGGAAGAAGCTACTCATTCGGCCGGAGGTAGCCGAATCTGCTAATAAAGATAATGTCATTGTTGGTGAGCCCAGGAAAGACAAGGAGGACAACAAGGTCTTGGGGAGACAGGTTGTGCTTGGTAGGCAACCCAATGGCAAGGAAGTGATCAAAATCACCATCAAGAATCCTACACTCGGGGGGCAACTTCAAGTGCAAGAAAATGCTCGTGTGAGATTTGTCAAGCCCAAGAGTCCAGAAATAAGCAAGTGGAAAAGGAATGAAGTTAAAGTACAGCGCAAGCGGATCAAGTCAACTTTTGATATGTTGTTGTCCAAGTACACCAACCAGTCGGCCGGTTCTAGCTTTAATCGGCCGACTCATCTGAAGCGACCAAGGTCACCATCAGCTGATATGTTCAGTCAGTATATGAAACCGAGTGGACCAAGGGTGCCGTTTCCAGAAGAGCATACGCAATCTTTTTGGGATCGACTTGACTATTCATATAGAGGCCGACTGAACAATGGTGGCTATCAGTCGGCTGGTCAAGACATGCGACCGGATGGAAATTATCCGAGTGTAAGAATGCACCCAGATGGAAGTTATCCGAGTGAAAAAATGTGGTCAAGTAGATTCCATCTGACTGAATTCCATCCAAGTGGATTCCATCCGAGTGGATTCCATCCGAGTGACATCCATTCGAGTGGATTCCATCAGAGTAAAAAGGTGCGCCTAAGTGGAAATTTCATGCATCTGGAAAGTCGAAAAGAATGGCGTGTTAAATCACCAAGTGTTGCAATAGTTGAGTCGGGAAAAGGCAAGGAGAAAATGGATGCCGACTCACTTATCTTGGGCACCGAAACATTCGCCATACAGCAGCCGATTGTGCATAGCAATCCGACTGAGCCGATACTTTCTATTGCGCCAAAGCACTCGGCCAATGACCATGAAGCAAGCACCAGCTGAGTAAAAACGAGAGATCCTAAATACACTCAGCCAAAGTGGTGTCCTCCAGGGCTAACAAAGACACAAAAGAGGAAACTACAGAGGTTAAGGAGTCAAGAGATGGCAGAACAAGAGGCCGAGAAGCAAAGGGATAAGTTGTTCAATGACACTCGGCCTATGGTACCTACAAAACAAGTGTGGAGGCCCAAACAAATACAAGATGCTGCGGCTTCTACACCTATCACAGCAGCACCTACACTACCAAAAGAGGACGACGCAATCATTGCATCGTCTACGTTACCTATTGCTTCCTCTTCACTCGGACAAATTTCTGAATCGGTGGATGCACTTGAGGAAGAGGCTGATATGTTGGACTATGAGTCCACACCGGTTCATGAAGGTATGGATATCAATATGGTGTATTACTTACCTTCTAAGTTTCGTGTTGTAGATGAGGAAGGGGAGGTGGCTTAGCTGGATTTTGGCCCTAAAAACGCGATATTCGAGAAGCCAAAAGAACCAGTGACGCATCTGAAACCATTATATCTCAGAGGTCATATCAATGGGTCGCCGCTCACTCGGATGCTTGTTGATGGTGGTGCTGTGGTAAATCTTATGCCCTATTCGGTCTTCAAGAAATTGGGTTTGCCTGATGAAGAATTGATCAAGACCAATATGGTGCTCAACGGATTTGAAGGCAAAGAGAAAACTAAAGCCAAAGGTGTGATGTATGTGGAGCTTATAGTCGGAAGCAAAACTTTGGCTACTGCATTCTTTGTCGCTGAGGTGCAAGGTAACTACAACGTCATACTAGGCCGCGATTGGGTTCATGCAAACCAGTGTGTGCCATCCACTATGCACCAATTTTTGATTCAGTGGGTTGATGATGAAGTGGAAGTTATTCATGCGGATAACTCGGCCTGTGTTGCTTTGGCCAATGCATCGGTAGATTGGCAACATGCCAATGCTACTTGCTTGACGGGACGTGACTTATCAGAATTTGATTTTCTCAGCGCGACCAAGAATTGTTTTGTGCCTGTCTCTTTAAAGCCGAGTGAATGCAATCGGCTCCAAGGTATGATATGTTTAAATGGATCCTAATTCCGAGTGGTTACAAAAACGTCTTGTAAAGTATCGGTCCAATGAGAACAATATGTATGAGTCTATAGAGGAGTTGGACGACATGGATAAACTTGGACAAGGTTTTACATGAGCCAATCCGTTAGAAGAGGTAGATATTGGAGATGGTTCAGTCACTCGATCGACATTTATAAACAAAAATTTGAAAGCCGATTGTAAGGCTAAGTTAATCGAGCTATTGAAAGAATATGTTTGTTGCTTTGCATGGGAATATCATGAGATGCCAGGGTTAAGCCCAGAGCTAGTGGAACATCGGTTGCCTATAAAGGCCGGTTTTAGACCTTATAAACAGTCGGCCAGAAAATTTAATCCGAAAACATATGACCAGATCAAGGAAGAGATCGGTCGACTGCTTGAAGCTAATTTCAATCGACCTTGCAGGTATGCCGAGTGGATTTCTAACATTGTCCCAGTGGAGAAGAAAGGGTCCGGTAAGTTGAGGGTGTGCATTGACTTCAGAGATTTGAATAGGGCTACACCCAAAGATGAGTATCCTATGCCAATAGCCGATATGCTTATTAATGATGCTTCTGGACATAAGGTTATTAGCTTTCTAGATGGTAATGCCAGATACAACCAAATTTTTATGGCCGAAGAGGACATGTACAAGACAGCTTTTCGATGCCCTGGTTTCCTTGGTTTATTCGAGTGGACAGTGATGACATTTGGATTAAAAAATGCTGGCGCCACATATCAAAGGGCTATGAATTTGATTTTTCATGATTTACTCGGTGTCAAACTTGAAGTTTATATTGATGATATTGTTGTCAAATCGGATGCTTTTGAATCTCACTTGGCCGATTTGCGTTTAGCTTTTGAAAGAATGAAAAAGTATGGACTGAAAATGAATCCTTTGAAGTGTGCTTTCGGCGTGTCAGCTGGCAAGTTTTTGGGTTTCATTATTCATGAAGATGGTATAGAGATTGATCCCAAAAAGATAGAGGCTATACAAAAAGTGGAGGCTCCAACATGCAAGAGAGATATGCAAAATTTCCTTGGCAAGGTCAATTATTTGAGAAGGTTCATAGCTAATCTATCAGGGAAAGTTCATGCATTTACTCCTATCCTTTGGTTAAAGAATGATGCTGATTTCACTTGGGGGGCAAAACAACAAGAAGCATTTGATATGATCAAGAATTATTTGTGCACTCCTCCGGTGATGAGAGCACCCAAGCATAGGGAACCCTTCAGACTTTACATTGCAGCAAAGGAAGGAGTTATTGGTGATATTCTAACTCAAGAGACTGAAGGAAAAGACCATGCCATCACTTATTTGAGCCGCCGCTTATTGGACGCAGAGACAAGGTATACATTTATTGAGAAATTATGTCTATGCTTATATTATGCTTGCACAAAACTGAGACATTATTTAGTGCCGAGTGTTTGTGTAGTAGCTTGTCAAACCGATGTCATTAAATACATGTTGCATAGGCCAATTCTTAGTGGTAGAATTGGCAAGTGGGCTTATGCTTTGATTGAATATGATTTGGCTTATGAATCTCTAAAATCCATGAAAGGCCAAATTGTTGCTAATTTCATTGTTGAACATCGGATTAATAACAAGCATGATGTTGATATGAACCTTGTTTCATTAGTACCATGGAGATTATACTTTGATGGTTCAGTTTGTAGCAATGGCCAAGGTGTTGGTATTGTTTATATATCTCCTCATGGTGCTGTTTTTGAAGCCTCATGCCGCTTAGAATATTTTTGCACAAACAATCAAGCCGAATATGAAGCATTGTTATTTGTCCTAGAGATGTTACTTGCTATAGGTGTTACACATATTGAGGCTTATGGTGATTCGTTACTAGTGGTGCAGCAAATATCCAAAGTCTTTCAGTGTTTGGACGAATCACTTAATGTTTATCTTGATAAATGTCTAGATATAATCTCTACTTTGGATTGTTTTAGCATTGCACATATATCTAGACATGACAACTGGAGAGAAAATGAGTTGGCACAGCAAGCATCTGGATACCATATTGATCATGGCATGTTTCATATTTCTCAAAGTCCGATGTCTTGTCTTACCTGTATAGGAGAGGCCGAACCTGAACCCACTGATTCGGCCATTAACAAAAAGTCTAGTGCAGGTGACAAACCCGACTGGAGGAAGCCCATTGTTGATTACTTATGAATCCAAGTGAAAGGGTGGACAGGGCTGATCGGCGTATGGTTTTCAAGTATACAATGAGAGATGATGGTCTTTATCGCCGAACTGTCGATGGTGTTCTTCTAAAGTGTTTGGATGAGGACCAGGCAAGAGTTGCTATGGGAGAAGTACATGAAGGTATTTTTGGCACTCACCAGTCGGCTCCCAAGATGAAATTTTTATTGCGACGTGCTGGGTTTTATTGGCCGACTATGATTAATGATTGCTTCAGATATTATAAGGGGTGTGAAGCTTGTCAAAAGTTTGGTGATATTCAATTAGCTCCTACTGCTATGTTACATCCTATTATCAAACCATGGCCTTTCAGAGGTTGGGGTTTAGATTTCATTGGACAAATCCATCTATCTTCCTCAAAAGGGCATCGGTTCGTATTGGTGGCAACTGATTATTTCACTAAATGGTCTGAAGCAGTACCTCTCAATAACATGACGCATACGGAGGAAACTCGCTCTTCCTTGGACAAAACTATCCAGTCATGGTGAAAGACAATCCAGCTGCTGTTGACACAACGTTACTACCATTTATGAGAAGCTCTTGTATCTATACCTCAGTCATTGCTATGCTTGCCTACCATCGCACCATGGGTCCTGACATAGCCCGCTTCAGCCTGGATGATCAGTCATGCGTTGGTCTCGAGACTGATAGTGGCTGGCCCTTCCCAGAGAATCACTTCTGTTTCAAAGCAAGCATTTCCAACGCTGAGGATTTGTTGAGCTGAAGTTCATTTCGTTGCTTGTTATTTCTTATGTGATGAGAACTTTAGTATTTACGAGAATATATCATCGTTGCCGTTTGGGGTTCATGACCTGTTGTATGTAATAAAATGATATGCCTATGATATACTTACTAAATTTATGAATGGATTTCGAGTCGCTTCTTTGAGTGGGTGCTGCGACAAGGCAAAAAAGTATTTTCTGAATACATAATTGTACGTGCATTGCAATAGGTTATCGGATGAGTCCAATCAACAATAGTACTACTACTATTTGTACTAGCTTCACATGCTTCGCGCGTCGGGCGGGTGTTTTTACTATAGCTGTGAATCCCATCATCCTAGGTCCTCAGATGAGTCCAGTAGAAATAGCATTCTGATGTTTGGGTTCAAACTTTCAAAACTGCTACACTATCTCTATGTCTATGTATACGTAATACAACAAGTTTTAAACTTGAGACCAGCCACCCACCCTCACAAAGAACACTTTTGAACCTAGCACAGACTCCAGGAAATTTAGCCACAATGTGAGGTGCGCCATATGTTATGTGTTCTCTGTACATAACCAGCACCTCGAATCCTCGATATACAGTACTACTAGGGTTGCATGGGCCATAACAAGCATTCACGTGCAGGAGTACGACACACGCCACCAGCACGACTTCCATCTGACACCATATTTCTTAGAGTCCGTGCTACAACTATCTCTTCCACTTCGCCATTTCTCTAACTCAGCAATCGCACGGCGGGCAAGGTGGAGGTTTGCCGATAGTCGGTTTCCTCAACTGCGGCCCCACTTGTAAGGCCAACTCCAACTCACAACACCAAACGGACCTCTGTGGCTTCGCTCGTGTGGGGGACAGAAGCCATCCCGCGCGGGCGCTAGGTCTGACAGGACAGCCTTGTCGTCAGTGTGTGACCTCTGTGGCAACCGTCCGCTCCCCACTAGCCTCTTTGCTCGCATGTGGCCCGGTTCCAACATGTAAGTGAGACGACGGCGAGTCCTTCTATACAATTTCCGAATGGACGTCTATGTAGGCGGGGGCGCCTCTTTGTGTACCATGGCAACGGTCCACAAACTCTTCGCCTTTCCATCTCAATTTGGAACTGCCATAGCACGCTCTTCCTCCCTCCTCCATTTGCCTTCACCCTTCCTTCTGCCATTGCTCGATCGTCTTCTCCATGGAGGGAGCAGACCGGAAACGCCCCCGTTATTCTTGCCCCGATCTGAAGGATGACGTGGTGGAGGAGCGGTTTCATCACCTTGGCTAGCATGGCAGGTTTGTTCAAGACCATTCTCGACTCAACTAATAACATCATTATAAGGAATGCAAGGGTCCAGGAGCGGTTTGATCTCCCCTATCTTCGTCACCGTGACGCTGCTCACTGGCGCACGGACGACAAAGGCCTCGCCTTGTGCAAGTTGGTGCCGCTTGATAATGATACGTGTGATGTTAAGATGACATCGCTTGAGGGTAAGGCTTGGGCAGGCGCAAATGGAGATTGGGTTGTTTATATTGGGTCCAACTGTGAGTGGGAACTTGTCAACGTGTACACTCATCACGGGGTTCCACTTCCAAAAATCACAAACTACCCAAAGGTTGAGCAAAACTGTATTCTACGTACGTTCAACTACGATCATGGTGACTGTCGTCTACAGAAGATAGCAATTTCTCGAGTTCCAAATCGCTCTTGGGGTTATAGGAATGCTTGTGTTGTCGCTATCTTCAACAAGCTTGTTGCCATTTTTCAAGGTTCGACTCATTGGATATTGCTCAAAAATCAGTTTCTATACACGGATGAGTACTGTGATGCAATTCAATACGAGGGTCTTGTGTTTGCTGCCACCACTCGTGGCACTGTTTTTGCATGGAATCCTTATGCTTTCGGTACTTTTGTCTTCCATTGCAATTATAATTGTTTCATCCACATGCATGCGGGTTAGTTAGTTTCCCTTTAATAATTAACCTTCTTGTGTTTCCAAGGTCCTGTGAACATTCCACCACCTATACTTGAAAATTTTTATAACCAAGGGGGAGATGACGATGCTGATGATCACGAGCATGAGGAACCATATAGGAGTACTCAGTGGCGCCTGGTAACTTATTCCGACGGATCACCTCTTCTTGTCTATATACATCGCACCACTGATGTGACTAAGGAAGTAGGTGTTGTGTCCCATGGTCGCACTCTTCGGACCTATTCCAACATCCGTTGCAACGTATTCGGGATGGATACTACTGTGCTAGCACCAACACCTTCTCCCTAGTTTAGTATTGATACTCTTGGAGGAAACTCGCTCTTCCTAGGACAAAACTATCCTATCATGGTGAAAGGTGATCCAGCTGCTGTTGACACAACGTTACTACCATTTACGAGAAGTAATTGTATCTATACCTCGAGCATTGGTATGCTTCCCTACTGTGGCCATCACAATATGGGTCATGAAATAAGCCGCTTCAGCCTGGATGATCAGTCCTGCGTTGGTCTCGAGATTGACAGTAGCTGGCCCTTCCTAGAGAAACTCTTCTGGTTCAAAGCAAGCGTTTCCAATACCGAGGAGTTATTGAGCTGAAGTTCATTTCATTGCTTGTTACTTGTTGTGTGATGAAAACTTTAGTATTTACTAGAATGTTTTGTTGGAACTAATCTATAATCCGACATGTATCCTCGTTGTCGTTGTGTGTTGATGACTTATTGTATGTAATGACTAGTACATTTGCATATGCATGTCATAAACTTAATTTAGAAATGGTTTTCGACTCACTTCTTGGAGTGTTAGGGTCGTAGTAGTATAGCTAGCATCCGTAGTAGTATGAAGTTGCCACATCACATAGAGCCAACCAATAGTTAGTTCTAGTTAGATCAACTAGAGCTAGGTGTCGCACGGAGGCCGAGAAATATGGTGATAGCGTGACTGCGTGAGGTGGGCTTGTACGTAGTAGTATGATGTAGGCACAGGGCTTGCCGTGTTTCCTACTCCTCCGGTCTAAATGTGGAGAAGATTTGGTCGAGTTCGTCCTCCTTTTTCTGGCACGTGGGACGTCCAACATCCAGGTCATGTCATGCAAAAAAATGGAGTGGTAGTTGAAGCCACGTGATGTGTATCTTGGGTTAAACTGTAAATAGAATTTTACTACTCTTGAGTAACTCCAAAAGCGGCCACTGAAGATCTTTATTGGATTTGTTTTTCATCACCAGCACGTCGAGGTGAAAGATGTGCAGGTTCAGTGGGTCATCTTGTGCTTCACTGACATGTGGGACCACATGTGAGCAAATAGACGATGGGCTACGCACGTCTGCTAGCCGGCTGAGAAGAGAGATAAAGAAGGGCTGAGCACGGACTCCAGGAAATTTGTTCTACATAACAAGCACCTCGATATAGGCTGGATATAGTGGGGTGGCATGGGCCATAACTAGTTTTCACATCTAGCGGTATGGCACACACCACCCACACGAGTCCCATCCGACACCAATTTTCTTGGAGTTCGTGCTACAGCCATCGCACGGTCAGAGGGGTTGGTGTTTGCCGATAGTCGGTTTGCTCAACTGCGGTTTCACATGTAATTGAAAATGCAACACAAGACGCATTCCCCCTTGAGTGGCGTGCCGGACCAACCGTGTGGGGGTGCGAGATACGCAAACACGGCAGGCTTTTCCTTTTAAACTTGTAACTTGTAAAATTTGGTTCTGCTCCATGGCGCGACCGATAGATAGAAATAACAATTTTCCCTAGAGTAATGAGAAGTTTGGTTCGGGCAGGTTTCATGGATGGAGTACGTACGAAAATAGTAAAATGCATCCGCGGTCATCGAACTTGTGTCGAAACCTCACTTTGGTCATTGTATTTAAGAATACGGTCAATACGGTCATTATATACGACTTCAGGTGATTATACGGTCATTGCCATACCGTATAGCTCCGTATAATGCCCTGTTGACTGGTCAAACATCACATCACTCTCTCTACCTATGTGGGACCCACCTGTCATTTTTTTAAAGAAAAACACCGCGTCGCATGAGAATCAAACCAGGGATCTCTGGTGAAGCCCACATACTCTAACCACTATTTCCACACAAGTTTGTGTTAAATCTATGGAGTGTTATGAATATTTAATTAACACGCACAAAATATACTTACACAGTTACACGCATGCACACAACACTTTTGAACCCTTGTCGTGCTCATCATTGTGTCCACGTTGTGGAGCTAAGGCATGTGCGGCTGTACGTACGTGCATGCCGGTGAATGGGAACATCCGCACATGTCAGTGTTCAAGCCAGGACACCGGGCTGAGCTGGTTGTGCCCCAGACGTTGGAGAGTCCATGTCCGGCTTGGACTGGAACAATCATCCGAGCTTGTACCCCTGTAATATTTTGAATCAGCTCAATAGAATGAAAACAAAGATAACTGATACGGTCTTGTGGCCATCAACTCGGCATGACTCGCGTGTCCTCGTATTGAGCGATCAGATCGATCAGCCGGCGGTGTGTTGTTACATATACGTGCCTGTGCTACCTAGCCTAGGAAAATGGATCAAGCAGCTAGCTAGGCTTCTTCCTTTGTACGTGTATCTCTCGCTGTCTACGTCTGAACAGAACCGATTTAGCTCAGAAGTTACTCGAGCTAGTCTCATACGCTTGTATCGACGAAAAGCACTCGGCTATATCGCCGTTGAGGTCGGTACCTACGCTGCTGCGCCAACAGCGGCAGTGGTGGCCGGGCTCATCGAAGTGCAGGTGGCGATGGCGTGAGCGGAGCGGCGCATCCTCGGATGATGCGCCCGTCGGTGAAGACACCGAACGTCCAATATAGTACTATGTATATATTTATTTATGTAACAGACGTACATACTAGAGGTATAACAATGGCCCCATGGCTGAGTCTTTTTTTTGGACCCGGTGGCTGAGTCTTGAGTCTTGAGTATAAGGATTGTTGTCTTCTTTTCTTCTGGGAAAGGACCACTGAACGGAACTGAGCGGCCGTGAAGAAAGTCGGGAGCAGGGATCGTAGCATGCATGCATGCACACATGCGCGGTACCAGCCTAAGAAAAATTATTGTTGTGTGATGTCCAGAGATCGATCTAGAGGTCAATTGACAGGTGGGACCCTCATAGGGTAGAGAGAGAGGGTGTTGTGATGTTTGACCAATCAACAGAGCAAAATACAGAGCTCTACAGTGAGGCAGTGATCGTATAATCACCTCAAGTCGTATATAGTGACCGTATTGACCGTATTCTTAAGTACAATGACTAAAGTGAGCTTTTGACACAAGTTCAATGATCATGGGTGCATTTTACTCCGTACGAAAATTATGAAGTTGATGCGAAAGGTAAGATAATTACTAGTAGTACCATATAGTAGTACATGGATTTGACTAAAAGATAAAGATACATACAGATCCATCAACGACATACTCACGCCCTAGTGCGCGGGGTCACCAACCGACGTGAGAGGAGCAGAGGCATTGGCGGCGAGCTCAACGTGCCTTCCAAGGTTGCCCTGCAGGTCAAGAAGGACAGCGACCTATCGTCCTCCTCTGGCACGTAGTAATCTTTGTGGATGATTGATACGTCTCCAACGTATCTATAATTTTTGATTGTTCCACGCTATTATATTATCTGTTTTGGATGTTTAATGGGCTTTATTATACACTTTTATATTATTTTTGGGACTAACCTACTACAAGGCCTAGTGCAAATTGCTGTTTTTTGCCTATTTCAGTTTCTCGCAGAAAAGGAATATCAAATGGAATCCAAACGGAATGAAACCTTCGGGAGATTTATTTTTGGAACAAACGTCATCCAGGAGACTTGGAGTAGACGTGAAGAAATCAACGAGGAGGCCACGAGGCAAGGAGGCGGGCCTGCCCCCCTAGATGCGCCCCCACCCTCGTGGCCCCCTCGTAGCTCCATCGACCTACTTCTTCCTCCTATATATGTCCATATACCCCAAAAAATATCCAGGAGCACCACAAAATCCTATTTCCACCGTCGCAACCTTCTGTACCAAAGAGATCCCATCTTGGAGCCTTTTCCGGAGCTCCGCCGGAGGGGGAATCGATGACGGAGGGCTTCTACATCAACACCATATCCACTCCGATGAAGTGTGAGTAGTTTACCACAGATCTTTGGGTCCATAGTTATTAGCTAGATGGCTTCTTCTCTCTATTTGGATCTCAATACAATATTCTCCTTGATCTTCTTGGAGATCTATTTGATGTAACTCTTTTTGCGGTGTGTTTGACGAGATACGATGAATTGTGGGTTTATGATCAAGTTTATCTATGAACAATATTTGATTCTTCTCTGAAATCTTTTATGTATGATTGGTTATCTTTGTTAGTCTCTTCGAATTAGCAGTATGGTTTGGCCCTAGGTCGTCGTGAGCAAGCAAGTTGGATGCACACCCACTTAGTTTTTTTTTTTGAGCTTTCTTACATTTATAGCTCTAGTGCATCCATTGCATGGGAATCCCTACTCCTTGCAGTGAAATCAATTGATGGGCATCTCCCTAGCCCGTTGATTAGCCGCGTCAATGTGAGACTTTCTCCTTTTTGTCTTCTCTACATAACCCCCATCATTATATCATATTCCACCCATATTGCTATATCAATAGCTCACGCTCATGTATTGTGTGAAAGTTCAAAAAAGTTTGAGATTACTAAAGTGTGAAACAATTGCTTGGCCTGTCATCGGGGTTCTGCAAGATGAGAGCATTCTTGTTTGACGAAAATGAAGCATGACCAAACTATATGATTTTGTAGGGATGAAATTTCTTTTGCCATGTTATTTTGAGAAGACATGATTGCTTAGTTAGTATGCTTGAAGTATTATTGTTTTAATGTCAATATTAAACTTTTGTCTTGAATCTTTCGGATATGAATATTCATGGCATAATAAAGAAAATTACATTCAGAATTATGCTAGGTAGTATTCCACATCAAAAATTCTGTTTTTATCATCTACCTACTCGAGGACAAGCAGGAATTAAGCTTGGGGATGTTTGATACGTCTCCAACGTATCTATAATTTTTGATTGTTCCATGTTATTATATTATCTGTTTTGGATGTTTAATGGGCTTTATTATACACTTTTATATTATTTTTGGGACTAACATACTAACCCAAGGCCTAGTGCAAATTGCAGTTTTTTTGCCTATTTCAGTGTTTCGCAGAAAAGTAATATGAAATGGAATCCAAACGGCATGAAACCTCCGGGAGAGTTATTTTTTGAACAAACGTGATCCAGGGGACTTGGAGTAGGCGTCAACAAATCAACGAGGAGGCCACGAGGCAGGGAGGCGCGCCCCACACCCTCGTGGGCCCCTCGTAGCTCCACCGACCCACTTCTTCCTCCTATATATGTGCATATACCACAAAAAACATCTAGGAGCACCACGAAACCCTATTTCCACTACCGCAACCTTCTGTACCCAAGAGATCCCATCATGGGGCCTTTTTCGGAGCTCTGCGGGAGGGGGAATCGATAACGGAGGGCTTCTATATCAAACCATAGCCACTCCGATGATGTGTGAGTAGTTTACCACAGACCTTCGGGTCCATAGTTATTAGCTAGCTGGCTTCTTCTCTCTCTTTGGATCTCAATACAATGTTCTCGTCGATCTTCTTGGAGATCAATTTGATGTAACTCTTTTTGCGGTGTGTTTGTCGAGATCCGATGAATTGTGGGTTTATGATCAAGTTTATCTATGAACAATATTTGATTCTTCTCTAAAATCCTTTATGTATGATTTGTTATCTTTGCAAGTCTGTTTGAATTATCAGTTTGGTTTGGCCTACTAGATTGATCTTTCTTGCAATGGGAGAAGTTCTTAGCTTTGGGTTCAATCTTGCGGTGTCCTCTCCCAGTGACAGCAGGGGCATCAAGGCACGTATTGTATTGTTGCTATCGAGGATAAAAAAGATGGGGTTTATATCACATTGCTTGAGTTTATCCCTCTACATCATGTCATCTTGCCTAATGGATTAGTCTGTTCTTATGAACTTAATACTCTAGATGCATGTTGGATAGCGGTCGATGTGTGGAGTAATAGTAGTAGATGCAGAATCGTTTTGGTCTACTTGTCGCGGACGTGATGCCTATACACGTGCATTCGGTGATCACGACTTATGAGTCGGGGTCCCCACCATAAGCGCGCCGGTTGAAAAGAGCTGACATCACAACGAACAAAAACTAACTGCGTCATCCTAAAGATTTTTTTGAAGGGGAAGAGTAGTAATTCAAAACACCTATGTCAAGATTCCTTACCAGAGCGACGAAGGGGCTGAGGAGTAAAAATAATTCCTACTCTCCGATATAAGTAGACTCAGAAAAAGTGTTTTCTTCTAGACTCAACAACGGCCAACCACGGTCAATCAAGAGGGGTCCTATGGTCGGGCGAGGTTCTGATACCAACTTGTAGCGCCCCAGACACACCCCGCCGATGGTCGTTACTCGTGGAGGGATCTAGATTGGCCCGACAGATCAATACTAGTCTTTTTTGCGCACTTTGTCCTCACTCGTGCGCACTCGGGAGCAACTTCCCGGTCGGTCACACATCCTCAAACTACTCCGAGATGAGCACGCTTAACTTTGTAGTTCTGTCTGAATGGGCTCCCAAAAAAGAAGGAATTCTTTATTGATATAAGTAGTCTGTCATCCATAATAAGCCAGGCTATCACAACTTTCTACCCAAAGGCCATGTACTCCCTACAAACCTGTACCAGTTAGACAAAATCATCCATGCTCTTAAGATGTCGTATGAGAAGATACATGCATGTGAGAAAGGATGTGCCTTATTTATGCTTGAGTATGCAGACTTGAACTATTTTCCCATTTGCAAGTCTTCTAGGTATGTTGTGGTAGACAACATTATGGGTGAGAAGCGCAGACCAAAATCACCGTTAATGTTCTTCAGTATATGCCAATCGTACCAAGACTTCATCGTCTTTTCATGGTCGAAGAGACGGCCAGACAGATGACATGGCACAAAATGGGCAAAAATAACCGAAATAGATGCAGATGGGAATCTGATGATGGTACACACATCGGATGGTGAAGCGTGGAAGCACTTCGATGCATTACATGCGGAAAAAGCGGCAGATCCAGGGCATCCTTGAGTCGCCATCAGCACGGATTGGTTCAGTGTGTTTGGTCTGGCGGCAACCCAATACAATTGTTGGCCCGTATTTGTCTTTCCACTCAATCTCCCCCGGACAGATTATGCAAAGAAAGAACATTTTCCTGACGTTGGTAATTCCAGGGCCGAACTATCCCGGGAAGAATATGAATGTGTACATGCAGCCGCTTAAGGAAGAATTGCAAGAAGCTTGGGATAATGGGTTCAAGACATATGATGCCTTTAGCAAATAGAACTTCATAATGCATGTCAGGCACATGTACTTGACACATGACTTGCTGGCGTATGCACTATTCGTTGGCTGGTGTGTGCATGGAAGGTTCCCGTGCCCCACATGCAATGCAGCTCTTGAGTTTCATGTGCTGCGGCGGGTCGCAAGTTTTCTTCCGTCGACTTGCATAGTAATTTCCTGGATCCTCAACAGAAGTTCAGGAAAGACATGAAGAACTTCATGAAAGGTAGAGTTGTAAAAAACCCTGCACCATATCTGTTGTCAAGCCAAGAGACCCTGGATCAGTTAAAGGCTCTCGAGATAGATCCAGAACGTCCTGGGTATTTCAAGGGTTATAATTCAAAACACGCCTGGAACCACAACACATGCTTGTGGGATCTGCCATACTTCAAAGCCCTCCTTTGCCCACACAACATTGACGTGATGCACACTGAAAAGAATAACTCCGAGGCACTTTTTTGTACATTTTCAACATAGAGGGGAAGTCAAAGGGTAATACTAAGCCTAGAGCCAATCAAGAGGCGCTATGTGATAGACCATTAGAAAACATGAAAGAACCGAAAGGAAAGCAGAACTGGACGAAGCCAAAGGCATGGTTTAGTCTTGGAAGTCCTACTATGAGGGAAACTATCTTGTGGGTGAAAATGTAATTGATGTTCCCCGATGTGTATCCAGCGAATCTAAATAGGGGAGCGAGTCTTGCTAAATTGAAAATATTTGGTCTCAAGAGTCATGATTGGCACATATGGATTGAGCGGGTAATGCCGGTGATGTTGCGTGGCTTTATCCTTGAGGACGAATGGCTAGTACAGGCCGAGCTGAGCTATTTCTTCCATGTTCTAGAAGAAATGGAAGAGTTGGTGTCGGAGTTGATCTGCAAGTTAGAGAAGATCTTTCCACCGGGCTTCTT
Organism: Triticum urartu; assembly: GCF_003073215.2. Taxonomy (NCBI): domain Eukaryota; kingdom Viridiplantae; phylum Streptophyta; class Magnoliopsida; order Poales; family Poaceae; genus Triticum; species Triticum urartu. The sequence goes on from NC_053025.1 coordinate 269,844,839, forward strand.
TAATCCAATGCAACACTTGATTTTGCATCTCCTGACCGAGGCAAGATTGGGGGAGGGGGCATGCAAAATCGTTGGTGCTACGCAACTGAGAGGATGCAGAAGACGCTCCAAGAAAAATGTAAAAATAAACATAGAATTGAAGCATCTATGGCCGAGGCATCCATTACTGAGGAGGCGGAAAACTTCGTGATAGCACACAACGAAGCCAAAAATCATCATTTGCATAATAATCCGAAACCTCGGTACAATGCTAGTGACCCTAAAAAAGTGGATCCAACCTTAGCCTATTTAAGAACATGTGCTACGCGGAGGCTGCCGTAGGGTGAGCTGCAACAACGGCTGTAGCGCATCCGCCACCTTCTCACCACTACGAACGTGGAGCAGAACCGCCTCCACCCCCCGAGAGGCCCCCGCGGCATCCGTCTCATGCTGCTCCAAGGACCCCGAACAACAGGGCATGGTGTCCTCTCCGCATCCTCGCGAGGGTCAATCCGGGAGGACCTAAGCGGCCAAACTCGACGCAACCGCACACCAATGATTGCTGATAGCTAAGACAGCAGGCCGGTGCTGGATGCCCGACGTCGGTAGGATCTTCCCCCATCATCTGGCCGCTGCTCCCAGCCGACTTCAGCCGGTTCAGCTGCCCGTGGCCTAGTCGCTAGCCGGCTAGGTCCACTTGACATCGACACCAACAATGCGCGCCACTGCATCGAGCAGCTGGCCCTCTCCACGAGCTGGAGGAAGACGACACAGTCGGTCTAAACTACTTCGGTCTGCGCAAACGTGACGAGCCCTTCACCAAAGAGTTCATGCTCCCCCATGACACTACCAAGTACAATGGGTCCTCCAAGCCAGAGTACTAGCTCAAAGACTACGCCATCGCCGTCGGCATCGCTCGTGACAATTGGCGGCTGGCCGTGCGCTACGCCCCCCTCATGGGGCAGGGCTCGGCTCGGATGTGGCTGAACAACCTGCCGGCTGGCAGCATCAACTCCTGGCTCGACGTTGACCAAGCTTTCATGCGCAACTTCACTGGCACATTCAAGCGGCTCGGCCGACCTCGCTAGGTCGCCATGTGCGTTCAAGGGCCGGAGGAGACCAGCCACCAATACCTCACACATTGAACTGATCTCCAAAACAGCTGCGAGGGGGTCCATTACCTCTAGGCCATCTAATACTTCATGGAAGTGTGCCAAGCCGGCACCCTACTCAAGGACAAGCTTCTGCGCTTTGAGCTGACCACGATGGCCACGCTCATGGCCACTGTGGACAAGTATGTCACGGCTGACGCTGCCATGAAGATGCAAGTCGTGGTGGACAATGCCAAGGCATTGTTGGCACCGCCTCCCAAGCGGGTCGGCGAGAGCAGCCGCCACCAGAATAACCAGTCCTGCAATAAGCGTAAGGGTGATCAGCCGGCTCCCCGTTATGGCAGGTCGGTCTAGCCGAGCAAGCACCTCCTGCTGAGCAAGGCTGCAGCCGGTGTTAGCAAACCGGCAAAACCACCTGTCAACTGGCCATGAGCTTTGAGCAGATGCTCGACGCTCCTTGCGAGCACTAGTATGGCGTGAGGCCGTCTACACACATGCTCCGGAAGTGCACCATCACTCAGCGCCTGATGAGGGGCGATATGCCTCCGCTTGCTCCTCTTGGTGCCGGGTACGGGGCAGCCGGCTCCGACCCTCGGCCTCCTCCCCAGGCGGCTGGCGCCAAGCACGATGAGGCCTTCCTCAACCCGACCGCCTGCTACACCGTCTTCACCAGCGAAGGTGGCGACAAGCACTGTGAGCGCCGGCTTTGTGAAGAAGTGAACATTGTGATCCCGGTCGTGCCAAAGTACATGCACATGTTGGATCACCCCGGAGGACCACCCGGGAGGACCAACCGGCCATCATGCCTACGGTAGGTAGCTACGCCCTTGTCCTCGACCCAACCATAGTTGCGAAGAAGTGCCAGCAACTTCTCACAAGTCCTCATTGATGGCAGCAACAGCATCAACATCCTCTACCGCCACACCTTGACCAAGCTCGGCATCGAGGCGAGGCAGCTGGAGTCAACCCGGATGGTGTTCCACGACATCGTGCCGGGTCTCTCCTGCTCTCCGATCAGCCGGATCTGGCTTGATGTCTTTTTCGGCATCTATGACCACTTCTGGTGCGAGCCCATTTGGTTTGAGGTGGACTAGTCGCTAGCCCCTACCACGCGCAGCTGGGCTGGCCCGCGCTGGCGAAGTTCATTGCGGTTCCCCACTATGCCTACCTGAAGATAAGATGCCGGGTCCCAAGGGCCTCATCACCACCGTCGGTGACTACAAGAAGTGCCTGGAGTGGGCCCAAGCCGGCTCCAAGCTGGCCGAGTCGCTCGTCATCGTCGAGGAAAGGCACCAGCTCGACCGGATCGTGGTCTTGGCTGGCGAGCAGCCGGCTATGCCGGCTCGGCCCAAGAAGTCAGGTGGGAAGGCCCCGTTCTAGCCGTCCAAGGACACCAAGAAGGTCCCGCTCAACCCGGATGACCCCAACTGCAGCCAGTATGTTGTTCTGGGCACCCGCCTCAAAAGTAAATAGGGAGGCGAGCTCGTCGACTTCCTCCTTGAGAATCGGGATATATTTGTATGGCGCCCCAAGGACATGCCGGGTGTTTCGAGGAAGTATATCGAGCGCAAACTCCATGTCCACAAGGATGCCAACCCCGTACGTCAACCCCTACACCAATTTTACGAGGAGAAGCGAAGAAGAGTCGGTGAGAAATCGCCCTGCTGCTCGCCGCCAGCTTCATCACGGAAGATTTCAACCCCGAGTGGCTGGCCAACTGTCGCGGGAAACCACGGCCACCTACGGGACCAGAAGGCCCCTTGCTGGTTCGGCAAGGGGACATCGCATTGCACAAAGAGTAGACGAGTGTGGGGCAGCATGGCAGAGTTCACACAGGAAATTTTACATAGGTTTGGGCCGCCACGAGGTGTAAAACCCTACTCCTGCTTTGGTGGATTGATGGCGGAAAGGTGGTGGTGGAACATAGTACACTTGCCTGGCAGGGATTGACTTAGGGTGGTACTGGATACACACGTATGAGGGTGTGAGGGTGTGAGCCTCCTTTTATAGATCAAGGGGTTACCACAATGGCAAAGTAGTCATTATGCACAGATAAGATAGCCAAAAGTGCTATCATACCTAACTCTGCAGGCTAACAAGGTGCATTAAATGCACCGCTCAACGTCACATCGTTGTTCCCGACAAGGCCTGCCGGGCCATCTTCCCAGCTCCATGCCTGCTTGTTTGACATGTCGCATGACCAGTGTCATCTGTGGATTTTTCCTATAGAGAGAGGCCGCCATGTGGCAAATGGATGCCACTTAGTCGCTTGCGCACACTCGCAAGCATGAGCACGCTCGGATCGACGCCCAGCACCCGCCGCTCGCATCCACACATGCACACACCTGCACGACGGACGCGCTCATGCACTCAGCCTTAGCCCATCGCCAAGCCCGAGACGAGCTCAAGCTCATGCTCGAGCAGCCCCGCGCGTGCACGTTCGTAGCAGCCCCGCTTGCAGGAACTGCAACCCCACCATGTTCCGCACCCCTGCCGGTGCTCTCTAGCGTCAACCATCACTGCTTTGGTCGCCATCATCGCTGGTGATCTCCATGCGACCATGGAGGGCCAAGGTCGGCCCTTTCAGCTGGTGTTATTACGCTTTCCTACTTCTATGCCAAGCAAGCAGCGACAGCGCAGTTGTTGGAGACCAGAGGTCAAATCCCAATGGGCACAACCATTTTACACCAATTTTGGCTCACCCAGATCAAGCCCTTGTTCTTATTCATGTTGAGCCTAGCCCCTCATTTATAACCAACACGCCCCTGTCCAAGTGGTCTTTAGAGTGTGCTTCGATCCAACAGGTCCTAGTTCAAGTCCCAACAACCATTGTTTTTTGCTCTATTTCTTTTATTTTTGCACACACACACACTCACTCATCTCCTTTAGGTCAGATCTTCTCTTGGTCTCCTGCAGTGAGCTGCAATTCGTCTCGGATATGTTTTTCTTTCATTCTTCTTCTATATGATTTTCTGTATTTTTTTCAATGCAATCATAATTACATAAATACCATTGTTCTAAACAGCTAATAGTTAAATAACCGTGCATCCGTTTAAAACATGCCATATATCTAATTGGCTCAGATTTTCATGTAGTTGCACATCATGCAACTTTCATCTATGTTTAAAATGCATAAACATGTTGTTTGCATTAATGTTCATAAATCACATGTTAAAATGGTTTAATTCACAACTAAATAACCGTAGCTCCGAGTTAAATAAACTTTATATGTAATTGGGGTGGAAAAATTCCTACATTAACATGGTGCACTTTAAATTACTTTTTAACAACGTTAACATAATGTTTTATTCAGATCAGTACCAAATTCGAAATTCACATATGGGTATTTTTGTAATTGTTGTTTGTTGTTTCCAGCCTCATTTAAACTTGCCTAAATAGTTGGTTTACATATGCTTCACCTCTTGCCATGTTTAACAACATTTAATATTGTTGGGTTCATAAACAAGAGTGAACTAAATACTTGAACGTGTTGTTTCATCAATATGCAACGAGTTGCATATTGAGGTCCACTTAATTTGTAGTATTATGTGTTCTGTGTTTACCTGTTGTCTGCTTCTTTCCGGTTGTGCCTCTTCCCGGTAGTTCCTGTTTCTTTGAGATTGTGAGGATTCATTCGTCTACGTTGGTTCGTCTACTTCATGGATTCGATCTTCTTCCTAGCGGGATTTTAGGCAAGATGACCATTATCTTGGAGCTCACTACTATCTTTTCTATGCTAGTTTTCTCGATGCAATCGCTATGTCGCACTACCTACCACTTGTATATCAAGCCTCCCAAATTGCCATGTTAGCCTCTAACCTTTTCCACCATCCTAGCAAACCGTTGTTTCGCTATGTTACCGCTTTGCTCAGCCCCTCTTATAGAAGTTGCAGGTTGTTGCTTGTTGGGACATGGATATCATGGGATATCACAATATCTCTTATTTAATGAATGCATCGATATACTTGGTAAAGGGTGGAACGCTGGGCCTTTTTTCCTAGTGTTTTGTTCCACTCTAGCCGCCTTAGTTTCTGTCATACCGGTGTTATGTTCGTTGATTTTGCGTTCCTAACACGGTCGGGGTTTATGGGTCCACCTTGACAGTTCGCTTTGAATAAAACTCTTCTAGCAAGGCCCAATATTGGTTTTACCAGTTGCCTAATAATAACTAAAACTTGCATAGGGACCGGCTAGCACCCGAGGATTCTTAATCAACAACCCGGGCCAGTGCTCCTCATGAGTGTTGGTACACAACAGAGCCACTTGCGGTGCCACGCCTTCATCTGGGGTTTTCGGTTGCCATACATAGTGTTCATCCGATCGTGGCCTGAGAAGAGATACGCGTGGCTACTATCAGGGTGTCGGCACATCGAGAGGTCTTGCTGGTTTTGTTTTACCGTTGTCGAAATGTCTTGTGCACCAGGATTCCGAGTTTTACCACTAATTTTGTTTTATCATGGACTAAGTTGGGACACCCCTGCAGGGTTTAAACTTATGAGAGTCGTCCTCGTGGTTATGTGGCAAATGAGAGTTTTTAATATCTGGTTGTAGAGAACTTGACACCAGATCCGAATTAAAGTACACCAACCGCGTGCCTAACCGTGATCGTCTCTTTTCGAATAGGGTCGAGAAGAGAACATGGTGGTGTTATGTTTCACTCATAGTTCAGGATGACTTCTTGATCATTACTAGTTTCCGGCCGTTGCGCAGTTTCTCATCTTATTCTTGTACTCATAAGTTAGCCACCATACAATGCTTAGTGCTGCTGCAACCTCACCACTTATCCATTCCATACCCCATTAAGCTTTGCTAGTCTTGATACCCATGGTAATGGGATTGCTGAGTCCTTGTGGCTCATAGATTACTATAACAACAGTTGCAGGTACAGGTAATGTGATGATCATGATGTGAGAGCGATATTTACTTGTTTTTGGAGTTCCTCTTCTGCTTCTTCTTTGATTGAGGGATAGATTCCAGGTCGGCAACCTGGGCTAGCAGGGTGGATGTCGCTTGAGTTTTTGTTTGTGTTTCATCTGTAGTAGGATGTTGCTTTCATGTATGACGTTTGATATATTTGTGAGGCAAATGTATGCCTTATTTCTATCCCCATCTATTATGTAATGGTATGATGTAATGATATCCACCTTGCAAAGCATCTTCAATTCGCGACTCTATTCTTTGTGGGACCTTCGAGTTCTTCTCTGATAGGATCGCACATTGGCCGTGACAAGTTGGTATCAGAGCCTTGACCGACCATAGGAGCCCCCTTGATTGTTCGTAGCATGGTCATTTTCGAGTCTAGAAGAAAACTATTTTCGGAGTCTATTTATATCGGAGAGTAGGAATTCTGTTTACTCCTTATCCCCTTTGTCGCTCTAGTGAGAATTACGATGTAGGTGTTTCAATTCTTGTACTCTTCCCATTCAAACTTTATTTAGGATCACACAGGTGTTTTCATTTGTTAGCTAAGCTTGTTCAACCAATGCATTTCTCATTGAGTTATTCTGCCCTCTTCATCTTTGGCAAGATTGATTCTCGATCTTCAAAATGTTTGCTTCACCCATCCTAATTTGTTTTTATTTTCCCACCCTCCCACCCTTTTCTTCCCAGAGTCTGAAGTCTCTATTCGAGTATGCATTTTGTTCATGTGAAGCCTCTTCATTCTTTCCTCAATTGTTTCAACCAGTGAATTCTCGTTTAGTTCATCATTGTTATTCTCGTTTTCCTTTCCGGTGGATTCAATTCAAGCTTTCAGTGTTGATCATATTCTTTTTCCTTGGCTCTAATGTTTCCCCTTGCTCATTTGCCTCTGCCATTTAATCATTCTAGAGTGACGAAGACATCTCAGAAGATTCGTGTTTGCGTTCAATTAATTCGAGGTTGTAACCTCATTCAAGTTTTTCAAATGTTCTAGTGCATCATTTCTCATTCAAATAATCATTTCAACGCTATTTCTTTCGAGTGGGCCATAACCCATAGGTCTTTGCCAAGATTTTACCTGACTCTTCTAGTTTTCCGGAGTTATTCCCAAATTCTATTCAAAGTGTGACATAAGTATGGATTCCATCTGTCATATGCCTATTCCAAGATCGCTTCCAAATTCTTTTCATCATTGGTTTAACCTTTACATTCTTCATTCTAATGGAGTATCTGACAAATTCTTCATGGTATTTCTCGTCCTCAGTCTTAAAAAGTGAAGACCGAACAAGAGTTTTCCTCTAAATCTTGTCCTTTCTCTCGAAGATTCACGGTGCTAGGTAGATGTTATCCTCTCAAATTGTTTTCAATCATGAAAATATTTTCTTACCCATCAGAAGAATTTCATGAGTTCTTTCCATCTTATGCCTCCGAAGGCCATCATCTAAGAATATTTATTCTTCCTCAAATTCTAGCTCTCATTCAACAATTCTTCTAAATTGGTATTTCTCAGTTAATCTCCAAATCTTTCCGGTGCATCGTGTTAGTATTCTTTAGTCAGAGTGTGATCTCATCATTCTCTTCTATCGAAATTCCCTATATCTTCGTTCGTTTTCTAATTCTTCCCGATGATTCATTTCCTTTTTTATGTGTTGTCATTTGATGAACGGGATCAAATCATTAGGAGAATGATTGTGGCACCCTGGCTCAGAGCAACCGGTTTACCATGCATTGCCAGCCTAGAGACCCTGTCTTCTGGCAACACACAACATCTTTGTACAGAAAACAACCGCTTTATTGATGCTAGCGGATCAAAGTTGATATTACAACAGGTAACGAGGCCAAGCGGCACACACGGTGCGGCTGAACAATATGCACATTATTTAGTGAACATAAAGGGGCCTCGATCATAACAACTACGCAGCAGCAGAACAACGTCATAGCGGAACTCCATAGCACAGGGACAGCAGTGTGGACACAATCTAGACTCGGACAGCACTCTGTTCCAATGAGACTTTCCTGAAATCTAGCATGACACGCCAGGTCAGTACATTGAATGTACTTGCAAGCTCACAGCAAACATAAACATAATGACAAACAATATCATGATAATTAACCAATTATTAATAATGCAACAATATAGCCAACATGTTGTGATCATGCTCTAGTGAGAAAAAATCACTCGGACTAGCTTACCAACGGCGATCACTCTTGGATCACAAACGTACCAACCTCAGATTAGGGATATCTCGTGATCTTTCTGGCGACCACAACCACGACCAATATTTGGTCTCAAACGATGATCCATCCGGCGATCACAACCACGACCAACACTTGGTTTCAAACAACAACATGACCTTCCCGCCATCATCAACAGTGCAAAGTTCATAACATAGTGTGCAAGATTTATTAAACGTTAACCCATGGTGTGACCTACTTTCGAGCATGTCCGTAACCGTGGACTCGGCTATCGATAGATTAATACACTCTACAGAGGTAGCACACTGCAGCCACACCACGAAACCCATGGCCTCGCACTCCCATTCGGGTGGACCAACGGCATTCCAATGAAACCCCTCCATTGTCATGACACTCTCCTGGCCACTCCGACTCACTCCCCGCTGGGCTAGTCCTGGGTGGCCCCGTGTCTACCAAAGACACAACGACCACCGTCGTGGCCAAAACATGAACTGTCCCACACGAGGACATGGTACCAAAAATGTCAACAATGGGCACACAAGGTTATGTTTGCTTACTGGGCCAGGGTACCGCACGCCCATAACCTTCCCTCATTGGAGGCACCGACAAGAGGCATGACAATGGACCTAATAAAGGACTTCCCATAAAGGCAAATCCGATTGCACTGGGAAAAACTCGATTCAGTGGAACCATGACCCGGTCAACGATATATGGAAGTTGAGTTATTATCAGGTTCAACTTAAAGGGAAAATAACCTGTGTCATAGTATGCCATGAAATGCAACACTAACATATGCATCACATATAAATGGAAAGACTAAGTCAACTATATCCACACTAAGCATAAACATCAACAAATTTATTATTTTCTAGCAAATTTATCATTTTTCTCATGCAAGAATCTTTTCTAGCAAACTAATCATTTTTCTCATGCAAGAATCTTTTCTAGCAAATTAATCATGACACTTCTCTGGTTAGGATTAAACCTTACTTTAAACAGAATCTTTTCTAGCAAATTTATCATTTTTCTCATGCAAGAAAAATAAATCCATATAATTACTTATATCCATAACTATATTACTCTTTCATAACAAAAATCAATTCTAGTTTCTTTACTAACTTAGATAGCTTTAAACTTTCTGTAAATCAAGCATATTAACTTAAACAAGCAACTAACATAATATAAATAACATAGTAGTGATTTAAATGCATTGATTAAATCATTCATTCAAGTAGGAAAATCACAAATATTGTAATGGCACCATGAAAAATGTTGTTGTGGCTTGCCTTAGTGCGGATGAGGTTCACAAGCCTCCTGGTGATCCTCAAGACAAGCCTCACCCTCTGAAAATATTTATAAACACAAAAAGAAAACATCAAGAACCCTTATGAAATTCACCAAAAAATCTAGATAGCATGGGAAAAATCCCATTTTTGGCGAGCTGCTAGTTTTCTTTACGAAGAACACAAAGCAAAAAGAATCAATTCATTTGGACTTATGGTTAAATAGTTTTGGCTGTTTGAAGCTCTCTGGAAAAATATGAAATTTGAATTTTAAATAAAAACAGACTGGGGGTGATGTCGAAGGCGTAAAGCCCCGGGGCGCCACCACTCGTACCGCTTCGCGCGTTTAGTGAGTGGCTGACTAGCAGGCCCCGCTAGTCAGGTGAGGGGGAGAGGGAGAAGGAAAACAGAGGACGGCGCGGCTTCACCGGAGCACACGCCGGCGACGAGGTCTTCTTGGCCAAAACGAGAGGGAGGGATCGAGAGTTAGAGAGATGGAGGCGCACCTGCCCGTACCGTAGAGTAGCTAGCGGTGGTCGGATGGCGTCAGAATCAACCTCTCTAGCAGAGGCAGAGAGCGGAGGTCGCCGGAGACGAAGACGACAGCGAACAGAGGCGACTCTAGGGGCTCCAACCAGGGGGAACAACACCACCGGAGAGCGGCGAAGGCCCTGGAAGGGTTGCCCAGGCCAAGGAGGGGCTGGAGCTACGGAGACGACCCGAGGGGATCGCCGGCGAGCTCGAGCTCGGGGATGGCAGCCTGCAGCCTGCTCGGATGTGTGGGAGGCATGGATGGTGCTCGAGGAGGCTGGGGAGGGCTCCATTTATAGCCGAGGATCGGGGGAGGTTCGGGCTCCGCCGGTGCACACCTGGACACGGTGCCCGAAGACGAACAACGTCAGTGAGAGGAGGAGAAGGCGATGCAGCTCACGTGGGGACTGTGGGCGAACGGGGACGAGCACAGGGGCACTGGGGTGCCGACGAGCAGAGTGCACACCGCACTATTACGTTGGCCGAACTGCGCCCGTGCTCGCTGCGGCGAGCTCCGGCGTCGGCGAGCACCAGGAGGGAGTTAAGAGAGCTGGTACGAATATTGTGGCGAAGTTTGGCAAGCTTAGGCAGTCAGGGCAGCGAGCACGCAAGCAACAGGAGCTCGGGCGCGACGCAGAGCGCGTCGACAAGCAGGTTGGCATCGTGTACACCCGTGGTCACCGCGTGAACTCTGCCCTCAGGCCGACCTAACTCCAAATTTCATGTCTGGCTTGTTTTTCGTGGTAGTTTTGAAGTTACCGTGCTTTAGTTTGGATCCAGGCGCAGTAGGATATATTTCAACTGCCTAGTAAGTTTCTGATCAATAACTTTGAGATCTTACTGTGGTCAAACGGCTGGGAGCTGGGAGCTGGGCTTTGGAGGTTAGCAATCATCTACTAAGGTGATGATGCACAAGAAACACCAGCCAAAGTGGAGAAAGTAAAATGGTAGTTGCTGTAGAAACCACCATTTCTGTCCAGAACAGAAAATATTTTCTATAGCAAAAATACTCCAAAAAGTGATGAAATAGTTTTGCTCAGGAAGGTGCCCTAGGGTTCAAAGAATATTTGTGAATTTTCTCAGATTATTGTGGGCAAGAAAAATTGGGGTTGCTTTGGAGCACATTGAGCTAGCTAGGGTTTATGAGAGGGAAATGAATATTTTTCATTTAAGAAAAATATTCCAAATATTATTTTGAGGTGAACTAGAGTGGGAATGATGGTTAGAGAGGGAAATGGGACACATGGGTGAAAGCCAAGGGGTACCCAAGTGTTTAAGTCCATATGAAAAGATTCAAAAAGCAAAATTTCAAATTCAAACCAACTGAAAATCAGGCAAAGAAAAGAGGGCAAAAACCAGGCTGTCACAAACCTCCCCCACTTAGAATGAATCTCGTCCTCGAGATTTGGTTGCTTGGGAAAACCATTCTGGATAATGTGCCTTTAGAAATTCTTCCCGTTCCCACGTTGATTCTGACTCTGTGTGATGCTCCCACTGAACCTTGTAGAACTTCCTTACTTTACTACGAGTGACCCTTTCCATCTGATCAAAAATTTTAATCGGCCTCTCTTCATATGTTAAGTCCTTTGCCAACTTTATTTCAGTCATAGCAACCTTTTTCTCAGGCGACGATATGCATCGTCTCAACTATGAAACATGAAACACGTTGTGCATGTCCAACAATTCAGGGGGTAGTTCCAACTGATATGCAACAGTACCCACTCATTATATAACTGGAAATGGGCCAATAGATCTAGGTGCCAACTTTCCACCAGTTTGGAATCTCTTGATTCCTTTCATAGGAGTTACTCAGAGGTATACGTGTTCTCCGTGTTCAAAACTGATTTGTCGGTGCTTTGGATCATAATAACTCTTCTATTGAGATTTGGCCAATTGCAATCTGTCTCTGATTTCCTTAACTTGTTTCTCAGCTTCCATCATGAGATATTTTTCGAAGATACGGCTATCTCTAGTTTGAGACCAATTTAAAGGAGTGTGGCACTTACGGCCATACAAAGCCTCATATGGTCACATCTTTAGACTGGTCTGAAAGCTATTGTTGTAAGAGAACTTGGCATATGGCAGGCAATCTTACCATTTAGGTCCTTGGGCCAAAGCACAGGCTCGCAGCATATCTTCGAGTATTTGGTTTACCCGCCCTGTCCGTCCATCAGCCTGAGGATGATAAGCAGTACTGTATTTCAGCGCTGTCCCCAAGGCTTGATGGAGACATGACCAAAAAGTGGAGGTAAAAAGTGAACCTCGGTCAGAAGTTATGGTTCGGGGTACTCCATGCAGACTGACTATTCTGGATACATACAGCTGTGCATGTTGATCCGCTCGATATGTGGTTCTGATTGGGATAAAGTGAGAAACATTGGTTAAGGTGTCCACTATGTCCCAGATTGCATCATTGCCTCGCTGAGTCTTAGGTAGTCCTGTGATGAAATCCATGCAGACATCATCCCATTTCCATTGTGAAACTGGCAACAGTTGGAGAAGTCCGGCTGGCTTCTGATGCTCCGCCTTCACCTTGTTCCATATGTCGCAACAGGCCACAAAATAGGCAATGTCTTTCTTCATTCCATACCACCAGAATATTTGTCGAAGGTCTTCATACATTTTCGTACCTCCGGGTTGAATGGAATACGAAGAATCATGTGCTTCTGAAAGTATTTTCTACTTTAAATCCGCTTGATTGGGTACACAAATCCTTCCACTGAAGCGGAGGTTACCAAATTGATCCTTTGAGAAACCTGAAGTCTGTCCTGCTACCAAATTCTTGGCACGTTTCTGCAGGACGGTGTCAGCTAGCTGGGCCTTGCGGATCTCTTCCTCAAGTGTGGGGCAACTTCCAAAATATTAGCAAGGCCGGTATTAACTATGACGAGGTTGAGCTGAGCAATCTCCTCTTGAAGTTCAGGAGGCAAGGATTTCCATATGACATTTAGGCTGACAGGCTTTCGACTGAGTGCATTGGCAACCACGTTAGCCTTACCCGATTGATAATTTATTCCAAGATCATAATCCTTGATTAACTCAAACAATCTTTGTTGACGAAGATTTAAATTTGGCTGAGTAAATATATACTTGAGGCTTTTGTGATCGGTAAAAAATTGGCACCTCTTCCCGATAAGATAGTGTCAACAAATTTTTAGAGCATGAACTGCCGCGGCCAATTCTAGATCATGAGTAGGATAATTTCCTTTGTGGGGTCGTAGCTGTTGCGATGCATAGGCTACTACCTTACCGTCTTCCATAACTACGCATCCAAGTCCTTGTCTGGAGGCTTCACAGTATACACCAAAACTGCGTTAGATATCAGGAAGAGTCAACATAGGTGCAGTCATCAGCCATGTCTTTAGCTCACTGAAAATTTTCCCATAGTCCTCAGTCCATTCAAACTTCTTATCCTTTTTGAGTAGCTCCGTCATGGGTTTAGAAATCTTGGAAAACCATACAATGAAACGACGGTAGTAACCGGCTAATCCAAGAAAAATACGGATCTGTGATACGGTTGTTGGTGGCGACCAATCGAGCACATCCTTTACTTTGCTTGGGTCCACGGCTATACCTGCGGCGGATAGTACATGTCCAAGAAATCCAACTTGCTTGAGCCAAAATTTGCATTTACTGAATTTGGCATATAGCTGATGGTCGCGGAGTCGTTGTAACACTACTCGGAGGTGTTCTTTGTGATCTTCTTCACTTCTTGAGTAAATAAGTATGTCGTCGATGAAGGTAGGGGCGTTGGTGAGACCAAAGGACATAACTATATATTCATAAAGACTGTATCGAGTGGTGAATGCAGTCTTAGGAATATCTTCCTTTTTAATCTTGAGCTGATGATATCATGTCCGTAAATTAATCTTGGAGAATACCTAGGCCCCACTAAGCTGATCGAACAAGTCATCAATCCTTTGCAGTGGATATTTGTTTTTGCTGGTGACATCATTTAGCTGACGGTAATCCACACACACGCGGAGGCTGCCATCCTTTTTGTCCACGAAGATAGCAGGTGATCCCCATGGTGAAGAGCTGGGACGGATATATCCTTTCTGGAGCATTTCATCAAGCTGTTTCTTTAGCTCCACTAATCCGGTAATACTTCTTGTATAACGGTGCGGTTTCGGGAACAAGATCTATTGCAAAGTCATGCTCTCAATCTGGTGGCATGCCTGGCAGCTCTTCTAGAAATATATCAGGCAACTCACTGACCATAGGAATTAATTCCAATTCAGCCACAGTGGCGAAGACCATTTCTTTCTTGGGTATGCTTCTACAAGCATAGAATTTGGTAATTTGCCCCTTCTGACTAGTCAAAGTGACTTCTCGGGTCGCGCAATTTATGCATACTTGATATTGAGTCAGCCAGTTCATACCCAAGATAACATCGAACTTAGCAGACTCAATAATTATCAAACAAGTTGGAAAACAAACTCCCTTGATATTGATTTCCAGATTACGGCAGACCAGATTGCTCTTTTATTAAGGATCCCGGGGTTTGTACCAGCATATTCTTGCCCAAAAGGAAACAAGGAAATTTGGTTTGGGCAACAAAACTCTAGGAAATAAAAGAGTGGGAAGCCCCAGAGTCAAATAAAATTACTGCAAGTATGTTACTAACAGAAAACATACCAATGACGACTTCGGGGTTCTCTTGGGCTTCATCAGCGGAGAGGTGATGAACGTGCCCAGTAATGTTTTGCTGGTTCGGGCATGATTCCATAAAGTTGACTCATGGCCTGAATAGAGCATTCGCCGTGTTGTTCTTGGGACACTGTCTCGCATAATTTCCGGTTTGCGCACAACTGAAGCAAGAATTGTTGCGCTGGCGCTCCTCGTGCACTGGGTTGGTCACGACATTATTGACTTGGGTGGTGGTCTTGTTATCATTTTGTTGCCAATTGGTCTTGTATTCCACCTAAGTCTTCTGCCAAGTACGAGCCTTTTGCACGGGTTGCCCATCCTTCTTTGGCTCAAACTTGCGCCTGTGGTCATTGTTAGCAGGCCTATTATCCGATACAAGCTTGTGTTCCCTTTCAGCAATGAAAGCCTTGTTCACCAGAGTTTGGAAATCTGGGAAATCAAACATGCTTAACATACACCGGAGTTGCGGGTTTAATCCACCAATAAATCTGTCATTTTTTCTTTCTTGAGTGGCCACGTCATAAAGGGAGTAACGTGATAGATGATTGAATTTTTGCAAAGATTCACCCACAGACTGATTTTCTTGGAGAAGCGCGAGAAATTCACGATTCTTAGTATTCATAATTCCAGTAGGGATATGATATTTCTGGAACTGATCCTTGAATTTTGACCAGGTGATTTCTTCATCAACATGCCACATGGTTTTTATATTTTCCCACCATATGGCAGCAATGCCTTCAAGATAATGAGTGCAAATGGAACTTTATCATCTGCTTCAGTATGAGCAATCTCAAGTTTCCTCTCAATGGTTCGCAACCAATCGTCTGCATCCAAGGGGTCAAGAACCTGACTAAAACTAGGAGGCTTGGTCCTCTGAAAATCTGATAGCTTGGAGTGATGACCGTACTGATTTCCATTCTGTCCAACCATGGCTTGCATACTTCTTACTACTTCAATCAGATCATTATTCCTTCTTTCCTCAAACATACGCAGAATTTGCTCGATGGAGGGCGGAGTTGGTGGTGGAGGCGGTGGTGGAACGTACAGCTCGGGGAGTGTCCTGCCTGTCGTGCGGAATGAGGAACAGGAGTACCCTCCGGCATCCTATTGTGGATTTTTTTTCCAAGACAACGCAATCGAGATGAGAAACATTCAAAATAATTGGGGACAAGCCAGCAACAAAAGCCCGAGAAAAAACTGAAATGATGATGAAAATACGGTGAAAAATAGAGTTCAAACATAATTATACATAGACTCATACATGAAAGATAAACAACATGCCAGGTTCAACTACTCTCATACATGAAACGAAACCTCACGACTCATATGACTACACTCATACACCATCCTGACGACTGCGAATACTCAGAAGCTCTACTGCTCTGCTGGTGCTGTGGGGTCCTCTCCTGAAGCAGACTCGGATCCTGAACTAACGAGGTTAACTGAGACCTCCGTGTTAAAGGTAACACGATGACGCTGCCTTGAGGGCTCTCCCTCAGGGGAAGGTGTAGGGTGAAGCATCGGGGCAACAGGAGTAGTGAGAAGTGAAACCCACTCAGCAGGGGCATTGAGAGGATTCACGCCCGCGGCGCCCGAGCTACTCGGAGGAGTAACCGCTGAAATAGGGGAACTAGAACTGGTTGGAATATAAGGAGTAAATCCCAGGGAGGATGGAGTAGTGGCAGATCTAGTAGAGGCTAAAGTAGAGGCTAAAGCAGTACAAGCACGAGTCAGCTCTCGAGCTAGCTCATGGATCATAAGATAGCTAGCGGTGATATAACGAGCAAGGTGGCTAGCAACACTATCAGACTCCGGATTAATGATAGGGAAACGGGCACGACCATTGTCGTGCAGAGAAGGATAGTAGTAGAAACCTGGGTGGTTTTGCATCCCGACCAAGTTGTAACGAAGCTCGACAAGGACATCGAACGCAGCAAACTGGACAGCCTGAGAAGCGGTAGAAGCGTAACCGCTCCGAGAGGTACGAGTGTAAGTGCTGGAATCGGAACTGGTGCGCAGAGTAACCTCTTTGTGATACTCATACACTGAGTCAGCTAGACGCTCGCAGTACACACGATAGACTGGATCGTCACCGAGGGGGTACAACCGACGCCACACATTACGAAGGAGATGCAGCGACCTGAATGGCATCAGCTGCAACTGGCATGGATACGACACCAGAGCCATCTACACTCGCAACCATTTGTACGTTAGCATAAAAATAAAACAAGTGCATGCAATGCAACAACCAGCTACAAATTCTACCGGCACTCAACTTAAACTCATATCTAACGTCCAGTTAACACGTCGTAGTCTAGTGTGGCCTACAGGCAGCGCGGCTCTGATACCAAGTGTTGTGGCACCCGGGCTCAGATCAACCGGTTTACCATGCATTGCCATCCCAGAGACCCCGTCTTCTGGCAACACACAACATCTTGGTACAGAAAACAACTGCTTTATTGATGCTAGTGGATCAAAGTTTATATTATAATAGGTAACGAGGCCAAGCGGCACACACGGTGCGGCTGAAAAATATGTACATTATTTAGTGAACATAAAGGGGCCTCGATCATAACAACTACGCGGCAGCGGAACAACGTCGTAGCAGAACTCCATAGCACAGGGACACCGATGTGGACACGATCTAGACTCGGACATCACTCCTTTCCAACGAGACTTTCCTGAAATCTGGCATGACACACCAGGTCAGTACATTGAATGTACTTGCAAGCTCACAACCAACATAAACATAATGACAAACAATATCATGCTCTTGTGAGAAAAAATCTCTCGGACTGGCCTACCAACGGCGATCGCTCTTGGATCACAAATGTACCAACCTCAAACTAGGGATATCTCGTGATCTTTCCGGCGACCACAACCACGACCAATATTTGGTCTCAAATGGTTATCCTTCCGGCGATCACAGCCACAACCAACACTTGGTTTGAAACAACAAGATGACCTTCCTGCCATCATCAACATTGCAAAGTTCATAACTTAGTGCGCAAGATTTATTAAACGTTGACCCATGGTGTGACCTACTTTCGAGCGTGTCCGTAACCGTGGACTCGGCTATCGATAGATTAATACACTCTGTAGAGGTAGCACACTTTACCCACACCACGGAACCCATGGCCTCGCACTCCCATTCAGGTGGACCAACAACATTCCGACGAAACCCCTCCATTGCCATGACACTCTCCCGGCCACTCCGACTCACTCCCCACTGGGCTAGTCCTGGGTGGCCTTGTGTCTACCAAAGACACAACGACCACCGTCGTCGCCAAAACATAAAATGTCCCACACAGGGACACGGTACCAAAAATCTCAACAACGGGCACACAAGGTTATGTCTGCTTACTGGGCCAGGGTACCACACGCCCATAACCTTCCCTCGTTGGAGGCACCGACCAGAGGCATGACAACGGACCGGATAAAGGCATTCCCATAAAGGAAAATGTGGTTGCACTAGGAAAAACTCGATTCAGTGTCATCATGACCCCGTCAACGATATATTCAAGATGAGCTATTATTAGGTTCGACTTAAAGTGAAAATAAGTGGTGTCATAGTATGCCATGAAATGCAACACTAATATATGCATCACATATCAACGGAAATGACTGAGTCAACTATATCGACACTAAGCATAAACATCAACGACTCATGACACTTCTTTGGTTAGGATTAAACCTTACTTTAAACAGAATCTTTTCTAGAAATTTTATCATTTTTCTCATGAAAGAAAAATAACTCCATATAATTACTTATATCCATAACTATATTACTCTTTCATAAAAAAATTAATTCTAGTTTCTTTACCAACTTAGTTAGCTTTAAACTTTCTGTAAATCAAGCATATTAACTTAAACAAGCAACTAACAGATTATAAATAACATAATAGTTATTTAAATGCATGGATTAAATCATTCATTCAAGTAGGAAAATCACAAATATTATAATGGCACCATGAAAATGTTGATGTGGCTTGCCTTAGTGTAGATGAGGTTCACAAGCCTCCTTAGTGATCCTCAAGACAAGCCTCACCCTCTAAAAATATTTATAAACACAAAAAGAAAACATCAAGAACCCTTCTGAGATTCACCAGAAAATCTAGATAGCAGGGAAAAATCCCATTTTTGGCGAGCTGCTAGCTTTCTTTACAAGAAACACAATGCAAAAAGAATGAATTCATATGGAGTTATGGTTAAAGAGTTTTGGCTGTTTGAAGCTCTCTGGAAAAATATGAAATTTGAATTTTAAATAAAAATAGACTGGGGGGTGACGTCGAAGGCGTAAAGCCTCGGGGCACGACCACTCGTACCGCTTCACGGGTGTACTGAGTGGCTGACTAGCGGGCCCCGCTAGTCAGGTGAGGGGCAGAGGGAGAAGGAAACAGAGGACGGCGCGGCTTCGCCAGAGCACACGCCGGCGACGAGGGCTTCTTGGCTAAAACGAGAGGCAGGGATCGAGAGAGGAGACGGAGGCGCACCTGCCCATACCCTTAGAGTAGCTAGGGGTGGTCGGACAGCAACGGAATCAACCTCTCTAGCGGAGGAAGAGATCGGAGGTCGCTGGAAACAAAGACGATGGAGAACAAAGGCGACTCCAGGGGCTCCAACCAGGCAGAACAGCACCACCGGAGAGCGGCGGAGGCCCTGGAAGGGTTGCCTAGGCCTGGGAGGGGCTGGAGCTATGGAGACGACCCAAGGGGATCGCCGGCGAGCTCGAGCTCGGGGACAGTGGACCGCGTCCCGCGGCCTGCCCTGCTGGGCTACGGCTATCTACGAGATTGTGGAGTGTGTGGGAGGTGTGGATGGTGCTCGAGGAGGCTAGGGAGGGCTCCATTTATAGCCGAGCATCGAGGGAGGTTCGGGCTTCGCTGGTGGACATATGGACACGGTGCCCGACGACGAACGGCATCAGTGAGATGAGGAGAAGGAGACGCAGCTGACGGAGGGACTATGGGCGAATGGGGACAAGCACAGGGGCACTGGGGTGATAACGAGCACAGTGCGCACCGCACTGTTACATTGGCCGGACCGCGCCCGTGCTCGCTGCGGCGAGCTCCGGCGTCGGCGAGCGCCAGGAGGGAGTTAAGAGAGCTGGGACGAAGACTGTGGCGAAGTTTGGCAAGCTTAGGCAGTCGGGGCACCGAGCACGCGAGTAATAGAAGCTTGGGCGCGACGCAGAGGGCGTTGACACGCAGGTTGGCATCGTGTACACGCGTTGTCACCGCGTGAACTCTGCCCTCAGGCCGACCTAAGTCCAAATTTCATGTCTGGCTTGTTGTTCATGGTAGTTTTGAAGATTACCACTCTTTGGTTTGGATCCAGACGGAGTAGGATAGATTTCAACTGCCTAGTAAGTTTCTGATCAGTAACTTTGAGAGCTTACTGTGGTCAAACAGCTGGGAGTTGGGAGCTGGGCTTTGGAGGTTAGCAATCATCTACTAAGGTGATGATGCACAAGAAAAATCAGCCACAATGGAGCAAGTAAAATCATAGTTGCTGTAGAAATCACCATTTATGTCCAGACCAGAAAATATTTTCTGTAGCAAAAATACTCCAAAAAGTGATGCGATAGTTTTGCTCAGGAAGGTGCCGTAGAGTTCAAAGAATATTTTTGAATTTTCTCAGAATTTTGTGGGCAAGAAAAATTAGGGTTGCTTTCGAGCACACTGAGCTAGCTAGGGTTTAAGAGAGGGAAATGAATATTTTTCATTTAAGAAAAATATTGCAAATATTATTTTTAGGTGAACCAGAGTGGAATGATGGTTAGAGAGGGAAATGGGATACTTGGGTGAAATCCAAGGGGTACCCAAGTGTTTAAGTCCATATGAAAAGAATCAAAACTCCAAATTTCAAATTCAAACCAACTGAAAATCAGGAAAGAAATGAGGGAAAAAGCTAGGCTATCACAATGATGTTATGTAGAAGAATTCCTCTTCATGTGTTATTTTATTAATTCTTTCATTCGAAAATTCTTCCATTCATGGTGGTTCATCCAAAAATTCCTCTTCATGTGTTATCGTATTATTTCATTCATTCTTTCTAATCCTAGCGGTGGTTCATGAAGAGCTTCCCAAGTTCACGCTATATCTCTTTTTAATCCTTTTCGAGCGAATAAGTAGTATGCAAATCCATTGATTCTCATCAATTTAATTGATGGAGGACAAGCACAACATAATTTTTTTTCATCAAGTTGATTAATCTGTTCTTTTCGGAGTTTGTTCATCATAGCACATTCTGAAGGAAATATGCCCTAGAGGCAATAATAAAGTTGTTATTTTATATTTTCTTATATCATGATGAATGTTTATTATTCATGCTAGAATTGTATTAACCAGAAACTTGATGCATGTGTGGATACATAGACAGAACACTGTGTCCCTAGTAAGCCTCTACTAGACTAGCTCGACAATCAAAGATGGTTAAGTTTCCTAACCATAGACATGTGTTGTCATTTGATGAATGGGATCACATCATTAGGAGAATGATGTGATGGACAAGACCCATCCGGTAGCTTAGCATAATGATCATTAAGTTTTATTGCTATTGCTTTCTTCATGACTTATACACATTCCTTTGACTATGAGATTATGCAACTCCCGGATACCGGAGGAACACCTTGTGTGCTATCAAACGTCACAACATAACTAGGTGATTATAAAGATGCTCTATAGGTGTCTCCAATCGTGTTTGTGGGGTTGGCATAGATCAAGATTAATTAGGATTGGTCACTCCGAGTATCGGAGATGTATCTCTGGGCCCTCTCGGTAGTGCACATCACTATAAGCCTTGCAAGCCATGTGACTAATGAGTTAGTTGCGGGATGATGCATTACAGAACGAGTTAAGAGACTTGCTGGTAGAGAAATTGAATTAGGTATGAGGATACCGACGACCGAATCTTGGGCAAGTAACGTATCGTTGACAAGGGGAATGACGTAAGTTGTTATGCGGTTTGACCGATAAAGATCTTCATAGAATATGTAGGAACTAATATGAGGATCCAGGTTCCGCTATTTGTTATTGACCATAGATGCGTCTCGGTTGTGTCTACATAGTTCTTGAACCCGTAGGGTCCAAAAGCTTAACATTCGATGATGAATTGTATTATGAGTTATGTGTTTTGGTGACCGAAGTTTGTTCGGATTCCTGGATGAGATCATGGACATGACGAGGAGTCTCAAAATTGTTGAGAGGTAAATATTCATATACTAGAAGGTTGTATTCGGACATCGAAATGGTTCCGAGTGATTTTGGTATTTTATCAGAGTACCGAGGGGTTACGGGAACCCCCCGGGGGAAATCATGGGCCTCATGGGCCATGGGATATACGAGGGGACAATCCACAAGGGTGAGGCACCCCCCCAAGGGGAATCCAAATAGGAAGGGGAGGGGGCGCGGCCCCCTGTTCCCTCTTCCTCTCCTCTCCTTCCATCTGTCCCCCTCCGTTGGAAGGAAAAGGTGGGGGGGGGGGCGAATCCTACATGGACTAGGAGTCCAAGTAGGACTCCCCCTTTGGTGCGCACATCCTAGGCCGCCAGCCTCCTCCTCCCCTTTTATATGAGGGGGCGGGGGCACCCCAATGGCACACCAAGATTTCTCTTAGCCGTGTGCGGTGCCGCCCTCCACAGTTTACTCCTCCAGTCATAGCGTCGTAGTGCTTAGGAGAACCCCACGTGGATCACATCACCATCACCGTCACAACGCCATCGTTCTGTCCGAACTATCCCTCGACCCTCTACTGGATCAAGAGCTCGAGGGATGTCATCGAGATGAATGTGTGCTGAACACGGAGGTGCGAGATGTTCGGTACTTGGATCGGTTGGATCGTGAAGACATTCGAGTACATCAATAACGTTAACCAAACGCTTCCGCTTTCAGTCTATGAGGGTGTGTGGACACTCTCTCCCCATCTTGTTTCTATGCATCTCCTAGATAGATCTTGCGTGATCGTAGGAAAGTTTCTGAAATTGCATGCTATGTTCCCCAACAGTGGCATCCGAGCCAGGTCTATGCGTAGCTTATATGCACAAGTAGAACACAAAGAGTTGCGGGCAATAATAGTAATACTACTTACCACCAATGTCTTACTTTGATCTGCGGTACTGTTGGATGAAGCGGCCCAAACCGATATTACATGACCGCGTTCATGAGACTGGTTCTACCGATGTGCTTTGCACATTGGTGGCTGGCGGGTGTCTGTTTCTCCAACTTTAGTTGAATCGAGTTTGACTATGTCCGGTCCTTGTTGATGGTTAAAATAGCACACTTGACAAAAAACCGTTGTGGTTTTGATGCGTAGGTAAGAATTGTTTTGGCTAGAAGCCCGTAGCAGCCACGCCAAACATGCAACAACAAAGTAGAGGACGTCTAACTTGTTTTTGCAGGGCACGTTGTGATGTGATATGGTCAAGACGTAATGAGATATAAATTGTTGTATGAGATGAGCATGTTTTGTAAAATTTATCAGCAATTGGCAGGAGCCTTATGATTGTCGCTTTATTGTATGAAATGCAATTGCCTTGTAATTGCTTTACTTTATGACTCAGGAGTAGCAATAGTCGTAGAGGCAATAGTTGGCGAGACGACAACGACGCTATGATGGAGATAAAGGTGTTAAGCCGATGACGATGGAGATCATGACGATGCTTTGGAGATGGAGATCAAAGGCACAAGATGATGATGGCCATATCATGTCACATATTTTGATTGCATGTGAGGTTTATCCTTTACGCATCTTATTTTTCTTAATACGGCAGTAGCATTATAAGATGATCCCTCACTAAATTTCAAGGTATAGGTGTTCTCCCTGAGTACGCACCGTCGCTATAGTTCGTCGTGCCGAGACACCACGTCATGATTGGGTGTGATAAGCTCTATGTTCACATACAATGGGTGCAAGACATTTTTGCACATGCAGAATACTTGGGTTAAACTTGACGAGAGTAGCATATGCAGATATTGCCTCAAAACACTAAGACCGAAAGGTCAAACATGAATCATATAGCAGATATGTTCAACATAGTGATGTTCACCATTGAAAACTACTCCATCTCACATGATGTTCAGACATGTTTTAGTTGATATGGATCACGTTATCATTTAGATGACTAGAGGGATGTCTATCTAAGTGTGAGTTCTTAAGTAATATGATCAATTGAACCTCAATTTATCATGAACTTAGCACCTGATAGTATTTGGATATCTATGTTATAGATCAATAGCACGCGTATAGCTCCCCTGTTTTATTTTTTGATATGTTCCTAGAGAAAACTATGTTGAAAGATGATAGTATCAATGATGTGGACTGGATCCGTGATCTGAGGATTATCCTCGTTGCTGCATAGAAGACTTATGTCCTTGATGCACCGCTAGGTGACAGACCTATTGCAGGAGCAGATGCAGACGTTCTGAACGTTTGACAAGATCGGTATGATGACTACTTCATAGTTTAGTGCACCATGCTTTAGGGCTTAGAAGCGGGACTTAAAAAACGTTTTGAATGCCACAGAGCATATGAGATCCTCCAAGAGTTGAAGTTAATATTTCAAGAAAATGCCCGACTTGAGAGATATGAAGTCTCCAACAAGTTCTATAGCTGCAAGATGGTGGAGAATAGCTCAGCTAGTGAGCATGTGCTTAGAATGTCTGAGTACTAAAATCACTTGAATCAAGTGGGAGTTAATCTAATATAATGATTGATAGAGTTCTCTATTCACTACCACCAAGCTACCAGAAGTTCATGAGGAACTATAATATGAAAGGGATAACGGAAACGGTTCCCAAGCTCTTCGTGATGCTGAAATCGGTGAAGGTAGAAATCGAGAAAAAGCATCAAGTGTTGATGGTTCACAAGACCACTAGTTTCAAAGGGCAAGGGAAAGAAAGGGAACTTCCAGAAACAATGGCAAGCAATTGCCACTCCTGTGAATAAACACAAAGCTAGACCTAAGCCTGAAACTGAGTGCTTCTACTACAAAGGAAACGGTCATTGGAAGCGGAACTACCCCAAATAGTTGGCGGATAAGAAGGATGGCAAAGTGAACAAAGGTATATTTGATATACATGTTATTGTTGTGTACTTTACTAGTGTTCATAGTAACCCCCGAGTATTTTATACCGGTGCAGTTGCTATGATTAGTAACTCGAAACATGAGTTGCAAAACAAAGAGAGACTAGTTAAGGGCGAGGTGACGATGTGTGTTGGAAGTGATTCCAAGGTTGATAAAATCACATCGCACACTCCCTCTACCTTCAGGATTAGTGTTGAACCTAAATAAATGTTATTTGGTGTTTGCGTTGAGCATGAATATGATTGTATCATGTTTATTGCAACATGGCTATTCATTTAAGCCAGAGAATAATTGGTGTTCTGTTTACATGAATAAAACCTTCAATGGTCATACACCCATTGTGAATGGTTTGTTGAATCTCGATCGTGGTTACACAAATATTCATAATATTGATGCCAAAATATGCAAAGCTGATAATGATAGTGCAACATATTTGTGGCACTGCCGTTTAGGTCATATTGGTGTAAAGCGCATGAAGAAACTCCATGCGGATGGACTTTTGTAATCACTTGATTATGAATCATTTTATGCTTGCGAACCATGCCTCATGGGCAAGATGACTAAAACTCCGTTCTCCGGAACAATGGAGCGAGCCACTGACTTATTCAAAATATTACATACCAATGTATGCGGTCCGATGAGTGTTGAGGCTCGCGGCGGTTATCGTTATTTTCTGACCTTCACAGATGATTTGAGCAAATATGGGTATATCTACTTGATGAAACACAAGTCTGAAACATTTGAAAAGTTCAAAGAATTTCAGAGTGAAGTGGAGAATCATCGTAACAAGAAAATAAAGTTTCTACGATCTGATCGCGGAAGCGAATATTTGAGTTACAAGTTTGTCCTTCATTTAAAACAATGTGGAATAGTTTCACAACTCACGCCACCTGGAACACAACTGCGTAATGGTGTGTCCGAACGTCATAACCGTACTTTAATAGATATGGTGTGATATATGATGTCTCTTACCGATTTACCACTATCTGTTCGGGGTTATGCATTAGAGATAGCTGTATTCACGTTAAATAGGGCACCGTCTAAATCTATTGAGATGACACCTTATGAACTGTGGTTTATTAAGAATCTTAAGTTGTCGTTTCTTAAAGTCTGGGGTTGCGATGCTTATGTGAAAAAGCTTCAGCCTGATAAGCTCGAACCCAAATCGGAGAAGTGCGTCTTCATAGGATACCCAAAAGAAACTATTGGGTACACCTTCTATCACAGATCCGAAGGCAAGATATTTGTTGCTAAGAATGGATCCTTTCTGGAGAAGGAGTTTCTCTCGAAAGAAGTAAGCGGGAGGAAAGTAGAACTTGATAAGGTAATTGTACCTTCTCCCGAAATGAAAAGTGTTTCATCGCAGAAATCAGTTCCAGTGATGCCTACACCAATTAGTGAGGTAGTTTGTGATGATGATCATGAAACTTCAGATCAAGTTACTACCGAACCTCATAGGTAAACTGGAGTACGGTCCGCACCAGAGTGGTATGGTTATCCTGTTCTGGAGGTCATTTTACTAGACCATGACGAACGTCTGAACTATGAGAAAGCAATGGTGAGCCCAGATTCTGCGAAATGGCTTGATGCCATGAAATATGAGATGGGATCCATGTATGAGAACAAAGTGTGGACTTTGGTTGACTTTCCCGATGATCGGCGAGCCATAAAGAATAAATGGATCTTGAAGAGGAAGATGGAAAATGATGGTAGTGTTACTATCTATGAAGCTCGACTTGTCGCAAAAGGTTTTCGACAAGTTCAAGGTGTTGACTACGATGAGAGTTTCTCACTCGTATCTATGCTTAAGTCTATCGGAATCATGTTAGCAATTGCCACATTTTATGATTATGAAATTTGGCAAATGGATGTCAAAACTCTATTCCTTAATGAATTTCTTAAAGAAGAGATGTATATGATGCAACCAGAAGGTTTTGACGATCTTAAATGTGCTAACAATGTGTGCAAGCTCAAGCGATCCATTTATGGACTGGTGCAAATCTCTTAGAGTGGAATATATGCTTTGATAGTGTGATCAAAGCATATGGTTTTATTCAGACTGTTGGAGAAGCCTGTATTTACAAGAAAGTGAATGGGAGCACTACAACCTTTCTGATAAATATATGTGAATGACATATTGTTGATCAGAAATGATTTAGAATTTTCTGGAAAGCATAAAGGAGTGTTTGAAAGGAGGTTTTCAAAGAAAGACCTCAGTGAAGCTGCTTACATATTGAGCATCAAGATCTATATAGAGAGATCAAGACGCTTGATAAGATTTTTCAATGAGAACGTACCTTGAAAAGATTTTGAAGTAGTTCAAAATGGACTAGTCAAAGAAAGGAGTTCTTGCATGTGTTGCAAGGTATGAAGTTGAGTAAGACTCAAAACCCAACCACGACAGAAAATAGGGAAGAGAATGAAAGTCATTCCCTATGCCTTAGTCGTAGGTACTATAAACTATGCTATGCTGTGTACCAGACCTATTGTATACCTCACCATGAGTTTGGCAAGAGGGTACTATAGTGATCCAGGAGTGGATCACTGGACAACGGTCAAAATTATCCTTAGTTACCAAAGTGGACTAAGGAAATGTTTCTCAATTATGGAGTTGATAAAGATTCTATCATAAAAGAGTTACGTCAATGCAAGCTTTGATGACTCAGAATCTCAATCTAGATACATATTGAAATTGGGAGCAATTAGCTAAAGTAGCTCAACGCAAAGCATTGTAGACATAGAATTGGTGAAATACATACGGATCTGAATGTGTGGCAGACCCATTGACTAAGCCTCTCTCACAAGCAAAACATGATCACACCTTAGTACTCTTTTGGTCTTAATCACATGGTGATGTGAACTAGATTATTGACTCTAGTAAACCCTTTGGGTGTTGGTCACATGGCGATGTGAACTATTAGTGTTAAATCACATGACTATGTAAACTAGATTATTGACTCTAGTGCAAGTGGGAGACTGAAGGAAATATGTCCTAGAGGCAATAATAAAGTTGTTATTTATATTTCCTTATATCATGATAAATGTTCATTATTCAGGCTAGAATTGTATTAACCGGA
Source organism: Triticum urartu (assembly GCF_003073215.2). Classification (NCBI taxonomy): domain Eukaryota; kingdom Viridiplantae; phylum Streptophyta; class Magnoliopsida; order Poales; family Poaceae; genus Triticum; species Triticum urartu. Next base: position 269,872,671 of record NC_053025.1, read on the forward strand.
AACTTCATACATGTGTGAATACATAGACAAAACAAAGTATCCCTAGTACGCCTCTACTTGATTATCTCGTTAATCAAAGATGGTTAAGTTTCCTAACCATAGACATGTTTTGCCATTTGATGAATGGGATCACATCATTAGCAGAATGATGTGATGGACAAGACCCATCCGTTAGCTTACCATAATGATCGTTAAGTTTTATTGCTATTGCTTTCTTCATGACTTACACATATTCCTCTGACTATGAGATTATGCATCTCCTGAATACCGGACGAACACCTTGTGTGCTATCACATGTCACAGTGTAATTGGGTGATTGTAAAGATGCTCTACAGGTGTCTCCGAAGGTGTTTGTTGCATTGGCATAGATCAAGATTAGGATATGTCACTCCAGTATTGGAGAGGTATCTCTCGGCCTTATCGGTAATGCAAATCAGTATAAGACTTGCAAGCCATGTGACTAATGAGTTAATTGCGGGATGATGAATTACGGAACGAGTAAAGAGACTTTACAATAATGAGATTGAACTAGGTACAACGATACCATGATCGAATCTTGGGCAAGTAACATACCGATGACAAAGGGAATGATGTATGTTGTTATGCGGTTTGAAAGACAAAGATCTTGGTAGAAAATGTAGGAAACAATATGAGCATCCAGGTTCCGCTATTTTTTATTGACCGGAGATGTGTCTCGGTCATGTCTACTTAGTTCTCACACCCGTAGATTCCGCACACTTAACGTAAGATGACGATTTGTATTATGAGTTATGTGTTTTGGTGATTGAAGTTTGTTCGGTGTCCCGGATGAGATCACGGACATGAAGAGGAGTCTCGAACTGGTCAAGCGGCTAAGATTCATATATTGGAAGGTTGTATTCGGACATCGGAATGGTTTCGAGTGATTCGGGATACCGGAAACCCCCAGGGGAAATCATGGGCCTCATGGGCCATGTGAGAGAAGAGGGGACAACCCACAAGGGGGAGGTCCCCCCAAGGGGAGTCCGAATAGGAAGGGTAGGGGGCGCAGCCCCCCTTTCCCTCTTCCTCTCCTCTCCTTCCCTCATTCCCCCTCGTTGGAAGGAAAAGGTGGGGGTGGGGCGAATCCTACTTGGACTAGGAGTCCAAGTAGGACTCCCCCCTTAGCGTGCCCCTCCTAGGACGCCGGCCTCCTGCTCCCCCCTTTATATACGGGGGCAGGGGCACCCGAAAGGCACACCAAGATTTCTCTTAGCCATGTGTGGTGCCCCCCTCCATAGTTTACTCCTCCGATCATAGCGTCGTAGTGCTTAGGCGAAGTCCTGCACGGATCACATCACCATCACCGTGACCACGCTGTCGTGCTATCAGAATTCTCCGTCGTCCCTCTACTGGATCAAGAGCTCAAGGGACGTTGTCGAGCTGAACGTGTGCTGAACAAGGAGGTGCCGTACATTTGGTACTTGGATTGGTGGGATCATGAAGACATTCGACTACACCAACCGCGTTAAATTAACGCTTCCGCTTTTGGTCTACGAGGGTACGTGGACACACTCTCCCCGTTTCGTTGCTGTCCATCTCCTAGATAGATCTTGCATGATCATAGGGATATTTTTCAAATTGCATGCTACATTCCCCAACACTGACGGGGTCTCCATGAGGTCCAAGGGCCCCCGCCTCGCCGCTGACCGAGGCTGCTGTGGACCTGGTCTCCGTGCGCTTGTCCGCCGCTGGGGTCGCGTGCCGACGCCCCGGTCCACAAAGCCCGCGGGAATGGTCATCCTCCCGTCGTCCGGAGGCCTGTCCTCGCGAGGAGGTGATCCACACGGCCGAGCCAACTCCGGGGGTGCTCGCCCTTAGCTCGCTTGCTGATGTCCTGAAGGCTCCAGCTCCCCCGGTCCCTTCTACTGCACCTGATGCTCTGGAGGATGCTCTTTCTGGCTGAACCAGCTTTGCGGCGGTCTTCAAGGCGCCGATCGGCGCCTAGCATCGGGGTGCCTAGAGCTGATCTCGGGGTGGCTTCGAGCTAACACTTCTATCCGGGCAGCATGGAGCCAGGCCATGTGGCCTAAGATGAGGGCAAACAGGCTGCTGGCCTGGCCGCGGCCAACCGTGACATGGCAGTGAAGGGTGCTGAGGCTGCCGAGGGGCGCTGGCAAGCGGCGGAGGCGGTGCTGAGGCCCGTTAGCACGAGGCACAGGAGTAGAAGCTGAAGGCTCGGGAAGATGCGATCGCCGATCGTGACACTAAGCTAGAGCGATCGGCACGGGGGCAGGCAGCGGAGCGCGGGCGCCTGGAGAAGCTGAAGGAGGAGGTGAAGGCAGAGAAGGCACAGCTGGACACCAAGGAAAAGGTTCTTGCCAAGGACCATGCCACTTATTATTCTCTCGAGGAGAGGTCCTGCAAGGCGCTGCAGGATCTCTACGCGAGGGGGTTGAAAAAGCCATTGGTGACTACTGAGGAGGGCCCCGCCAAGCTGCTCCCGCAGCTTGTCGTGGCGCTCGAGGGCGTTGTTCTTGGGACGGCCCCATGGTGGAAGGAGAGGCCTGCGCACTCTCTGCCTAGGCCATGACTCGTGTCTTCAACGACCTCCACCTTCGTGAAGACAACTTCGACTTTTGTGCTTTGTTTGAGCATGTTGGCTTGGAGCACCGTGCCGCTACTGCTGAAGTCATGAAGGATCAGATGGAAGTCCTATTGCAAAAGATCCTCACCCTAGACCCCGCGCCCACTGCCTATGATGCCGCTAAACATGCGGCCACGGCTGAAGGCACAAGCGACAGCGACGTTGTCAATGACGGGGCACCCCTCACGGGCAACGGCAACGCTCAAGGCTAAAGAAGAAGCTCATTGGTGGCGCTCCCCTTCATCTTATCTCCAGCAACATGTATCATGCCTCGTGGAGGCGTAAGAACTTATGTGCTTGGCATTCTTAAGAGACAGTAAGTACTGTAATAATTTGTTGTGATTCGCGATTTCCTTCCTGTTTTATTTAATGTTCTACGTCGGCAGTGCCCGGCCCCGCGAATACCTCTGCTGCCGTTGGGTTGTCCGGATCACCAGGACGAGACTAAGGGGTGAGGGGCTACGTGACCAGTTAGGCTCCTAAGTCGCGATGCTTGGGAGTCCCGCTTGACGTATGAACAGCCCTCGGGAAGGAGATGTGAGAGTAGGTCTTAGCATTCTGCGTTGGCAGGGCCCGGCCCCGCGCATGCCTCAGCCGCCGTTGGGTCATCCGGATTACCAGGACGAGACCAAGGGGTGAGGGGCTACGTGACCAGTTAGGCGCCTGAGTCGCGATGCTCAGAAGTCCCCCTTGACGTACAAATAGACCTCCATACCTTTCCTCACTGAGATCCCACTTGGGAGGGGCGTGAGCGACGACTAGGTCCGAGGGACCTGGCAGGGTGGCGTACGCTAGGCAAGACCTGAGCGTAGCCCCCCGTGACCAGCGCACTCACGCAACTCTCCCTAAGGGAAAGTGTTGTGATGAGGCTGGCCACTGAGCCTGGCGGCTCCCTCTAGTTAATGTGGCCATGGGGCCACCCCCAATTGTTTATCACCAGCACGAAGCATGGCGCTTACGCACTTGCACGGGCATAGCCGCTCCTCGACCGTGTTGACTGCCAGCACGGAACATGGTGTTCCACTTGTGCGTGGTTGGGGACTCCCTCTCAGTGGAGCCCCCAGGGCGTGTACAGCCCCGCCCTGACACATGACTTGCATGGCAGGGCTGGAGGATGTGTGTCTGGGCACTCGTGAGCCATTGCAGGACTCACGAGGCCCTACCTCAAGGCAGGTTGCACATGAACTTGATTTGGAATACTTGTGATGGCCCTGTGAGATTGTCAGACAACCTGTGCTGAATGAATCTCCTAAGGCTATCACATGAAGGTCGAACACCAACGACCCCAAGAGGTGACGTGAACGTGGCTGGCCCGCTAGAAAGAGGCCAGTCATTGGGTTTATCGACGCTGCAAGGACAGACCTGAGAACAGACGCCGTACCCATCTTCTCATGCGAAAATCCTGAAGAAAGACAGCCGGCGCACAGCTCTCATGGTGGCGAGGCAGCGTGGCGCGCGCCCTAACTTACCCGCCCTGATTAGCTCATGCGAGGACAAGGCACCAAGGACCATGGGAGGTGACGTGCACGGTAGCTGGCCCACGAGCCAAAGCTTAGCCACTTGGGTTTAGTTACGCTGCAGGGACAGACCCGAGCACAGACATCATGCCCGCCCTTAATCATGAGGCGCTCGTGGGTGGGTTTGCAATGGCGCAAGATGTTCATGGCATGAAGTACCTGACAGGAAGATGATAATCATACAGCCCGAGGGGCGCCCACAACATAGCGACTAGAAGATGCAAGAAAGGTACACGCCGCAGGGACAGGCCCATGTGATATGGAGATGATACATCCTGTGGGGTGCCCCTAACTGAATAAACTGGAAAATGTCACCTGGCTCCGTTGCTAAAGAGATGTTGGAGAAGCTGAACATGCATGCCAAAGAAGTCACTCCTCACGAGCCACATGAGTCCTGAACCTCGGGACGCTCTACAGGTTTGGGAGATCCGTGAACAACTGTCGCCATCTCTGCTTGGTTAAATTGCTTGTGTGATCTCTGCCATGCCGACGCGCGCTGGTCCGCTCTTTGTGCAACACGACGTCCCCCTGCCGAACCAGCAAGGGGCCTCCTAGTCCCACAGGTGGCCATGGATATCCCACGACATCCTTGGCATGCCAGGTAGGGGGCTCGCTTACACGAACCTGAAAGCCTGTGTAGCGTGTCATCTTCGTCTTTGACGACGCCATCGACCATGGCGCCTAAGAATAAAAAGTCCTGCCCTTCGGCCCATCCGTCCACCTCGAAGGCTCTACCACCCGCGGCCTGTAGTGCCTCGGAGGATGCAGGGGCGAGCGAGGATGTGAACGCAACTGGGGGCATGATTGGAGCAGGTGGCGCCATCGGCACTCCCCCCGCGGCCGACTGTGACACTCCAAAAATTTTAATTGGTTTTCATCAAAAACTTTGTTGCATTTTTCTTTAAAGAGGGCATTTAAAATTTCTTTTCCAGAAATCCTTCCTCTTAAAAACTTCCTTTTCTTTGGCAAGGATTTTATTTTTCTTCAAACTATGGTGTTTGATCTTTTGAAACTTCTTCTCTGTTGGTTCCCTCTCAAATCATTTTGGGAGTTTAAATTTTTTTTTAAAAGAAACTCTATGAAAATTTGGGATTTTCATATCTTGGAAACCACCCATGACTTTGTATTTTGCCCATGTGGTAAAACCCCTCCCAAAACCTCCCCTCCTCCTTGCAATCAACCTAAGTTCTCTGTCCCTACTAATCCAAGCAAGTTTTGGATTTTATTCTAATTATTTTCCCCTCACATCATTTCTTCCAATTATTTTGAGCTTAAGTGATTTTCAAAGCAAGTACCCTTTTGCATTTGAGTTTTGACCTCAAACCAACTCTCTTGGATAGTCCTTTGTACCCACAACCCAGAACCATCTTGATCCACTCCTCCTATTTTCAAATTTTTCAAATTTCAGTCTCTGCAAGTTTGGACCAGATTTGCCAAATTTGGTGAAATTCATATCTACACTTCTCCAAAATTTCCACCAAAATTCAGGCAGCCTACTGGAGCAATGAGTAGCCACTCCACCAAAAATCAGCTCAAGGAAAAATCCCTAGAGGCCAAATTCATTCTGTCGAACACTTGGCGTGCACTGTTGCTGTTCATATTCAGAAAAATTCAGAGTTCAGTGTCGATCTTCGTCAGAAGTTCAGTCACATGCTCACAGTGCCCTTGGCACATTCCTCGCCGCCCCTTCTCCCTGGCCAGCACCCCCGCACGCGCGCTTCGCGTCTTCCTGGCGTAGGTGGCGCCCTGAGCCGCCCGCGCCGGCGTGTCTTGCGGCGGCCGAACCACCGTAGCGGCTGACAGGGAACAGAACGGCGGCTCAATGCCGTTCGGCGCCGCCCAACGCTCCTCTGCTCTCCGCGTGGCTCATGCATGCCAGCGCATGCCCGTGGCACCGTCGCCGTGGCCCGGCAAGCACGGAAAGTGCTCCCTGCCGCCGACGGGCCCGCGCCGCCCCGTTCTGTCGAGCTCGCCCATAGCACCAAATCCAAGCCTGGTTAGCACCTAAATGGAACCAGTAGACCTCCACGATGACGCCCAACCCCCAAATCTCCCCCGACCAAGCACTGCGCCGCCGTAACCTTCACCGGAGATCCCCGTTCCCGGCCACCGCCTCGGATCGCCTATAAAAAGGACCCCGAGCTTGCTCACGAGCCCCACACCTTCACTGCACCTCTCCAAGACCCTGCCAGGCCACCAGGAGGACCTCAAGGAGGTCTCCTCCCCCGACTCCGGCCGCCCCGTTCCGCCTCAGCCTCCACCTCGATTCGCTCCGGTGAGGCCGTCTCCGGCGCCCAAACCTTGTCCGTTACCCCCTCTAGCTACCAGAAGTCTAACCCCCTCCTCAATTTGGCCTTCGCAGCTCTCTCCGATGAGTCCCACGACCACCCGAACTGCCGTCCGTCGGAGCAAGGCTCGCCGTCGACGTGGTGCTCGCCGACCGCCACCACCACCACCAACCGACGCGGAAGGGCGCCCTGAACACGGAGGTACCCTCCGATCTCCCTGCCTCGCCGTGGATCGCCGCCGGCGACCACCGCGGCTCTCGGGCGCCGTTGAGCTTCGTCCCTCGTTTGAAAGTTTAAACCTGACGAGTGGGACCCGCCCGTCAGCCTCTCAGATCCTTTTAAACGAATCGTTTTCTGAAAACGCCTTCGGGCAAAATACGCTTTCCCCTCTGGGTTGGCGTATTAAATACTGGAACGTTTTCTGTTTTTATAAGCTAGCCCCTGGAAACCTTCTGTTTCATTACAGATGAGTCCCTGGACAAAAACCTTTATAACTCTTAAACAGAAAAGTATTTTTGATTGATTCTTTTTCTGTCCTCTTTAAAATTTTGTCTAGTTTTTTTATCAGATTTATTTGAAAAATATTTGGAATACTTTTTGTGCACCTCTTGGTATTTACGATAGCGCATATATTTTCTTTATACCGTAGATACCGAAGGAGGTGACGGAGCTGCGAACTTCACCGAGCTAGGCTCCGACTACTCCGAACCAGGCAAGCATGTTTGAACTTTTGATATGATGAGTGTCTTGGCATGTTTTGCATTTAGTTAGTCTCATGGCATGTTGTTGAGCATACCGATGAACGTTATTTCCATGCATTGTTGAGGTAAGTGAGTTCGATGATCCATAAGTGGATGGATGAGAGTATGAATGGCCATGTGTTGGCATGAGGATGGGTAAGATGGCAGTGTTGTAGCATGCCAGTCTTATGCCAGGCTATATGACTACAATGTCAAACCGTATCGGTCCAGTTCCTCCCATTTCCTTCCCTGTACTACCACATGTTTTCCGCAAGGAATATGGCGTAGTAAGTTGTAAACCGCTTACCTGGTACACACCAAAAAGGAGAGGCCGTGATGATGGTTCCATGGCCCTGGATTAAAGCCAGTCATCCGGTCAGGGGGCATGGGTGTTTCCGGTTGGGACCGAGAGGGGGGCACCCCTTAGAGCGCGCGTATATAAATTTGATCCCATGCTATTCGAGATTGTGATCTCCCCGTCTCAAAAGTTTTTCTTGGACGATGTCTAGGGTGATACCTAGTATCGAGAGGTAGGATGGGTGTGTACTGGTTAGCTGTGTTTTCTTCCGAAATACCGTAAACGGAACTAGTCCTTTGTGACTACGGAAATCCGTTGGCTGTGGGAAATTTTTGTACAAACTCTGCAGAGTCATATATTCCTTGAATCATCTATTCCATGTCCAAGTTCAGTATTATCTTATCCTGACAAGTGCCAGTTTTGATGACAGAGACTCCGGTGAATCGCATGAGTGCTAAGTCCGGTTAAATGATTATTCCTGTGGATGGACTAACCCGTTTATTTTCATGAATTAAATATTTATTATGAGCATTACTTCCTTGTGAATAAAAGCCCCTTTATGTGGTGTCGCTAAAATGCCCGACTATGGCATATCTTTTAAAGCCCTTTCTGTGATGTCGCCCCGACGTCCGACTGTGGCATTTCTTTTAAAGCCCTTTATGTGGTGTCGCTAAGACGCCCGACTGTGGCATTTCTTTTAAAGCCCTTTATGTGGTGTCGCTAAGACGCCGGACTGTGGCATCATTTCCTTATATTTACTTGTTCACCTTTCAAGGCGTCGCTTCAGACACCCGATCGGTTTTCATTTATGTTTTGTTGGGATTTCAGGCGGACTACCGCCGTTTCCCTTTTACTTACTTCTTTATGCTAATTTTTAAATGTACATTGGTGAATTAATCAGGACGCATTCATGCATGCATTTGTTATATCTTACGTCCGAACTGTCTTGCGAGTACTTTCAAAGTACTCACTGGCTTGTTGATTTGGCCAGATGCTGACGAAGGCGATCTCATGGATGAAGAATTTGATAGCGAGTCCGACGCCTAGAGGAGTCCCAGTCAGTCTCGTGCGACCCTGGATTTGGTCACTTTGTTATATCCGCTTCCGCTACCAAATAAATTCATCGAGCCTCACCTCGACGCTCGATGAGATGACAGTTTTAGAGTCTTGTATCTCTCTCCCCGCTGTGTTTTTCCACCACCGCCCTATCCTCGAGTCAGTAGTATGCCTCCACACCACTGTGTCATGTCCGCCATTATGTATAATTATTGGCGTGCTTGTATTAATTTGGTTGAGCAACCGTAGTTCGACCCTGTAATATATTTTATGCTAATCGCTTATTGTATTAAGAATTTGTCTACCAGTGAGGAGGATTTCTCTCATACTGGACTCAAAAGATTGGTTTCTCAATAAATATTTTTATTGGAAAACCGGTCGTGACACCGACAAGGGGCCCGGACATGTCAGAGGAGAACAACATCAGCAATGCCTTTGTGGTCATACTCCACAAGGTGTGGGCGAGGGGGTCACTCCGTCTACACCCTCTCCTCCCATTGATGGGCACAACCACGGCAACGACGCTCGGTCTGGGGTGAGCCATCGCCCTCCGGCCACCCTCATCGCGGGAGTGACCGCGGCCCATGTGCCTCCTCCAGGACGAGACAACTAGAATGCTGCGTTCGACGGAGCCGCTGACCCTCGAGCACCACTGCCGCGCGACCCCGCTGCCCAGGTGGTTGTCGCACAGCAACGTGGACATGGCGCCAGCACCGTCACCGCCGCTGGCACCACCAGTAGCCAGGCGACGGTGCGGTTGACGTTATCAACATCTATGCCGAGCACAGCCACGGAGCCTATGGCGCGAGCTCAGTAGCTACTGAGGTTTCCACCAGTTGCTAAGCAAATGGATGAATGGATTGCCACCATCCAAAGCATGCTCGGCTTCACCGAAGCTGGGGGCTCACGACGAGCTGGGGGCTAACCCCAAGCAACAGCAACCACTCATACTGCTAGTCGAACATAGGGGGGCGTCCCCATGGTGTAGTACCCACCATGATAGCCGACGCGGGCGTAGCTGAATCAAGACCCCAACAACGTCTCGATGGCCTCTTGTGACCCTCGAGCACGTCTAGGCCAACATCAAGCCCTGGAGGATAGGGGCGAGGAGACGCACGCGTCGTCATAGATCGGCATCACGACGACCTCCGCCAGACCGACGGGTGCGGCGGCCTCAACGTCGACGAGCCTGTGCTCGGTGTTGGCGGGCGCCTACCTTCCGTGGTCGGCCGCCCTTCCTTTAAACAAGAGCTGCGGCAAGTCCGTTGGCCGTCCGCTCGCACGTTCAAGCCAGAGATACCTGCGCTCAGTGTTGGCGTCTCTGGATGTATGACGGGAGGCTGAACCCGCTAAAGTTCCTGAGCATCTAGACCACCGCTCTTCGAGCTACCGGGGGAAGAGATGAGAAGGTGTTCGCCAAATAATTCCCTTTGGCCCTCACGTCCAACGTGAGGTCTTGGCTGATGCACCCGACAGAGAACTCCATTTCGTCATGGGCACACACGTGCCACGAGTTCATCGGTGCCTTCACCGGTGGCCACCAAGAGCCCGGCAGGCCCAGCGACCTGCAACTTCTCCAGTAGAAGGAAGGAGAAACTGTCCGTAAGTATTTACAGAGATTTAATAAATTTCATAGTAATATTCCAAATATCCATTCAGCAACCGTTATAACAGCCTTCCAGTCTTATGTGCGCAACCGTCACATTTGTTCTAAGATGAATGTGCAGTTACCTAAGACTATGAAGGAGCTATACACACTGGTGGGTAAGTGTGCTTGGGTGGAGGAAGGAAGGAAGTTGCCCGAAGAGGAGGATTGCATCAATGTTGATTCAGAGGATGAAGATGAATCAACTAGTCAGAGAAAGGGCAAGAAGCGCAGTAAGAAGCCAAGAGATAAGGCAGTGATGAGGGCCAAGGGTGAGGCCCCCAGCAAGGAAGTTGCCGCTTGCATAGCCTGCTGGGAAGCCGCTGCCACTGTGAAAGATTGGAAAGATGATGGCCTGTACTGCAAGATCCAACGGGCCAAGGTCCATCACCTTCAGGAGTGTTACCAGGTTGAGCAGCTTATCAAGAAACAGAGAGCGGAATATGATAACCGTGACAAGGAAAAAGGTCAGAATGCCATTGGCAGAAAGGGTCAAGGTGGTGAAGCAAATCGCCCCAGCAAACCCTTTCTGAACCAAGGAAAACCCGCCAGGGGTCAGGAGAAGGAAGTTTGTGATGATGTGAGTGACAAAGGGAATGATGAGGAAACCAGTGAGCAGGAATTTCAGAAGTCCACTGACCCCCTATTCATTTATGGGGGTGCATCATTGCATGCCTCCCACCGCCAGCTCAAGCGATGGGAACGAGAGATCATGTCGTGGAGATAGCGCCAAAGGCCCGGAAACCACTCAAATGGTCCCGCACGCCAATCATCTTTGATGACGAGGATCACCCTGGCCGCACCACCGCGGTAGGATGCTTGCCATTGTTGGTCTCCCCGACAATTCGCAACCTGAAGGTCACAAAGATATTAGTGGATGGCGAGGCCGGTTTGAATCTGATTTCCCCAATAATCATCAGCAAGCTTCAGATAGGAGAAGCAGAGCTAGAGGTTCCTGGCATGTTTCAAGGAGGTAAACCATCAGGGGCCATCCTAAAGGGAAGATTACATTGCCGGTGATGTTTGGGGGAGAACTAAACTACCGGAAAGAGAAGTTTGTGTTTGAATTGGTTGAACTCCCCCTGCCGTGCAATGGGATTCTTCGACGCCCGGCCCTGGCCAAGTTCATGGCAGCATCCCAATATGATTACAACACTCTAAAGATGCATGGGCCACCGGGAGTCATTACTATCCCATCATATGAGAAGGATGCAATTTTCTGTGTATTCAAGAGGTACCGTCATGCAGTCGCAGTGGAGGCTGCGGCAGAAATAGCTCCCACAAAGGAAAGCAAAGGAAAGAAGAGGGATTGTAGGACCTCCGGCAAGGAGTCCGGGAAGTGTGCCCCCTCCTAGTGCACGACACCCGTTGACAACGTGCCGGAGTGTTCCAATAGCAAGAGATCAAAGGTTGATGCACCCCAAGTGAAGAAGGTCCCGGTTGGGCTGGCTGGCGTTGACGGTACTTTCATCATAAGCGCCACCCTTGATGACAAATAGGAAAGCGCGCTTGTTGCATTCATGCGGGCGAATATCAGGTGTTCCCAGGGAGGTAATTCAGTGCCACCATGCTATCTGCCCACACGCCCTACTTGTCAAGCAAAAAGTCCGGAAGCAGGCCTTGGAAAGGCAGCAGTTCATTTCCAAGGAAATCAAGAAACTAGAGGCAGATGGTTTGGTCACAGGGGTACTGCATCCTACATGGTTCACAAATCCAGTGGTAGTCCATAAGGATAATGGGAAATGGAGGTTTGCATTGATTTCACTGATCTCAACCAGGCTTGCCCGAAGGACCCATTTGCCTTGTGGCGCATCAACCAGATTGTGGATTCCACTTCAGGGTGTGATTTGCTCTCCTTTTTGGACGCGTATTCTGGCTATCAATATATCTTCATATCCAGAAAAGATGAAGAGAAGACATCGTTCATCACTCCATGCGGTACGTACTACTTTGTCCGGATTCCGTTTGGACTAAAGAGTGCCGAGTCCACTTTTGCAAGGGCATTTCAGATTGGTTTTGAGCCACAGTTACACAGAAACATAGAAGCCTATATGGATGACACCGTGGTCAAAACCATGGATAAGACCACTCTTATCCCGCATTTGGAGGTGACATTTTCTAATCTGTGCAAGATCAACTTGAAGCTTAATCCAAAGAAGTGTGTGTTTGGAGTCCCCTCCGGCAAGCTGCTTGGTTTCTTCATGTCCCATTAGGGTATCGAAGCTATCCCCGACAAGATCAAAGCCATCAAATAGATCCAAGCACCAAGGAAAGTTAAGGATGTGAGGTTCTTGACGGTATGCGTTGCCGAGCTAAGTAGATTCATCTCCAGGTCTACCGAGTGGGCCCCGCCGTTCTTTAAAATTTTGAGGAAGGCAGGGCCTATGAGATGGACCCCGGAAGCAGATGTAGCTGTGTAGGAATTGAAGGCCTTCCTATCGTCTGTGCCTATATTGGTTGCACCAAAACCCCAATAGCTATTTTTGCTGCAACCAACCAAGTGGTCAGTACGGCCTTGGAAGCACAGCGACAAGTGGATGAGGCAGAAAGTGGGCAGATCACGACAGAGTCAGAAAAGGATCAGAACAGCAATCAGCACGGCAACGAGAGCAACCCCAAGGATGGAACAAAGAGGAAAGTGGTGCAGCGCCCAGTGTACTTCGTCAGCTCCTTCTTACAAGGGGCTAGATCAAGGTACTCTGGAATGCAAAAGTTGATCTTTGGTCTCATTATGGCCTGAAGAAAACTGCACCACTACTTCCAAGCCCATGAGATCATGGTTGTCACTCATTTTCCATTGCAAAAGATAATCCGAAACCCTGGGGCTACCAGAAGAATAGTGGAGTGTGCTTTGGAGTTATCCAACTTTGGTTCGATGTTTGAGAGCACATCAGCTATTCAGAGCAGGGCGTTGGCAGCGTTTATTACAGAATGGACACCAACCCTTGATGTGTAAGTGACAGAGATAGCTATCCCCAGCAAGGAATCACCCCAAGAATGGATTATGTATTTTGATGGTGCTTTTTCCCTACAAGGTGCAGGGGTTGGCGTGCTTCTTGTTGCCCCCTCTGGGGAGCACTTGAAGTATGTCATCCAAATGCAATTTGCCCGAGAAGAAGCCACCAAAAATACAACTAAGTAAGAAGGGCTCCTTGCCGGGCTCAGAATTGCAGTAGACTTGGGAATCAAGAAGCTGATCATACGAGGAGATTCACAGTTTGTGGTGAGACAAGTTAACAAGGATTATCAAAGCCGATGGATGGAAGCAGGAAGAATACGTCGAGGAAGTGAGGAGATTGCAGGAGCACTTTGATGGGTTGCAAACAGAGCACGTACCCCGTGCGGAAAACAACATAGATGATCACCTGTCAAAGTGTGCTGCGCAGAAGCTTCCTGTGGAACCAGGAACTTTTGTTCTCCATCTCTCTCAACCCTCCATATCACCAACCACAATGGCCCGGAAAAGGACAAAGTTGCACTATGGTAAGCCTCTCCCGGTCGAGCCGTCCGCTCCAAGCAGAGAACCTGCCGGAAATAACTCCTCACAGCCTACTAGACCACCCCCTCCAGCTGGGCTCATGGACCCTGCGAACAGGGTTGGTGCTCCCGCAGTAGAGGAGGTGCCGCTAGTCCTCGTTGCCGAGCCCCAGGCTCCAACTTCGGCAAGGCACATCGTCCGCTTCCTACAAACTGGAGAACTTCCCGGTGACCAAGATGAAGCTGAGAAAGTAGCCAGGAGGGCCAGTATGTATCAGTTTGTCGATGACACTCTATACAGAAGGAGGCACAACGGTGTGAAATTGAAGTGTGTCTGTCGGGAGGATGGAATGGAACTGCTGGCTGATATTCACAAAGGACTGTGCGCCTCACACATTAGATCAAGGGTATTAGTTGGGAAAGCATTCCGGCAAGGTTTCTATTGGCACACAACCCTCACTACTAGGAAAAGGGCTATAGGTGATATGGACACTAATGGCGCACTAGACATGTGGTGCGCCACTACTATATAGTAATGGCGCACCATGACTTGGTGCATCGTTAGTGTGGTAGATACTAATGGCGCACCAGACACACGGTGCGCCATTATTAACAATTTTTTTTATTTTTCCTAAAATACTAATGGCGCACCAAGGAAGAGTGCGCCATTACTAGTTTAACTAGTAATGGCGCACCACCAGCGCAGTGCGCCACTACTTTTTTTTGCAAAACTACTATAATGGTGCACCTCAAGCCGACGACCCGCCGCACCCTCCCCCGCTCCTCCGCACCCTCCCCCGACACCCCGCACCCTCCCCCGCTCCACCGCCGCCGACGACCCCCCGCGTCCTCCCCCGCTCCACCGTCAACAAATGAATGCAACTAAAAATAAAAAAAACAAATTTATTATATTTTCAAATAACAAATTTGATGATATTTTCAAATAAAAAATTTAATGAATGCAACAAAAATAATAAAAAATGTGATGATATTTTTTATATTCATAAATATTTTCAAATAACAAATTTGATGATATTTTTTAAAAAATTATTACTGTTTTTATAAAAATTTATTAATGTTTCATATTCATTTTCTAAAAAATATTAGATGCAACATAAAATAATAATAAAAATTTTTACTTATGGCGCACCGCTGGCTGGTGCGCCATTGCTATCCAAAAAAAGATTACTTATGGCGCACCGCTCGGGGGTGTGCCATTGCTACAAAAAAACATACTAATGGCGCACCGCCAGGGGGAGCGCCATTAGTAATCTTCCCCCCTAGCTAATTCGCCCGATCCCTTCGTCCCTCCCGCGCCAGATCCACTTTCCCCCCTCGCTCCACACCCTCTCCGACGACCCCCGCGCCCCGCCTCGCCATCTCGGTCCTCACTGCTGACAGCCTCCCGCCATGACTGCCAGCTCCCGGAGCACTAGGAGGAGGAGGCCCGCGTCCACCAGGAGAGGAGGCCTGAGCACTTCTTCTTCCTCCACTCGCCGTTGCCACCGCTGCTCCCCATCTCGCCGTCCCACCGAGGTGAGCTCCTCCCTCGCCCCCTTCCCCCCTCCTTCTTGGCTGCCCTGCTGCTCGCTGATCCCGCTCCACTCTACTACTAACTGCTGCTGCATTTCAGTGACTGAGATTTTCTTCTAATTTAGTTAGTTAGTCTAATTAGTTAGTTTAGTTTAGGCCCTAGTTTAGTTAGTTAGTTAGTTAGTCTAATTAGTTAGTTAGTTAGTTAGTTTAGGCTCCTTGTTTAGGGACTAGTTTAGTTAGTTAGTTAGTCTAATTAGTTAGTTTAGTTTAGGCACTAGTTTTGTTGCCCTGTGTGTCCATTTTAGTGACCGAGATTTTCTTCTAGTTCCCAGGAGAAAAGAATTTGTAAATGCACCATTTACCTGATTAAATGGCCTCCTCCTCTGCTCAGTTGCTTACCCAAATACATGTGCATGGGGTAGTGGTACCTTGAGTAGCGGAGTGTCAAAGGGTTCTTGTATTTTTCTGCTGTGTATTTCTACATATGCTCCTTTCCTTTAAACCTCCTCTACTGCTTGCTGAAATAGTGATTAAGGAGTTATGTCAGTTTTGTTTTGTAACTAGAAGACCAAAGTGTGTTACTCACCTAGGATCTTAACTGTTAATTTTGTAATATTCCTTATATTGAAATCGAACATGATGGTGCTACTTGATATTTTTGAGACATGGCATCTCCCATGATTGAATCAGCAACAAGGAGAGTTGATTCCATTTCTTGGTTTCTGTAAGAATTTAATGGACCTAGGCCTAGTTAAGTATAGGCCTGGGCTTGTGGTTGAATGCTACCGTAGTCCTAGCCATGTATTTTCAGAATTGAGCTAATGATTTGGTTGGTAGTATTTCTGATTTTAGAGCACCTTTGCTGGATGTATTTTACAACAACTATTGGAATCAAAACAATGCTTGTGGGTTGTCGTGTTATGTTGAGTGAGTCATTAGAGGACAGATAGAGTCACCCACACCAATTAATGTTTATGAAGAAGAAGAATAAACCTGCTACTGCTGCTGTTATGCATGTATTCACTGCTGCTGCTGTTGTACTTTTGATGATGCTACTTGTGATCTTCTGAAATGACCCATTGGCGACTTCATTACGCAGGGATAATGATTTCGCAGGTACCCTGAGAGGCCCTTGAGTTTACTGGAATGTCGATTAACTTCCGTTCCGGCAAATTCGGGAACTCCATATGTCCTATTTTCAGCAAAGGACATGCTGAAATTTTCCGTGAATTTTAGCATGACTTTGCTAAAAATAGGACATATGGGTACTTGCGACTAATGCATGGGCTGGGGTATCTTAGTACTTAATTATGTAGGATCAACTGCCTCTTGTGTTATACATATAGAAGTGTGATATCAACTCATAGTTATTACTAATGTCAGTTGCTCGTCATCGATAAACCATAATCTGGTAGGATGACCTACTAAAAAAGCCCATACCACATATTCTATTTGGATGTCCCTTCTAACCCTTGACCATAAATACTTGAGATGGATGTAGCAGGCTTACAGAAAGAATTTTTTTAGGCCAACTCCACTGGACCTGGCTGTAAATGCACAAGTGTGCATGACTAACAATATTCTGTTGTTAAGCTAAACATGAAAGAGGAACCACTCATCCTAACCATTTTCTCTCAAAATTACCACTTCACTTCTTACTACTGAAAATCTTAGACCATCTCCATTCACCAATAGCTCAAACCAGTTCGAAGGGTGTGTTTTCACCACATTGTGGATTATCTTATTGGACCGAACGCAAGAGATGATGTAGTTTTGAATTATGAACGTAGGATATGTCGTCATCGGACGACGAAAGTCTCCCAGGGGAGTGCGGCTGGTGCCACGACGATTGAGGTCTGTGCGACATGCCTCACCTGGACGATGATCGGCGCTTCAACATTAAGCTCGAGGAGACCTTCGAAGTTGAAACGGTACACAACGACGACAAGTGTTACATTCATAATTAAGCATGACTTCAACTATTTCAACGTGTAATTTTCATTTTTTACAATTCGAGTATAGCTTATACCATACCATGCAAGACGCTATGTCTTGGAGAGGATGGATTTTGAAGAGCATGAAATTTTTTAAACAAAGAAAATTCACCTAAGGACTCATCACGATTTGGATTTTGAAGTAAATCTATATAATTCTGGGAGCGTAACCCATTTTGGTTGCAAAAATTGGGAAGCATTTTGCAAGACGTATGGTTTTGATGAGGGTATGCTTTTCACCATGGATCTTGGTGATCCTAAAATCGAGCAAGACAATATGGACATTTGGGTCCTTCAAGATACGCCTCCAATTCTACCGCTATGTGAGTTTCTCAAACATAGTTATTAGCTAATTTATATTGTTTATTTCAAAATAGTTGACAACTTATTTCCATTGACAGCTTATTTTTATTGTTCAAAGAATGTGCGGGAGATGGTAGACAAAACCCACTACACCGATGGCTCCGAATTAACAACTTACAAGGAGAAAAATCATCTGGTCGGATTTTGTACTGACATTGTGAATTACAATATCTACAATCCAACACCTCAACATTATGGTCAATACGTGCCACTAGCGCATGTGTTCAACTACGGTAACTACCATGGAGATACCCTGGTAAGATTTTTTACTATTACGACATCCGTGCATCTTTTGCATACTTCTAAATCTAGTACATCATTGCTAACTATGAAGTTATTACTATGTCTTTCAATAGATAATCCGAGAGAATTGTGTGCCTCATTTGATGTATCTGAAAGGTAGTCTTAATGTTTTGAACATACAGCCAAGTCATCCTACGAATCTCAACTGTCCATACGAGATTTCTAAAAGAAGTGGAGAAATGAACATCAAAGGATGGAAAAAATGTATGGACAGTCGTAAGGAGGTTCTTGGAAGCAAAAGGAAGCGAAGCGCAAGAATTGGAGACAGGATGATCTCCATTCTCCATAATAGAGAGTCAGGGTCTATATTGTTTTATGTTATTTTACCTTAAATAGGGTATTTAGGTCCTGCCTAATACCGATGATCATGTGCTAAGAACAATTAAGTAGGGTTGGTTCGATGACTATCAAGATGATGATCGTATGACTTGTTATTAATAACGAGTAGAAGTTGTATGATGACGATTAGTAGGACCTGTTAGGATTAGTATTATGTAACACCCCAAAAATTTAGCCATGATTTATTAATCAAAATTTGGTCATGGTAAATTAAATTTTTATTTCTAGATTTTCTTTTATTTCAGAACCACCCTTTTCTCCTGAATTGTGGAGTTTTCACCCAAGTGAAAACCTTTCAAAATATTGTTGGGCTTGTATATCTTTCCTGAACATTTCTGCGATTATTTAAGTGTTTTTTCATGCATTTCCTGAACATTACAGATGGAAATATTGGATTTTTCTGATCAAATTTCATATATAAATCTTTGCATTTGGAGCTATAGATTAAAAGTTATGAAATTTTGAAGTTTGTAATATTTTTTGGAATTTCCTGTATAAGAATAATTCCACTAATTGAGTTATTGCGTCAACATTGTGTCAGGGTGACGTCAGCAGGTCAAAGGCACCAGCCCAAGTCAAACCTGACCGGTGGGCCCCGTCTATCAGTGTAACAACTAACTAACAGAGTTAGTTAGTGTTTCGTTGGCACTAAACTAGGTTAGTTAGGGCCTGGGCCCTCATGTCAGTGAGCAAAACTATTAACTAAAGTAATTAGCGTTAACTAATTTAAGTCTAAATTAAACAGGGGCATGGCCCACACGTTAGTGAATCTAGGGGGGTCAAACTGGGTCAGCGGAGTCAAACTCGCCGGCGTTTAGCCGCCGGCGAGGCCAGACGCGGCGGGGCGGTGCGGGTTTTGCAATGGACAGCGAAGACCTCCTACGTGTAGCTGGGAGCAAGACGCGTCGAGTGGTGGCAAAGGTTGGGCTCAGGGTCGCCGGAAACGACGCCGGTGACGAGCGTTGCGGCTGCCGAAGTTCGGGCGAGGTCGAACTAACCGCTAGGAGGCACAGCGAGGAGCGTGCGGGGGTGCTACGGGCTCCTGCGAGTGCGGTGAAGGTGATGACATGCTTGGTTGCGAGCCAACGTGGTTGTGGCCACAACGGTGATGTGCGGTGGCGGCGCCGGGTGCGGCCGAGCTTGGTGCAGTTGCTGCGGTGCTCGAGAAGGCAAACAGAGAGGATGGGGAGGTGGCTGAGCTCACGGGGGTCACGTCGAGGCAGACGGCGAGGTCGGGGACGAGCTAATGTTGCGGTGAAGGCGAAGTTGATCTCCGGTGGCCAGAGTTGGGGAAGACGGGGTCGGGGCAACTCCAGAGCGGGCGAGCGCTCAGGGCTCGGCCTGCTCGACGTAGTCGACGACGGCGAAGCTCGTGGACACGGTGGTGTGGTGCGAGGACGACGGAGGGCGTGGCTACGTCGACGGTGCGGCGGCAGGGGTGTCGGCCATGGTGGGAGAGGGCGAGGGAGAGTGGCAGGGGGAGAATGGGTGTGTCCAGGCGGTCGGGGCGACGACGTGGGGCTCGCCCAAGGTCCCACGAGCGCGAGCGGCAAGCAGGTGGCGCGGTGGCGAGCTCTCGCGTGCCGGCGTCACCCCCCTGCCTGCCTGGCAGGGACGAAGTAGCTGGCTGGCACGGGCCAGCACAGTGCTGGGCCGCCAGGTGGGCCGGCTAGTGGCTTGCCAGGTTAGTTTCCTTTCTCTCTCTTTTATTCTTTTTTCTATTTATTCTGTTTTGTGTTTTCAAATAGTAAAAATACTATTTCATTTAGGAAAAACTTGAAAATTTTCAGAGGCACATTTGAAAATATTCTCAACAGCCTAAAATTACTTTCAGGATTATTTGGGCATGTAAAACATTTATAGGATTTAAATTGCCCAAATGCAATTAGTAATGAATTAATCCAATGACCTTATGATGTCCTAGAAAAGTGTGCACAATTTTCTTTAAAGGTTTTAACCCAAAACAAAAAGGGTGGACTTTTTAGAAGGGCATTTCAGGTTCATTGAAAAAGTTTTTAGTAAACCCTAGTTGTTCCAGGGGGTGTTGGGGGTTCTGTCATCCCCATTCCAGTTTTCTGGGAAAATAAACATGATGCAACACTCTAATGCATGAACTAGCTTGGGTGTGACACTGTCACACCGGCCCCCTTCAATATAAATGTATAATTTCCCGTTTTTGTTGCCTTTCGAATGTCTCACGTCATAGACTTTTCTTCGCAGGCCGACGAAACCCCGTGCACCATATTGTACACCATCGGCGACCAGAAGGTGGACGTGGGGAAGGCGGCGATAATGGAGCCGAAGGAACCATTGTTCCACAGCTGGCCGATCCCCCCGAACGTCTTCAAGGTTTTCGTGGCCAGTGTCAAACCGAGCCACGAGAATTTGCCTCCTCCAATACTAGTGGGGGATGACGATGAGACACCGCCACGGCTTGGTGATTGTTGCAATGGGTGGGTCCTGTTGTGGCCAGAGAGTCCGCTTCATCTGGAGGCGGCCGGGAGCACACCCATGAGCATGCAGCCTCAGCATGGTATGAACATCAACACCCCACCTACCCAATTAGCGTCGGGTGTCTGGTTGGGTGATAGCGGACGGGGTAAGGAGGAGGCTCCATTAGTCGCTAATGACATCGCCATGGATGAGGATGAGGACGACGATGGCGCTAAACAGTATTTCTATACTGGCGCCTCCTCAGGGTTTGAGCATCATGAGTCGGTGCCTGAATTGCCATCTCAACGTATTATGGACGACCTTCCGGTAGTAAAGAAGTCTAGCAAGAGAGCGAGGAAAGGCAAAAAAGCGGATTCTATGATCCAGCCGCCTCAGCAGCCTCGGCTTCAGGACCGTATAGATATCCCCGATGGGGATAAATGGCATATCCCCGGTCAACCAATCCTACCTGCAACAGCGCTACGGGCCAGATTCAGCGATCTAAGGAGACTTCATGACGATGTGCTGCAGGTAGAGAAAGGCCTCATCACCTCAAAAGATCCAGGATACCCACTCTACGTGGTTAATGTTCCGCGGCAAATGTCATACGTCGACAGCTTCCCCGCGGATAAGTTCTTCCTCTGATTCGATTACATATTCGACATGTTTCACATGAAGAAGCTGGATTTTACGTTTGTCTGCCTTTATGCCTTGCACCTGAACTACATCATCGGGGTTGAGCAGATATCTCATATCTGTGTCGCTGACCCATACTACATGCACGAGGGCTTCCTGGGAGTCTGCGCAAAGCACCGTGAATACACAAGGGATTACATCGTCAATTTCATGATCGCCAATAAGGACATGGAGGCAATTCTCGTGCCTTATCATCCCGTGTAAGTCATCCGCGCTGCTATCCTTCCTTCGATTTCAATCATTCATTTGCACGGTGGAGGCTAATTAATTTGAGGTGTACTTATTTTGCACAGCGGCGGGCGCGCCGTCCTCATCATCCTCTACCCCCTATTCTCCCACGCTCTTCATTTGGACTCATCGAAGAACATTCACAAAAAGGATTACAACCACATCAAGGATGTTCTCGACAGTGCTATGTTTTACTACCAAGCAAGGGGTGGAGAGGTCAGGGACAAGAAGAGAAGGGGCGGCAGGGCCGCCTTCGGCCATAAGACCGACTTCTGCTGCATCCAGCAACCGAACGATTCTCTTAATGATGGATTCTATGTCCTACACCACATGCTGGAGTACAGACGGGATCACCAGAACCTTCGCATGTCACCTAGATCCGGCGATGCCCATATTCTGCATGGGCAAAGGACATAGGAGATATCGAGGATCATCGACTTCGAGCTGAGTTCTATAACATCCAGCGCGAACTTGCCCAAATCATCATGAAGGAGGTCGTCGGAAAAACAGGGATGTTCTACGGAGAAGGACAAATGTCGCGGGAAGACGTCCGAACATGGATAGCCTCTCAGCGTCTCGACCTGAAGCCTTTCACTAAGCTCGGGGACTATCTCCCTGACTTGGATGGATGGAACGACATGTTGGAGTGATTGTCGATATATGACAATGTGTCCGTTTAGTCCATACTTTCTGTATGACAAAACTTTGAGTTATGCACGGTGAAACTTTATATGTGATGTAATTAAACCGTCCTCCTCCTCGACTAGCGAAAATCAGTCTAGTTAGGGCATTTTGGGGTACGATGAACTTTGTTATTTATGCTTATGATATGTTGTTTCTATTTTTTCCAAGTCTGTCTCTTTCTGTTGCTCAGCTATATATGTTGCATATCATCGACTCATGTGATGATACAGGTGCATAGATCATAGATGGCGAAGAAGTGCTATGCCAGGAGTATATATACGACAAGTGGCCGGAGTGTCAGGCCCAGGTGTACCGGTTTCTGGTTTCCGAGCGACAGGCAGTAGTTAGTTTAGGTTCACGCTAATGCGAGAGAGGGATACAAACTCCTGTACTCAAAGTGATAGCTCTTCTCGCGTATATCATTGTTTAGATGGATGATGAAGTTTTTGCAAGTAATCGAGACTTGTATCGCTATTTTCGAGATGATGACGAGAGACCACTTTGTGTTGGATGATGATTATGATGATGACATGATTTGATGAGACTAATTGTATGTATATGTTATGATTACATTTGTATGTGTATGATATGCTAAAGATTATTGTATAAAGCCTATTCAAATACAAAACAAATATGCAGGGAAAAAAAGTAATAAAACTAGTAGTAGCGAGGGGGGGAAATTTAGCAGTAGCGCCGCTTTACCAGTAGTGCTTCCCAGTAAACAGCGCTGCAGATAATATCAGCAGCGCCCTTTTCTGAAGAGCGCTACAGCTATTCATGTAATGCAGCAGCGTGGGAGAACAGGCGCTACTGCTATACGTTAGCTGTAGCGCCTTATTAGTAGCGCCGGTCCCTGCGCTACTGAGAGGCCCAAAACCCGCGCTGCTGCTAGGCTTTTCCCTAGTGGTGTAGGGTTACACAGAGTCGGTTACAAGGGAGGAGATCTACATATCCAAATTGCCAAGCTTGCCTTCCACGCAAAGGAGAGTCCCATCCGGACATGGACGAAGTCTTCAATCTGGTATCTTCATAGTCCAACAGTCTGACCAAAGCATATAGTCCGGCTGTCCGAGGACCCCCTAATCCAGGACTCCCTCAAGGACCTCCGAGGACAATAACCTTATATATTAGAAGAAATTGCTTAAAGTTTCGCACGACTTAGCTTTTCTGTCATTGCACGGGCGTCCACCGCATCCGCGGATGGTGCCGTCCGGCTTGGTCGTCTTCTTCCTTGGAATGACGGCCAAAATGAAGTCGGTGCTTCGATCAGACCAGATTTCCACAACTGCGCCCCCTACCTGGCGCGCCAGAGATGTTAGTGGAAACGACACCTATGGGGTCACTGGATCCCTTCTACGGTTGGCGGGCGCGAGGTTGTGCGAAGAGCGGGTCTGACAGGGAGCACACGGATCATTTACCCAGGTTTGGGCCGCGAAGATGCGTAATACCGTAGTCCTGCTTGGGTGGATGTATTTGAGAGTGTTCTTGTGTTCTTGAGCTAGCTACGGGATGCAACTTCCCCAAAAGAGCTGAATCCTTCTCCTGGTCGCCTCGGGCCTCCTTTTATAAGAAAAAGGGGTTGCCACAGTGGCACACAGGACGTGGAAAGGTCTACAGTTGACAAGCCTATCCTCTAGGACCGTCGGACAAACTCATTTAATGCGCTGCCGACGTCCCTCCTTGCTTTATCAGTGACGCCAGGGAAGCACGTCCTAGCTGTCGCTGCCTCGCCTGGCCTCGACACGCGTCCGAGCTGAGGAGGCATCGTGGCGCCACGTTGGCTGGCTGCTGGGCTGGCGTGGTGGTGGAGCCTTCATCAAGGGTCACATGCCGCCACGCAGGTGCTTGCTGAGTCGGTGTAGAGGCCGCCCGTCGCCATGCAGGTGCCTGCCCAACTGGTTGAGCTAGTAGCTGCTTGGGGACGGTGGTGGAGTCTTGGCTGGCACGGGCCTGGCAGTGGCCCTGCTAATGCCCTCGGCAAGGGTCTTGCCAGGAGACCAACAAGGGTGCTGTTGTGGCGTTGCAGTCGTCCCCGGCAAGGGCCTTCCGAGGGTCGCCGTCTTCTGCTCCTCATCTGATCTCACATGTTTATGATCTTGACGAAGATTAGCATGCCACCACAGAGGCGCCTCCTGAGCCTTGTTTCCAATGTAGTTGGTTGGATTGGAGCCTGTGCGCTCAAGGGTGGCTCACTCCGCTGGCATCGGGCAAGTTGCCATGGCAAGGCTCTTGCCGGGGCTGTGGAGGCTGCCTTGGCAAGGATCTTGCCGATGGAGTCCACCTCGCCCTCTTACTCTCCTGCGTTTCTGGTCTTTGCGTTGCCTTGGTTGCCTCATGTTTTGGCTTCTCTCTGGCTTCCCTCCTCTGCCCTACTAAGTGTGGTCGTGGCACGCGCGGATCTGACTCCCCTTGCACAAGTAAAGGGGTCAAAAGAAGAGCCCCCACTTTTGTACACTGACAGTTGGCATGGCGTATACTTGTGAACATATACCGTATGTTGCTACATTATCTATATATTTGCATCAAATCTTTGTTACATTATCTATTTTTAATTCTATATTTTTGTACTTTGCTTTCATCTATGTGTTGATCTATTCTATCAGTTTCTCCCATATTTGCATCTTGCTCTTTTATTTCAATATATCTAATTTATGATCTTAATTTTCATTTCAAGTAGTACATCCCTTGCTTTACAAGAACATGAGTCGAAGGAAATCTTGGGCTTTACTTTGTTGATGACTCCCAGGATGTCATATTGAGAATGCAACATGGATTTACAATGATGGTTAGCGTAAAACTTGATAAAGATTGTCACTCCTATTTTAATGCGGACCTTTGGAGAAAAATGTCTAAGAGTTATGAAGTGAAAGTTGGCTATAAAATTCTAGTGTGTGCACCACAGCCTAGTCTAATTAAGATAGATGTTTACTTCCCCAATGTCATCAACCCATCAAAGTCTGACCAAGGTTAGTGTCTTTTAAAATTTCTCCATGTTGTCATATTACTTAGCAAAATCGGGGTATTTGTTCTGACTAATTGATCACTATTTAAGAAACTAGTTGGGATTTCATATTCTAACTCTGTTCCTATGCAGTAACAAATTCAATTTACCAATTTATGCGCAGTATATATTCTCGGCCATGTTCTGAATAAATAATACATTTCCACCTTTTAAGCAGAATATGTTGGATGTGTAGTGAACGGTCTATATGTTACTAAGCATACCAAATTTCACTTGAAGGACTTGAAGCATGTCATAAAGTTTGTTGATAATCTGACAGAGATAGCGCAGCATATGAACGGTGGATTTTGGATGGGATTAATTAGACCTATGGTGCACACACTGAATAAGACCAATTGTGTGCACAAAACATTGGTAAAAAGTCTTATTTTAATGTTGATGCTCATAAACTATAAATATCTTCAACGATATATTACAATTGGCTTTTATTCTACATGTCAACATAAATTGCCCCTTGTAGAAGTTTCTAGATAGATTTCCTGGCGTGGTCGAATTACGCTTGTGCCTGCTAGTAACGCCAAAGTGATTGCAAAGTACTGCATTTCCTGCAGAAATGGAACCATTCAAATTAATAAGTTCACGCTTCTCATGGCAATGCATCCATATTTGAAAATTGGAGACACTCTTCTACTCATGCTCTAACAAGGCACAAGAGAGCTCTAACTTTTAATTGACGAGATGCTGAGTTGTCGTGATCAAGCTGCTTCCAGTGGATAGTTGTGGTTGTTGGCCCTCAACCTCTTAAAATGCGCTAGCTATTACTCTATATGTTAAGTATGTAGATCTGGACCATATGGTTGTTGGCCCTTGGCCTCTTAAAATGTGATAGTTGTTACCATGTTAATTATTTAGATATGGACCATATGGTTGTCAAAACCGTGTTGGAAGATCCTCCTTTTCTTGAATAGTGTAACCACTATATATATGTTACTCAAATGTTGTTACCCAAGTTCATAAATTTTCATGGAAATTATTAGTATCGTACACAGTTCATTGACTATAAACGTGTGCCCGATGTCTAGAAGGCATTTGGATATTAACTGTCCATATTGCAAATTCACAGATATGTTAAAATAAGGAAACGTATGTCTAACATACTAATCATCGCACACGAGTACTCGCAGACACATTTTGTGCGATAATCCTAGCCACCATAAGCAACTAGTTTAGATTTTTCAATGTTTTTTTTGTATACACAGAATCGCAAACGAACTAACTGTATTGACCGTCTGTGTTGTAATTTCTCATCGCAAACAGTTCATCCGAGTCGGCTGTTTGCCACATATCACACACATCTTGTTTACACGACTCGTTTGTGTTCTTTTGGCTCATCGCAAATAGTTCATCCATGTGAACTATATGCTGCATATCACACACATCTTGTTAAGTTGAACCGTTTATGTTGTGTTCCCTTATCGAAAACAGTTCGTCCGAGTGAACCGTATGTCGTATATCGCACACACATTGATATGGCTGCCTGTTTCTGTGGTTCTACCTCATCGCAAATAGTTCGAATGGATTAACCGTGTGTCCTGCATCGCACACACATTGATATGTCTGACCATTTCTGTTGTTCTGCCTCATCGCAAACTGTTTGAATGGATTAACCGTGTGCCCTGCCTCGCACACGCAACTAAAAGCTAAACCATGTTTGATGGCTCCGCCATCGCAAACATTTTGCACCTTTTTGACGGGTTTTTTACACCATCGTTTGCAATTATTGCACCGCACACAGTTTTGGCAAAGGGTCTCTGATCGTAGTGCCGCGTTAGCAGTATCCGAAGTAGTGTGCACTTATGATTAGAACTCTAGCAAGCATCCGCAACTACTAAAGATCATTAAGGTAAAACCCAGCCATAGCATTAAAGTATCAAGTCCACTTTATTCCCATACGACAGAACCCACTTATCCGTGTTTGTGTTTCTATCACTCACGCAACGCAGACAATAAGCAAACCATGAACATATTGCAAACCCTACAGTGGAGAGCCCTCACGCTTGCACCACACAGAGAGCACCATAGGACAGCACCAATAATATAACATGCAATTCAAACCAATCACGATCATCAATGAACCCATTGGACAAAATGGATCTACTCAAACGTCATAGTATAGCCATACATCATTGGGAAAAAATATATAGCGTTGAGCACCATGTTTAAGTAGATATTATAGAGGGGAGAAGGGGTGTTATACCGCTGGATAGACGGGGAGAGATTGGTGATGACGGCGGCAAAGCTGTTGGTGTAGATTGTCATTGCGATCATGGCCCCGGCGGCGTTCCGGCCGCACCGGGAGAGAGGGGGAGAGAGCCCCCCTTCTCCTTCTTCTTCCTTGACCTCCCCCCTAGATGGTAGAAGGGATTCCCCTTTGGTCCTTGGCTTCCATGGTGGCGGAGGAGCAGCAGCCCTTCTGAGATTAGATATCTCTCTCTGCTTCCTTCTGTTTATGCGTTCTCTATTTCTAGCCTTTCACCGTTTCTTAAATTCCCCGAGATCCGTAACACCGATTGGGCTGAAATTTTAACAAGATTTTTATCCGTATATTAGCTTTCTTTCACCAGAAGAAGGGCACCAATCGCTTTACGGAGTGTCCACAAGGACCAAGGGTGTGCCCGACCCCTTGGGGCGTGCCCTCCGTCCTTGTGGGCCCCTCGGCATCGTCTCTCGCTGATTTTTTTCCCAAAAATAACATATGTTCCAAAAATAATCTCCATTAGTTTTGTTCCCATTTGGTCACCGTTTGATATGGATTTTCTACGAAACAAAAAACATGCAACATACAGGAACTGGCACTGGGCACTTGATCAATATGTTAGTCCCAAAAAATAGTATAAAAAGTTGTCAAAAGCTAGTAAAAGGTGTAGAATATTGGCATGGAACAATAAAAAATTATAGATATGATGGAGAGATATCAGCATCCCCAAGCTTAGTTCATGCTCATCCTCAAATAGGTAAATGATAAAAAGATATTTTTTGATGTGGAATGCCACCTAACATAATCTTGATCATATAATGTAATCATGGCATGAATATTAAGACACGAGTGATTCAAAGCAATAATCTATCATCTGACATGGCCAAATACTTCAAGCATACTAATAAAGCAATCATGTCTTCTCTCCAAATAACATGGCCAAATAAAGTTATCCCTACAAAATCATATAGTCTGGCTATGCTCCATCTTCACCAGACAAAGTATTTCATCATGTACAACCCCGATGAAAATACAAGCAATTGTTTCATACTTTTGATGTTCTCAAACCTTTCAACTTTCACGCAATACATGTGTGTGATCCATGGATATAGCACTATAGGTGGAATAGAATATGATGGTGGAGGTTGTGTGGAGAGGACAAACAAGGAGAAAGTCTCACATCAACTAGGAAAATTAATGGGGTATGGAGATGCCCATAATTCGATATCGATGCAAGTGAGTAGGGATTGCCATGCAATGGATGCACTAAAACTATAAGTGTATGAAAGCTCAAACTGAAACTAAGTGGCTGTGCATCCAACTTGCTTACTCATGAAGTCCTCGGGCATTTGAGGAAGCCCATCATCGGAATATGAAAGCCAAGTTATATAATGAAACATTCCCACTAGTATATGAAAATGACAACATAGGAGACTCTCTCCATGAAGAACATGTGCAACTTTGAAGCACAATTGTGGTAAAAGGATAGTAGCATTGTCCCTTCTCTATTTTTCTCTCTTTTTTGTTTTTTTTGGGCCCTCTCTTTTTTGGCCTCTATTTTTTACTTTTTTACTATGTTTGTCCGGAGTCTCATCCCGACTTGTGGGGGAATCATAGTCTCCATCATCCTTTTCTCACTAGGACAATGCTCTAATAATGATGATCATCACACTTTTATTTACTTAGAACTCAATATTACAACTCGATATCGAGAAGAAAGTATGACTCTATATGAATGCCTCTGGCAGTCTAACAGGATGTGCAATGATTTAGCTATCTTATGAAATGCAAAGCAATATGACAATGAATGCTCAAGTCATGTATATGATGATGATGGAAGTTGCATGGAAATATATCTCGGAATGGCTATGGAAATACCATAATAGGTAGGTATGGTGGCTGTTTTGAGGAAGATATAAGGAGGCTTATGTGTGACAAAGCATATTGTATCACGTGGTTTGGATGCACCCGCAAAGTTTGCACCAACTCTCGAGGTGAGAAAGAGCAATGCATGGTACCAAAGAGGCTAGCAATGATGGAATGGTGAGAGTGTGTATAATCCGTGGACTCAACATTAAGCATAAAGAACACACATACTTATTGCAAAAATTTAGTAGCTATCGAAACAAAGTACTACGCGCATGCTCCTAGGGGGATAGATTGGTAGGAAAAGACCATCGCTCGTCCCCGACCGCCACTCATAAGGAAGACAATTAGAAAATAAATCATGCTCCGACTTCATCACATAACGGTTCACCATATGTGCATGCTTCGGGAATCACAAACCTCATCACAAGTATTTCTACCAATCCACAATTACTAACTAGCATGACTCTAATATCACCATGTTTATATCGCAAAACTACTGCTATGAATCAAACATATCATATTCAGTGATCTACAAGTTTTATGGAGGATTTTATGGCTAACCATGTGAATGACCAATTCCTTTCAACTCTCTAAATAGATATAAGTGAAGCATGAGAGTTTAATTCTTTCTACAAAAGATATGCCCACGCTCTAACAAATATAAGTGAAGCAAAAGAGCATTCTACAAATGGCGGTTTTCTATGTGTAGAGAAACAGTGAATCCAAACTTCAAATAATATAAGTGAAGCACATGAAGCATGCATTCTATAAAGCCATACTCAAAAGATATAAGTGAAGTGCAAAGAGCATTCTATAAATCAACCATGGACTATCTCATACCAGCATGGTGCATTACTAAAAGAAAAATGAAAAGCACACGACGCTCCAAGATTTATGCATATCATGTGACGAGTAAAAATATATCTGTAGGTAAAATTACCGATGATCGTTACAAGAAAGAGGGGATGCCTTCCGAGGCATCCCCAAGCTTAGTTGATTGGGAGTCCTTGAATATTACCTTGGGGTGCCTCGGGCATCCCCAAGCTTGGGCTCTTTCAACTCCCTATTCCTTCATCCATCATGATCTTACCCAAAACATGAAAACTTGAGTCAAACAAAACTTAACAAAGCCCTCGTGAGATCCGTTAGTATAATAAAACAAATGAACACTTTAAGTACTGTTGCAAACTAATTCATATATTATTTTTTTCATTTTAGCTACTCTAATATAACTTTCCCATGGCTTATATCACCGATAAAATTGATAGTTTCATCAAAACTAGCAAAACAATGCATCAAAAACAGAATGTGTCTTAAACAGGATAGTATGTAGTAATCTGAACATCAACTATACTTCTGTAACTCCAAAAATTCTAAAAAATTAGGACAAAATAAAAAATTTGTATAAAAGTACCATGCAACAAGTTTCAGAAGCGTTTGACTTTCCATTAAAAAAATGTAAAATCACGCACTACAGCCAAAGTTTCTATTTTTTCACCGCACAAACCAAACAAGCAATATAATCATCCTAAAGGAAAATCTTTGCACATTATTTTTATAATACAATGGAATTGTACAACTGGATAATTATTTTTGTGAGAATATTTATTAAAAGTTCTACATTGTTTCCATGAGCATGAACACAAGTGTTCAAGGTCGACCCTCACTTCACCAATGCACCACCTTTCAATCCTTCTCTTTTTGGGAAGTTTCAAGTTACCCTCTATATTTTTTTGTTTTTAAACTTTATAATAGCACGCAACAGAAAGAAATGACTCTCTAAAACTTCTAGGTTGTCTCCCTGGCAGCGCTTTCTTTAAAGCCATTAAGCTAGGCATAAAGTGTTCAAGTAATGAATCCACCGGATCCCAAGGAATATCAAAGCCAATTTTAATTAACAATGATTTGGAATTTAATAATGAGCACAAATCAACATATATCATGCAATGACGAAGTATAACTCTCTTCCTATGCATCGACATGTCATACAAGAACAATTCATGCATATCAAGTAAAGCCCAATGCATAGTATAAGCAATTTGTTGCAATTTTATCGTGTTGGAAACATCGAGAGGTGTAGATGTAGTTCCTCTCTCATAATAATTGCAAGTAGGAGCAGCAAACACATGCATATAACATTCATCAAATTATCATTTGCAACAGTAAAAGGCAACCCATCAATATAATCCTTAATAAGAACAAACTTCTCTAATATAGTGTAGTTTGGAGAATTCAAAGAGATGATAGGACTATCATGTGGGTGTGCAATAGAAACAATTTCATTCTTAACACAAGGAACTATAGCAAGTTCATCTCCATAAGCATAATTCATATTGGCATCTTGGCCACAAGCATAGAAATTATCAAGTTCATCAAAAGGGATATTTCAAATGAATCAACGAGATCATAGCAATTATCATAGCATTCATCCTTCAGTAAGTACGAAGGGAAATTAAACAATGTATCAGGTTAAGAATTACTCTCATTAGAAGGTGGGCATGGGTAGCTAGTCCGCTCTTCCTCCTTTTGTTCTTCACTCTCCTCGTCATCTTTTTATCTAGTGAGCTCAAAGTGCCACAATTTCTTCTTCCATAGTTTCCTGTAAAATATTAATCTCTTCTTGGACATCAGAGGAGTCCTCAATATATGGTTTAACATAGCCATTAGAAGCATAATTATCATAACAATAATTAAGTATGGCCAAAAATTTAGATTTGTAAAGAGTAGCATCATACTTTTCAATCAAAGTAGCAATTTCATAAGCACCCTTAAAAGTAACAAATTCTTCAATTTGTTGAACATGATAGTAATTATAAACACCCTTAGAATATGAAGATACGATTCCACTATCACTAAACTGACATTGGTAGGGAAGGTGTTTCTTAAAGTCTTCAGAACAACTAGTAAAATCATATATTTCACATAAATTCCAAGCATAGCTTTGCAAACGATGAATTTGATCCAGTAAAAGTTTCCCTTTTTGAGATAAGCAATGTCGCAAATAACAAGCATGCTCATCTAAAGATTTGCCCTCAACTAAGCTAGTTGGGGTTTCAGCACGAGCACATAGGGATCGAAGATGATCAAAGTAAAAAGCTTTAGTAGTATGATAAATTGTGGGTGGTTCTTCAACCATTGGTTTAGCACGTACAACTAATTTTTTTGGTATTTTGCATTTCCTACCCATATGTAAAGATTTAAAACAACTTAGAAGATAGAATAAAAACTACTTAGTGATAAAGCAAACAAGCACACACGAGAATATTCACCCCACGCTATTGCTCCCCATCAACGGTGCCAGAAAAAGGTCTTGGTAAGAGTGTAGCCTCTTTCGATAAGTAAGTGTGTTGAACCCAATGAGGAGCTAAAGGTAGAAAAAATATTCCCTCAAGTTCTATCGACCATCGATACAACTCTATGCACGCTTAACATTCGCTTTACCTAGAACAAGTATGAAACTATAAGTACTTTGTAGGTGTTGTAGGCTAGGTTTGTCAGATAATAAAGAGCATGTAAATAAAATCTAGGGGTTGGTTAGATAAAGTAATAACTAAGTTAGTTTTAGTAGAGAGATTTTTGTCATGAGGAAGTTATTTGTCCGTAGGCAATCGATAACTAGACCAGTAACCATTATTGCAATTCTTTATGAGGGAGAGGCATAAGCTAACATAGTTTCTCTCCTTGGATAATATGCACTTATGATTGGAACTCTAGCAAGCATCGGCAACTACTAAAGATCATTAAGGTAAAACCCAACCATAGCATTAAAGTATCAAGTCCTCTTTATTCCCAGACACAATAACCCACTTATTTGTCTTTGTGTTTCTATAACTCACGCAGCACAGACAATAAGAAAACCATGAACATATTGCATACCCTACGGTGGAGATCCCTCATGCTTGCGCGACACAGAGAGCACCATAGCACAGCACCAATAATAAAACATGCAACTCAAACCAATTACAATCATCAATGAACCCATAGGATACCCATACATCATTGGGAAATAATATATAGCGTTGAGCACCATGTTTCAGTAGAGATTACAAAGGGAAGAAGCGGTGTTACACCGCTACATTGAGGGGGAGAGAGTTGGTGATGACAGCGGCGCAGTTGTTGGTATAGACTGTCATTGCGATCATGGCCCCGAGAGCTCTCAGGCGCCACCAGGAGAGAGGGGAAGAGAGCCCCCCTTCTTCTTCTTACTTGACCTTCCCTCTTGATGGGAGAAGGGTTTCCCCTCTGGTCCTTGGCTTCCATGGTAGCGGAGGGGTGGGAGCCCCTCCGAGATTGGATCTCTCTCTCTCTCTCTCTCTCTCTCTCTCTGTTTCCTTCTATTTCCGCGCTCTCTGTTTCTGGCCTTTCACCGTTCCTTGGATTCCCAGAAATCCATAACTCTGAATGGGCTGAAATTTTAACACGATTTTTATCCGGATGTTAGCTTTCTTGCACTAGAAGAAGGGCACCAACTACCTTACGGAGTGGCCACAAGGACCTGGGGCACGCCCTACCACCTGGGGCAAGCCCTCCGTCCTTGTGGGCCCTCGGCATCATCTCGCGTTGATTCTTTTTCCCAAAA
Organism: Triticum urartu; assembly: GCF_003073215.2. Lineage (NCBI taxonomy): Eukaryota > Viridiplantae > Streptophyta > Magnoliopsida > Poales > Poaceae > Triticum > Triticum urartu. The sequence goes on from NC_053025.1 coordinate 269,906,540, forward strand.
ATCACATATATTCTAAAAATAATCTCCGTAAGTTTTTATCCTGTTTGGACTCCATATGATACGGATTTTCAGTGAAACAAAAAACATGCAACAAAGAAGAAGTGGAACGGGGCACTATATCAATATGTTAGTCCCAAAAAATAGTATAAAAAGTTGCCAAAAGTATGTAAAAGTTGTAGAATGTTGGCATGGAACAATAAAAAATAATAGATATGACGGAGACGTATCACCATGTGGTAGGATGCAGCCACTTAGTCACTTAGGAGCTTGACAGCACACTTATTGACGATGTGCATTGCTGTGAGGTAGCGCGGTGGAGTGGTTTGCCACTGCAAGCCCCGGCAGGCCTGCCGGGACGATCTTGGAGGCTTGCTTCCGGGTTAGCCCCATCCTTGCCAGGCTCGCCTGCCCGGCAAGGGAGGTTCTTCCCTTAGTGGTATCTTGTCTCTCTGGCTAGTGTTTGTTTTCTTGATCTGCACTTTGATCCTTCAAAGAACTGATCCCTTTGTGCTTTGATCTGAACTTGAATGCTACAAACTCGTTCTTGGGCATGTGTACTGTCTGGGCACCGGACCCAAGGTTTTTTGCACAAACACCATGTTGATGCGCTCTTGTAGAGGTAGAGGTAGAATGTCCAACGGGGATAACAGGTTGAATCCGTAGACGACTTCGAAGGGGGACTTCCGCTAGTAGAGTGTCTTGCGCGGTTGTAGGCGTACTCGGCAATGGGTAGACATTCCTCCCACTCCATGATGTTATTCTTGATCATCACCCAAAGTAGAGTGGAGAACGTCCAGTCCATGACCTCTGTTTGGCCGTCGATTTGAGGATGGTATGCCGAAGAGAACAAAAAATTGATTTTGAGCTTGGCGCATAAGGTCTTCCAAAAGTAGCTCAAGAACTTGATGTCGCGGTTCAGGACAATAGTCTTTGGCACTCCATGTAGGCGTAAGATTACCCTACAAAAAAGATTTGCAACATGTGAAGCATCGTCTATCTTGTTGCATGGTATGAAATGAGCCATTTTAGATAATCGGTCCACAAAAACAAAGACAAAATCTTTGCCATTTTGAGTTCGAGGCAAACCAAACACAAAGTCCATACTAATATCTTCCCATGTGTGATAAGAAATAGGAAGTGGCATATATAGACCATGGGATTGATCTTTAGACTTAGCTTTGCGACATGTAGAGCATCGGTTGGTGAAATGTGAGACATCACAGAACATATTGGGCCAAAAGTAGTTCTTCGAGTGCATGGCGAAGGTCTTATCGCGTCCAAAGTGTCCCATAAGTCCTCCTCCATGAGCTTCTTGCAAAAGTAACAAACAAAGAGAAGACTCGGGAATGCAATGTTTGCTAGCTTTCATAAGATAATCATCTGTGATGTAATATCGTTCCCAAGATGTATGCGTCAAACATTTGGCATAAGGAATAGAAAAATTAAGATCATGCGCATACAAGTCTTTTATGTGATCAAGGCCAATAACGTCCAAATCAATTTGGGTAACAGGCATGCATTTACGAGAGAGCGCATTCTCCGCAACATTCTCTTTGCCTTTGATATACTTGATGACATAACGAAATGACTCAATGATTCACTCCATTTAGCATGATGTTTTGTCGGTGCAACAAACCCAAGTTCTGTTGCCCAGACTGTGCACATGCACGGGAACAAGATTGAAGCAGCAGCCCAAGTCAGAGTACAAGGACCCAAGATATTAGAAGGACCAGCATACATATCTGAGGGACCAGGATCGAGCCAAGAAAGCATGATATCGTCATGAGAGAAGCCTCCCTTGCCGGGCAGGCGAGCCTAGCGAGGGGCGAGGCTACCCCCGGAAGCAGACAACCAAGGCGCCCCGGTAGGGTCTGTCGGGGCTCACGGAGGCAACACCACCTCACCAACCACTAGAACACGACCCACGTTGTTGATCAGTGTGGTGTCAAGCTGCAAGGTGATTAAGTGGCAGCCATTTGCCACATGGCAACCATTTCCTACAGGAGAAATCTATAGATGACACCCATCCTATGACGTGTCAAGCAAGTAGGCACGGAGATGGCAAGATAGCCCGGCGAGCCTTGTCGGGCAACCAACGATGTGACATTAAGCATTGCGTTTAATGTGCCCTGTCAGCCCGCAAAGTTTGGTATGATAGAGCTGTTTGCTATCTTATCAGTGCATAATGACTACTTTGCCACTGTGGTTACCCCTTGATCTACAAAAGGGGGCCCATGGCAACCGTAGAGAGGGTTAGAAGATTGGATAACTCACACCTCCATACGCGCGTTGCCACTTCTGCCTGAGGCAACCTTGGCCGGGAAAGTGTATTGCGCACCACCACCACCTTTTCCACCATCAATCCACCAAAGCAGGACTACGGTTTTATGGCTCATGGCGGTCGGAACCTGGGTAAGTTGCTTGTGTGATCTCTGCCGCGCTGCCCATGTTGGTCTGCTCCTTGTGCAATGTGTCGCCCCTGCCAAACCTGTAAGGGACCTCCTGGTCCCATAGGTGGTCGTGGTTTCCCGCGAAAAATTTGTTCAACTTAGTGTGACCCTTAAGATATTTAAGTGTTTCATGATCTATCTGAAGAATGAATTCATGAGGGCGGAGATAATGCTCCCAAACATGCAAGACTCTAACTAAAGAATATAGCTCTTTGTCATATATGGGGTAATTGAGTTGCGCTCCGGAAAGTTTTTCACTAAAGTAAGCTATGGGGCGCTTCTCTTGCATCAACACACCTCCTATACCATAACCGCTAGCATCGCAATGTATCTCAAATTGTTTATCAAAGTTGGGTAATGCAAGCAAAGGGGCGTGCATAAGCAAATTCTTAAGTTCATTGAATGCGGTATCTTGAGATGGTCCCCAAACAAATAGTGCATTTTCCTTACTCAAGGCATGCAAAGGTAAAGCAATGGTGCTAAAATCCTTCACAAAACAATGATAAAATCTGCAAAGCCAAGAAAAGTATGCACCTATTGTATGTTTGTTGGTTGGGGCCAAGTTTTAATAGCTTCAATCTTAGACTCATCTACATGAACACCCTTAGAAGACACAACGAAACCCAAGAAAACAAGCTTATCAACACCAAAAAGAAATTTGTCCATACTAGCATAAAGGCGCTCTTATTGGTGTACAAAAGTAGGGGTCCATTTTGTACCTCTTTACTTGTGCACACGCAGTCGCTCCCACATGCCTGTGGCCACACTTGGTAGGGTAGAGGAAGTGATGATACAAGACTACAAGAGCAGCTCCAAGCCGAAGGCGCGAGAAGCAGAGGGATAGGGTGGGCTTTCCCAGCAAGAGCCTTGCCAGAGGAGCTTACGTAGCCCCGGCAAGAGTCTTGTCGGGGCAACTTTCCCAACACCATCAGAGCCGACACCCTTTAGCCTAAGAGTTCTAACACAGTCAACAACATTGGAACCAAGGCTCGGGAGGTGCCTGCATGGTGGCATGCGGACCTTTGTAAGGACCAAGAACATACTAGACTAGATGTGAACCAGAAGACAGAAACCCCCCAACAAGATCCTTGCCGGGGACGCTCATGAGACCCCCGGCAAGACCGTTGCCGGGGACAGCTGTGAGACCCCGGCAAGGCCCTTGTCGGCGCCCTGGCAAGACCCTTGCCGGGGACATCTGCAGGGCTGTAGCCGGGCCCCCACCTGCCAAGGCTCCACCGCCGTTCGAACACAGCAGTCAACCCGCCAGCGAGGCAGGCACCTGCGTGGCGACGTGCAGCTTCCAGGCCAACTCCGCGAGCACCTGCGTGGTGGCATGCAGATCTTCGTGAAGACTCTGCCACCGCACCAACTCAGCAGGGAGCCAGCCAGCATGCAATGCACGCCAAGTCAGTTTGGACGCGCGTCAGTGCGAGACGAGATGGCAATGTACGAGACGAGCTTCCTTGCCATCCCCGATAAAGTGAGGGGGCACGTCGGCAGCGCATTAAATTCATTTGTCCTATGGTACTAGGCGATAGATTTGTATACAGTACGATTTTCCACCTCTTGTGTGCCACTTTGGTGACCCTTTTGGCTATAAAAGGAGGCCCAAGGCATACGAGAGAAGGATTCAGACTTTTTCGAACCTACACGCTTTGTAGCTAGTCCAAGAACACCAGATAAACACAAACCAGCAGGAGTGGGGTATTACGCATCACTTGCGGCCCAAACCTAAATAAACTCCGCCATGCTAATCTTCTAAACCTGCTCTTTCCACAGCTCCGCGTCCGCCAACCATAGAAGGGATTCCCTATGATCCCATAGGTGTCATTTCCACCGACAGCTCTTTTCTAAGAGTTTCCAAAACGGTTACAAGATGGGGACTGATGTCTACTACGCAACTTTATTCTTGTAGACATGTGTTGCGCCTTCAAGCATAGAGTTTCGTAGGACAGTATCAATTTTCCATGAAGTAGATGACCTAAGGTTTATCAATTCGTGAGAGGTGTAATATGAAGATGGTCTCTCTCAAACGACCCTGCAACCAAATACAAGCAATCTCTTGTGTCCCCAACACACCCAATAGAATGGTGAAGAGATGGTGATAAAAGTGTAATATTGATGGTAGAAATATATTTTTATAATCTGAATAAATAAAAATAGAAAGGTAGCAAATAGTAAACACGGACAAAATGGGTATTGCAATGCTTAAAAACAAGGCCTAGGGTCCGTACTTTCGCTAGTGCAATCTCTCAACAATGCTAACATAGTTGGATCATCTGATTATCCCTCAAAGTGTAACGAAGAATCACTCATGAGTTCCTATTAGCGGAGAACAAAAGGTAGGAATTGTTTGTAGGTACTAAACCACCTCAAAGCTATTCTTTCTGTTCGATCTATTCAAGAGTTTGTACTAAAATAATGCAAAGTTATTTTTTCCGTTCGATCTATCCTAGAATTCGTACTAGAATAACACCAAAGCATAATAATATTCATCATACTCAATCCATACAAAGAACTACAAGTGGGCCCCAAGATTTCTACCAGAGAAACAAGGACATGAACATGCATCAACCCCTATGCATAGATTACCCCAATGTCACCACGGGAATCCGCAAGTTGAGTGCCAAAACATATATCAAGTGAATCAATACGATACCCCATTGTCACCACGAGTATTCAGTTGCAAGACATATATCAAGTGTTCTCAAACCCATAAAATTATTCAATCCGATAACCACGAAATCTCAAAGGGAAAAACTCAATTCATCACAAAAAGATAGAGAGGGGAAAACACCATATGATCCGAATATATTAACAAAGCCCATGATATAGATCACGGGAGAGAGAGAGAGAGATAAAACACATAGCTACTCGTACAAACCCTCAGCTCCGAGGGTGGACTACTCCTCCTCATCATGGTGGCCGCCGGGATGATGAACATGGCCACCAGAGATGATCCCCCCTATGGCAGGGTGCCGGAACGGGTCTAGATTGGTTTTCGGTGGCTACGGAGCCATGCGGTGGCAGAACTTCTGATCTATGTTAACCCCAAGGGTTTCGAAATATTTGGGAATATATAGTGCAAAGAAGGGGTGCCGGAGGACACCGAGGTGGGCACAACCCACCTAGGCGTGCCAAAGGGCCCTGGCGCGCCCTGGTGGTTTGTGCCCCCCTTGAGGCACCCCCAGGTGTAGCTCCGGCACATTGGGTTCCTTCTGGCCGAAAAAAATCTCCGTAAAGTTTCACGGTGTTTGGACACCATTTGATATTGATTTCCTGCGATGTAAAAAACAAGCAAAAAATAGCAACTGGCACTCGGCACAGTTTCAATAGGTTAGTCCCAAAAAATGATATAAAGTTGTTATAAAATGATTGTAAAACATCCAGGAATGATAATATATTGGCATGAATTCTTCATAAATTATAGATACGTTGGAGACGTATCAGGGACATGATCTTTGAGGGATTTGCTAAATACAAGAATATCGTCAAAATAGACCACAACAAATACACCAATGTAGGTCCTAAGAACAAAATGCATCACACGCATAAACGTCTCGGGTGGCTCGAATAAGCCCATAGGCATGACCAACCATTCATACAAGCCAAACATGGTTTTCAAAGCGTTTTTCCATTCATCACATTCTTGGATGCTTATTTGATAGTAGCCACTTTTAAGGTCAATTTTGGAGAAAATGGTGGCTCCGCTAAGCTCAACTAACATGTCGTCTAAGCGTGGATTGGGGTAGCAATATCTAACCGTGATAGCACTGGTAGGATGACAATCGGAACACATGCACTATGTACCAGCTCTCTTGGGAACAAGGATTACCAGTACGGCACATGGGCTCAAGGTTTCGCGTACATGCCCACTGTCGATGAGTTGTTGTACTTGCCGTTGGATCTCCTCGGTTTTCCTCAGGGTTGACGCGGTAGCGACTTGAAGTTGCTTGTAGTAGGAGGATGACTTGAGGTTGACGGAGTTTTCTTATAACTTGACTGGTCGCCGGTGCTTGGAGAAGGTTTGCCTGAGGTAGAAGTCGGTGTAGTCGTTGAAACTTGATTGTATGAGCCATATGTCTTGGAAGAGTACTTGGCATATTTGGAGTCATCTTGCACTTGTCACTCCAGTTTTTTAGCTTGGTGCACAAGCTCGATGAGGGTTGAGTATGGTTGGAAGTCGGCGATCTTCTTGATAGGATGATTGAGTCCATTCAAGAAACGTGCCATGGTTTGCTCATCATCTTCCGTGACATTAGCTCTTATCAGGGCGATCTCCGTTTCTTGAAGTATTCTTCAACGGTCTTTGTTCCATGCTTGAGTTGTAGTCGCTTGAAGAGATCGCAGTTTTAGTATGTTGTCACAAAGCACGCTCTCATTACATCCTTCATTTGATCCCGTGTTGTGATTATTGGTTCACCTCTTGATTCTCGACACTCAATGACTTGTTCCCACCAAATGAGGACATAGTCTTGGAACTCAAGGGATGCCATGGCGATCTTCTTCTCTTCCTCATAGTTGTGCAAAGGGAAGATCTTGTCAACCTTCAATACCCATGAAAAAGATACACTTCGAGATAATTGTTTCCAGAAAACTTGGGCATGTTGAGCTTGAGTTTGCCGTATCATTTCTCTTCATTGTGTTGGGGACGAGGGTGATGACGTACTTGTTGTGGAGGATTGTCGCCCTCAAGTGGCTCTTGGCGTGGAGGATTGTCATTGTCGTGTTTCTCTTGCTGAACTTGTTGTTCTTGTCGAGCTTGTGGAGGAGCTTGTCTAGCATGTATAGGAGCTTGAGGAACTTGTCGTTGCAATCGTGCTTGATAAAACCTCTCTTGAACTTTGTCGTGAAATGCTTATTCTTGCTCACGCGTATGTCGGTTGCGTGCGACGACATTGCGAATTGTGTCTTGAAGGGCATGTTGGGCCTCAAGTGCTTGAGCTTCTCGTCGTCGTTGTTGTTGATGTTCTGCCTCGGCATCTTGTTCGTCTTATTATTGGTGCGCTGGCTCTTCCTCTTGTTGGCGTAGGTGTTGCCGTTCTTGTGCTTGCGCAAAGGTAGCTTGATTTGGATAGTGTTGATTTTCTTGCACTAGAAATTGCTCTTGATACTCGGTGCCGTGTAGAGGAATGTGGTTTTCTTGCCGGTCTTGGCACGCAGCTCATCGAAGAGTGTTCAATGTCGGTGTACTTGAGCAGGAGATAGAGTCGTAATGACGACTTGAGTGGCTCCGCCTTGCGTAGGACGAAGTGGTAGAAGAGTGCTTGAACAACAAGGCACGAATCTCATCCATTCTTGCGTTGCTCTCTTGTTTTTGTTTGTCGAGCTTGTTGTCGAAGTAGTCTCTTGTATGCTGCTCGGAGAGTCGCAAGTCGTTGGACGAAGTGGTAGAAGAATGCTTGTTGTTCTTGATGCAAAGCTCTTTGTGCACCGAAGAGGTGGTTCTTGGTGACGTAGGTGTTCCGGTCCTCGTCTTGCTAGATGAAGCGTGGGTTGGTAGAAGTAATTGGCCTATCCATCATTTCAAGTAAATGTGTGAGTGGGAGAAAGGAAGAACAATACCAAATCTACCTTGACCGATGTTGAGAATGGATCAAGGATCACTCAATGATGTAACAAGGAAATATCACAATTGGTACTATATCGTGTCAATCTCTCACACCTACACAAAGGGAGCTTATGGAGGAGCTCGGTTAGGATGGTGGCACAAAATTTATGTAATTGTTAGTGAGACTCAATAATGTTGAAAAAGATTTGCATTGTATCTCTCAGAGGGATATCAACCATCTCTGCATGGCACTGTATCTCTCAGAGGGATATCAGCCATCTCTGCGTGGCACTTCTTCAACTAAGAAACTTGGAACACATCGTGAACTACTGACAATCCTTCGGGAAATTCCAACTTGTAAGCAACTTCTCCCATACGTTCCAAAACTTTGTATTGTCCCACAAAACATGGTGCTAACTTTCCCTTAACTCCAAAACGCTTCACTCCTCGGAGTGGTGATACACGAAGATACACTCTGTCTCCAACTTCGTAAACTATCTCCTTGCGTTTAGAATCTGCATAGATCTTCTGCCTGGACTGGGCTACCTTGAGTCTATCACGAATCAGTTTAACCTTCTATCCAGACTCTTTAATCAAATCTGGTCCAAACAACTATCGGTCTCCAACTTCATCCCACAACAATGGTGTTCAGGACCTCCTTCCGTACAATGCTTCGAAAGGGGCCATCTTCGAGCTGGCTTCGTAACTTTCGTTGTAAGAGAACTCTGCGTAAGGCAAATTATCATCCCAACTAGATCCATAATCTAGTGCACAAGCTCTCAACATGTCCTCCAGAATCTGATTGACTCGCTCAGTCTGTCCATCCGTCTGCGGGTGAAAAGCTGTACTGAACTCCAGCCTGGCCCCCAAAGTTTCATGCAACTGATTCCAAAATTTTGAGGTAAACTGGGTTCCTCTATCTGATACAATTTCCTCGGAACTCCATGCAAACATACGATCCTGGTCATGTATATCTTTTCCAACTTAGCACTGGTGTAAGTGGTCTTCACTGGGATAAAATGAGCTACTTTCGCCAAACGATCGACTACAACCCATATCGAGTCATAGCCTGAACGAGTCCTTGGTAATCCCGTGATAAAATCCATGCCTAGCTTATCCCACTTCCATTCAAGTATCCGCAATGGTTGTAGCAATCCTGATGGCTTCTGATGTTCTGCCTTCACTCTCTGACATACATCACAAACTGCTTGATACTCCGCAATATCCTTCTTCATTCTGGTCCACCAGAGTCTATCCTTCAAATCCAAGTACATCTTGGTATTTCCTGGGTGAATCAAATATGGCGAATCATGGGCCTCCTATAAAATCAGCTTCTTGATCTCTTGATCATTTGGCACATATACGCTGTCCTCAAACCATAAGGTATCGTGCTCATCCTCATGAAATCCTTTAGCCTTTCCTTTGTTCATCCTTTCCTTTATCTCGGCAATCTCCTTGTCCGTCTTCTACACTTCTCTGATCCTAACCATCAAAGTAGACTGAATCTCCAAAGCTGATACATAATCCTTTATGAGTTCCAACCATCTCCTCGGCCTGAGATTCAACTCATTCTGCGTGAAGATATACTTGAAACTCTTGTGATCCGTATATACCTCACAATGGTTTCTGATGAGAAAGTGTCTCCATGACTTCAACGCATGCAGTACGAGTGCTAACTCCAAATCATGCGTAGCATAATTTAACTCACGTGGTTTAAGCTGTCGTGAGGCATATCAAACAACTCCTCCTTCCTCCATAAGCACTGCTCCAAGTCCTCGATGAGAAGCCTCGCAATACACTTCATAATCTTTGCGTTGATCTGGCAGGATCAACACTGGTGATGTGACCAAGCGTTTCTTCAACTCCTGAAATTGGCCTCACATTCCTCTGTCCATTTTAACTTGGTGTCCTTCTTCAACAACTCTATCATAGGTTTTGAATTCTTCGAGAAATTCTCAATGAACCTGTGGTAGTATCCTGCGAGTCCAAGAAAACTACAGATCTCTCCAACTAATGTGGGTGCCTCCCAATTTGTCACAGTGACGACTTTGTTGGGGTCTACCGCTATTCCTTCTCCGGATATAACATGTCTAAGGAATCCAACTTTCTTTAACCAAAACTAAAACTTGCTTTACTTGGCGTATAGCTGATGTTCTCTGAGCTTCCCAAGTACGAAATGCAAATGCTCCTTATTCTCCTCTTCATTCTTCGTGTAGACCAGAATATCATCAATGAACACCACAACGAACTTATCCAAAAACTCCATAAACACCTTGTTCATCATGTTCATGAAATAGGCAGGTGCGTTAGTCAGGCCAAATGACATAACGGTATACTCACATAGCCCGTACCTTGTGGTAAAAGATATCTTAGGTATATCCTGCTCTCGAATCTTCAACTGGAGGTACCTTGGTCGCAGATCAATCTTGGAAAACACCTTAGCTCCTTGTAGCTGATCAAACAAATCATTGATCATCGGCAGTGCGTATTTGTTCTTGATCGTCACCTCATTCAATCCTCGATAATCAACAACCATCCTTGACGATCCATCCTTCTTCTCCACTAGAAGTACTGGTGATCCCCAAGGTGACGAACTTGGGCGAATATATCCTTTATCCAGTAACTCCTTATTATGCTTCTTAATTTCTTCTAAATCCAGTGTGGGCATCCTGTAAGGTCTCTTAGATATTGGCCCTGTGCCTGGCAAAAGCTCAATAAAAAACTCAATGTCTCTATCCGGTGGCATGCCTGGCAACTCTTCTAGAAATACATCCGGGAAATCCTTCACCACTGGTACTTCCTCCTGTACAACTCCTGATAAGGAATTTACTTGAGTCCTAATCGACACATGCCGGGATACATACTTGATCCTTCTTCCTTCTAGGGTGGTGCGTAAAATCGACTTACTGGTGCAATCGATGTTTCCTCCATACACCGATAGCCAATCCATACCTAGAATCACATCCAAACCTTGCGAGTCCAAAATTATCAGGTCTGAGGGGAAAACATGCCTACCTATGGTCAATGGCATCTGAAAACATCCTTGGCTTGCCATATACTCTGCTCCTGGCGAGCTCACTAACATAGGTGTACTAAGAACTTTGGTGGGCAGTTTATACTTATCCACGAATCCCCTTGATATGTATGAATGCAATGCACCAGTATCAAAAAGTACGACATCACTAAATGAATTAACCAAAACTTACCTATTACTACATCTGGCTGGGCTCCAATTTCCTCCATGTTAACGTGGTTCACTTTTCCCCTGTTGAAAGGGTTGGGATTCTTCCCAGAGCTTCCATTGCCGTTTCCATTCTTAGCTTCAGGACATTCATTGGCGTAATGTCCGGTCTTCTGGCACTTGTAGCAAGTAACATGGCTTAGATCTTTCTTGGCGGGCATTGTTGGGTTGGAACGGTTCTGTTCGTTGCTTCTTCCATTACCACTCTTGGAGCCACTATGGTTGTGCGAACTTCCTCCATTGTGAGTGTGGCCTCCATGGTTATGTACAAGTCCTCCCAAGTACGGGGTAAAACGGGGTCTCTGCTGAGCTCCAGAATTATACTTCCCTTGTCCATACTTCCTCTTGCGGTTATCAATCTGCTGCTGCTTCCCATCAATCATGAGGGCTCTATCTACCAGCTCCTAGTAGTTGTTGAAATTTGCCACCATCAACTGCATGCTCAGCTCATCATTCAATCCTTCTAGGAACTTCTCCTTCTTAGCTGCATCGGTAGCGACGTCATTTGGGGCATAAGGTGCTAGCTTACTTGAATCATTAACATACTGGCCAACTGTGCATCCTCCTTGTCGTAAGTTGCGAAACTAACACTTGTTTATGGCCATGGCTCCTGTTGATACATGGGCAGTGCGAAAGGCCTGCTGGAACTGGTCCCATGTAATTCTCCCACCATGAGGCTGCTAGTCCATCCAATTGGTGCACTGCAAAACACACCTTCTCAGCATCTATGCATCCTGCAGTGGTTAACTCCCTTCCAATCATGCCGACCCAATCATCTGCCACTATCAGCTCGGTGCTACTAGAAAACACCAGCGGCTGCAACCTTAGAAAACGGGTTAAGTTGTCAACTGGAGGTGGTGGTGGGTTGTTGTTGTTGCTGTTGTTGTTCTTGCCTTAGTTCTGAACTAACAACTGCATCAAGGTATTCTGCTACTGGGTTAACTGACTGAGCTCCGGTGGAAAGGTAAATTCGGGGTCACGTCTCGGAGGCATCTGAGGGTTTAGAGGGGAGAGAATAGAATAGAATGAGGTCTAGTGAGAAAACACTACCCATATGCACATGAGACAAACACAATCATATCACTCAATCAATCAAGCAAGGGCATACAATCGGTCTAGAACTATCGTTACAGAAGTGCTCGGACTATACTATATACATGGTGGAATACTACTACTGCTATAGTGGTCGACTAGAAATATTGATCGGTCGAAGACTCCATAATATCTGCTGCAGCTTCATCAATGTAGTCATCATCGCTATCATTGGGGTCCGAGTTGGTGTCGTCGATGATGATGTAGTTGTCCAGGCAAGTGGAATGGTCGTCTTCTCCTCCTGGTGCGGGGTCTCCCATGAATACTCCTAGCTTCCTTGTCAGATCATCATTCTTCTCCACTAGTACAACGATTTCCTCCTCATAATCTTCACGAGTTGCCTCGAGTTCTTCCTCCAATTCCGTGATCCTTGTCATCGCCTTCTTCAGATCTATCATGCCTGCGCACATCTGGTTCTCCTAGCAACGAATGTGCTGGTTTAACTCCTGGATGAAAGCATCAATTGATTTATCCTTCCTGGTGCTGATCATCTCCCATTTATCTGGCGCCCACAAATCTAGTAGATAGTATCCTTGAGATCCTTGTGGTAAACTTGTCCAATGCGTCCCATGGTGATCTGGGCTGCCATACTCTTTCCTAGACTCCAGGTTGGTGCATCAACGGAAAACTCTATGGGCTTAGTGACTGGCGTAAATGTCCTTCCTAGAACTTGAACTTGAATCATCCAGTGCTCCTCTTTTGGTAAAGTGGCATTGTAAGTCCCCGTGAAGCTTGGTATTCCAATGTTCAGGTACCTAGTGACTTCCTTCAAGTGTTGTCCAAAGGGTGCTTCTTCATCCGTGTACCGCCCCGAGACCGATGTGCCAGGTGCCGTCCAGTTATTCGCTGTTGTTGCCTTGTCATTGCTTGCGTGTCATGCATTGCATATCATGTCATCATGTGCATTTCATTTGCATACGTGTTCATCTCATGCATTCGAGCATTTTTCTCGTTCTCCGTTTTGCATTCCGGCGCTTCGTTCTCCTCCGGTGGTCATTTCTACCTTTCTTTCGTGTGTGGGGATTAAACATTTCCGGATTGGACCGAGACTTGCCAACCGGCCTTGGTTTACTACCGGTAGACTGCCTGTCAAGTTTCGTACCATTTGGACTTCGTTTGATACTCCAACGGTTAACCAAGGGACCAAAAAGGCCTCGTGTGTGTTGCAGCCCAACACCCTTCCAATTGGGGCTAAAACCCACCAAAACCCCCTCCATCATCTAGACCGTTCGATCACGATCGCGTGGCCGAAAACCGCACCTCATTTGGACTCTCCTATGTCCCTCTACCTATATATTTGTGATCCCCTTCGAAATTTTTGCGGATGAAACCCTAGCCATCTTCCTCCTCGCGCCCGGATGAAATCTCCAGCCCATCGGACATGTCCGCCGGCCGCCGCCACGTCGCCCGACCAATCCCCCGCCGCCACTTGGCACCGCCCGGGTCTCCCGGCGCCTCCCATCCGCGCGGCCCGCCCAGGCCCGGGGTGAGCCCGCGGGGCCCAACCGCCGCCACCGCCGCCCGCGGAGAGCCGCGCCCGCTCCCGCGTCTCCCTCACCGGCCGAGCTCCGCTGCCTCGACCGAGCGCACCGGCCACCGAGCCCCGCCGCCGGAGTGCGCCCGCGCCACCCTCGCTGCTCCGCCCCGCCGGTCGCCGCCGTTCGCCGCCCCGGCGACAGATCCGGCCGCCCCGTCGCCGGATCTGCCGAGCCCGCCGGATCCGATGCCTAAGCCCTCCTCTCCGGCCTCCTTCCTCCTCTTCGGCCAAGTCCGGCGACTCTTCGACGAGATCCGGCCCTGCCTCGACTTCCGTGCCAAAGTCAACCCTAGACCCGGAGGGTAAAATTTCACAGTCCCCGAAATTCCCAGATTCATATGCCTCTATTCATCGCATCGTAACTTTCCATCCATAGCTCCGATTCATGCATATAGCATATCAAAATGTTCGCCTCAGAGAGTACATCATTTCAACTCAGTGCATCATTTTCATTTGAGTTCATCTTGATGCCCGAAATGCTGTTAGAAGAGTGCTACTTGAGATAATTGTCAGATCTGCTGCTCCATTTAAATATTTGTCATTTTTGCCATGATTATTGTGTGCATGATATGCCCATGAGCTCTACATATGTTTTGTTAAGGGTTTAGTCATCTTTCCAGGGGTGCAGCCCACGTATTTTTGTGATGTGTGTGGTAACTAGCACAAGCTTGCAAAGTGAGGCACTTGGTAATGCTGATTTCAGGGACTTAGCAATTCCACTAGGTCCTTAATCTGTTTTTCTCATGATGCCATATGTTCATGTTGTTTCCTAGTGATCCGTGCCTCTTTTGAGGATGATCAGTAAGGATGTTTTGTTAATATTGTAGTGCTCTATCCATCCATGTCTTTGTTTTCAATTATGGAGCACTCTACCTTGAGTCAATCGAGCTCTACTTTTGCTACTTCGTGAATCTGGGCAGATTGTCTACTTGTTACCGATTTTGCCGAGGATGTTGTAGTTGATCCGTGCATGCTATGTTATTGTTCTTGCCATGTCTAGCTTGAATTTTGTGTATTCTTGATGGATGAATGCTTAGATTATCATGACTTGCTCTGTAGTGAGTGCATCGAGCTCGTAAACATGCCTACTTGATATCTGTTTCAGCATGCTCCAGTTTTCACCAAGTCTGAGAACTGATTATGTTTTTGCCATGTTCACATGCTTGTAAATGTATTTTCTGATCCCTTTTGGCTCAAGGTCACTAAGGACTTTTGTTAACTCTTTGAGTAGCTCCATGCCATGCTTTTCTTTGCCATGTTCAGGTCCTGTAGCATGTAGTTTTGTTGCTCCAAAGAGTGCTATCTGATCTGAAATTCCAAACAAATGTTAATTTCACTAAGTCCGAAATCTGTTTACCATATGCATTTTTGCCATGCTTGTTTGAACCTGTTAATGGATCATTTGTCCGTAGCTTAGTGCTAGAATTTTGTTAAGCATCATGAATGCATCCCTGCCATGTATTTTGTTGCCATGTTTGGGTGCTGTAGCATGTTCATCTCGTTGCATTTAGATGGCTACTTGCTGTATATCGCAGAGCAGTGTCATATTGGAATTGCTTGCCATTTCCAAACCGTTACTCCGATTCCGGCGTTCTTTATATCGTTTTCAAGAGATTTCATCTCATCTTTCCAGTGGCATTCTTGGATTTTCCAAGATGAGGCCAGGTTCATGCATTCCTTGTCAAATCATGCATGTGCATCGCATACCGCATCCCGCATATCATACCATGTTCATGTGTTGGTTGTTTACTATGTTGTGTGCTTCTTTTCCGGTGTTTTCTTCTTCGATTTGGTGTCGAGAACGTCGCGTTTGTGAGGACCCGTTTGTCAACGTCCGTTTGTCTTCTTCATGGACTCATTCTTCTTCCATGCGGGATCTCAGGCAAGATGATCATACCCTCGAAATCACTTCTATCTTTGCTTGCTAGTTCCTCGCTCTTTTGCTATGCCTATGTTGCGATACCTACCACTTGCTTATCATGCCACCCATATTTTTGAACCAAGCCTCTAACCCACCTTGTCCTAGCAAACCGTTGTTTGGCTATGTTACCGCTTTGCTCAGCCCCTCTTACAGCGTTGTTAGTTGCAGGTGAAGATTGAAGTTTGTTCCATGTTGGAACATGGAGATGTTGTTCCTTTTTTGGCACATGTTTACTTGGTGGGATATCACTATATCTTATTTAATTAATGCATCTATATACTTGGTAAAGGGTGGAAGGCTCGGCCTTTTGCCTGGTGTTTTGTTCCACTCTTGCCGCCCTAGTTTCTGTCATATCGGTGTTATGTTCCCGGATTTTGCGTTCTTTACGCGGTTGGGTTATAATGGGAACCCCTTGACAGTTCGCTTTGAATAAAACTCCCCAGCAAGGCCCAACCTTGGTTTTACCATTCGCCACCTAGCCTTTTTCCCTTGGGAGTTGCGCATCCCAAGGGTCATCTTTATTTTAACCCCCCCCCCCCGGGCCAGTGCTTGTCTAAGTGTTGGTCCGAACTAGAGTCCTTTGCAGCGCCACCTCGGGGAAACTTGAGGGCTGATTTTAGTTGTACGGAGCGCTCATCCGATGTTGCCCTGAGAACGATATATGTGCAGCTCCTATCAGGATGTCGGCGCATCGGGCGGTCTTGCTGGACTTGTTTTACCATTGTCGAGGATGTCTTGTAGAACCGGGATACCGAGTCTGATCGGAATGTCTCGGGAGGAGGTCTATTCCTTCGTTGACCGTGAGAGCTTGTGATGGGCTAAGTTGGGACACCCCTGCAGGGATTTGAACTTTCGAAAGCCGTGCCCGCGGTTATGGGCAGATGGGAATTTGTTTCCGTCCGGTTGTAGAAAACCTGAAGTTGACCTTAATTAAAATACATCAACCGCGTGTGTAACCGTGACGGTCTCTTTCCGGCGGAGTCCGGGAAGTGAACACGGTGTTGGAGTAATGCTTGACGTAGGTTGTTCTAGGATCACTTCTTGATCATAGTTTCTCGATCGTGCTTTGCCTTCTCTTCTCGCTCTCATTTGCTTATGTTAGCCACCATATATGCTAGTCGCTTGCTGCAGCTCCACCTCATACCTTTACCTTACCCATAAGCTTAAATAGTCTTGATCGCGAGGGTGCGAGATTGCTGAGTCCCCGTGACTCACAGATACTTCCAAAACTAGTTTGCAGGTGCCGATGAGTCCGTGCAGATGGCGCAACCAAGCTCAGGAGGAGCTCGATGAAGATCTTGCCCTTTTGTGTTGTTCTGCTCTAGTAGATCAGTAGTGGAGCCCAGTTGGGGTCGATCGGGGACCGTGTCGCATTTGCGGTTCTTCTTTTATTTTGGTTCCATAGTCGGACCTTGATTGTATTTGGATGTTGTAATGCTTTATTCATGTAATTATGTGAAGTGGCGATTGTAAGCCAACTATGTATCTTTTCCCCTTATGTATTACATGGGTTGTGTGACGATTACCTCACTTGCGACATTTCTTTCAATGCGGTTATGCCTCTAAGTCGTGCTTCGACATGTGGGAGATATAGCCGCATCGAGGGCGTTACAAGTTGGTATCAGAGCCTTCCCCGACCTTAGGAGCCCCATTGCTTGATCATTTTTAGCAGCCGTTGTTGAGTCTAGAAAAATGTTTTGAGTCATTTAGGAATTATATATCGGAGAGTTTAGGAATTCTTTTTACTCTCCAGTCCCTTCATCGCTCTGGTGAGGCATCCTGACGTAGAGTTTTAACTCTTCTCTTCTCAAATTTCACTAAAAAAATTTTTAGGATCACGCGGGTATCTTGGAATCGTTCCGATGGTTTTGTGATGAGAACATTGTCTTGGTGCCTCCTGTCAGGGGTTTTGTGGCAGTGTCCCAGGGAGTTGAGCTCCAAGGTGTTGTCGTCACAATTTTATCGTTGCAGTTCTGGAATACCTGAGTTTAGTACGCCGACATCGAAAATCTCTTTTATGCAGTTCGTTGGTGAGATAACCTCGACGCCACCCAGTACTGGGGCGGGAGTTTGGTAGTATCGCCATAACTTGTATAACGGATGCTTTTCGAAGGTTGAGGTAGATGATTTCCGAAGGTTTCTTGGTTATGTGTTGAAGGATGGATACAGCTGGATGTAGGATTTGCTAGTTTGGGTGAGATATTATGCTTCCCCTGTATCCCAAACACCTGATTGCATAAGCGGAAAGGTTCGGGAGTTTCATAGGTGGGAATTCAAGTAGCTCTTAGGATATCTTTCTGACAGATTTATGATTTGAAATTGGGGTTCGACGTCTAGTGGTCCGCCTATCCACGGTCGGTTTTAGAGTGGTCTCGTTGTGTCTTAAAGAGTCCTTGGCTATGCCGACTCGGGGCTGCTTCGTATGTGCACTGCCTTGTACATGATGGTGCTGTACGATCGAGCCCGTGTAGGCCCCACCACAAAAACTTCGGACGAAATCTCTATCATATGTTTGTTCCGGCTTATTCTGCAAGCCAATCCTTTGTTTTGTTTTGTTTTGAGTTGTGGTATTCAAGTTGCTTCGATGTCGAATGTTGATTCCATCCCTTGTCTAAGTGGTGTTCTCATATTCCTATGGGAATACTAATCCTTCATGATAATCGAGATTGTCATGTCAATCCTTTTCAACCGGCGTGTTTCTTTCCAAGTGGATCCGATCATTCCACATCCGCAAGATTCAATCTAAGATCTCAACGTTGGTTGTTTCATCCGTCCCAAGTTGTCTTTGTTTTCCCCACCCTCCCAACCCTTTTTCCTTCAAGGATTCGGATTTCTTATTCAACTATCATGTTATTGATGTGAAGCCTCTCCATTCTTTTCCGTCAATATTCTTATGCGGTGAATATCAGGAAGATAGTAGCGGAGTTTCAAGTTCATCATTATTCGTTCTCTTTCTTCTCCGGTGGATTCAATTCAAGCTTTGGTATTGAGCATAGTCTTTTCATTTTGCCCAATGCTTTTCTTATGCCGGTGCACCTCATAATCATTCCCCACTTGCTATTCATTTTTTCCGGAGTGCTCAAGATATCCCGAAGATTCGTGTTTTCACTCTGCTTTCGTTCAAGCTCTTTCGAGTATGTTATCTCATTCAAGTCATTTAATTGAACCGGTGCATTCTCCTTTCCAAGTAATCTTTTCAACGGTGTATCTTTTGAGTGGGCCCTAACCCACAGGTCTTTTCCTAGGATCTTACCTAAGTCTTCTTATTTCCCGGAGATATCCTCAAATTTCTTGTCAAAGTTTGACGTAAGAATGAATTATCATCAGTCAAATGCCTTTCTCCTAGATCTTCCAAATTGTTTTCATGATTGGCTCAACCTCTTTGTTTTGATTCTTCCGGAGTGTCTGAACAATTCATGGTGGTATTTCTCGTCGTCATTCTTAGTTTGGAAGACCGAAGAAGATTCTTCTTTCAACCTTGCTCCATTCTCTTCAAGATTCGTGATTCTAGCTTGTTGCCATCCTCTCATAATTGTTCGATTGTGAGAATTCTTTTTATCCATCCGGAGCAATTCAGGAGCCTTTTCAGTTTGTTCATCCAGAGTCCATCAATTCAGGTTTATTCATTCTCAGCTTTCAGCTATCATTCTCCAAAATTTACCGGTGCTTCGTGCAAGTGATGTTTAATCGGCTCGTGATCTCTTCGTTCTCATATATCTAAATTCTCCCAAGCATCTTCATTCATTTGCTAATTCTTCCTGGTGTTTCTTCATGTTTTAATCGTTCTTTTTCAATTCTTACGGTGGTTCGTTCAAGAGTTTTTTCTTCCTTCGTGTATCATATCTATGCATTTGTGCTTTTCAAATTCTACCGGTGGATCGTTGAAGACCTTCCCAAGTTCATGCTATATCTCTCTTCAATCCGTTGCAACTAGAATAAGTAGTATGCCAAATCCGTTGCTTGTCATCAATTAAATTGGTGAAGGTTAAGCATAATGTAATTCTTATTCTTGTTTCATCCATATGTTAATCTTTTCTTCCGGAGTTTGTTCACGATGATTAAATTCTTTGTTTCAAGTGCTCATCTTTCTTTCCCGGAGTTCCAAGCTTTCTCAAGTATAGCATCACGAAGATCCATCTAAGTCATTACAAGGATTCACCTTGTGCTTTCAACTTCTCTTTCCTTTCTTTTGATCATTCTTTTTGTTATCAGAGTTCTTCATCAAGGTTCTACATGATGATTCATCAAGGATTTAATTGCTTCTTGAAGTGTTCATCGACATTCTTTGCTAAGAAGCTCAAGTTTTCTTCATCTTGCAATCCGGAGTTCAATCTTTCTTCCGTATCATTGGAGGTGGTATTATGTCATTCTTGATAATTTGAGTTCATGTTTCATGATTCACATGCTATTAAGAATGAGGTATTTTAAATCCATCAATTTCTTCATTGCAATTATCTTGGCTTATATTTCACCTAAAGTTTTCCCTAAGGATTGTTGCTTATTATGGTGCTTATATATGACCCAAGTTCTTCTTTTATCCTCCCGGTGATATAGCTTTCTCGTCTCCTTGTTCATATCAATCCAATTCTTTTCACGTGAGTGGCAGGTTGTCACCTCATAATTTGAGATGTATTCCATAAGACCATATCAAGCTTATCCTTTTCATTGTTGGCTTTCCAACAATTCCGTTCAACCCTTCTTTTAAGGATGTTTTTCAAGTTATATTGTGGTAGAAGATGTCTTTTTCCTCTCAATTCTTTCCTTTCCAAGATCCAACTTCTATTCTTTCGTTCTGGAGGCATTGTGTTGTTGTTCTCTTCAACCATCTTCTTGTTTTGTCAGGATCGTGTTCTCTTCTTGGTTTATCCATTTAACCGGAGTGTTGTGTCCTCTTCTCAAGTTCTTTTCACCTTATCAAGTATTTCATCTCTTTTCAAACGAAGTGCTGTCCGAATTTGTAATTCCTTGTTTCCTCTTCCCTACCGGAATGTTTTCAACTTCGTTCATCTCCGTCGTATTCTTTTTCTCTAAATGGCTTAACCTCTTCAAGGTTCTTGGGTTTCACTCATTGGTCAAAGAAGCAACTTAGTTTTACCTCTTCTCTTTCTCTTCCTTTTTCCCTCCGGTGCCATTCTAGATCTCGGGACGAGATCCTCTCGTAGTGGTGGAGTGTTGTAACGCCCCGAGACCGATGTGCCAGGTGTCGTCCAGTTATTCGCTGTTGTTGCCTTGTCATTGCTTGCGTGTCATGCATTGCATATCATGTCATCATGTGCATTTCATTTGCATACGTGTTCATCTCATGCATTCAAGCATTTTTCCCGTTGTCCGTTTTCCATTCCGACGCTTCGTTCTCCTCCGGTGGTCATTTCTACGTTTCTTTCGTGTGTGGGGATTATACATTTCCAGATTGGACCGAGACTTGCCAAGCGGCCTTGGTTTACTACCAGTACACCGCCTGTCAAGTTTCGTACCATTTGGACTTCGTTTGATACTCCAACGGTTAACCGAGGGACAGAAAAGGCCTCGTGTGTGTTGCAGCCCAACACCCTTCCAATTGGGCCTAAAACCCACCAAAACCCCCTCCATCATCTAGAGTGTTCGATCACGATCACGTGGCCGAAAACTGCACCTCATTTGGACTCTCCTATCTCCCTCTACCTATATATTTGTGATCCCCTCCGAAATTTTCGCGGATGAAACCCTAGCCATCTTCCTCCTCGCGCCCGGACGAAATCTCCACCGCATCGGACATGTCCGCCGGCCGCCGCCATGTCACCCGACCAATCCCCGCCGCCACCTCAGCACCGCCGGCGATCTCCACCACTCCTGCGGCACCACTTGGCACCGCCCGGGTCTCCCCGCGCCTCCCAGCCGCGCGGCCCGCCCAGGCCCGGGGTGAGCCCGCGGGGCCCAACCGCCACCACCGCCGCCTGCGGAGAGCCGCGCCCGCTCCCACGTCTCCCTCGCTGGCCGAGCTCCGCCGCCTCGACCGAGCGCGCCGGCCACCGTGCCCCGCCGCCGGAGTGCGCCCGCGCCACCCTCGCTGCTCCGCCCCGTCGGTCACCGCCGTTCGCCGCCCCGGCGACAGATCCGGCTGCCCCGTCGCCGGATCTGCCGACCCCGCCGGATCCGACGCCTAGACCCTCCTCTCCGGCCTCCTTCCTCCTCTTCGGCCAAGTCCGGCGACTCTCCGACGAGATCCTGCCCTGCCTCGACTTCCGTGCCAAAGTCAACCCTAGACCCGGAGGGTAAAATTTCAGTCCCCGAAATTCCCAGATTCATATGCCTCTATTCATCGCATCGTAACTTTGCATCCATAGCTCCGATTCATGCATATAGTGTAGCATCGAAAGTATGTCTAGAGGGGGGGGTGATTAGACTACTTGACAAAATAAAAGCTTAACCTTTTCCCAATTTTAGTTCTTGGCAGATTTTAGCTATTTTAAGACAAGTCAAGCAATCATCACACAATTCAAGCAAGTATGCAAAGAGTATATTGGCAGCGGAAAGTAAAGCATGCAACTTGCAAGAATGTAAAGGGAAGGGTTTGGAGAATTCAAACGCAATTGGAGACACGGATGTTTTTCCCATGGTTCGGATAGGTGGTGCTATCCTACATCCACGTTGATGGAGACTTCAACCCACGAAGGGTAACGGTTGCACGAGTCCACACAGGGCTCCACCCAAGGGTAACGGTTGCGTGAGTCCACAAAGGGCTCCACCCATGAAGGGTCCACGAAGAAGCAACCACCCACAAAGGGTCCACGAAGAAGCAACCTTGTCTATCCCACCATGGCCATCGCCCACACAGGACTTGCCTCACTAGCGGTAGATCTTCACGAAGTAGCCGATCTCCTTGCCCTTACAAACTCCTTGGTTGAACTCCACAATCTTGTCGGAGGCTCCCAAGTGACACCTAGCCAATCTAGGAGACACCACTCTCCAAGAAGTAACAAATGGTGTGTAGGTAATGAACTCCTTGCTCTTGTGCTTCAAATGATAGTCTCCCCAACACTCAACTCTCTCTCATAGGATTTGGATTTGGTGGAAAGAATATTTGAGTGGAAAGCAACTTGGGAAGGCTAGAGATCAAGATTCATATGGTAGGAATGGAATATCTTGGTCTCAACACATGAGTAGGTGGTTCTCTCTCAGAACATATGAGTTGGAATGGTGTGTGTGTTCTGATGGCTCTCTCCTCGAATGAAGAGGAGGTGGAGGGGTATATATAGCCTCCACACAAAATCCAACCGTGACACAGTTTTCCAATTTCGGTGGGACCGAATCAATAAACTCGGTCGGACCGAAAATGTAAACCTAGTGACCGTTAGAGATTTTCGGTGGGACTGACATGCAACTCGGTAGGACCGATATGGTTAGGGTTTGGGCATAACGTAATCTCGGTGAGACCGATTACACAAACTCGGTGAGACCGAATTTGGTAATTAGCTAACCAGAGAGTTGGTCAGGCAAACTCGGTGGGACCGATTTGCTCTTTCGGTGAGACCGAGTGGAACTCGGTGAGACCGAAAAGTTACAAAGGGGAAACACTGAGTTTACATTGCAATCTCGGTGGGACCGATTCGCTTTTTCGGTGAGACCGAAAAGTTACGAAAGGGAAACAGAGAGTTTGCAACCCCATCTCGGTGAGACCGAGATCCTTATCGGTAGAACCGAATTGCTAGGGTTTGGCAGTGGCTTATGACAAATGAAAACTCGGTGGCGCCGGATAAGAAGAATCGTAGGACCGAGTTTGGATTAGGGTTTAGGTCATATGTGGATATGGGAAAGTAGTTGAGGGTTTTTGGAGCATAGCACTAAGCACATGAAGCAAGAGGCTCATTAAGCAACACCTCATCCCTCCTTGATAGTATTGGCTTTTCCTAAAGACTCAATGTGATCTTGGATCACTAAAATATAAAATGAAGAGTCTTGAGCTTTTGAGCTTGAGCCAATCCTTTGTCCTTAGCATTTTGAGGGTTCCACTTTCACATCCATGCCATGCCAATCATTGAGCTTTCGTGAAATAATCATCTTGGAAAAGCATTAGCTCAATGAGCTATATGTTGTTATGAATTACCAAAACCACCTAGGGATAGTTGCACTTTCAATCTCCCCTTTTTGGTAATTGATGACAACATATAGATCAAAGCTTCGACAAATGATAATAAGCATGAAATATATCGTCGCTTTGAGAAGTATGTGATAAGTAAGAGCTCCCCCTAAATTTGTGCATATTTAAAATTTGCTTTGGACTGCAAATGCACAAGGAGTTAGAGTCATGGGTTACTCTTCCATGTCTCATACATCTTGGTGGAGCGCTTAAAATGATAAGAATGAAATACATGCACTCATCACCAAGAATAGTGAATGATCACATAATATAGATAAGATAATAGCATTAAGCAAACATTAATTGTAGCTTATGATCAAACACATGATCATCAATGTCTCACAAGTAATGACGTAGTATCTCAAGCACTCAAAAGCAAACAAGTTTGAAAAACCACCAAATAAAGCAAGAGAGAAAAGCAACACTCTCTCTCTCTCGAAGCCTATGATCTATACATCTTCTCCCCCTTTGGCAACAAGTTACCAAAAAGTTCCTAGAAAATGCATAGCACTAGATCGACGCTCAGGCTTGATCTTCTGGTGGTGGTGGAGTCCGGATCACTCCAAGGACGAAGGCTTCGGTAGATGCTGAAGTAGATGCTGGAGTTGGAGCTGAAGTACATGCTGGAGCTGGTGGAACTGAGGCTGTGGCTGGTGCTGAGGTGGTGGCTCTTGTGTCAGCAACTGGCACGGCAGACGACCTCGGACCTCTTGGCACTCTGGCAAAGGCATGAGTAGTAGTCCTGCCTCTCCTCTCCTGCATGTCCTCCTGGAGCTGCTCCACTACAGACTGAACTTCCGTTACTTTGACATCCAAGTCATAGAACTTCTGTTCCATGATTCTCTCTAGGCTCTGCTGATTTTGAGTGAGGGTGGCCATACTTTGCTCAATCCTCAGCATGGATGCAATCAAGTAACCAAGCTGCTCTTGTTTGGTCTTCAAGAAGTACTCAGATGCCTCCTCTTGAGTTGGCATTTTGGCAGCTTTCTCCTTCCTCGCCTTCTCCTTCTTTGCGTAAGCTTGTGCAGACGATGGCTCGTTCTCAGTCATCACAACTTCATTGTTCTCAAAATCTGGACGGATGGGCAGGTGTTCCTTGTCCAATAAATATATACCCGTGCCCATCTTGGAGTTGATGAGCTCCTGAATTTGAGGGGCATATCTGCAGCTCCTCTTCTGGTCTGCTGCAGTCCTCTTGATTGTTTCCACTATGAGGCTCATCACTTTGAACTTCTAGGGCACATCAAACACATGTAGCAAGTTGATAGCATGGCCTCTGATCATCTTGTGATCTCCAGACTTGGGCAGTAAGGTGTGCCTTAGTATCCAATTGATAGTCGGGAGACCTGACAGAAGGTAATGTACTGAGCCAAACATGAAGGTATCAAGTGCTTCATTTGGGATCTCCTTGTACATATTTGACATTGAGTTGTGGTCCATCTTCTTCTTGGCATAGATATCCAAGTCATCATCTTGCTCCTCTGGGGCATTAATGATCTGTGCCCACTCAGCAACTGTGGATTGGTACCTTGTACCCTCAGACATCCATGTGATCCTCCCATCTGGGTAGAAGTGTGCCGTGGAGTAGAACTGCATGATAAGCTCCTCGTTCCACTTTGTGAGCTTCTGCCCAACAAAGTCAGCTACTCCACAAGCTATGAAGCTGTCTTGCACTCCAGGATAGTGCTCCTCATTGTCTTTGATGTACGTCCAATCAACCCATCACATATCACAGACAATTGGCTTCTTATCACGCAAAACAGTCTCATAGAAGTCCTGCTGCTCCTTGGTGTGAAATCTGTAGTCCACAGCAGTCCTTCTCCTTGAAGCATACGGGTCTGCTTCTCTCCACTTACTCAGCCCTGAATCTCTCCTGAGCTTCATATCCTCAGCCACAGGATGAGCATCGTTGTGGTCTGGGATCTTGGGCTTTAGCTTCCTTAGGACATTCTCTTCCTATTCTTCTGCAACAGCCCCAGGCACTGGGGCCTTGTTCTTTTCAGCTGCAGGAATGCTCCTTGTATTCCTCTTTGGTTTTGGCTTTGGAGCTGGCTTGGCCTTGGAAGCAGCTCCCCCTGATTTTATGGCATCTCCCATTAGCTTGGGTGCCTTGGGTGCTGGTGCAGCTACCTCTTCTTCCTCTTCCTCTTCCATGATGGAAGCTTTGCCAAGCACTCTGGCTACGGTCTTCTTGACCCTTTCCTTCCTCTTCCTGCCTTCTGCAGCAACTGGCTCTTGGGGAGTGGGCTTCTCAGTTGAGGCTCTTGCCTTTGACATGGGCTACCTGCCTGCTGGCCTTTTGATCTTTAGGCCTGGCTTAGTGCCTTGAGCTGGCTCAACTCTCTTGGAAGTGGCCTCTTCCTCTGCCACATAATCTTCATCCTCAGAGTCTGAAGTTTTCTTCTTCCTCTGTCTCGTGGCAGCCTTTGGCAAGTTGCTAGGGGTGCTCCTGCTGCCTTCATCAGAAGAACTGGAGGGACTAGTGCCCTCACTCATCACCACTTGCTGTTCTGACAGATTCTGGCTATCACTTTGATCAGACATGCTGCAAACTGACTGCTGACCCTGTGAACAGTTTATAGATGAGGTAGAAAAGATGAGCATCACAAAATGTAGAGATTTTTGCAAAAGAATGATCCAAAAACTTAGTTTTAGTTTCCCACTAAAATCATCTCGGATCTACCGATTTTCAAACTTGGTGATACCGAAGTAGTTTTGGAACCTAAACTAGTGAACTCGATAGGACCGAGTCACAGTTCGGTGGCACGAGACTGCTAGGGTTTCACAGAGTTCCCAAATCGGTCACACCGATAAGTAATTCTCGGTCAGACCGAGTCTCACTTGTGCAATGGCATAAGCCAAATCGGTGGGACCGAGTTTTTCAACTCGGTGGGTCCGAGATGGTTTCGGCGGAAACCTACACCTAGAATTTTCGAATCAAACCTAATCTATGAGTTCATTGACTGGATAGAAGTGTTTCGATCGTGGCAAGAATCATGAGGAACACAATGTGCTAGGAATCAGATTGGAGAATAGCACAAAGATCAAGTCCATACCCTAGTTTGGCGGGGACTTGCTACGGCGGCAACGGCGGGGCAGAATTCCCGTTGACGGTGACGGAGACCAGCGACTGGAGGCGGCTGGCGGCGAGAAGACGATCCGGAGACCAAGAGGGCAGAGCAGGCTATCGCGCGGGCGAAGGGGTTCGGAGAAATTTCCAAAATTTTGCCTGTGACTATATATAGCCCGACCCTGTCGGTGTGACCGAGTGGAACAACTCAGTGGCACCGAGATTCATAACTGCAGGCAGTTACTGAAACTCGGTGTGACCGAAAGGTTCAAATCGGTTGCACCGAGATCGAAAACCTAGATCAACTTAATGATCTCGGTAGGACCGAAAGTGGGGTATCGGTCAGACCGAGAATCATAAAGAGGTTTTGGAAGTTTAAGTCTATGACGAATCGGGGACTCCGAGCGCTCCTCACACAGAGTGGTTCGAATCTGACTTGATCAATTTTTGTGATGCAGCATGAATAGAATTTGAGACGAGAAAAGCATAGATAGCTAGATGAGGTTCTTAGGCATTCTTGTCCATCCACTTGGCAGAAGAAGATAAAATCAAACAATCAAAACAACAAGTGGATGTCCTCAAATGAGTAAAAGATGCAACCAGCATGCTCACACAATAAGATGGCAAACGAAATATGTGACAAGGCATGCACAACCAATTCTAGCATCTATCAAGCAATTTGCGATGACTAGGTCATGTATATATGAGTATATTGACTTAGGAGTCAAGTGAGAACACTTGATCATAGGTCATACTCATCGTTTAAGCTCAAGTGGGGTTACCACTTTTACATAAAGCATTGTTTTGTTCACATCTTTAGAGTTGCTTTAGCTCAAGTCTTAGAGTAAAGCTTCCCCTAGATGTGATATCCCCCCTAAGAGGGATGAACTAACCTTGGGTTTTGTCGATGATGACTTCATGTAGATGTTGAAGATGTGGATGCTCAATGTTGATGTAGATCACTTGGAGCTATCCATTTGAGTGAATTGCACTTTCAATACCTACATGGGTTAGTCCCACAAGGAACAAACAAGGATATCCATAGACATAGAGTGATGCACACAAAAGATGATGTCCATGAAAACTTTTAGGTTACCTTGTCCCTTGTCTTACCAATAAGAGGGTTTGTGACTCCTTGAACTAGTGCAAGATGTGGAAGTTGATTGCGCTTGTTCTTGCCAAAATGATAAGAGTGAAGGATGTTGGCGGAGTCACCCTCAAGAACTCTCTAGTTCTTCTTCTTTTGGATCCACATCATCTTGATGGGAATCCTTGGAGTTGTAGTCGTACTTGATGAAGTGGAACTTGAAGTAGTCTTGGGAATCCACTTGACTAAGGTCTTTGGACTTTCTTCAAATGCGTCAATCTCCTCTTGAAGCTTGTCCTTGCCTTTTTGCTTGTAGTCTTGTGGAGGAAGATCATCTTGAGCTTGTGTCCCCTTGAAAGAAGTATCATACTTCTCTTGTTGAGGAATAAACTTTGTCTTGGGGTATTGATCTTCTTCCCACTCAACTCCATTGGCATTGAACTTTCGTTCAAAACCAACACCTTGATTCTTCCGGTGCATTCCTTACTTGCGCACAATTTCCTCGAATTGCTTACTCCCAGCAAGGCTTTTGTACACTCCTTTCTCTATAATTCCCTTCAATAATCTATTTTCTTGCTCAAGTGTAACTTGGCTAAGAGAATCATTAGTGGAATCAAGAGAACTACTAGAAGCAACAATATTGGATTTAGCATGATCATTGTTACTGCTAGAGGAAGAATCTTTCTTGTTACTAGACTTGACTTGAGGCATGTAAGTGGATAAGAGTAAATGCTTGGCAATGTAAGAAGAACTTTTCTTGCGGAGATCATCATTTATTGCCTTTAAGAACTCATGCTCTTGCTCAAGATTGAGCTTTTCAAAGCGTAATTTCTCATGAGCTCTTAAAAGTTCTCGATGATCTTCGAAGATAGTTTCATGAGCTAACTTAAGAGTGTTTAGTTCTTTAGTTAGAGCCTCAATCTTCTCCTTATCATTGTCATTCGTTTTATCTTGATTAGCATGATTAATTGACGTTTCATCATAGTATTCATCACTAGAGTTGTCAACAAGCAAATCATCACCTAACAAGTCATCTTCATCACTATTGAAATCAACATACTCAGGATGTGTTACCTTAGGGCCTTTGGCCATGAAGCATCTTCCAATTCCTTCAGTTGGTGAGTCAAATATGTCGTAGGAGTTGGTTGACACAAGTGCTAGACCGGCAACACCTTCATCTTGAGTATCTTCGGAGTCGGAGTGATAACTTCTCTCGGAGTGGCTGTCGGAGTCGGAGCCGGATACCCAATCACCAACATGAGCTTGATGTCTTCGTCTTGTGTAGCTCCTTGATGATTTTTCCTTCCTTTCCGAATCCTTGCTTCTCCATGAGTATCTTCGTTCATAACGATCATCTCTACTCCTTCTCTCTCTTGGTGGTGATTCTTTGCTTCTTCTTCTTGGAGAATCTTCTCTTCTCTTGTAGGGAGCCGTACACTCATTGGAATAGTGTCCGGGTCTTCCACAATTGTAGCAGTTTCGCTCTCGACTAGAAGATCTTTTGTCATTGTAGGACCTTGACTTGGAGCTTCTATCTTTGCTTCTACTCTTGTAGAACTTGTTGAAGTTCTTCACCATTAAGCTGAATTCTTCATTGAAGCCTTGTTTCTCACTTGATGATGTAGG
This sequence comes from Triticum urartu, assembly GCF_003073215.2. NCBI lineage: Eukaryota > Viridiplantae > Streptophyta > Magnoliopsida > Poales > Poaceae > Triticum > Triticum urartu. The sequence goes on from NC_053025.1 coordinate 269,936,231, forward strand.
GGCTTCACATGAGGCTTTATAGGCACCACTTGATTTGTTGTGAAGTTCCTCTTTATCCTTAAGTGACATCTCATGAGCAACAATTCTTCCAATCACCTCCGTTGGCTTGAGATCTTTGTAATTGGGCATCATTTGGATAAATGTGCACACGGTATCATATTTTCCATCCAAGGCTCGTAGAATCTTTCTTGATGATGAATCTGTCGGTCATCTCTTCACTTCCTAAGCCGGCAATCTCATTTGTGATGAGAGCAAGCCTAGAGTACATTTTAGTAACACCTTCACCATCCTTCATCTTGAACTTGTCAAGTTGGCTTTGAAGCACATCCAACTTGGATTCCTTGACGGAGTCGGTACCTTCGTGCATATCAATCAAAGTGTCCCAAATTTCCTTTGCATTCTCAAGACGGCTGATTTTGTTGAATTCTTCGGGGCACAATCCGTTGAATAGAATATCACAAGCTTGAGCATTGTATTGCAACATATTCAACTCATCCACGGTAGCTTCACGGTTTGGTTCTCTCCCATCAAAGAAGTCACCTTGCAAGCCAACACACACAATAGCCCAAACAACGGGGTTATGTCCAAGAATATGCATTTTCATTTTATGCTTCCAACTAGCAAAATTAGTACCATCAAAGTAAGGACCTCTACGGTGGTAATTTCCCTCGGTAGACGCCATACTCTCCTAGGTTGTGAAACCAAGGCTATGATCACCAAAGCTATGGATCAAAGCAAATGGAGACCAAAGCTCTGATACCACTTGAAGGATCGAAAGTATGTCTAGAGGGGGGTGATTAGACTACTTGACAAAATAAAAGCTTAACCTTTTTCCAATTTTAGTTCTTGGCAAATTTTAGCTATTTTAAGACAAGTCAAGCAATCATCACACAATTCAAGCAAGTATGCAAAGAGTATATTGGCAGCGGAAAGTAAAGCATGCAACTTGCAAGAATGTAAAGGGAAGGGTTTGGAGAATTCAAACGCAATTGGAGACACGGATGTTTTTCCCGTGGTTCGGATAGGTGGTGCTATCCTACGTCCACGTTGATGGAGACTTCAACCCACGAAGGATAACGGTTGCGCGAGTCCACACAAGGCTCCACCCAAGGGTAACGGTTGCGCGAGTCCACACAGGGCTCCACCCACGAAGGGTCCATGAAGAGGCAACCACCCACAAAGGGTCCATGAAGAAGCAACCTTGTCTATCCCACCATGGCCATCGCCCACACAGGACTTGCCTCACTAGCGGTAGATCTTCACGAAGTAGGCGATCTCCTTGCCCTTACAAACTCCTTGGTTCGACTCCACAATCTTGTCGGAGGCTCCCAAGTGACAGCTAGCCAATCTAGGAGACACCACTCTCCAAGAAGTAACAAATGGTGTGTAGGTAATGAACTCCTTGCTCTTGTGCTTCAAATGATAGTCTCCCCAACACTCAACTCTCTCTCATAGGATTTGGATTTGGTGGAAAGAATATTTGAGTGGAAAGCAACTTGGGAAGGCTAGAGATCAAGATTCATATGGTAGGAATGGAATATCTTGGTCTCAACACATGAGTAGGTGGTTTCTCTCTCAGAACATATGCGTTGGAGTGGTGTGTGTGTTCTGATAGCTCTCTCTTCGAATGAAGAGGAGGTGGAGGGGTATATATAGCCTCCACACAAAATCCAACCGTTACACAGTTTTCCAATCTTGGTGGGACCGAATCAATGAACTCGGTCGGACCGAAAATGTAAACCTAGTGACCGTTAGTGATTTTCGGTGGGACTGACATGCAACTCGGTAGGACCGATATGGTTAGGGTTTGGGCATAACGTAATCTCGGTGAGACCGATTACACAAACTCGGTGAGAGCGAATTTGGTAATTAGCTAACCAGAGAGTTGGTCAGGCAAACTCGGTGGGACCGATTTGCTCTTTCGGTGAGACCGAGTGGAACTCTGTGAGACCGAAAAGTTACAAAGGGGAAACACTGAGTTTACATTGCAATCTCGGTGGGACCGATTCGCTCTTTCGTTGAGACCGAAAAGTTACGAAAGGGAAACAGAGAGTTTGCAATCCCATCTCGGTGAGACCGAGATCCTTATCGGTAGAACCGAATTGCTAGGGTTTGGCAGTGGCTTATGACAAGTGAAACTCGGTGGCGCCGGATAAGAAGAATCGGTAGGACCGAGTTTGGCTTAGGGTTTAGATCATATGTGGATATGGGAAAGTAGTTGAGGATTTTTGGAGCATATCACTAAGCACATGAAGCAAGAGGCTCATTAAGCAACACCTCATCCCTCCTTGATAGTATTGGCTTTTCCTAAAGACTCAATGTGATCTTGGATCACTAAAATATAAAATGAAGAGTCTTGAGCTTTTGAGCTTGAGCCAATCCTTTGTCCTTAGCATTTTGAGGGTTCCACTTTCACATCCATGGCATGCCAATCATTGAGCTTTCCTGAAATAATCATCTTGGAAAAGCATTAGCTCAATGAGCTATATGTTGTTATGAATTACCAAAACCACCTAGGGATAGTTGCACTTTCATATAGCATATCAAAATGTTCGTCTCAGAGAGTACATCATTTCATCTCATTGCATCATTTTCATTTGAGTTCATCTTGATGCCCGAAATTGTTGTTAGAAGAGTGCTACTTGAGATAATTGTCAGATCTGCTGCTCCATTTAAATATTTGTCATTTTTGCCATGATTATTGTGTGCATGATATGCCCATGAGCTCTACATATGTTTTGTTAAGGGTTTTGTCATCTTTCCAGAGGTGCAACCCATGTATTTTTGTGATGGGTGTGGTAACTAGCACAAGCTTGCAAAGTGAGGCACTTGGTAATCCTGATTTCAGGGACTTAGCAATTCCACTAAATCCTTGATCTGTTTTTCTCATGATGCCATATGTTCATGTTGTTTCCTAGTGATCCGTGCCTCTTTTGAGGATGATCAGTAAGGATGTTTTGTTAATATTGTAGTGCTCTATCCATCCATGTCTTTGTTTTCAATTATGGAGCACTCTAGCTTGAGTCAATCGAGCTCTACTTTTGCTACTTCGTGAATCCGGGCAGATTACTTGTTAGCGATTTTGCCGATGATGTTGTGGTTGATCCGTGCATGCTATGCTATTGTTCTTGCCATGTCTAGCTTCCTTTTTGTGTGTTCTTAATGGGTGTATGCTTATCTTATCATGACTTGCTCTTTAATGAGTGCATCGAGCTCGTAAACAAGCCTACTTGAGTTATGTTTCAGCATGTGCCAATTTTCACCAAGTCTGAAAACTGATTATGTTTTTGCTATGTTCACATGCTTGCAATTGTACTTTCTGATCCCTTTTGGCTCAAGGTCACTAAGGGACTTTTGTTAAGTTCTTTGAGTAGCTCCATTCCATGCTTTACTTTGCCATGATCAGGTCCTGTAGCATGTAGTTGTTGCTCCAAAGAGTGCTATCTGATCTGAAATTCCAAACAAATGTTAATTTCACTAAGTCTGAAATCTGTTTACCATATGCATTTTTGCCATGCTTGTTTGAACCTGTTAATGGATGAATTGTCCGTAGCTTAGTGCTAGATTTTGTTAAGCATCTTGAATGCATCCCTGCCATGTATTTTGTTGCCATGTTTGGGTGCTGTAGCATGTTCATCTCGTTGCATTTAGATGGCTACTTGCTGTATATCCGAGACCGTGTCATATTGGAATTGCTTGCCATTTCCAAACCGTTACTCCGATTCCGGCGTTCTTTATATCGTTTTCAAGAGATTTCATCTCATCTTTCCAGTGGCACTCTTGGATTTTCCAAGTTGAGGCCAGGTTCATGCATTCCTTGTCAAATCATGCATATGCATCGCATACCGCATCCCGCATATCATACCATGTTCATGTGTTGGTTGTTTACTATGTTGTGTGCTTCTTTCCGGTGTTTCTTCTTCGATGTTGTCGGAACGTCGCGTTTGTGAGGACCCGTGTCAACGTCCGTTTGTCTTCTTCATGGACTCGTTCTTCTTCCTTGCGGGATCTCAGGCAAGATGATCATACCCTCGAAATCACTTCTATCTTTGCTTGCTAGTTCCTCGCTCTTTTGCTATGCCTATGCTGCGATACCTACCACTTGCTTATCATGCCACCCATATTTTTGAACCAAGCCTCTAACCCACCTTGTCCTAGCAAACCGTTGTTTGGCTATGTTACCGCTTTGCTCAGCCCCTCTTACATCGTTGTTAGTTGCAGGTGAAGATTGAAGTTTGTTCCATGTTGGAACATGGACATGTTGTTCCTTTTTTGGAACATGTTTACTTGGTGGGATATCACTATATCTTATTTAATTAATGCATCTATATACTTGGTAAAGGGTGGAAGGCTCGGCCTTTTGCCTGGTGTTTTGTTCCCCTCTTGCCACCCTAGTTTCTGTCATATCGGTGTTATGTTCCCGGATTTTGCGTTCTTTACGCGGTTGGGTTATAATGGGAACCCCTTGACAGTTCGCTTTGAATAAAACTCCCCAGCAAGGCCCAACCTTGGTTTTACCATTCGCCACCTAGCCTTTTTCCCTTGGGAGTTGCGCATCCCGAGGGTCATCTTTATTTTAACCCCCCCCTGCCCGGGCCAGTGCTTGTCTAAGTGTTGGTCCGAACTAGAGTCCTTTGCAGCGCCACCTCGGGGAAACTTGAGGGCTGGTTTTAGTTGTACGGAGCGCTCATCCGTGTTGCCCTGAGAACGAGATATGTGCAGCTCCTATGAGGATGTCGGTGCATTGGGCGGTCTTGCTGGACTTGTTTTACCATTGTCGAGGATGTCTTGTAGAACCGGGATACCGAGTCTGATCGGAATGTCTCGGGAGGAGGTCTATTCCTTCATTGACTGTGAGAGCTTGTGATGGGCTAAGTTGGGACACCCCTGCAGGGATTTGAACTTTCAAAAGCCGTGCCCGCGGTTATGGGCAGATGGGAATTTGTTACCGTCCGGTTGTAGAAAACCTGAAGTTGACCTTAATTAAAATACATCAACCACGTGTGTAACCGTGACGGTCTCTTTCCGGCGGAGTCCGGGAAGTGAACACGGTGTTGGAGTAATACTTGACGTAGGTTGTTCTAGGATCACTTCTTGATCATAGTTTCTCGATCGTGCTTTGCCTTCTCTTCTCGCTCTCATTTGCGTATGTTAGCCACCATATATGCTAGTCACTTGCTGCAGCTCCACCTCATACCTTTACCTTACCCATAAGCTTAAATAGTCTTGATCGCGAGGGTGCGAGATTGCTGAGTCCCTGTGACTCACAGTTACTTCCAAAACCAGTTTGCAGGTGCCGATGAGTCCGTGCAGATGGCGCAACCAGGCTCAGGAGGAGCTCGATGAAGATCTTGCCCTTTGTGTTGTTCTGTTCTAGTTGATCAGTAGTGGAGCCCAGTTGGGGTCGATCGGGGACCGTGTCGCATTTGGGGTTCTTCTTTTATTTTGGTTCCGTAGTCGGACCTTGATTGTATTTGGATGTTGTAATGCTTTATTCTTGTAATTGTGTGAAGTGGTGATTGTAAGCCAACTATGTATCTTTTCCCCTTATGTATTACATGGGTTGTGTGACGATTACCTCACTTGCGACATTGCTTTCAATGCGGTTATGCCTCTAAGTCGTGCTTCGACACGTGGGAGATATAGCCACATCGAGGGCGTTACAATCCGGTTGTGCAAACTTGTTCCTTGCGTCCGCCATCCTAAAGAGTAGAAAAAGGAGAGGAGTCAGAAATGAGAAGAGAGTAGTGATCTAGGGCTTTAGCTTAGTGGTCGTCTCCTATGCCATCTTGTAGCGACCAGACCTCAAACAGTCTGATCTTTGTGCATCAGTGTCATCCCTGGATCGGTAATGCTGACACGCGCAGTACTTGAGGATTTATAACAGAGTAGCAATCACACACTTATTACATCGAATGTCTCAAAAGAGAACTTATTACAATAAATATGGCTTAAGGCCATCTAATACGATAACAGTGGAAGGCTTGGAAGATAAAGTGAGTCCATCAACTCCAACGGCATCACTGAGTGAAAGACCATGACCCAAGGCTCCTTACTCGTCGTCTGAAAAGTCTGCAACATGATACGTTGCAGCCTAAAACGGGTCAGCACATGGAATATGCTGGCAATGTAAGACAGGAGAGTAATGAATGGAATAATGTTATCACTACATGCATATTTGGCTGGTGGAGGCTATATGGTTAAATAAGTTTTGCGGAAAGCCAAATTTTTCCCTACTGTGAAGGAATAAATTTTATTTAACTACAAAGTTGGTTGAAAAACATTGAGAAGGTAAACCCCCTCTCAATCCCAATTAAAAGTAATTAATAACCCAATCAAATTTATATTAAGAGTGATGAGATCCACATGATAATCCAAGAACTAGATACTCAAGATGTCCATAACCAGGGACACGGCTAACCATGATTAGTTTGTACACTCTGCAGATGTTTGTGCACTTTTCCCCACAAGACTCGATCTCCTCCACTGGATTTCTCACACTACATGATGTTTGAGAAACGGATGACCGAGACACAGTCTTTCCAAAGAGGTCCCCTTAACCGATAGATAGGCATGTACACCTACAATCCCCTACATCTGCTAACCCCTCATGGAAAGGTTTCCCATAACTTACTCAACTATGCTAGAGCCAATAATGCACACGGAAGTTTCCAATATGAATAATCTTATGATCCCTTTGAGCCTGGGTGACAGTCCATAGGAGAATCACACTGTACCCCAGGATTTCCAAAAATACAGGCAATCACTGGGTTCCCCAGGTGCCTCAATCCTCCCAGATGTGTATTAAAGTTGCCACCTTAAGTTAACCATTAATTAACAACTCACATCTTTCATGGATACACTCACCCAATCCTCGTCTACAAGCATAGCATAGCAATATAAGCAACATAGAAGTAACTCCCAAGGGTTTGATAATAAACAGATGAATAGGTTCTACCTCATCTACTTCCCAACCCACAATTTATTCAGATCCTAACCATGCAAGTGTTTGAGGATTCATCTAATGCAATAAAACTGGGTAGTAAAGAGGTATGATCAAAGTGTTACTTGCCTTGCTGATGATCCGTGAAACCTAGAGACTAGTAGTAGCACGCTTCACACACCGGGTACTCTATCACAAACAAACAAGCATACAATAAGCAAACAAGAAAAATGAACAGGCAAAACTCAAATAAGAAGATCTAACCAGAAAGTTCAACTTAAGAACTCCGGTTGGCAAAAAGAATCAAATCAAACGAAGCAACGAAACTCAAATTGCGAAAGAAACAAGCTTCGTTTACTAATCTGGACTAAAGTCAAATTTTACAGTAGCAAAAACTTGTTTAAGTTGTTTAGAAAGAAAGAGGGCTTCGAGACAAAACTCTAGGCGCTTGAATCACCTGATTCCAATAAACGAGCGAAAAGATAAACTAAAACGAAAATCGGATCAGAAATCGCGGTCCAAAATAATCGCGAAAAATCCGGGAAAAAGAAAAACTGGTGAACGTACTAACGAATGAACGTTCGCTATCTACGACTAAACGGTGAAAACCGTTCGTTAAAACGAACGTACGGACAAACGTCCGCTAAATAACTAAACCAATGGAAAACCGATCTAACGAAAATAAACTGAAAAAATAAGAAAACCGGGGTTTAATCGAAGAAAACCGACCGGTCAACCGGTGGTCAACGGCGACGAGATCCGGCGGCGGCACGGTTCCGGCAAAGGAGGGCGGCGACAGCAGGAGGCAGCGGCGGTAGGGTTTGGCGGCTGGGCGCGTGCTGCGGGGCTCGGCCGGCGCGGCTTATAAAGCGCCCCCCCCCCCGAGCGGAGTCCCGCTCGGGTACGGCCTAGAGTCGGTTCCCTTTTTTTAAAATTATTCCATGAAGAAAAACTAATTAAAGAAATACTAGACGTACTCCAAAAATCCTGAAATATATTTTTCCCGTCCTCTACAACTCTACCGGACATGGTGAACATTTATTTGGGACTCTAATGCAATTTTGAAAAACGCATATTTTTCCTAATTCAAATAAAATAGCGATAAAAATCCTAATAAAAATATTATTTGATTTTAATATTAAATCTCCAATATTTCTTTATTTTGAGGAAGTCATTCGATCCTCTCTCTTTTATTTTTATAGGAGAAATATTCGAAGATAAAATAATTAAAAGCAAACGATCCTCCTTTCAAAATTCGAGAAAAACTCAAATTTGAAAATAAGGAAATTCCCAACTCTCTCCGTGGGTCCTTGAGTTGCGTAGAATTTCTAGGATCAAGCCAAAATGCATCAAAATATGATATGCAATGATGATATAATGTATAACATTCCAAATTGAATATTTGGGATGTTACAATGTATTATTCCAAATCAACAATATGTCATCCACATATAATGTGAGAAATGCTACAGAGCTCCCACTCACTTTCTTGTAAATGCAGGCTTCTCCGAAAGTCTGTATAAAACCATATGCTTTGATCACACTATCAAAGCGTATATTCGAACTCCGAGAGGCTTGCACCAGTCCATAAACGGATCGCTGGAGCTTGCACACGTTGTTAGAACCTTTAGGATCGACAAAACCTTCTGGTTGCATCATGTACAACTCTTCTTTAAGAAATCCATTAAGGAATGCTGTTTTGACATCCATTTGCCAAATTTCATAATCCTAAATGCGGCAATTGCTAACATGATTTAGACAGACTTAAGCATCGCTATGGGTGAGAAGGTCTCATCATAGTAAACTCCTTGAACTTGTCGAAAACCTTTTGCCACAAGTCAAGCTTTGTAGACAGTAACATTTAAGATCAGCGTCAGTATTCTTCTTGAAGATACATTTATTCTCTATGGCTTGCCGATCATCGGGCAAGTCAACCAAAGTCCACACTTTGTTCTATACATGGATCCCATCTCAGATTTCATGGCCTCAAGACATTTCATGGAATCTGGGCTCATCATTGCTTCCTCATAGTTCGTAGGTTTGTCATGGTCTAGTAACATGACTTCCAAAATAGGATTACCGTACCACTCTGGTATGGAACGTACTCTAGTTGACCTACGAGGTTCGGTAGTAACTTGATCTGAAGTTTCATTATCATCACCATTAACTTCCTCACTAATTGGTGTAGGCATCACTGGAAGTGACTTCTGTGATGAACTAATTTGCAATTCGAGAGAAGGTACAACTACCTCATCAAGTTCTACCTTCCTCCCACTCACTTCTTTCGAGAGAAACTCCTTCTCTAGAAAGGATCCATTCTTACAAACGAATATCTTTCCTTCGGATCTATGATAGAAGGTGTACCCAAAAGTTTCCTTTGGGTATCCTATGAAGAAGGATTTCTCCGATTTGGGTTCAAGCTTATCAGGTTGAAGCTTGTTCACATAAGCATCGCAACCCCAAACTTTAAGAAAACGATAGCCTAGGTTTCTTTCTAAACCATAGTTCATATTGTATCGTCTCAACAGGTTTAGATGGTGCCCTATTTAACGTGAATGTAGTCGTCTCTAAAGCATAACCCCAAAATGATAGTGGTAAATCTGTAAGAGACATCATAGATCGCACGATATCACGTGGAAACTCCATAACACTATGGTGTTCCAGGCGGCATGAGTTGCGAAACTATTCCACATTGTTTCAAATGAAGACCAAACTCGTAACTCAAATATTCGCCTCCACGATCAGATAGTAGAAACTTTATTTTCTTGTTATGATGATTTTCCACTTCACTCTGAAATTCTTTGAACTTTTCAAATGTTTTAGACATATGTTTCATTAAGTAGATATACCCATATCTACTCAAGTCATCTATGAAGGTCAGGAAATAACGATACCCACCGCGAGCCTCAATACTCATCAGACTGCATACATCAGTATGTATTATTTCCAATAAGTCACTAGCTCGCTCCATTATTCCGGAGAATGGAGTTTCAGTCATTTTGCCCATGAGGCAAGGTTCGCAAGCATCAAGTGATTTCAAAAGCCCATCTGCATGGAGTTTCTTCATGCACTTTACACCAATATGATCTAAACGGCAGTGCGACAAATAATTTGCAGTATCATTATTAACTTTGCATCTTTTGGTTTCAATATCATGAATATGTGTATCACCACGATCGAGATTCAATAAAAATAGACCAGTCATCATGGGTGCATGACCATAAAAGATATGACTCATATAAATAGAACAACCATTATTCTCTGATTTAAATGAATAACTGTCTCACATCAAACAAGATCCAGATATAATGTTCATTCTCAGCGCTAGCACCAAATAACAATTATTCAGGTCTAAAACTAATCCCGAAGGTAGATGTAGAGGTAGCGTGCCGACGGCGATCACATCGACCTAGGAACCATTTCCGACGCGCATCATTACCTCGTCCTTAGCCAATCTTCCTTTAATCCGTAGCCCCTGTTTTGGGATGCAAATATGAGCAACAAAACCAGTATCAAATACCCAGGCGCTACTACAAGCATTAGTAAGGTACACATCAATAACATGTATATCAAATATACTTTTCACTTTGCCATCCTTCTTATCCGCCAAATACTTGGGGCAGTTCTGCTTCAAGTGACCAGTCCCTTTGCAGTAGAAGTACTCAGCTTCAGGCTTAGGTCCAGACTTGGGCTTCTTCTCGGGAGCAGCAACTTGCTTGGTATTCTTCTTTAAGTTCCCCTTCTTCCCTTTGCCCTTTTTCTTGAAACTAGTGGTCTTGTTAACCAACAACACTTGATGCTTCTTCTTGATTTCTACCTCCGCAGCCTTAAACATTGCGAAGAGCTCGGGAATTGTCTTTTCCATCCCTTGCATATTATAGTTCATCACGAAGCCTTTATAGCTTGGTGGCAGTGATTGAAGAACTCTATCAATAACACTATCATCCGGAAGATTAACTCCCAGCTGAGTGAAGTGGTTATGGTACCCAAACATTCTGTGTATCTGTTTAATAACAAAAACTGTTCTCCTCCATTTTGTAGCTATAGGACTTGTTGGAAACTTCATATCTCTCAACTCGGGCATTTGCGAGAAATATTAACTTCAATTATTGGAACATCTCATATGCCCCATGACGTTCAAAACATCTTTGTAGTCCCGATTCTAAGTTGTAATGCATGGCACATTGAACTATCGAGTAGTCATCAGCTTTATCTTGCCAGGCATTCATAACACCCGGAGTTGCTCCTGCAGCAGGCCTTGCACCTAGCGGTGCTTCCAGGACATAATTCTTCTGTGCAGCTATGCAGATAATCCTCAAGTTACGGACCCAGTCTGTGTAGTTGCTACCATCATCTTTCAACTTAGCTTTCACTAGGAACGCATTAAAATTCAAGGGAATGGTAGCACGGGCCATTGATCTACAACAACATATATATGCAAAAGCTATGAGGACTAAGTTCATGATAAATTTAACTACAATTAATCATATTACTAAAGAACTCCCACTTAGATAGACATGCCTCTAGTCATCCAAATGATCACGTGATCCATATCAACTAAACCATGTCCGATCATAACATGAGATGGAGTAGTTTTCAATGGTAAACATCTATATGTTGATCATATCTACTATATGATTCACGTTCGACCTTTCAGTCTCAGTGTTCCGAGGCCATATCTGTATATGCTAGGCTCGTCAAGTTTAACTTGAGTATTCTGCATGTGCAGAACAGTCTTACACATGTTGTATGTGAACGGACAGCTTATCACACCCAATCATCACGTGGTGTCTCGGCACAATGAACTATAGCAGTGGAGAACACTTATTCCTTGAAATTTAGTGATGGATCATCTTATAATGCCACTGACGTACTAAGCAAAATAAGATGCAAAAAAGATAAACATCACATGCAATCAAAATATGTGACCTGATATGGCCATCATCATCTTGTGCCTTTGATCTCCATCTCCAAAGCACCGTCATGATCTCCATCGTCACCGGCTTGACACATAGATCTCCATCGTAGCATTGTTGTCGTCTCGCCAACTATTGCTTCTACAACTACCACTATCACATAGTGATAAAGTAAAGAAATTACATGGCGATTGCATTTCATACAATAAAGCAACAACCATAAGGCTCCTGACAGTTGCCGATAACTTCTACAAAACATGACCATCTCATCCAATAACTTATATCACATCATGTCTTGACCATATCACATCACAACATGCCCTGCAAAAACAAGTTAGACGTCCTCTACTTTGTTGTTGCAAATTTTACGTGGCTTCTATGGGATTCTAGCAAGAACCGGTCTTACGTACGCATCAAAACCGCAACAATTTTTTGTCAAGTGTGTTGTTTTAACCTTCAACAAGGACCAGCTGTAGTCAAATTCGATTCAGCTAAACTTGGAGAAACAGACACCCGCCAGCCACCTTTATGCAAAACAAGTTGCATGTCTGTCGGAGCCGCTTCATCCAACATCACCGTCCAATCAAAATAAGACGTTGGTATTAAGTAGTATGACTATTATCGCCCACAACTCCCTGTGTTCTACTCGTGCATATCATCTATGCATAGACTCGGCTCTGATGCCACTATTAGGGAACATAGCATGCAATTTCAAAAAAATTCCTATGATCACGTGAGATCTATCTAGAAGACGCATAGCAACGAGAGGGGGAGAGTGTGTCTACGTACGCTTGTAGACCGAAAGCGAAAGTGTTAGGTTAACGCGGTTGATGTAGTCGAACGTCTTCGGGATCCAACCAATCAAGTACTGAACGTACGGCACCTACAAGTTCAGCGCATGTTCAGCTCGATGACGTCCCTCGAACTGTGGATCCAGCAGAGGGTCGAGGGAGAGTTTCGTCAGCACAATGGTGTGGTGACGGTGATGGTGATGTGATCCGCGCAGGGCTTCGCCTAAGCACTACGTGAATATGACTGGACGAGTAAACCGTTGTCGGTGCAATAGACCCTGGGTCCATTGCCCAGACTGTGCACAAGCACAAGAACATAATTGAAGCATCAGCTTGATTCAGAGATGGTAGGACCAAGAGAATTGAAGAACCCTCATGCAACTCAGAGGGATCAAGATCAAGCCAGAGGAGCAGTATATCGGCAAGAGAAGGGCCTCCCTTGCCGAGCAGGCGAGCCCGACAAGGGGCAAGGCCACCACCAGAAGCAAGCAACCAAGGCGCCCCGGCAGGGCCTGCCGGGAGTCCGAAGGCAAAACCACCCCACTAACCACTCAAGCGCGACACACGTCGTCAATCAGTGCGGTGTATGACTGCAAGGTAATTAAGTGGCTTCCATTCGCCGCATGGTAGCCGTTTCCTTTAGAAGGAACATACAGATGACACCCGTCCTATGACGTGTCAATAGAACAAGCATGGAGCTGGGGAGATAGCCCGGAAAGCCCTGCCGGGCAACCAATGATGTCACACTAAACGGTACATTTAATGCATCCTGTCAACCGGCAGAGTTAGGTATGATAGCACTATTTGCTATCATATCAGTGGATAATGACCACTTCGCCATTTTTGTGACCCCTCAATGTATTAAAGGAGGCCCATGCCACCCGTAGGAGGGGTTGGAAGGTCGAGGAACCCGCACCCCATACACGCGTAGTTGCTGCCATACGGCGACCCCTGCCGAGCATGTGTACTACGTTGCATTATCCACATTCCACCATGAATCCACAAAGCATGAGTAGGGTTTTATGTCTCGCGATGGCCCGAACCTGGCTAAATTTCTTGTGTGCTCTTTGTCGTCCTACCGCACACTGGTCTGCTCTTTGTGCAACGCGACGTCCCCCTGCCGAACTAGTAAGGAGCCTCTCGGTCCCATAGGTGGCCTTGGATATCCCGTGACAACCATGGAGAGAGACGCCCCAAATGGCATGGAACAATTGGTGTGTCTCCAAGGGGTACCCCGCCCATGTATATAAAGGAGGGAGAGGAGGAGGCTGGCCAACAGGGGCGTGCCAAGAGGGGGGAGTCCTACTAGGACTCCAGTCCTAGTAGGATTCGCCCCCCTTTTTTCCTTCTCATGGAGCGGGAAAGAGCGAAGGAGAGAGAGAGGGGAAAGGAAAGGGGGTTCGCGCCCCCTTTCCCTTGTCCAATTCGGACAGCCCATGCGGGGGACTCCACCCCTTGTGGGCTCCCCTCTCTCCCCTATGGCCCATGTTGGCCCATTACTTCCCGGGGGGGGGGGGTTCTAATAACCCCTCGGTACTCTGATAAATATCTGAAACATCCCAAAACCATTCCGGTGTCCGAATACTATGGTCCAATATATCAATCTTTACCTGTGGACCATTTCGAGACTCCTTGTCATGTCCGTGATCTCATCCGGGACCCCGAACAAACTTCTATCACCAAAACACATAACTCATAATACAAATCGTCATCGAACGTTAAGCGTGCAGACCCTACGGGTTCGAGAACGATGTAGACATGACAGAGACACATCTCTGGTCAATAACCAACATCGGAACCTAGATGCTCATATTGGTACCTACATATTCTACGAAGATATTTATTGGTCAAACCATAATAACATCATACGTTATTCCCTTTGTTATCGTTATGTTACTTGCTCGAGATTCGATCATCGGATCATCATACCTAGTTTAATCTCGTTACGAGCAAGTCTCTTTACTCGTTCCATAATGCATCATCCCGTAACTAACTCATTAGTCACATTGCTTCCAAGGCTTATAGTGATGTGCATTACCGAGAGGGCCCAAAGATACCTCTATGATACTTAGAGTTACAAATCCTAATCTTGATCTATGCCAATGCAACAAATACCTTCAGAGACACCTGTAGAGCATCTTTATAATCACCTAGTTATGTTGTGACATTTGATAGCACACAAGGTGTTCCTCCGGTATTCAGGAGTTGCATAATCTCATAGTCAACGGAATATGTATAAGTCATGAAGAAAGCAATAACAATAAAATGTAACGATCATTATGCGAAGCTAATGGATGGGTCTTATCCATCACATCTTTCTCTAATGACGTGATCCCGTTCATCGAATGACAACACATGTCTATGGTTAGAAAACTTAACCATCTTTGGTTAACGAGCTAGTCAAGTAGAGCCATACTAGGGACACTTTGTTTTGTCTATGTATTCACACATGTATCAAGTTTCCGGTTAATAAAATTCTCGCATGAATAATAAACATTTATCACGATATAAGGAAATATAAATAACAACTTTATTATTACCTCTAGGGCATATTTCCTTCAATGCTGCCTAACATGTCATCTCATATTCTTTTCTTTGTAGCATGGACATTTGGATTTTATATGGTTCAAAGAAATAGTCTAGTTTTGACATGAGATTTAAATACTCAAGCATATCCACAAATACTTGCAACCCGATGTATTAAAGGGGTTGTCAATCCCTTTTGGGTAACGGCGCCAGAAATTGGCAAATGGACGTGAGAGAGTCGTAATAATTTGATAGATAGATCACGCGGGAACATGAGATAAAATAAATTAAATCTAGGTATTTTTGTATTTTTGGTTAGATCTAAAAACAAAAGCAAAGGAAAATAGATTGCCAAGGCAAATATATTAAGCAAGAGACCCGGGGGCTGTAGGTTTCAGTAGTGGCTTCTCTCAAGAAAAATAATCATGACCATATCTAGTAAATGATCATTATATGTGCGTCCAAGATTAGTAGACCGACTCCAGCATGCATCTAGTGTATTAAGTTCATGGAGAAACGGAGTAATGCAATAAGAATTATGACATGATGTAGAAAAGATCTATTTATGTAGAAATAGACCCCATCATGTTATCCTTAATGGAAACGATACATACGTGTCGGTTCCCCTTCTGTCGTTGGGATCAAGCTCCATTAAATCGAACCCATCACAAAGCACCTCTTCCCATTGCAAGAAAAATAGATCAAGTTGGCCAAACAAAAGCCAAATATCGGAGAAGAAATACGAGGCTATAAGCAATCATTCATATAAGAGATCAAGAAGACTCAAATAACATTCATGGATAAAAAGATAGATCTGATCATAAACTCAGAGTTCATCGGATCCCAACAAACACACTGCAAAAAGAGTTACATCATATGGATCTCCAAGAGACCATTGTATTGAGAATCAGACGAGATAGAGGAATCCATTTAGCTACTAAGTACGGACCCGTAGGTATACAAAGAAATACTCATGCATCATCGGATAGGCACGAATGGACATGATGAACCCCTCCGTGATGGTGTCTAGATTGGATTTGGCGTTTCTGGAACTTGCGGCGGCTGGAATATAATTTCGTTGACTCCCCTAGGGTTTCTGGAATATTGGGGTATTTAAAGTAAAGAGGCGGTTCGCGAGGCACCCGAGGTGGGCACAACTCACCAGGGCATGCCTGGGCCTCCAAGCGTGCCCTGATGGGTTGTGCTCCCCTCGGAGGACCCCTAGGCACTTCTCCGGCCCATTGGATGTCTTCTGGTCCAAAAAAATTAACAAAAAGTTTTGCTGCATTTGGACTCCGTTTGGTATTGATTTCCTACAATGTAAAAAACATGCAAAAAACAGCAACTGCCACTTGGCACTCTGTCAATATGTTAGTACCAAAAAATGATATAAAATGATTATAAAACATCCAAGAATGATAATATAACAGCATGTAACAATCAAAAATTATAGATACGTTGGAGACGTATCAGTCGCCTCTTCTCGGGGAAAATGCATTTGGACGACGTACTTCAGGTGCTCTCTAGTGGGAGCAACGAAAAGCACGCCAGCCCCTCCACCTTATAGGGAACAGGCACCATCAAAATACATAATCCATTCTTCGGGTGCTTCCTTGCCGGGAATAACTATTTAGCACATCTTCATCAGGGGTTGGCGTCCATTCTGCAATAAACTCTGCCAATGCCCTACTCTGGATTGTTGATGTGCTCTCAAACTTCAGGCCAAAGCTTGATAACTCCAATGCCCACTCCACTATTCTTCCAGTAGCCTCAGGGTTTCGAAGTATCCTTTGCAAAGGAAAGCGAGTGACAACCGTGATCTCATGGCCTTGGAAGTAGTGGCGCAGCTTCCTTGAGGCCATGATGAGGCCAAAAATCAACTTTTTGCACACTAGAGAACCTGGATCTAGCCCCCTCCAAGAGGGAGCTAACGAAGTACACTGGCGCTGCACCACTTTCTTCTTTGTCGCGTCCTTGGGGTTGTCTCCGCTGTCGTGCTCTTCTTTGTCCTGATCCATATCTGGTCTTGCCGGGTTGCTCTTACTCTTTGTCTCTTCTACTTCCCAATGCACTACAGGGGCTGCGCTAACCACATGATTAGTTGCCGCCAAGTATAGCAGCAAAGGCTCTTGTGGTTTGGGCGCAACCAAAGTAGGCATGGAGGACAAGTAGGTCTTCAAATCTTGCAAGGTTGTATCTGCTTCCGGGGTCCACTTGATGGGTCTTGCCTTCTTGAAGATTTTGAAGAACAGCAAGGCGCGCTCGACAGACTTGGAGATGAATCTGCTAAGCGCGGCAACACACCGTGTCAAACGCGTCACATCGTTAACTGTCTTGGGTCCATGAATCTGCTCAATAGCCTTGATCTCATTAGGGATTGCTTGTATCCCATGATGGGATACGAAGAACCTGAGTAGCTTGACGAAGGCAACACCAAACACACACTTCTACGGGTTTAGCTTCAAATTGATCTCGCGCAGATTAGCAAATGTCTCTTCCAATTCCTGAATCAGGATTAATCTATCCTTGGTCTTGACCACAGTATCATCCATATAAGCCTCAATGTTCTGGTGCAACTGTGATTAAAAACCAATTTGGACCGCTCTGGCAAAGGTGGACCCAACACTCTTTAACCGGAAAGGCATGCGCACGAAGCAGTATGTGCCACTTGGGGTGATGAATGAGGTCTCCTCTTCGTCTTCCTTAGACATAAAGATTTGATGATATCCAGAGTATGCATCCAGAAAAGAGAGAAAATCACAACTTGAAGTGGAGTCCACAGTCTGGTCGATGTGCGGCAAGGGAAATGGGTCCTTCGGGCAGGCCTTGTTGAGATCGATGAAATCTATACAAGCCTCCATTTCATGTTAGCCTTGCATACAACCACTGGGTTTGCTAACCATGTTGGATGCATCACTCCTTTGACCAAACCAGCTTCCTCAAGTTTCTTGATTTCTTCTGCAATGAATTGCTACCGTTCCAAAGCATGCTTCCGAACCTTCTGTTTGATGGGTCGGGCATGTGGGAGACAACAAGGTTGTGCTTGATTACCTCCCTGGGAACACCGGGGATGTCAGATGGTTGACAAGCAAACACATCGACATTCGCCCACAGGAAGGCAACAAGCGCGCTTTCCTATTTTCATCAAGGGTAGCAGTGATAGTAAAGGTACCATTAGTTCCGGCCAGCCCTGCCGAGACTTTTTTCACATGATGTGCAACGACTTTGGATCTCTTGTTGATGGAACTCTCCGGCAAGTCATCAGCAGGCACAGCACACTCCGAAGAGGTACACTCCTCGGACTCCTTGCTGGTGTCCCTACTAGCCTTCTTCTTTCCTTCGGTTTCCTTGGCGGGAACTGTGGCTTCCGCAGCCTTTACCGCGACAGCGTCCCGGTACAACTTATCCACACAAATAATTGTGTTCTTCTTGTTTGAAGGAGTGGAAATGACTCCCACCGGCCCTGGCATCTTGAAAGTGTTATAGGCATAGTGGGATACCGCCATGAACATTGCCAGAGCTGTGCGTCCAAGGATTCCATTGTAAGGCATGGGGACGTCAACCACATCAAACATAACCTTCTCAGTGTGGTAGTTCAACTCTCCTCCAAATGTCACTGTCAACGTGATCTTTCCCTTAGGATGGATCCTACCGGGGTTCATTCCTTGAAACGGGCTAGTGACCTTGAGTTCTTCCTCTGCTATCTTTGTGACTTTGAGGTTGCAGATTGTTGGTGAAACCAACAACGACAAGCATCCTACCGCAGTGCTGCGGTCAGGATGGTCCTCTTCATCAAAGATGATGTGCGTGCATGACCATTTGAGCGGCTTCTGAGACTCTACCGCTGGCTCCATGGAATTGACCTCACGTGCCCACTGTTTAACTTGGCAGTGAGAGGAGTACAGAGATGCACCCCCGTCAATCCATAGGGCGTTAGTGGCCTTCTGGAACTCTTGCTCACTGGTTTCCTCTTCATCCCCTCTATCACTTTCCCCATTGGTCTGGCGGTGGTTGTCGCGGCGCCGCGCGATGGCGACACGTGCGCCTTCCCTCTGCCTATCCTCCAGGGCCCGCCGTTAGCCTTGATACGCCCGAGGGTCTGAAGAGGCCATCAAGACGTCATCGGGTTCTTGATTTTGCGGCTCCCATGTGAAGGAAATGTTCCCTAGAGGCAATAATAAAGTTGTTATTTATATTTCCTTATATCATGATAAATGTTTATTATTCATGCTAGAATTGTATTAACCGGCTACTTAGTACATGTCTGAATACATAGACAAACAGAATGTCACTAGTATGCCTCTACTTGACTAGCTCATTGAATCAATGATGGTTATGTTTCCTAACCAAATACATGAGTTTTCATTTGATTAACGGGAACACATCATTAGAGAATGATGTGATTGACTTGACCAACCCGTTAGCTTAGCACAATGATCGTTTAGTTTGTTGCTATTGCTTTCTCCATAACTTATACATGTTCCTTTGACAATGAGGTCATGCAACTCCTGAATACTATAGGAACACTTAGTGTGCTATCAAATGTCACAACATACATGGGTGACTATAAAGATGCTCTACATGTGTCTCCGATGGTGTTTGCTCAGTTGGCATAGATCGAGATTAGGATTAGTCACTCCAAGTATGGGAGAGGTATCTCTGGGCCCTCTCAGTATTGCACATCACTATAAGTCTTGCAAGCAATGTGACTAATGAGTTAGTTGCAGGATGATGCATTATAGAACGAGTAAAGAGACTTTTCGGTAACGAGACTGAAGTAGGTATTGAGATACCGACGATCGAATCTCGGGCAAGTAACATACCGATGACAAAGGGAACAACATATATCGTTATGCGGTTTGACCGATAAAGATCTTCATAGAATATGTGGGAGCCATTATGAACATCCAGGTTCCGCTATTGGTTATTCACTAGAGATGTGTCTCGGTCATGTCTACATAGTTCTCGAACCCGTAGGGTCCGCATGCTTAACGTTCGTTGATGTCAGTATTATGAGTTTACGTGTTTTGATGTACCGAAGGTTGTTCGGTGTGCTGGATATGATCACGGACATGATGGGGAGTCTTGAAATGGTCGAGACATAAAGATTGATATATTGGACGGCTATATTCGGACACCAAGAGTGTTTCGGGTGATTTAGGAGTAAACCGGAGTGTCGGAGGGTTACCGAAACCCCCTCCTCCCGGGAACTAATGGGCCACATGGGCCTTAGTGGAGAGAGAGAGAGAGGGCCGGCCAGGGCAGGCCGCATGCCCCTCCCCCTATAGTCCTAATTGGACTTGGGAAGGGGGGCAGCGCCCCCTTTTCCTTCTCCCTTCTCCTCCTTCCTTTCCCCCTCCTCGTAGGACTAGGAAAGGGGAGTCTTATTCCTACTACGATGAGGACTCCTCCTCTCAGGGCGTGCCACAAGGGCCGGCCGGCCTCCCCCCTTGCTCCTCTATATACGGGGCAGGGGCACCCTAGAACACACAAGTTGATCATTGATCCCTTAGCCGTGTGCGGTGCCCCCCTCCACCATAATCCACCTCGGTCATATGGTCGTGATGCTTAGGTGAAGCCCTGCACCAGTAGCTTCATCATCAGCGTCATCACGCTGTCGAGCTGACGAAGCTCTCCCTGAACACTCAGATGGATCGAGAGTTAGTGGGATGTCACCAAGCCAAATGTGTGCAGATCACGGAGGTGCCGTACTTTTGGTAGTAGGATCGCTCGGATCGTGAAGATGTACTACTACATCAACCACATTGTCATAAGGCTTCCGCTTACGGTCTATGAGGGTACGTGGACAACACTCTTCCCCTCTCGTTGCTATGCATCACCATGATAGATCTTGCGTGTGCGTAGGAATTTTTTTGAAATTACTGCGTTCCCCAACAGTGGCATCCGAGCCAGGTCTATGCGTAGATGTTATATGCACGAGTAGAACACAAAGGAGTTGTGGGCATGGGTATATACATATTGCTTGCCGTCACTAGTTGATTATTGATTCAGCGGTATTGTTGGATGAAGCGGCTCAGACCGACATTACGCGTACGCTTACGTGAGACTTGTTCTACCGACGTGCTTCGCACAAAAGTGGCTGGTGGGTGTCAGTTTCTCCAACTTTAGTTGAATCGCATTCAATGAACAGGGTTCTTTCTGAAGATCAAAAAGCGATCACTATAGCGCATTGTGGTTTTTTATGCGTAGGTAAGAACGGTTCTTGCTCAGCCCGTAGCGGCCACGTAAAACTTGCAACAACAAAGTAGAGGATGTCTAACTTGTTTTTGTAGGGCATGTTGTGATGTGATATAGTCAAGACATGATGCTAAATTTTATTGTATGAGATAATCATGTTTTGTAACACAGTTATCGGCAACTGGCAGGAGACATATGGTTGTCGCTTTTTTGTATGAAATGCATTCGCCATGTAATTGATTTACCTTATCATTAAGCGATTGCGATAGTCGTAGAAGCAATAGTTGGCAAGACGACAATGATGCTTCGATGGAGATCATGACGGTGCTTTGGAGATGGAGATCAAAGGCACAAGATGATGATGGCCATATCATATCACTTATATTGATTGCATGTGATGTTTATCCTTTATGCATCTTATTCTTCTTAGTTTGGTAGTAGCTTTATAAAATGATCTCTCACTAAATTTCAAGGTACAAGTGTTCACCATGAGTATGCACCATGAGTACATTCACATACAATGGGTGCAAGCCAGTTTTGCACACGCAGAATACTCGGGTTAAACTTGACGAGCCTAGCATATAGTAGATATGATCAACATAGTGATGTTCACCATTGATAACTACTCCATCTCACGTGATGATCGGACATGGTTTAGTTGATATGGGTCACGTGATCACTGAGATGATTAGAGGGATGTCTATCTAAGAGGGAGTTCTTAAGTAATTTGATTAATTGAACTTTAATTTATCATGAACTTAGTACGTGATAGTATTTTGCATGTCTATGTTGTTGTACATAGATGGCCCGTGCTGTTGTTCCGTTGAATTTTAATGCGTTCCTAGAGAAAGCTAAGTTGAAAGATGATGGTAGAAACTACACGCACTGGGTCCGTAACTTGAGGGTTATCCTCATTGCTGCATAGAAGAATTACGTCTTAGAAGTACCGCTAGGTGACAAACCCACTGCAGGAGCAACGCCACATGTTGTGAGCACCTAGTAGAGCAAAGTTGATGACTATTCAATAGTTCAATGTGCCATGCTTTATGTCTTAGAAATGGGACTTCAACGACATTTTCAACGTCATGGAGCATATGATATGTTCCAGGAGTTGAAGTTAATATTTCAAGCAAATGCCCGGATTGAGAGATATGAAGTCTCCAATATGTTCTACAGCTGCAAAATGGATGAGAATAGTTCTGTCAGTGAACGTATACTCAGAATGTCTGGGTACAACAACCACTTGACTCACCTGGGAGTTAATCTTCCTGGTGATAGTGTCATTTACAGAGTTCTTCAATCACTCCCACCAAGCTACAAGAGCTTCGTGATGAAATATAATATGCAAGGGATGGATACGATGATTCCTGAGCTCTTCGCAATGCTAAAGGCTGCGAAGGTAGAAATCAAGAAGGAGCATGAAGAGTTGATGGTCAACAAGACCACCAGTTTCAGGAAAAAGGGTAAAGGGAAGAAGGGGAACTTCAAGAAGAACAATAAGCCAGTTGCAGCTCAAGTGAAGAAACCCAAGTCTAGATCTAAGCCTAAGACTAACTGCTTCTACTACAAAGGGACTGGTCACTGGAAGCGGAACTGCCCCAAGTATGTGGCGGAGAAGAAGGATGGCAAGTGAAAGGTATATTTGATATACATGTTATTGATGTGTACCTTACTTATGATCGTAGTAGCGTCTGGGTATTTGATACTGGTTCTGTTGCTAATATTTGCAACTCGAAATAGGGGCTACGAATTAAGCGAAGATTGGCTAAGGACGAGGTGATGATGCGCGTGGGAAATGGTTCCAAAGTCGATGTGATCGCCAGAGGCACGCTACCTCTACATCTACCTTCGGGATTAGTTTTAGACCTAAATAATTGTTATATGGTGCCAGCGTTGAGCATGAACATTATATCTGGATCTTGTTTGATGCGAGACGGTTATTCATTTAAATCATAGAATAATGGTTGTTCTACTTATATGAGTATTATCTTTTATGGTCATGCACCCTGGATGAGTGGTCTAATTTTACTAAATCTTGATAGTAGTGATACACACGTTCATAGTATTGAAGCCAAAAGATGCAGAGTTGATAATGATAGTGCAACTTATTTGTGGCACTGCCGTTTGTGTCATATTTCTGTAAAGCGGATGAAGAAACTCCATTCCAATGGACTTTTGGAATCACTTGATTATGAATCACTTGGTACGTGCGAACCATGCCTCATGGGCAAGATGACTAAAACTCTATTCTCCGGAACAATGGAGCGAGCAACAGAGTTATTGGAAATCATACATACTGATGTATGTGGTCCAACGAACATTGAGGCTTGCGACGGATATCGTTATTTTCTCACCTTTACAGATGATTTGAGCAGATATGGGTATATCTACTTAATGAAACATAAGTCTGAAACATTTGAAAAGTTCAAAGAATTTCCGAGTGAAGTGGAAAATAATTGTAACAAGAAAATAAAGTTTCTGCAATCTGATCGTGGAGGAGAATATTTGAGTTATGAGTTTGGTCTTCATTTGAAACAATGCGGAATAGTTTCACAACTCACGCCACCCGAAACACCATAGCGTAATGGTGTGTCCGAACGTCGTAATCGTAGTTTACTAGATATGGTGCGATCTATGGTGTCTCTTACTGATTTACCGCTATCGTTTTGGGGCTACGCTTTAGAGACAACTTCATTCATGTTAAATAGGGCACCATCTAAATCCGTTGAGACAACACCTTATGAACTATGGTTTGGCAAGAAACCCAAGTTGTCATTTCTTAAAGTTTGGCGCTGTGATGCTTATGTGAAGAAACTTCAACCTAATAATCTTGAACCCAAATCAGAAAAATGTGTCTTCATAGGATACCCAAGGAGACTATTGGGTACACCTTCTATCACAGATCCGAAGGCAAGATATTCATTGCTAAGATTGGATCCTTTCCAGAGAAGGAATTTCTCTCGAAAGAAGTGAGTGGGAGGAAAGTAGAACTTGACGAGGTAATTGTACCTGCTCCCTTATTGGAAAGAAGTTCATCACTGAAATCAGTTCCAGTGATTCCTACACCAGTAAGTGAGGAAGCTAATGATGATGATCATGAAACTTGTGATCAAGTTACTACCGAACCTCGTAGGTCAACCAGAGTGAGATCCGCACTAGAGTGGTAAGGTAATCCTGTCCTAGAGGTCATGTTACTTGACCATGACGAACCTACGAACTATGAGGAAGCGATGATGAGCCCAGATTCCGCAAAATGGCTAGAGGCCATGAAATCTGAGATGGGATACATGTATGAGAAGAAAGTGTGGACTTTGGTTGACTTTCCCGATAAATGGATCTTCAAGAAAGCTCGACTTGTTGCAAAAGGTTTTCACCAAGTTCAAGGAGTTGACTACGATGAGACCTTCTCACGTGTAGCGATGCTTAAGTCCGTCTGAATCATCTTAGCAATTGCCGCATTTTATGATTATGAAATTTGGCAAATGGATGTCAAAACTGCATTCCTTAATGGATATCTTAAAGAAGAGTTGTATATGATGCAACCAGAAGGTTTTGTCGATCCAAAAGGTGCTAACAAAGTGTGCAAGATCCAGTGATCCATTTATTGACTGGTACAAGCCTCTCGGAGTTGGAATATACGCTTTGATAGTGTGATCAAAGCATATGGTTTTATACAGACTTTTGGAGAAGCCTGTATTTACAAGAAAGTGAGTGGGAGCTCTGTACCATTTCTGATATTATATGTAGATGACATATTGTTGACCGGAAATGATACTGAATTTCTGAATAGCATAAAAGGATACTTGAATAAGAATTTTTCAATGAAAGACCTCGGTGAAGCTGCTTATATATTGGGCATAAAGATCTATAGAGATAGATCAAGACGCTTAATTGGACTTTCACAAAGCACATACCTTGATAAAGTTTTGAAGATGTTCAAAATGGATCAGGCAAAGAAAGGGTTCTTGCCTGTGTTACAAGGTGTGAAGTTGAGTCAGACTCAATGCCCGACCACTTCAGATGATAGAGAGAAAATGAAAGTCATTCCCTATGCTTCATCCATAGGTTCTATCATGTATGCAATACTATGTACCAGACCTGATGTGTGCCTTGCTATTAGTTTAGTAGGGAGGTACCAAAGTAATTTAGGAGTGGACCACTGGACAGTAGTCAAGAACATCCTGAAATACCTATAAAGGACTAAGGATATGTTTCTCGTTTATGGAGGTGCCAAAAAGCTCGTCGTAAATGGTTACATCGATGCATGCTTTGACACTGACCCGGATGACTCTAAGTCACAAATCAGATACATATTTTTATTAAATGGTGGAGCTATCATTTGATGCAATTCCAAGCAGAGCGTCGTGGCGGGATCTACATGTGAAGCGGAGTACATAGCTGCTTCGGAAGCAGCAAATGAAGGAGTCTAGATGAAGGAGTTCATATCCGATCTAGGTGTCATACCTAGTGCATCGGGTCCAATGAAAATCTTTTGTGACAACACTGGTGCAATTGCCCTGGCAAAGGAATCCAGATTTCACAACAGAACCAAGCACATCAAGAGACACTTCAATTCCATCCACAATCAATTCAAGGAGGTAGACATAGAGATTTGCAAGATACATACAGATTTCAATGTTGCGGACCCGTTGACTAAGCCTGTCTCATGAGCAAAACATGATCACCACCAAGACTCCATGGGTGTTAGAATCATTATAATGTAATCCAGATTATTGACTCTAGTGCAAGTGGGAGACTAAAGGAAATATGGCCTAGAGGAAATAACAAAGTTGCTATTTATATTTCCTTATACCATGATAAATGTTTATTATTCATGCCAGAATTGTATTAACCGAAAACTTAGTACATGTGTGAATACATAGACAAATAGAATGTCACTAATACCTCTACTTGACTAGCTCGTTGAATCAATGATGGTTATGTTTCCTAACCATAGACATGAGTTGTCATTTGATTAACGGGATCACATCATTAGAGAATGATGTGATTGATTTGACCCACCCGTTAGCTTAGCACGATGATCGGTTAGTTTGTTGCTATTACTTTCTCCATAACTTATACATGTTCCTATGACTATGAGATCATGCAACTCCTGAATAGCGGAGGAACACTTATTGTGCTATCAAACATCACAACGTAACTGGGTGACTATAAAGATGATCTACAGGTGTCTTTGATGGTGTTTGTTGAGTTGGCATAGATCGAGATTAGGATTTGTCACTCCAAGTATCGGAGAGGTATCTCTAGGCCCTCTCGATTTGCACATCACTATAAGCCTTGCAAGCAATGTGACTAATGATTTAGTTGCAGGATGATGCATTATGAAACGAGTAAAGAGACTTGCCGGTAATGAGATTGAACTAGGTATTGAGATACCAATGATCGAATCTCGGGCAAGTAACATACCGATGACAAAGGGAACAACGTATATTGTTATGCGGTTTGACCAAGAAGATCTTCGTAGAATATGTGGGAGCCAATATGAACATCCAGGTTCCATTGTTGGTTACTGACCGGAGACGTGTCTCGGTCATGTCTACATAGTTCTCGAACCCGTAGGGTCCGCATGCTTAAAGTTCAGTGACGATCTATATTATGAGTTTATGTGTTTTGATTTACCGAAGGTAGTTCGGAGTCCCAGATATGATCATGGACATGACGAGGAGTCTCCAAATGGTCGAGACATAATTATCGATATACTGGACGGCTATATTCAGACACCATAAGTGTTCAGGCTGATTTCGGGGTAGACCGGAGTGCCGGAGGGTTACCGGACCCCCCCGGGGAACTAATAGGCCACACAGGCCTTAGTGGAGAGAGAGAGAGGGCCAGCCAGGACAGGTCACACGCCCCTCCCCCTCTAGTCCGAATTGGAGTAGGGAAGGGGGGGGGCGACGGCCCCCTTTCCTTCTCCCTTCTCCTCCTTCCTTTCCCCCTCCTAGTAGGACTAGGAAAGGGGAGTCCTATTCCTACTAGGAGGAGGACTCCTCCTCTCAAGGCGCGCCACAAGGGACGGCCGGCATCCCCCCTTGCTCCTTTATATATGGGGGTAGGGGGCACACTAGCCGTGTGCGGTGCCCTCCTCCACCATAATCCACCTCAGTCATATTGTCGTAGTGCTTAGGCGAAGCCCTGCGCCTGTAGCTTCATCATCACTGTCATCATGTCGTCGTGCTGACGAAGCTCTCCCTTGACACTTAGCTGGATCAAGAGTTCGTGGGACGTCAATGAGCCGAACATGTGCAGATCACGGAGGTGTTGTAGTTTCGGTACTAGGATCGGTCGGATCATGAAGACATACGACTACATCAACCGTGTTGTCATAACGCTTCCGCTTACGGTCTACGACGGTACGTGGACAACACTCGTCCCCTCTCGTTTCTATGCATCACCATGATAGATCTTGCGTGTGCATAGGTTTTTTTTTGAAATTACAGTGTTCCCCAGCACCGCGCTGATTGCCATGGTGGGCACTGCACCGTGAGGGTGGCCCCTTCCGCACGGCCAGCAATACGAGCCACCGTCGTCGTCTGGGGAGGCCGCTGTGACGCACCGAGACCGACGCGCCAGGTGTCTTCGAGTTATTCGTTGTTGTTGCCTTGTCATTTGCTTGCGTGTCTCATCTTGCCATGTCATCATGTCCATTCCATCATCATGTTTTCAGAACTTGCATCCGTCCTGGTCTCCTCGTTCTTTCCGTTGTCCATTCTGAGCAAAGGCACACTTGCACGCGCCCGCAACAGCTCCGAAATATTATTTTATAAGTGGCATAAAATTGTTCTCGGAATGGATTCAAAGTTGGCGTGCAGTCTTATTATAGTGTAAATAGACCGCTTGTCAATTTTTGTCGCATTCGGAGCTCGTTTAATAGCCTAACCGTTAAACATATAGCAGCATTATAGCCGGTCTATCGTCGGACGTTTCCGGTCTCCGGAAATGGTTGTTGGGTTGCATTCCTAATCTCTCTTCTCAGTCCAACCACACACTTGACCTCGTTCGCCTAACCCCTCTTTGCACAGTGCATCGACCCCTCGCGCGTGTCCAAAAACTTACCCGAACCCGACCCGGGTTGTCGTTACCGATGGGTCTAGATCATCCCCAAACATCTACAAAACATCTCCGATTCTTTGTTGGGCTCCCCTAAGCATTTTTCTCGCCGTCCGATTATAATCATAGGGACGAGATATCCCTACCCTAATTCCTACATATATAAATAGTCAAACCCTAGTCCGAGCCGTCCCATCCATCCCATCCATCCCATCTGCCACCACTAGCCCCACCTGGTCTTCCACTTTCCTTGGGATCTTGCCCGATCCACCCAATCGATCCTGCCTTCTCCTCATTTCCCCACCGAGCCAACCAACACACACCACTAGCCAGATCCATCTAACCACCAAGCGCCCAGCCTCCCTCGCTTTTGGATCGGCAGGCACCGCGTCTGGATCCCCTCCCTCTCGAGCACTTCCATGGAGCCAAGCTCCCGTGCCTCTCGTTCGTCTTTCCCGAAGACCAAAAGCACCGAGTCCTCGCAGCCGCCTTTGTCCGAGCACTCCCATGCCGCCAAGCTGGAGCTCTCCTTTGCCGGCCTCTCAGGTCATGTCCCTGCTCGTGCCCCTCGTCCTCCCTTTTCCCTCTTTCTCTCTCTAACCTCTATGTCTATCTCACCCCATTAAAGCAGGAGCGCAGCCGCCCTCGATCCGTCTCCATCCGGCCGATAACGAGCAGTAGCTTGCCGGAGTTGAGCTCCACTGGTTCTACCTCCCTCTGCCCGTTGCTGGCGCTCCTCCGCTGCTGCAAGTCCCTCGCTACGCCACTTCTCCTCTGCAATGAGCGGCTGCTGCAGCTGATGCAACCGCCGCGCGCCCTTGGCTGCATCGCCCTGAACCGGCCTCCTCTTCACCGTTTCATGCACCTCCAGGCACCTCCGCCTGTTTCCCCATCCCCGGCGTCGTCTGCATCTGTGCCAAGCCGCTGGCTCTGCTTCACCTGAACCGGGGGTCCTCGTTTAGCTTCTCCCCGCGCCAAGTCCCCTGCCGCCATGGACGTCCCGACACAAGAGCTCGCCGTCGACCGCGCCCGACGTCGCCTGCCTCTGGATCTGTTGAGCCCCGATATCTCTGGCCTCTCCGTCGCGGGATCCTTCGGGTCCTCTGGTTCATCCAGCTGCCGCCTGCATCGAGCGTGACAACCCCCCGTTGACCGCTCCTCTGCTTCCGCTCGTCTAGCGCACCCGCGTGGACTCGAGCGAGTTCAGCGTTTCGGCCCATCTACGCCGCTACACCTAGCCCAATGGCAAGGACCAGCCGCTCCCCTGCTAGCCTTGCTCTTCTCTACTACGTGGGCTGAGCCCTCTGGTGAGAAACCTAGCTTGCTCCAGATGCAGCCCGTAGTATATTTTTACTGCGCTGCGAATTTGGCTAATATCCCAGGTATTACAGTTTTACAGAAAAACCCCTAACTTCATGCATTTAATAACTCTTGAACCGGGCATCGGTTTATAATGTTTTATTTATGCAACTTGAGTAAACTTTCATCTAGTTTCACAATATCCAACTTTCATGCATGTTTGATATGTTGAACTTGCTGTTTGCTTTAATTTGCTTTAATGCCATGTTAAAATGGTTTATTTCATAACTAAATAACCGTAGCTCCGAATTTAATAAACTTTATATGTAAATGGGGTAGAAAAATGCCTAGTTTAACATGGTGTACTTGATTTTCATGATTAACAACTCTAAATTATGGTTTAGGTCAGAACAGTACCAAATTCATATTATGCACATGAGGATTTTCCGGAATTGTTTTTTGTTGTTCCGGCCTCATTTAAACTTTCCTAGATAGGCAGTTTTCATATGCTTCACCCCTTGCCATGTTTAAGAACATTTAATATTGATGGGTACATAACCGAGAGAGAACTAAATAAGTCATGTGGTGTTTCGTCAATATGTAACTCGTTGCATATTGAGCCCCACTTAATTTGTAGTATTGTTTGTTGCACTTTGCCATGTCATGCCTCATTGAACCAGACTTGCATCATACTTGGTTGTCCATCATGCGATCTTCATGTGATGGTTGTTTACCATGTTGCTTGCTTCTTTCCGGGTTGCTTCTCTCGTTAGCTTCGGTTTTGTTCCGGAGTTCCGAGGCTTCTTTCCGGGTTGTTTACCATGCTTGTCTTCATGGACTTGTTCTTCTTCCTTACAGGAACTCAGGCAAGATGACCATTCCCTCGAAATCTCTTCTATCTTTGCTTGCTAGTTGTCCGCTCTATTGCTATGTCGCACTACCTACCACTTGCTATATCATGCCTCCTATATTGCCATGTCAACCCTCTAACCCACCTTTTCCTAGCAAACTGTTGTTTGGCTATGTTACCGCTTTTGCTCAGCCCCTTTTATAGCGTTGCTAGTTACAGGTGAAGTTGATGTTTTTTCCATGTTGGAACATGGATATGTTGGGATATCACAATATCTCTAATTTAATTAATGCATCTATATACTTGGTAAAGGGTGGAAGGCTCGGCCTTATGCCTGGTGTTTTGTTGCACTCTTGCCGCCCGAGTTTCTGTCATACCAGTGTTATGTTCCTTGATTTTGCGTTCCTTACGTGGTTGGGTGTTATGGGAACCCCTTGATAGTTCGCCTGGAATAAAACTCCTCCAGCAAGGCCCAACCTTGGTTTAATCATTTGCCTCACCACCACTTATACTTTTCCCTTGGGAGTCGCGCTCCCGAGGGTCATCTTTATTTTAACCCCCCTGGGCTAGTGCTTCCCTAAGTGTTTGTAGCGACCAGACCTCAAACAGTCTGATCTCTGTGCTCCGGTGTCATCCCTGGATCAGTAATGCTGACACCACACAGTACTCGGAGGATTTATAACAGAGTAGCAATCACACACCTATTACATCGAGTGTCTCAAAAGAGAACTTATTACAATAAACCTGGCTTAAGGCCATCTAATAACGATAACAACGGAAGGCTTGGAAGATAAGTGAGTCCATCAACTCCAATGGCATCACTGAGTATAGAACCACGACCTAAAACTCCTTAATCGTCGTCTGAAAAGTCTGCAACATTAACGTTGCAGCCCGAAAACGGGTCAGCACATGGAATATGCTGGCAAGGTAACACATAGAGAATAATGGAATGCAACAGCTATACTATATGCATATTTGGCTGGTGGAAAGCTCTATGGTTACTGTATTTGCGTAAAGCCAATTTTTCCCTACTTCAAAGGAATAAAATTAATTACTATCATGGTGGTTGTTAAACATTGAGAATGGTTGACAGCATTCTCAATCCCAATTAAGTAGCATCATTAAAACCCATCAAAATTAATTTAGAGTAACATGTTGAGATTCACATGATAATCCAGGTACTAGATACTCAAGATGTCCATAAACGGGGACATGGCTAACCATGATTAGTTTGTTACACTCTGCAGAGGTTTGCGCACTTTTCCCCACAAGACTCGATCGCCTCCGTTTGGTTTCTCGCACTACAAGGTGTTTGAGAAGACGGATGACCGAGACATAGTCTTTCAGAAGCGCTAGCACCTTACGATCGGGTAGACCGTACCACCTACATCCCCTACATCTGCTAGTCTACCACTGTAAGAGTTCGCACAACTTAGTCAACTATGCCAGAGCCCATAATGGCTTGTGGCTACACACGGAAGTTTCTAGTATGAATAATCTCATGATCCCTTTGAGCCTGGGTGGCGGTCCAAAGAAAACAGGCAAGTCCTGGAAACCCCAGGTGCCTCAATCCACCCAGATGTGTGTTAGGTTGCCACCTTAGATAAACCATTAATTATCAATCTCACATCTGTCATGGATATCACTCACCCAATCCACGTCTACTAGCATAGCATGGCATAATAAGCAAACGTAGAATTAACTCCCAAAGGTTTGATAATAAACAGGTAATAGGTACTACCTCATCTACTTCCCATCCCACAATTTAATTAGATCCTAATCATGCAATATGTGAGGATTGATCTAATGCAATAAAACTGGGTTGTTGAAAAGGTATGATCAAAGTGTTACTTGCCTTGCTGATGATCCGCGTAACCTAGAGATTCAACGTAATAGGCGGCGCACTCCGGGTATTCTATCGCAGACAAACAACAAGCACACAATAAGTACTCATCTAATGCACAGGTAAAATTCAAATAGAAGATCTAACCAGAAATTTCAACTTAAGAACCCTGGTTGGCAAAAAGAATCAAATCGAACGAAGCAAAAGAAATCAAACGGTGAAAGAAAACAACTTCGTTCTAGCAATCTGGATCTAGGGAAAATTTTACAGTAGCAAAAACTTGTTTAAGTTGATTATTCGGAAAGAGGGTTTCGAGACGAAACTCCAGGCGCTTGAATCGCCTGATTCCGATAAACGAGCGAAAAGTTATACTAAAACGAAAATCGGATCAGAAATCGCGATCAGAAAATAACCGTGGAAAATCCGATGAAAAAGACAAAAGACGAACAGAATTTTTTACTTTTTTGTAAAAAAAACTACACGGAAAACGAGGCGGCGGCGGCGAACCTCGAAAGTCGCGCAGCTCCGAGGCGGGCGGCGGCGGCTGGGGCGGCGGCTAGCTAGGGTTTGGGGCTGGTGGCTGGGCTCCTCCTCTCGGGCTTTGGCGCCTTATAAAGGCCCCCGGCCAGCGGTGTCCTGGCCGGTTACGGCGCGTAGTCGGTTCGTGTTTTTTTTAAATCCGCTCGGAAGAAAAATAAAAAGAAATACTAAACGGACTCCAAAAATCACGAAATAAATTTTGCCGGGTTTCTAAAATCAAGCCCGATAAAGTGAACATTTATCTGGGCCCAAACTACAACTTTGAAAAACACGCATTTTTCTTAAATTCAAATAAAATACCGAAAAACTCCGAAATAAAACTTATTTGATTTTTTTAATAAATCCTCAATATTTCTATATTTTGGGAAAGTCATTTTATTCCCTCTCTCATATTTTTGTAATAGAAATAATTGATGATAAAATAAACTAAATCAAATGATCCTGTTTACATAATTTGAGAAAACTCAAATATCTAAATAACGAAATCCCCAACTCTCTCCGTGGGTCCTTGAGTTGCTTAGGATTTTCTAGGATCAAAACCAAAAGCAAAATAAAATATGATATGCATGATGACCTAATGTATAACATTCCAAATTGAAAATTTGGGATGTTACAAACCTACCGCCCTTAAGATGAATCTCGCCCTCGAGATTCGGGTTGGCTAGAAAATAGGTGAGGGTGGTCTTTGAGCAAATCTTCCTCTCGCTCCCAGGTGGCTTCATCCTCCGTGTGGTGGCTCCACTGAACTTTGCAAAACTTGATAACCTTGCTACGAGTAACTCGGCTGGCAAACTCAAGAATCTTGACTGGTTTCTCCTCATAAGTCAAATTGTTATCCAACTGAATTGCTTCTAATGGCACTATGTCTCTCAAAGGTATGTCAGCCATCTCCGCGTGACACTTCTTCAACTGAGAAACGTGAAACACATCATGCACTCCTGCCAGTCCTTCTGGCAATTCCAACTTGTTAGATACTTCTCCCATACGCTCCAAAACTCGATATGGTCCTATAAATCGTGGTGCTAACTTCCCCTTAACTCCAAATCGCTTAATCCCTCGAAGTGGGGATACTCGAAGATAAGCTCTGTCTCTGACTTTGTAAACTGTCTCCTTGCGTTTAGAATCTGCGTAGCTCTTCTGTCTAGACTGGGCTACCTTGAGCCTATCACGAATTAACTTTACCTTCTGTTTAGACTCTTTAATCAAATCTGGTCCAAACAACTGGCGGTCTCCAACTTCGTCCCATGACAACGGTGTCCTACACCTTCTTCCGTACAAAGCTTCGAAAGGTGCCATCTTCAAACTGGTCTGATAGCTATTATTGTAAGAAAACTCTGCATATGGAAAATTATCGTCCCAACTAGATCCATAATTTAGTGCACAAGCTCTCAGCATATATTCCAAAATCTGATTGACTCTCTCAGTCTGTCCATCTGTCTGCGGGTGAAAAGCTGTACTGAATTCTAGCCTAGTTCCCAAAGTCTCATGCAACTGCTTCCAGAACTTTGAGGTAAACTGGGTTCCTCTATCCGATATGATGCTCCTCGGAACTCCATGCAAACATACGATCCTGGTCATGTATATCTTTGCCAACTTAGCATTAGTGTAAGTGGTCTTTACTGGGATGAAATGAGCTACTTTCATCAATCGATCGACTACAAACCAAATCGAGTCATAGCCAGAACGAGTCCTTGGCAATACCGTGATAAAATCCATGCCTAGCTTATCCCACTTCCATTCGGGTATCGGCAATGGTTGCAACAATCCTGCTGGCTTCTGATGTTCTGCCTTTACTCTCTGACATACATCACAAACTGCTACATATTCCGCAATATCCTTCTTCATTCCGGTCCACCAGAAAATATCCTTCAAATCCAAATACATCTTGGTATTTCCTGGGTGAATCGAATACGGTGAATCATGTGCCTCTTGCAGAATCAACTTCCTAATCTCCGGGTTATTGGGCACGTAAACACAGTCTTCAAACCATAGAGTGTCGTGCTCATCCTCACGAAATCCTTTAGCTTTTCCTTTGCTCAGTTTCTCCTTTATAGCGACAATCTCTTTGTCAGTTTTTGAGCTTCTCTGATTTTGTCCATCAAAGTTGACTGAATCTCTAGTGCTGCTACATAGCCTCTCGGAACTATTTCCACACATAGTTCACGAAGATTTTCTGCTAACTCCTTGGGTATTTCTCCCGTCATTAGTGTATTGACATGGCTCTTGCGGCTTAATGCATCAGCTACTATATTAGCCTTCCCGGGATGATAATGCAATTTCATATCATAATCCTTGATAAGCTCCAACCATCTACTTTGTCTGAGGTTCAACTCCTTTTGCGTGAAAATATACTTCAAACTCTTATGATCCGTGTACACCTCACAATGATTTCCAATGAGGAAATGTCTCCATGTCTTCAGCGCATGCACTACGGCTGCTAACTCCAAATCATGCGTAGCATAATTCAATTCGTGGGGCTTCAGTTGTCGTGAAGCATACGAAACAACTCTCCCTTCCTGCATAAGCACTGCTCCAAGTCCTCGACGTGAAGCGTCACAATACACCTTATAATCCTTGGTTTGATCTGGCAAAATCAACACTGGTGAGGTCACCAAACGTTTCTTCAACTCCTGGAAACTTGCCTCACACTCATCAGTCCTTTTGAACTTAGTATCCTTCTTCAGCAACTCCGTCATAGGCTTTGCAATCTTTGAGAAATTCTCAATAAATCTCCGGTAGTATCCTACGAGTCCAAGAAAACTCCGGATCTCTCCAACTGTTGTTGGTGCTTCCCACTTGGTCACGGTTTCAACTTTAGCGGGATCTACTGCTATACCTTCTCCGGATATAACGTGTCCGAGGAATCCTACTTCCTTCAACCAAAATTCACATTTGCTGAATTGGCATATAATTGATGTTCTCTGAGCTTTCCAAGTACCAAACGCAAATGCTCCTTATGCTCCTCTTCATTCTTCGAATAAACCAGGATATCGTCAATGAACACTACGACGAACTTATCCAAAAACTCCATAAACACTTTGTTCATCATGTTCATAAAATAGGCAGGCGCGTTAGTCAGTCCAAATGACATAACAATATACTCATATAGTCCATATCTTGTGGTGAAAGCAGTCTTAGGTATATCCTGTTCTCGAATCTTCAACTGGTGGTATCCTGATCGCAAATCGATCATGGAAAACACTTTAGCTCCTTTCAATCGATCAAACAGATCGTTGATCATTGGTAGTGGGTACTTGTTCTTGATTGTTACTTCGTTCAATCCTCGATAATCAACAACCATCCTTAACGATCCATCCTTCTTTTCCACTAGAAGTACTGGCGATCCCCAAGGCGAAGAACTTGGGCGAATATATCCCTTATCCAGTAACTCCTTAATCTGCTTCTTAATTTCCACCAAATCTTTTGCTGGCATCCTATATGGTCTCTTCGATATTGGCCCAGTGCCTGGCAATAGCTCAATCAAAAACTCAATGTCTCTATCCGATGGCATGCCTGGCAACTCTTCGGGAAATACATCAGGAAAATCCTTTACCACTGGTACTTCCTCCTGCACAACTCCTGTTAGGCAATTTACTTGTGTCCTTTTTGGTACATGCCGGGATACATACTTGATCCTTCTCCCTTCTGGTGTGGTAAGCAAAATTGACTTACTAGCACACTCAATATTCCCTTTATACTTTGATAACCAATCCATGCCTAATATCACATCCAATCCTTGAGATTCCAATACTATTAGGTCTGAGGGAAAAACATAGTTACCAATCCTTAATGGTAACCGATCACACCATAAACTTGCCACATACTCTGCTCCTGGCGAGGTTACTAACATGGGTGACCTAAGGGCTTGGGTTGGTTGGTTATACTTATCCACAAATCCCCATGAGATGTATGAATGCGATGCACCAGTATCAAAAAGAACGAGTGCAGTAAATGACTTAACCAAAAACTTACCTATTACTGCATCGGACTGAGCTTCAACCTCCTCCACGCTAACGTGGTTCACCTGTCCCCTGTTGAAAGGGTTCGGTTTCTTCCCAGAACTTCCGTTGCCATTTTGGCCTTTAGGACATTCATTTGCAAAATGTCCTAGCTTCGAACACTTATAGCAAGTGACATGACTCAAGTCCTTCTTTGCTGGGGCCAATGGGGTGATGCGGTTATGGCCATTGCTTCCTCCATTCCCATTACCATTCTTGGTGCCATTGTGATTGTGCGAGCTACCTACTCCATGGGTATGCCGAAAATGTCCTCCTGGTCTAGGGGTAAAACGAGGCTTTTGCTGAGCTCCTGAATTATACTTTCCTTGTCCATACTTCCTCTTGCGGTTTTCAATTTGCTGCTGCTTCCCTTCAATAATAAAGGCACGATCTACCAACTCCTGGTAGTTTTTGAAGGTGGCTACCATCAACTGCATACTCAACTCATCATTCAGTCCTTCCAGGAATTTCTCCTGCTTAGCTGCATCCGTATCAACGTCATCTGGGGCATAACATGCTAGCCTACTAAACTCCTCCACATACTGGCCAACTGTCCGTCCTCCTTGGCGCAAGTTACGAAACTCACGCTTCTTCATGGCCATTGCTCCTGCTGAAACATGGGCAGTACGAAAAGCTTGCTGAAACTGGTCCCATGTGACAGTGTCGACTGGGAAGGTGGCTGTGAAATTCTCCCACCAAGAGGCTGCGGGTCCTTCTAACTGGTGTGCGGCAAACTGAAACTTCTCCACATCTGTGCATCCTGCTGTGGTCAACTCCCTAGATATCTTGCGGAGCCAATCATCTGCTACTATCGGCTCAGTACTACTGGAAAACACCAGCGGATTCAGCCTAAGAAAACGGGCTAAGTGGTCAACAGGTGGTGGTGGTGGTGGTTTGTTGTTGTTGTTCCCCTGATTCTGATTCTGAACTAGCAACTGCATCAAGGTGTTCTGCTGCTGGATCAACTGAGTGAGCTCCGGCGGAAAGGCAAATCCGGGGTCACGTCTCGGAGGCATCTGAGGGTTTAGAAAAGATGAGATATAAGAATAGAGGGGGTCTAAAGGGAAAACACTACCCATATGCACATGAGGCAAAAGCACACAATTCACTTCAATCAATCAAACAAGGCATACAATCGATCTAGCTATCGCAAGAGTGCTCGGACTACTATATTTACATGGTGGACTACTACTACTGATGAGGTGGTCTACTAGAAATATTCTACGGTTGTAGACTCCATGATATCTGCTCCTGCTTCATCAACATAGTCATCACCGCTACTTTCTGCTTCCGAGTCAGTGGCGTCAATGATGATGTAGTCTTCCGGGCTAATCTCCTTGGGTTCTTCGTCTACATCTACTGGTGTCGGGCCTCCCATAAATATGCCAATCTTCTTGATCAGATCGTCATTCTTCTCCACCAATACTTCAATTTCTTCTTCATAACCTTCACGTGTAGCCTTGAGTTCTTCCTCCAGTTCCTTGATTCTAGTCTTAGCCTTCTTCAGATCTATCATGTCGGCGCACATCTGATTCTCCTGTCGTTGAATGTGCTGGTTTAATTCCTGAATAAAAGCTGCAATTGATCTATCTTTCCTGGTGCTCATCATGTCCCAGTGTTCATCTCGGCGCCCACAAATCTGGTAGATAGTATCCTTAAGATCCTTGCGGTAGACTTCCAATGCGTCCCATGGCGATGTGAGCTGCCATGCTCTTTCCTAGACTCCAAGTTGGTGCATCAAAAGAAAACTCTATGGGCTCAGTGACTGGCATGAACGTCCTTCCTGGAACTTGAACTTTTATCATCCAGCGCTCTTCTTCAGGTAAAGTGGCGTTGTAGATTCCCATGAAGCTTGGTATTCCTATGTTCAGGTATCTAGTGACTTCCTTCAAGTGGCGTCCAAAGGGTGTATCTTCATCTGGTTGGGTGAACTTGTTCCTTGCATCCACCATCCTAAAGAGTAGAAAAGATGAGAAGTCAAAAGAGAAGAGAGTGATCTAGTGATCTAGGTCTTTAGCTTAGTGGTCGTGTCCTACAGTCAGCGTGTGCTCTGATACCATCTCTGTAGCAACCAGACCTCAAATAGTCTGATCTCTGTGCTCTGGTGTCATCCCTGGATCAGTAATGCTGACACCACACAGTACTCGGAGGATTTATAACAGAGTAGCAATCACACACTTATTACATCGAGTGTCTCAAAAGAGAACTTATTACAATAAACATGGCTTAAGGCCATCTAATAACGATAACAGCGGAAGGCTTGGAAGATAAGTGAGTCCATCAACTCCAACAGCATCACTGAGTATAGAACCACGACCTAAAACTCCTTAATCGTCGTCTGAAAAGTCTGCAACATTAACGTTGCAGCCCGAAAACGGGTCAGCACATGGAATATGCTGGCAAGGTAACACATAGAGAATAATGGAATGCAACAGCTATACTATATGCATATTTGGCTGGTGGAAAGCTCTATGGTTACTGTATTTGCGTAAAGCCAAATTTTCCCTACTTCAAAGGAATAAAATTAATTACTATCATGGTGGTTGTTAAACATTGAGAATGGTTGACAGCATTCTCAATCCCAATTAAGTAGCATCATTAAAACCCATCAAAATTAATTTAGAGTAACATGTTGAGATTCACATGATAATCCAGGTACTAGATACTCAAGATGTCCATAACCGGGGACACGGATAACCATGATTAGTTTGTTACACTTTGCAGAGGTTTGCGCACTTTTCCCCACAAGACTCGATCGCCTCCGTTTGGTTTCTCGCACTACATGGTGTTTGAGAACACGGATGACCGAGACATAGTCTTTCAGAAGCGCTAGCACCTTACGATCGGGTAGACCGTACCACCTACATCCCCTACATCTGCTAGTCTACCACTGTAAGAGTTCGCACAACTTAGTCAACTATGCCAGAGCCCATAATGGCTTGTGGCTGCACACGGAAGTTTCTAGTATGAATAATCTCATGATCCCTTTGAGCCTGGGTGGCGGTCCAAAGAAAACAGGCAAGTCCTGGAAACACCAGGTGCCTCAATCCACCCAGATGTGTGTTAGGTTGCCACCTTAGATAAACCATTAATTATCAATCTCACATCTGTCATGGATATCACTCGCCCAATCCACGTCTACTAGCATAGCATGGCATAATAAGCAAACGTAGAAGTAACTCCCAAAGGTTTGATAATAAACAGGTAATAGGTACTACCTCATCTACTTCCCATCCCACAATTTAATTAGATCCTAATCATGCAATGTGTGAGGATTGATCTAATGCAATAAAACTGGGTTGTAGAAAAGGTATGATCAAAGTGTTACTTGCCTTGCTGATGATCCGCGTAACCTAGAGATTCAACGTAACAGGCGGCGCACTCCGGGTATTCTATCGCAGAAAAACAACAAGCACACAATAAGTACTCATCTAATGCACAGGTAAAACTCAAATAGAAGATCTAACCAGAAAGTTCAACTTAAGAACCCTGGTTGGCAAAAAGAATCAAATCGAACGAAGCAAAAGAAATCAAACGGCGAAAGAAAACAACTTCGTTCTAGCAATCTGGATCTAGGGCAAATTTTACAGTAGCAAAAACTTGTTTAAGTTGATTCTTCGGAAAGAGGGTTTCTAGACGAAACTCCAGGCGCTTGAATCGGATCAGAAATCGCGATCAGAAAATAACCGCGGAAAATCCGACGAAAAAGACAAACGATGAACAGATTTTTTTAAAACTACACGGAAAACGAGGCGGCGGGCGGCGGCGGCGGCGGCGGCTGGGGCGACGGCTAGCTAGGGTTTGGGGCTGGTGGCTGGGCTCCTCCTCTCGGGCTTCGACGCCTTATAAAGGCCCCCGGCCAGCGGTGTCCTGGCCGGTTACGGCCCGTAGTCGGTTCGCGTTTTTTTTAAATCCGCTCGGAAGAAAAATAAAAAGAAATACTAAAGGGACTCCAAAAATCATGAAATAAATTTTGCCGGGTTTCTAAAATCAAGCCCGATAAAGTGAATATTTATCTCGGCCCAAACTACAACTTTGAAAAACGTGCATCTTTCTTAAATTCAAATAAAATACTGAAAAACTCCGAAATAAAACTTATTTGATTTTTTTATTAAATCCTCAATATTTCTATATTTTGGGAAGTCATTTTATTCCCTCTCTCATATTTTTGTAATAGAAATAATTGATGATAAAATAAAATAAATCAAATGATCCTGTTTACATAATTTGAGAAAACTCAAATATGTAAATAACGAAATCCCCAACTCTCTCCGTGGGTCCTTGAGTTGCTTAGGATTTTCTAGGATCAAAACCAAAAGCAAAATAAAATATGATATGCATGATGACCTAATGTATAACATTCCAAATTAAAAATTTGGGATGTTACAGTGTTGGTCCGAACTGGGCGATGTCTGGCGCCCCCTGGGCAACCAGGGTCTATGCCAACCCGACGTCTTGCCCATCCGGTGTGCCCTGAGAACGAGATATGAGCAGCTCCTATCGGGATCTATCGACACATTCGGGCGGTCTTGCTGGTTTTGTTTTACCACTGTAGATATGTCTTGTAACCGGGATTCTGAGGCTGATCGGGTCTTCTTGGGAGAAGGAATATCGTTCGTTGACTGTGAGAGCTTGTGATGGGCTAAGTTGCGACACCCCTGTAGGGTTTGAACTTTCAAAAGCCGTGCCCGCGGTTATGTGGAAGATTGGAATTGGTTAATATCCGGTTGTAGAGAGCTTAACACTTGACTTAAGTAAAATGCATCAACCATGTGTGTAGCCGTGATGTTCTCTTCTCGGCGGAGTCCGGGAAGTGAACACGGTTTTGGAGTTATGTTTGAATGTAAGTAGTTTCAGGATCTCTTCTTGATCACTTCTAGCTTCTCTACCATTGTGTTGCTTCTCTTCTCGCTCTTATTTGTGTATGTTAGCCACCATATATGCTTAGTGCTTGCTACAGCTCCACCTCTTTATCTTATCCTACCCATAAGCTTAAATAGTCTTGATCTCGCGAGTGTGAGATTGCTGAGTCCTCGTGACTCACAGAAACTTCCAAACAGTTGCAGGTGACGCAACCGAGCTCAAGTGGGTGCTCGATGAAGATCTTGTCCGTTGTTTTGTGTCTTTTCCGGTTGATCAGTAGTGTTGCCCAGTTGGGATGATCAGGGATCTAGCATTTGGGGTTGTCTTCTTTTATTTTGGTTCCGTAGTCGGACCTTGATTGTATTTTGGATGATGTATGCTTAATTTGTATTGGTGTGAAGTGGCGATTGTAAGCCAACTCTTTATCCCTTTCTTATTCAGTACATGGGATTATGTCAAGATTACCCCTCTTGCGACAAACCTACCATGCGGCTATGCCTCTAAGTCGTGCCCTGGCACGTGGGAGATATAACTGCATTGTGGGTGTTATAAGTTGGTAATCAGAGCCGTCCCCGACTTAGGAGCCCCCTGCTTGATCGAATCGCTGACGTTGTTGAGTCTAGAACAAAATGTTTGGATTCTTAGGATTATATATATATATATATCGAAGAGTAGGATTCTTTTTACTCAGTCCCTTCGTCGCTCTGGTGAGGCCTCCTGGCGTAGAAGTTTTGACTCTTCTATCCTCAAATTTCACGATTTTTTGTAGGATCACGCAGGTATCTTGGAATCGTTCCAATAGTCTTGTGACGAGAACATTGTTCTTGGTGCCTCCTGACATTTAGGGGTTGTGGCAGTGTCCCGGGGAGTTGAGCTCCGAGGTGTTGTCGTCACAATTTTATCGTTGCAGTTCTGGAATGCCTGAGTTCGCCGACAT
Organism: Triticum urartu; assembly: GCF_003073215.2. Classification (NCBI taxonomy): domain Eukaryota; kingdom Viridiplantae; phylum Streptophyta; class Magnoliopsida; order Poales; family Poaceae; genus Triticum; species Triticum urartu. The sequence goes on from NC_053025.1 coordinate 269,979,003, forward strand.
CGAAAATCTCTTTTATGCAGTTGTTGGTGAGATAACCTTGACGCCACCCTGTACTAGGGCGGGAGTTCGGGAGTATTACCATAACTCGTATAACGGATGCTTTTTGAAGGTTGAGGTACACGATTTCTAAAGGTTTATTGGTTATGTGTTGAAGGATGGATACAGCTGGACGTAGGAATTGTTAGTTTGGGTGAGATATTATGCTTCCCCTGTATCCCCAACACCTGATTGCATAACCAGAAAGTCTCGGGAGTTTATAAGTGGGAATTCAAGTAGCTCCTAGAATCTCTTTCCAACAGACACATGATACGATATGGGGTCTATCATATGTTTGTTTCCGGTTTATTCTGCAAGCCAATCTTTGTTTTGTTTTCAGTCGTGGTATTCGAGTTGCTTCAATGTCAAGTGTTGATTCCATACCTTTCCTAAGGGTTGTTCAAATATTTCTATGTGAATACTAACCCTTCTTATTTATCAAGTTTGTCGTCTCAATTCTATTTCCAATTGGTGCGATTCTCTTAAAGAAGATCCTATCAATTTTCCCATTTGCAAGATTCAATCTTAGTTTTCTCATCGGTGTTTGTTTCATACATCTCAAGTTGTCTTTCTTTTCCCGCCCTCCCATCCCTTTTACTTCAAGGACTTATATTTTTTAATCAAGTATCCCTTTATTGACGGGAAGCCTCTCCATTCTTTTCTATGAATGTTTTTATCCGGTGATTCTCAAGAAGATGCTAATGGAGCTTCAAGTTCATCATTCTTTGTTCTATTTCTTCTTCGGTGGATTCAAGTCAAGCTTTGTCGATCATATCCTTTCCTCATTTCAAATGTCTTCTCATGATGGTGCACCTCTTAATCATTCACTTCTCGCTATTCTTTTGTTCTGGACTGCTCAATATATCTCAGAAGGCATGTCTTTTCATTCAAGCCATTTAATTCAACCGGTGCAATGTCCCTTACAAGTAATGGTTCAACGGTGTTTCTTCTGAGTGGGCCCTAACCCACATGTCTTTTCCTAGGATATTATCTTACTCTTCTAATTTTCCCGGTGTTACTCTCAAATTCTTTTCCAAGTTTGACGTAAGAATGAATTATCATCAGTCAAATGTCTTTCTCCAAGATCTTTCAAATTATTTTCATTGTTGATTCAGCCTTTATATTCTTCATTATTCCGAAGTGTATCAACAATTCTTGATGGGGTTTCTCATCGTCATTCTCGGATTTTGAAGACCAAAGAAGTGTTTTTCCTCCAAATCTTATCCGTTCTCTCAAAGATTCGGGATTCTAGCTTGGTGCTATCCTCTCATAATTGTTTTCGATTGTGAGAATTCTTTTCACCCATCCGACGCATTTCAGGAGTTGCGTTCCTTTCTCAATCATCCAGAGCCCATCATCTCATAATTATTCATTCCTAGCTTTCAGCTATTGTTCCCCAAACTTTTACCGGTGCATCATTCAAGTATTCTCTAATCAGTATGCGATCACTTCATTCTCTTTCATCTTGATTCACCCCTTTACTTCGTTTGTTTTCAATTCTTATGGTGGTTTGCTCAAGATTCTCTTCCATGGTTATCATATTAATTCATTCGTTGTTTCAATCCTATAGGTGGTTCGTTGAAGATTTTCCCAAGTTTGCGCTATATCTATCTTAATCCGTTCTATGAGAATAAGTAGTATGCCAAATCCGTTGCTTGTCATCAAGTTAAGGTGATGAAGGATAAACATACAGTAAATCTTATTCTTTTTTTCTTTGAGGTGATTCAATTTTTTTTTCTTCCGGAGTTCATTCATGATATCAATTTGTCGATGCTAAATTGTTCATCTTTTCTTTTCCATAGTTCCAAGTTTTTCCCGGTTATATCATCGCGAAGCTCCATCTAAATCATTGCAAGGCTTCACCTTGTGTTCTCAACTTCTCTTTCTTTCTATTTTATTACCGGAGTTCTTCATGGAGGCTTTACATGGTGGCTCGTCAAGGATTCCTTTCATTCTTCAATTGTTCCTCAAGATTTTTCTCAAAGTTCATATCCACCAAGCTTCACTCTAAAAACAAACATTGATTTGAGGAGTTCAAGCATTCTTCATCTTGCATCCGAAGTGCAATTCTTTCTACCTTATCTTTTGAGGTGGTGTTATGTCATTTTTGACAATTTCCCTTCGTGTTTCATGATTCACAAGTTGTCACTGATGAGATATGTAAACCCATCATTTTCTTTTTGTTCAGGAGATCCTTTGCAATGCATTAATCTCTTCGTTAGAGTTATGTTGTGTCATATTTCACCTAAAGCCTTCCCTAAGGAATGTTGCTATTGTGGTGCTTATCAACAATCCAAGTTTCCTCCTATTCTCGCGATGAAAGAAGTTATTCATCTCTTCGTTGATCTCAATCAATCTTTGTTTCCGTAGTGGTAGAATTTCACCTCAAATTTCGAGATGTTTTCCATAAGCCCACAACAAGCTTACTCTTTTTGTTGTGGGTTTTCCAATAACTCCGTTTGACCCTTCTCCTAAAGATTCTTTTTCAAAGCTCATTTCAGGTAAAAGATGTTGTTTTCTTCTCTGTTCCTTTAATTCCATTCTTTTATCTCTTTCGGAGGCATTGTGATGTTGCTCTCTTCGACCAATTATCTTGTTTTCCCCAAGATCATATTCTTTCCTTTGCTTATCCATTTAACCGGAGTGTCATGCCCTCCTTTCAAGTTCTTTGCGACTTATCAACTTTTCCTTCTCCTTTCAGTCGGAGTGCTGCCCAAATTATATAAATTGTATTCCTTCTTTATCTTGTTTTAACCGGAGTGGTTTCAATATCTATCTGTCACTCGACTTCCTGGTTCTCATCGTCTCCCATGTTTCTCTTATCTAACGGAGTGTTTGCAATCTCATTCATCTCCATTGTATTCTTCTTTCAATGGTTTAACCTCTCAAGGTTGTTTGGTTTCACTCATTCGTCAAAGAAGCAGCTTAGTTTTACCTCTTCTCTTCCTCTTCCGTTTTTCTCTGGTGCCATCCTAGATCTCGGGACAAGATCCTCTCGTAGTGGTGGAGTGTTGTGATGCCCCGAGACCGACTCGCCAGGTGTCTTCCAGTTATCCGTTGTTGTTGCCTTGTCATTTCCATGCGTGTCGCATCTTGCCATGTCATCATGTGCATTGCATCATCATGTCTTCAAAACTTGCATTCGTCCCGGTCTCCTCGTTCTTTCCGTTGTCCATTCTGAACCCAGACACACTTGCACGCGCCTGCGGCACCTCCGAAATATTATTTTATAAGTGGCATAAAAATGTTCTTGGAATGGGTTGAAAGTTGGCGTGCGGTCTTATTATAGTGTAGATAGACCGCCTGCCAATTTTCATCGCATTCAGAGCTCGTTTGATAGCCCAACCGTTAAACATATAGCGGCATCATAGCCGGTCTATCGTCGGACGTTTCTGGTCTCCGGAAACGGTTGTCGGGTTGCATTCCTCCTCTCTCTTCTCAGTCAAACCACACACTTGACCTCGTTCGCCTAACCCCTCTTTGCACAGTGCATCGACCCCTCACGTGTGTCCGAAAACTTACCCGAACCCGACCCGGGTTGTCATTACCGATGGGTCCAGATCATCCCCAAACATCTACAAAACATCTCCGATTCTTTGTTGGGCTCCCCTAAGCTATTTTTTCTTGGCCGTCCGGTTATAATCGGAGGGACGAGATAGCCCTACCCTAATCCCTACCTATATAAATAGTCAAACCCTAGTCCGAGCCGTCCTGTCCATTCCATCCATCCCATCCGCTGCCACTAGCCCCACATGGTCTTCTCCTTTCCTCGGGATCTTGCCCGATCCACCCAATCGATCCTGCCTTCTCCTCATTTTCCCCACTGAGCCAACCACTGCACACCACTAGCCAGATCCATCTAACCACCAAGCGCCCAGCCTCCCTCACTTTTGGATCGGCAGGCACCGCATGTGGATCCCCTACCTCTCGAGCACTTCCATGGAGACAAGCTCCCGTGGATCTCGTTCGTCCTTCCTGAAGACCAACAACACCGAGTCCACGCAGCCGCCTTTGTCCGAGCACTCCCGCACTGCCAAGCTGGAGCTCTCTTGCGCCGGCCTCTCAGGTCACGTCCCTCCCTATGCCCCTCGTCCTCCCTTTTCCCTCTTTCTCTCTCTAACATCTCTGTCTATATCACCCCGTTCAAGCAGGAGCGCAGCTGCCCTCGACCCGTCTCCGTCCGGCCGACAAGGAGCAGTAGCTCGCCGAAGTTGAGCTCCACCAGATCCGCCTCCCACTACCCGTTGCTAGCACTCCACCGCCGCTGCAAGTCCCTCGCCGCGCCACTTCTCCTCTACAATGAGCGGTAGCTGCAGCCGACACAACCGCCGCGCCCTTGGCTGCATCGCCCCGAACCGACCTCCTCTTCGTCGTTTCCCGCACCTCCGCCCGTTTCCCCGTCACCGGCGTCGTCTGCAGCTGCGCCAAGCCGCTGGCTCTGATTCACCTGAACTGGGGGTCCTCGTTTTTCTTCACGCCGCGCCAAGTCCCCTACCGCCATGGACATCCCGACACATGAGCTCGCCGTCGACCACGCCCGACGTCGCCTGCCTCCGGATCCGTCGAGCCCCAGTCTCTCTGGCCTCTCCGTCGCCGGATCCTTCGCGTCCTCAGGTTCATCTAGCTGCCGCCTGCATCTAGAGGGACAACCCCGCATTGACTGCTCCTCTGCTTCCGCTTGTCCAGCGCGCCCGCGTGGACTCGAGCGAGTCCAGCATTTCGGCCCAGCTGCGCCGCTACACCTAGCCCAACCACAGGACCCAGCCGCTCCCCTGCTGGCCTTTCTCTTCTCTACTGCGTGGGCTAAGCCCTCTCATGAGAAACCAAGCCTTCTTGAGATGCATCCCGTAGTATTTTTCACCGCGCTGCGAATTTGGCTAATATCCCAAGTTTTACAGTTTTATAGAAAAACCCCCAACTTCATGCATTTAATAACTCTTGAACCGGGCATCGATTTAAAATGTTTTATATACGCAACTTGACTAAAATTTCATCTAGTTTCACAATATCCAACTTTCATGCATGGTTGATATGTTAAACTTGATGTTTTCTTTAATGCCATGTTAAAATGGTTTATTTCATAACTAAATAACCTTAGCTCCAAATTTGATAAACTTTATATGTAAATGGGGTAGAAAAATGACTAGTTTAACATGGTGTACTTGCTTCGCATGTTTCACAACTCTAAAATATGGTTTAGGGAAGAACAATACCAAATTCATATTATGCACATGAGGATTTTTCGGAATTGTTGTTGTTGTTCCGGCCTCATTTACACTTGCCTAGATAGGTAGTTTTCATATGCTGCACCCCTTGCCATGTTTAAGAACATTTAATATTGATGGGTACATAACCGAGAGAGAACTAAATAAGTCATGTGGTGTTTCGTCAATATGCACTCGTTGCATATTGAGCTACACTTAATTTGTAGTATTGTTTGTGGCACTTTGTCATGCCATGCCTCATTAAACCGGACTTCCATCATACTTGGTTGTGCATCATGCCATATTTATGTGATGGTTGTTTACCATGTTCCTTGCTTCTTTCCGGGTTGCTTCTCTCGTTAGCTTCGGTTTCGTTCTGGAGTTGTGAGGATTCATTCGACTACGTCCGTTTGTCTTCTTCATGGACACGTTCTTCTTCCTTACGTGATCTCACGCAAGATGATCATACCCTCGAAATCACTTCTATCTTCGCTTGCTAGTTGTTCTCTCTATTGCTATGTCGCGCTACCTACCACTTGCTATATCATGCCTCCTATATTGCCATGTCAAGGCTCTAACCCAACTTTTCCTAGCAAACCGTTGTTTGGCTATGTTACTGCTTTTGCTCAGCCCCTCTTATAGCATTGCTAGTTGTAGGTGAAGTTGAAGTTTGTTCCATGTTGGAACATGGATATGTTGGGATATCACAATATCTCTTATTTAATTAATGCATCTATATACTTGGTAAAGGGTGGAAGGCTCGGCCTTATGCCTGGTGTTTTGTTCCACTCTTGCTGCCCTAGTTTCCATCATACCGGTGTTATGTTCCTTGATTTTGCGTTCCATACGCGGTTGGGTGTTATGGGAACCCCTTGACAGTTCGCCTTGAATAAAACTCCTCCAGCAAGGCCCAACCTTGGTTTTATCATTTTCCTCATCACCACCTATACTTTTCCCTTGGGAGTCGTGCTCCCGAGGGTCATATTTATTTTAAACCCCCCGGGCCAGTGCTTCCCTAAGTGTTGGTCCGGACTAGGCGATGTCTGGCGCCCCCTGGGAAACCAGGGTCTATGCCATCCCGACGTCTTGCCCATCCGGTGTGCCCTGAGAACGAGATATGTGCAGCTCCTATCGTGATTTATCGACACATCCACGCGGTCTTGCTGGTCTTGTTTTACCATTGTATAAATGTCTTGTAACCGGGATTCCAAGGGTGATCGGGTCTTCTTGGGAGAAGGAATATCCTTCGTTGACCGTGAGAGCTTGTGATGGGCTAAGTTGGGACACCCCTGCAGGGTTTGAACTTTCGAAAGCCATGCCCGCGGTTATGTGGCAGATGGGAATTTGTTAATCTCTGGTTGTAGAGGACTTAACACTTGACTTAAGTAAAATGCATCAACCGCGTGTGTAGCCGTGATGTTCTCTTCTCAGCGGAGTCCGAGAAGTGAACACGGTTTTGTAGTTATGTTTGAATGTAAGTAGTTTCAGGATCACTTCTATCTTCTCGACCGTTGCGTTGCTTCTCTTTTCGCTCTTATTTCCGTATGTTAGCTGTAGCTCCACCTCTTTACCTTATCCTACCCATAAGCTTAAATAGTCTTGATCTCGCGGGTGTGAGATTGCTGAGTCCTTGTGACTCACGGATACTTCCAAAGAGTTGCAGGTGATGATGAGACCCGTGCAGGTGACGCAACCGAGCTCAAGTGGGAGCTCGATGAAGATCATGGCCGTTGTTTTATGTCTTTTCCGGTTGATCAGTAGTGGTGCCCAGTAGGGACGATTGGGGATCTAGCATTTGGGGTTGTCTTCTTTTATCTTGGTCCCATAGTCGGACCTTGATTGTATTTTGGATGATCTATGTTTAATTTGTATTGGTGTGAAGTGGCGATTGTAAGACAACTCTTTATCCCTTTCTTATTCAATACATGGGATTGTGTGAAGATTACCCCTCTTGCGACAATCCTACCATGCGGCTATGCCTCTAAGTCGTGCCCCGACACGTGGGAGATATAGCCGCATTGTGGGTGTTATACCGTGGTGGGATAGCTCGCAGTGAGCCCCTAGCCTTGTCAACGCCAATCAGACTCTGAATGGTGGCTCTCCAATCGTCCATCTGGTCAGCTGCCGGCGGAAACCTCAGTAGCAGTTGGGCCCATGCCATAGCTTCCAAACTATGCTTGGCACCGGGGATGATGATGTAGACCGCAGCAACGCTCGGCTCTTGACGGTGCCTGCACTGGCTGCGCCGGGATCCCGTCATCAGGACCCAATCGCCGGAATGGCGGGGTGATGAGGTGATGGCGCGCGGGGGCCAACAACTCCGTTCGGAGCATCGGCTGGGCCAGTTTGCTCCCGGGGGTGGTGCATGTCCTGCGACCGCACCCACGGAGGGGGTAGCCGTAGGGTTTCGATTCGCCTTGGAACGAACGTCATCACCACGACTATGCCTCTTGGCCAGGCTAGGAGGGACAGAAGGAATAATCTCTCTGCTCGTACCTCGCAGAGCATGGTCGCCGGGATGTTAGCGATGGTGTCGTTCTCCGATACCTCCCGCACTTGCTTCAGCCGTGAGGGAGGTGGTGACAACACCGCCTGCGTCGAACACGTCCCCCGCAGCGCCCACGTCCTCACACGGCTCCACATTCCCTGCGGTGTCGGTGGCCGCGGGCAGCAGGGCCTTCAAAGTGGATGGGTGAGCTGTGGCACATGAGTTCTTCTTGGGCGCCATAGTCCATGGAGCCTTCGATGATGAAAAAGGCGGTGAAGATGATGCGCTGCTCATGCTCTCGGGTTCATGAAAGTGACCCCCCTACCTGGCGCGCCAAAGATGTCGTGGGAAACCACGACCACCTAAGGGACCAAGAGCCCCTTTTGGTTCGGCGGGGGGATAGGCACGTTGCAGAAAGTGCATAGAAGCTTAGCGCAACACGACAGAGATCACGCGGGCAGTTTTACCCAAGTTCAGCCGCCGCGAGGCGTAAAACCCAACTCCTACTTTGGTTGATTGATGGTGGAAAATGGTGGAGAAGGGCAGCGCTCTTGCCCGGCAAGGTTGCCTCGGGGCGAGAGGAGCAACGCGCGTATGAGTGTGAGGGGGTCCAAATCCTTTCAACGATTGCAATTATACCTAACTCTGCAGGCTAACAGAGCGCATTAAATGAGCACCTCAATGTCACATCACGGCTTGCCTGGCAGGCCCTGTCGGGTTGTTTTGCCAGCTTCGCACCTGCTTGCTATACACGCCTCAGGACGGGTGTCGCTTGGAGGTATTTCCGTAGGAAGTGGTTGCCATGTGGCGAACAACAACCACTTAGTCACTTTGCGGCTTGACACCGCAATGATCGATGACTTGTGTCGCTTGTGAGGTGGAGCGATGGAGCAGTTTGCCTCCGTAAGCCCTGGCAGGCCTGCTGGGATGATTTGGGGGCTTGCTTCCAGCAGTTATCCCATCCTCGCCAGGTTCGGTTGCCCGTCAAGGGAGGTTCTTCCGTTGTATCTTGCCTCTTTGGATAGTCTTTGCCTTCTCGATCTGCACTTTGATCCTTCAAAGAACTGAGTTATCGTGCTCTGATTTGATCTTGGTGCTGAAATCTTGTTCTTGCGCCTATGCATAGTCTGGGCAATGGACCCAGGGTTTGTTGCACCAACACGTTCTTATGATCTATCTTAGCATTAACAGTGTCCAAGAAAGGTCTACCAAATACAATGCGACAAAAATCATCTTGTGGGGAACCAAGAAATAGAAAGGTAGTAGGGTATTTTCTTTTCCCACACAAGACTTCAACATCTCTAATAATCCCAATTGGTGAGATAGTATCTCTATTAGCAAGCTTCATAGTAACATCAATATCTTCTATTTCAGAAGGTGCAATAACATTCATAATTTTTTGATATAAAGTAAATGGGATTGCACTCACATAAGCCCTGATAACAATGATCCCCTATTTTAACATAGACAATAGGCATGCCAAAAATAGGTCTATGTTCATCTTTATCATCGGGTTTAGCAATTCTAGCAGGTTCATCACAGAAATAAATAACATGCCCATCTCGACCAAGAGATATTTAACCATAGCAATACTAGGTTCAACTTTAATTTGTTCAGGGGTGTAGCTGAAGCTTTAGCATGTTTCTTTACTCTAACAGGAAAAGCTGGTTTCTCAATATAAACCATAGGAACAACTAGATCAACGTTATAAGTAATAGTTTCCTCTTCAGCTTTGATAGGTTCTACTAATTTTACTTCAATGGGAGGATTATATTTAAACCACTTCTTGTTAGGGAGATCAACATGAGTAGAAAATGATTCATAGAAACAAGCTACTATCTCATAGTCAAGTACATATTTAGTGCTAAATTCACGAAAAGCATAAGTATCCATAAAAGATTTAACAAAATCAAACTTAAGGTTTATACCTAACTCCTTAACTTCATCGAGCTCCCAATATTTAGATTGCATTTAATTCTTTCGAATAAATCCCATTTGAATTCAATAGTCTTCTTCATAAAAGAACTAGTACAATATTGAGCATGGATTGGTCATTACGAGAAATCCGAGCATAAAAATTCTGAACAACAATTTCTCTTAAGAGCTCATGATTGTGGCATGAATATAACATTAACTTAAGCCTGCCCCAAACTTGAGCAATACTTTCTCCTTCATGAGGCCAAAAATTATATTTATAATTCCGATCACGGTGAACTAGATGCATAGGATAAAACTTCTGATGAAATTCCAATTTGAATTAGTTGTAGTCCTATAACACCCACTATGCAACTATACTCCATATGTGTCGAGTCATGACTGGGGGTATAAGCGCATATTGGTATGGTCGCAAGAGTGGTTGTGTCTTTGCTCATCTCATGTAATGAATAGATAGAATATGAGCTTTGGCTTACAATCGCCATAATTTCACACAATATAATAAAGTTATACAATCATTCAAGATGAACACAAAGTCCGGCTACGGATGAAATGAAAACGAATAAAAGACAACCACCCATGCTAAGTCCCGATCGACCCTACTGGGCACCACTACTGATCATCCGGGAAGGAAACATAGTGACGACCATGGTCCTCATTGAGATCCATTTAATTTCAGTGGCATCACCTGCATCTGGTTCCTCTATACCTACAACTATATTGTAGTATCTGGTGAGCCACGAGGACTCAACAATCTCAAAACCCGCGATAGCAAGACTGTTTAAGCTCATAGGAAAAGTATGGGTATATGGTGGAGTTGCAGCAAGCACTAAGCATTGTATGTTGGCTAGCTTACGAATATAAGAATAAGATGAGAAACTACGCAACGGTCGCACACTAATGATCAAGAAGTGATCCTAAACTACTTAAGTTCAAGCATAACCCCACCATGTTCTCTTCCCGAACCTCGTCGAAAAGAGACCATCACGGTTACACATGCGGTTGGTGTATTTTAATTGAGTCTGATTTCAAGTTCACTACAAACAGATATTAAAAACTCCCATCTGCCACATAACCGCAGGCACGGCTCTCAAAAGTTTAAACCCTGCAGGGGTGTCCGAACTTATCCCATGACAAGCTCACGATCCGTGGAGTCAATCCTCCATCGCGGGACCCTCCGATCAGACTAGGAATCCCGGTGCACAAGACATTTTGACAATGGTAAAACAAGTCCAGGAAGACCACCCGACGTGCTGACACCCTGATAGTAGCCGTGTGTATCTCGTCTCAGGCCACGATCGGATGAACACTACGTACGGCAACCGAAAACCCCAGGTAAAGGGGTGGCACCGCAAGTGGCCCTGATTTAGACAAACACTCGTGAGGATCACTGGCCCAGGGGGGGTTGATTAAGAGTCGTCGGGTTAATTACTCCCTATGCATATATTAGTTGTTATTAGGCAAATGCTAAAACCAATGTTGGGCCTTGCTGGAAGATTTTTATTCAAAGCGAACTGTCAAGAGGGGCCCATAAACCCTCACCATATTAGGGACGCAAAACTCAAGGAACATAACACAAGTATGACGGAAACTATGGCAACGAGAGTGGAACAAAACACCAAGCAAAAGGCCAAGCCTTCCACCCTTTACCAAGTATATAGATGCATGAATTAAATAAGGGATATTGTGATATACCAACATATCCATGAACCAACATGGACCAACCTGCACTACACCTTCAACTAGCAACGCTATAAGAGGGGCTGAGAAAAAGCGGTAACATGGCCAAACAACTGTTTGCTAGGAAGGAGGGTTAGAGGCTTGACATGGCAATAAGGGAGGCTTGATAACAAGTGTTAGGTAGCACGACATAGCGATAGAACGAACAACTAGCAAGCAAAGATAGAAGTGATATCGGGGGTAATGATCATCTTGCCTGCAATCTCGGGGTTGTGGAAAGCTTGCTCCTCGTAAACATAATCGACAGGTTCCTCGTTCACGAGCACCTTTCCCAGCTCTACCCAAAGCAAGAATAGAAGCAACGGAACAACAATCAATCATGGTGCAATGTGCAAGAAACATGATGCGAGACATGGCATATGATGCAAGATATGATGTGCAAATTATATGGGTTCTCTGGAAGGGGAAAGATGATCTTAGCATCAACTTGGCAAACCAAGCATGCTTCTGGATAGGTTGGGAGATTTCGAATGAAAACGATATGAAGATCACTGGAAATGGATGCACGATTTGCAAATGACGAGCAAAACAAGATACAATTCAATATGTTGAAAATAGTTGCATGGCAACTTAGATGAAAAGTTTAAATATGCTAAAGCACCCAAACGTGAAAACAGAATACATGGCAGTGAAGTAAAGGTGAAGCTCTACAAATCATGAACACTGAGCTACTGCTAGAAACCCCTAGAACAGGTCTAAACCAGCATGGCAAAAATGGAAAAGTTAACAGTTTAACAGACATATCAGATATTCATTGATCATGAAAAAACATCATCAGGTTGCAAGGTTTATGCATAGTAAACTATATGCTACAGGAATATATTACAGTACACAAGATCATGGCATGATATTACTAAATGCACTTAATAAAACTACCTTACTGAACTTGTCCCGAAGATCTACAAAATTGATGATAGCACCAATGCAACCATGGCAAATGATATGACAGATTTCAGAGAGGAAATTTATGCATGGCAGCAACAGATTCATGATAGCAACTTTGCAAGCTTGTGGCACTCATCATAGTGCACTAAATGACATGAAATAAAATCTAGCATGAAGTAGACATGAAAATGAAGCTATCCATGTGCAAAACAACCACATAGCCTATTTGTATTTGTTCACAAAAAAATGACAAAACAGCAACATGATGTAAAATGACATGTTCAGGGACTTACTCAAATGCAAAAACTAATGCCACCACTGGACTGGTGGGATTTTTCTACCCCAAAAACATATATAATATGTCTAGGTTAATGCAGAGAAATCATCACAAATATGCAAAACATAACCTACCTATAATGGAATATACAGAAATGGCAATTTCCAAATTTGGAAACGTCTAGAACTGGACTTGCCCGAATTGGAAAGATGCTATATGCCAGAAAAGGCATATAGGCTGAATCTGAAATAAAAGAGAAAGAAGGAAACAGGAGAGAGGCTGCCAGCTTGGCGCTGGTTGGTCGTGTCTATGATAGGTGGGCCCTGTCTGTCAGTCGTTGTGCCAATGAAAATAAAAAGGGGGGGTTTACTACGCCTGCGGGGGATCGAACCTGGGTCGCCTGCATGGAGCAGCGTGGCTTGAGCCATTTCTCTATGCGGGTGTGCTCGACAGAGAGGGGAGGTGTTGGTTTTGAAACAACCCAGCAGAGCTCTGCCGGCGACGAGCGTGACACGACACTGGAGGTCACCAGAGAAGGCTACGGTGGGTTGGTGAAATGGCGGAGTGGCTAGAGGGAAGCGCGAGAGGAACCCGCTCTCACGCTTGGTACGCACCACGCCCAACGGCGATGGAAACGCTGCCGGTGACGAGGTCCAGAGACGGCGGCGGCGAGCTCAAACACAACGAGCCACGGTGTTAAGAAAGCGGCAGCGGGCACGGATCTAGCCTACGCGTCGAGGCAAATAAGATGGACAAGCGCAAGCGATCTACGGGGGACGGAGCACTCGTCCGTGATGAGGTCCGACGGTGGTGCGCGCGGGTGCTCGAGGTAAAAGACGACGGAACGATCTATCGAAGGGTAAAAAGGGATGGGGGACGCATGTGCTCACTCGGAGCTCGGAGGAAAGCTCTGTTGGTCGGGAGGTGGACGGAGACGGCGACGGAAGCGGCCAAACATGGTGGCGGCCGGAGACGATGAAGAAGAAGAAGACATCACAGCGACGCGTTCCGGCTCCATGTAGACAACATAGTGGACGTAGTCGACATCGTGGAAGGTGGCAGACACAACCTGCGGGGCTGAGAACGGCATGGTGCTCGGTGACGACGAGCTCGAGCTCCTGGACTCGCTCGGAATGGGGTGCAGGTGGCAGATCTTGTGGCCGGAGCACACCAGGTGGCTGGGAGGAGGAAGATGGAAACCCTAGGGGTTCGGTAGGGCAAGGAGGGACGCCTTATAGACGGGCCGAGCAAGCGGGGTGAGCTCGCGTGAGCTTGCCCTAGGCCATGTGCGCGCTCTCGCATGGGACCAAGGTGGAAGAAAGGTGGGTGCGGGGTGCTCGCGCGGTCGCTGACTAGTGGGGCCGCCTTGGCCATGTGGGCGCGCACTAACGGGGGTGCTTTCGCGCCTGGGTTAGAAAAGGCAGAGGGGGAGGTGCAGGCAGGCTGAGTGGGCAGGGGCTGGATATGCTGCTGGGCCGGCCTGGAGGCTGAGGCTTGATACGTCTCCAACGTATCTACAATTTTGATTGCTCCATGCTATAGTATCTACTGTTTTGGATATTATTGGGCTTTATTATCCACTTTTATATTGTTTTTGGGACTAACCTCTTAACCGGAGGCCCAGCCCAGAATTGTTGTTTTTGCCTGTTTTAGGGTTTCGAAGAAAAGGAATGTCAAACGGAGTCCAAACAGAATGAAACCTTTGGGAACGTGATTTTCTCACCGAATACAACTCAGGAGACTTGGACCCTACGTCAAGCCAACTAACAGGAGGCCATGAGGTAGGGGGGGCGCCTACCCCCCAAGCGCGCCCTCCACCCTCGTGGGCCCCCTGTCGCTCCACCGACATACTTCTTCCTCCTATATATATCCACGTACCCCCAACCGATCAGAATAGGAGCCAAAACCTTAATTCCACTGCCGTAACTTTCTGTATCCATGAGATCCCATCTTGGGGCCTGTTCCGGAGCTCCGCCGGAGGGGGCATCGATCACAGAGGGTTTCTACATCAACAACATAGCCTCTCTGATGAAGTGTGAGTAGTTTACTTCAGACCTACGGGTCCATAGTTAGTAGCTAGATGGCTTCTTCTCTCTTTTTGGATCTCAATACAATGTTCTCCCCCTCTCTTGTGGAGATCTATTCGATGTAATCTTCTTTTTGCGGTGTGTTTGTTGAGACCGATGAATTGTGGGTTTATGATCAAGTCTATCTATGAATAATATTTGAATCTTCTCTGAATTCTTTTATGTATGATTGGTTATCTTTGCAAGTCTCTTCGAATTATCAGTTTGGTTTGGCCTACTAGATTGATCTTTCTTGCAATGGGAGAAGTGCTTAGCTTTGGGTTCAATCTTGCGGTGTCCTTTCCCGGTGACAGTAAGGGCAGCAAGGCACGTATTGTATTGTTTCCATCGAGGATAACAACATGGGGTTTTCTTCATATTGCATGAGTATATCCCTCTACATCATGCCATCTTGCTTAAGGCGTTACTCTATTTTAACTTAATACTCTAGATGCATGTTGGATAGCGGTCGATGAGTGGAGTAATAGTAGTAGATGCAGGCAGGAGTCAGTCTACTTGTCTCGGACGTGATGCCTATATACATGATCATACCTAGATATTCTCATAACTATGCTCAATTCTGTCAATTTCTCAACAGTAATTTGTTCACCCACCGTAGAATACTTATGCTCTCGAGATAATCCACTAGTGAAACCTATGGCCCCTGGGTCTATCTTTATCATATCAATCTCCTACTACTTAGTTATTTACTTTGCCTCTATTTTTCTTTGCATCTTTATCATAAAAATTCCAAAAATATTATCTTATCATATCTATCAGATCTCACTCTCGTAAGTGGCCCTATAGGGATTGACAACCCCTATTTGTGTTGGTTGCGAGGATTTATTTGTTTTGTGCAGGTACGAGGGACTCACGTGTAGCCTCCTACTGGATTGATACCTTGGTTCTCAAAAACTGGGGGAAATACTTATGCTACTTTGCTGCATCATCCCTTCCTCTTTGGGGAAAACCAACGCAGTGCTAAAAGAGATAGCAAGAAGGATTTCTGGCACCATTGCCGGAGAGGTCTACGCAAAAGTCAACATACCAAGTACCCACCACATACCCTTATCTCCTGGATTACATTATTTGTCATTTTCCTCTTGTTTTCCTCTCCCCCCCAATTCACCCTTGCCGTTTTATTCGCCCTCTCTCTCTCTCTCTATCCTCCCTCTCTTTCTCTATTTGCCTTTTTTCCGCTTGCTTTTTGTTTGCTTGTGTGTTAGTTTGCTTGTTTGTCGCGATGGTCAAGATAATACTAAATTGTGTGACTTCACCAAAACCAACAACAATGATTTTATTAGCACTCCGATTGCTCCTCTTACCGATGTTGAATCTTGTGAAATTAATACTGCTTTGCTGAATCTTGTCATGAAAGATCCGTTCTCCGACCTTCCTAGTGAAGATGCCGCTACCCATCTAAATAGCTTCGTTGATTTGTGTGACATGCAAAAGAATAAAGATGTGGATAATGATATTGTTAAATTGAAGCTATTTCCTTTTTTCGCTTAGAGATTGTGCTAAAGGTTGGTTTTCGTCTTTGCCTAAAAATAGTATTGATTCATGGAACAAGTGCAAAGATGCTTTTATCTCTAAGTATTTTCCTCCCGCTAAAATCATTTCTCTTAGAAACGATATTATGAACTTTAAGCAACTTTATCATGAACATGTTGCACAAGCATGGGAGAGAATGAAATTAATGATACGTAATTGTCCTACTCATGGTTTAAATTTGTGGATGATTATACAAAATGTTTATGCCGGATTGAATTTTGCTTCTAGAAATCTTTTGGATTCGTCCACGGGAGGCACTTTTATGGAAATCACCTGAGGAGAAGCTACTAAACTCCTAGATAATATTATGGTTAATTATGCTCACTGTCATACTGAAAGATCTACTAATAAAAAGGTGCATGAACTTATGAACTTATGAAATTATTCTCACCTGAGGAGAAGAAATTAATGTTTTGAGTGGAAAGATGGATGAACTTATGAAATTATTTGCTAATAAGAGTGTTTCTTCTGATCCTAATGACATGCCATTTTCTACTTTGATTGAGAATAATAATGAATCTATCGATGTGAATTTTGTTGGCAGGAACAATTTTATTAATAATGCGTATAGAGGAAATTTCAATCCTAGGCCTTATCCTAGTAATCCCTCTAATAATTATGGTAATTCCTACAACAATTCTTATGGAAATTATAATAAGATGCCCTCTGATTTTGAATCTAATATTAAATAATTATTACCTCGCAAAAGAATTTTAATGCTATCATTGAAGAAAAATTGCTTAAGATTGATGATTTGGCTAGGAACATTGATATAATTGCTCTTGATGTTGATTCTTTGAAACTTAGATCTATTCCACCTAAGCATGATATCAATGAGTCTCTCAAAGACATGTGAATTTCCATTGATGAATGCAAAGAAAGAACCGCTAGTATGCGTGCTAAGAAAGATGCCTTTATAAAAGCGTTTTCTTCTAGTTCCTATGAAAATAATGATGAAGACCTAAAAGTTATTGATGTGTCCCCTATTAAATCTTTGTTTTGAAGTATGAATTTTGATAATTATGGGACTGAATAGGATCCACCTTTACCTAGAAGGCGTTCCAAGAATTTTGAATCTTTTGATCTTGATGCTAAATTTGATAAAAGTGGGATTGAAGAAATTAAAACCATAGATGTTGCTATTATGAATTTCAAGGAATTTAACTATGAAAATTGCTCTTTGATTGATTGTATTTCCTTGTTGCAATCCGTGCTAAATTCTCCTCATGCTTATAGTCAAAATAAAGCGTTTACTAAACATATCGTTGATGCCTTGATGAAATCTTATGAAGAAAAACTTGAATTGGAAGTTTCTATCCCTAGAAAACTTTATGATGAGTGGGAACCAACTATTAAAATTAAAATTAAAGATCATGAATTCTATGCTTTATGTGATTTGGGTGCTAGTGTTTCCACGATTCCAAAGACTTTGCGTGATTTGTTAGGTTTCAGTGATTTTGATGATTGCTCTCTAAACTTGCACCTTGCGGATTCCACTATTAAGAAACCTATGGGAAGAATTAATGATGTTCTTATTGTTGCAAATAGGAATTATGTGCCTGTAGATTTTATTGTTCTTGACATAGATTGCAATCCTTCATGTCGTATTATTCTTGGTAGACCTTTCCTTCGAACGATTGGTGCAATTATTGATATGAAGGAATGAAATATTAGATTCCAATTTACATTAAGGAAAGGCATGGAACACTTTCCTAGAAATAAAATTAAATTACCTTATGAATCTATTATGAGAGCCACTTATGGATTGCCTACCAAAGATGGCAATACCTAGATCTATTCTTGCTTGTTATGCCTAGCTAGGGGCGTTAAACGATAGCGCTTGTTGGGAAGGAAACCAAATTTATTTTTTATTCCTAGCTTTTTTCTTCTTCTTAGTAATAAATAAATTATTTAGCCTCTGTTTTGGTTGTGTTTTTTGTGTTTAATTAGTGTTTGTGCCAAATAGAACCGTTGGGAAGACTTGGGGAAAGTCTTGTTGAACTTGCTATAAAAAACAGAAACTTTAGCGCTCACGAGAACTGCTGCCATTTTTATTTGGAAAGTGATATTTAGTTAATTCTTTTTGCAGATGATTAACAGATATATTCTTCACGTCCAGATGTTTATTTTAGAATTTTTGGGGTTCCATATATTGAGCTAGCATCAGATTACTACAGACTGTTCTGTTTTTGACAGATTCTGTTTTGCGTGTGTTGTTTACTTATTTTGATGAATCTATGGCTAGTAAATTAGCTTATAAACCATAGAGAAGTTGGAATACAGTAGGTATAACACCCATATAAATAAAGAATGATTTCATTACAGTACCTTGAAGTGGTCTTTTGTTTTCTTTCGCTAACGGAGCTCACGAGATTTTCTACTTTAAGTTTTGTGTTGTGAAGTTTTCAAGTTTTGGGTAAAGATTTGATGGATTATGGAACAAGGAGTAGAAAGAGCCTAAGCTTGGGGATGCCCATGGCACACCCAAGATAATCTAAGGACACCTAAAGCCAAAGCTTGGGGATGCCCCAGAAGGCATCCCCTCTTTCATCTACTTCTATCGGTAACTTTGCTTGGAGCTATATTTTTATTCGCCACATGATATGTGTTTTGCTTGGAGCGTCTTGTATGATTTGAGTCTTTGCTTGTTAGGTTACCACAATCATACTTGCTGTACACACATTTTGAGAGAGCCATACATGATTTGGAATTTGTTGGAATACTCTATGTGCTTCGCTTATATCTTTTGAGTTATATAATTTTGCTCTAGTACTTCACTTATATATTTTAGAGTAGGGTGGTGGATTTGTTTTATAGAAACTATTGGTCTCTCATGCTTCAATTAGATTATTTTGAGAGTCTTAATAGCATGGTAATTTGCTTAAAATCCTAATATGCTTGGTATGCAAGATTAATAATAAAACTTTCTTATGAGTGTGTTGAATACTATGATAAGTTTGATACTTGATAATTGTTTTGAGATATGGAGATGGTGATATTAAAGTCATGCTAGTTGAGTAGTTGTGAATTTGAGAAATACTTGTGTTGAAGCTTGTGATTCCCGTAGCATGCACATATGGTGAACCGTTATGTGATTAAGTCGGAGCATCATTTATTTATTGATTGTCCTCCTTATGAGTGGCGGTCGGGGACGAGCGATGGTCTTTTCCTACCAATCTATCCCCCTAGGAGCATGCGTGTAAAACTTTGCTTTGATAACTTTTAGATTTTTGCAATAAGTATATGAGTTCTTTATGACTAATGTTGAGTCCATGGATTATACGCACTCTCACCCTTCCACCCTTGCTAGCCTCTCTAATACCGCGCACCTTTCGCCGGTATCATACACCCACCATATACCTTCCTCAAAACAGACACCATACCTACCTATTATGGAATATCCGTAAACATTACGAGATATATTGCCATGCAACCTTCCACCGTTCCGTTTATGACACACTCCATCATTGTCATATTGCTTAGCATGATCATGTAGTTGACATAGTATTTGTGGCAAAGCCACCGTTCATAATTCTTTCATACTTGTCACTCATGCATCATTGCATATCACGGTACACCGCTGGAGGCATTCATATAGAGTCATATCTTGTTAACTATTGTGTTGTAAGAAAAATAAAAGTGTGATGATCATCATTATTAGAGCATTGTCCCAAGTGAGGAAAGGATGATGGAGACTATGATTCCCCCACAAGTCAGGATGAGACTCCGGAGGAAAAAAAAGAAATAAAAGAGGCCATAAAAAATATAAAAGGCCCAAATAAAAAAATAAAAAAATAAAAAATGAGAGAAGGGACAATGTTACTATCCTTTTACCACACTTGTGCTTCAAAGTAGCACCATGATCTTCATAGTAGGGAGTCTCTCATGTTATCACTTTCATATACTAGTGGGAATTTTTCATTATAGAACTTGGCTTGTATATTCCAATGATGGGCTTCCTCAAAATTGCCCTAGGTCTTCATGAGCAAGCAAGTTGGATGCACACCCACTTAGTTTCTTTTTGAGCTTTCATATACTTATAGCTCTAGTGCATCCGTTGCATGGAAATCCCTACTCACTCACATTGATATCTATTGATGGGCATCTCCATAGCCCGTTGATATGCCTAGTTTATGTGAGACTATCTTCCCCTTTTGTCTTCTCCACAACCACCACTCTATTCCACCTATAGTGCCTAGTTTATGTATTGCGTGAAGATTTAAAAGTTTTGAGAATGTCAAAAGTATGAAACAATTGCTTGGCTTGTCATCGGGGTTGTGCATGATTTAAATATTTTTTGTGGTGAAGATAGAGCATAGCCAGACTATATGGTTTTGTAGGGATAACTTTCTTCAGCCATGTTATGTTGAGAAGACATAATTGCTTTGTTAGTATGCTTGAAGTATTATTATTTTCCATGTCGGCATAAACTTTTGTATTGAATCTTTCGGATTTGAATATTCATACCACAATTAAGAAAATTACATAAAAATTATGCCAAGTAGCACTCCGCATCAAAAATTCTGTTTTTATCATTTACCTACTCGAGGAGGAGCAGGAATTAAGCTTGGGGATGCTTGATACGTCTCCAATGTATCTATAATTTTTGATTGCTCCATGCTATATTACCTAATGTTTTGGACATTATTGGGCTTTATTATCCACTTTTATATTATTTTTAGGACTAACCTATTAACCGGAGGCCCAACCCCGAATTGCTATTTTTTGCCTGTTTTAGGGTTTTGAAGAAAAGGAATATCAAACGGAGTCCAAACGGAATGAAACCTTCGGGAACATGATTTTCTCACTTAATACAACCCAAGAGACTTAGACCCTAAGTCAAGCCAACTAACAGGAGGCCACGAGGTAAGGGGGCGCGCCTGCCCCCCCAGGCGCGCCCTCCACCCTTGTGGGCCCCCTGTTGCTCCATCGACGTACTTCTTCATCCTATATATATCCATGTACCCCCAAACGATCAAAACAGGAGCCAAAACCGTAATTCCACCTCCGTAACTTTCTGTATCCACGAGATCCCATCTTGGTGCCTGTTCCGGAGCTTCGCCGGAGGGGGCATCGATCACGGAGGGCTTCTACATCAACACCATAGCCTCTCCGATGAAGTGTGAGGTGTTTCCTTCTGACCTACGGGTCCATAGTTAGTAGCTAAATGGCTTCTTCTCTCTTTTCGGATCTCAATACAATGTTCTCCCCCTCTCTTGTGGAGATCTATTCGATGTAATCTTCTTTTTGCGGTGTGTTTGTTGAGATCGATGAATTGTGGGTTTATGATCAAGTCTATCTATGAATAATATTTGAATCTTCTCTGAATTCGCTTATGTATGATGGGTTATCTTTGCAAGTCTCTTTGAATTATCAGTTTGGTTTGGCCTACTAGATTGATCTTTCTTGCAATGGGAGAAGTGCTTAGCTTTGGGTTCAATCTTGCGGTGTCCTTTCCCGATGATACTAAGGGCAGCAAGGCACGTATTGTATTGTTTCCATCGAGGATAACAAGATGGGGTTTTTTGCATATTGCATGACTCTATCCCTCTACATCATGTCATCTTGCTTAAGGCGTTACTCTGTTTTAACTTAATACTCTAGATGCATGCTGGATAGCGGTCGATGAGTGGAGTAATAGTAGTAGATGCAGGCAGGAGTCAGTCTACTTGTCTCGGACGTGATGCCTATATACATGATCATACCTAGATATTCTCATAACTATGCTCAATTCTGTCAATTGCTCAACAGTAATTTGTTCACCCACCGTAGAATACTTATGCTCTTGAGAGAAGCCACTAGTGAAACCTATGGCCCCCGGGTCTATCTTTATCATATCAATCTCCTACTACCTAGTTATTTACTTTGCTATTTACTTTGCCTTTATTTTTCTTTGCATCTTTATCATAAAAATACAAAAAATATTATCTTATCATATCTATCAGATCTCACTCTCGTAAGTGGCCCTATAGGGATTTACAACCCTATTTGCGTTGGTTGCGAGGATTTATTTGTTTTGTGCAGGTACGAGGGACTCGCGCGTAACCTCCTACTAGATTGATACCTTGGTTCTCAAAAACTAAGGGAAATACTTACGCTACTTTGCTGCATCATCCCTTCCTCTTCGGGGAAAACCAACGCAGTGCTAAAAGAGGTAGCAAGGCTCAGGTAGGATGCTGCTGCTGCTTTCTTTTCCTTTCTTTTCTCGAGACAGAAAATGAAAAACGGAAAAGGCCAGGGACAAAGCGAGGGGTTTGAGAGATATAAAAATACTATCAAGCTCCTGGGATTACGTACTATTTGATAAAATTGGTTTGGACTATTTTAGAGGTAGAAAAATAAAACAAGTTTGAATAAAATTCAAACTTGTGCCATTTTTGAACCTAACCAAAACAACTTCAAAAGAGATGAAATTTGGCAGAGTGGTTTTTGGCATGGTGCTAGAATTTTGGGGAAAAGTTGGACAATAATGGAGGAGGGAAAATGGCACTTGCCAAATAAAAGAAAGATAAGGAGGGGAGAGGTGGTGCAAGGATGTGGTCATGCATTGATCACACATGGGTCAAGCAATAATATAACATGCATGAAACAGACAATGCACATGATGCGGAAGAGAATGCAAGATGACACCAAGCACAATGCAACATATGATGAGGCCATGATGCAACAATTAATGGCAAACAGATATATGACAAGAAAAGATAATAAAATGCAATATGAAACAAAGCCAACAAGGAAGAAACCACTTGGGATTGATCATGACAAGGTTGGATACATTGCCAAATATGGAAGTTTTACAACTGGAGTGTTACAACTCTCCTCCACTACAAGAGGATCTCGTCCCAGGATCTAGGACTAAAAGAACTTCCGATATTCGGAACGGAGGTCATCCTCACGCTCCCAGGTAGCTTCTCGGTCGGAATGGTGAGACCACTTAACTTTGAGGAATTTGATCGACTTGTTGTGAGTTTTGTGCATGGTTTATTCAAGAATGGCAACAGGATGCTCATGATAAGACAAGTCTTCTTGGAGGTCAATCTCCTCAAAGTTGTAGTGCGCTCGGGCATCTTGAAGCACTTGTGAAGTTGTGACATGTGAAACACATCGTGCACATTTGAGAAGTTAGAAGGGAGCTCAGGTTGATAGGCAAGGTCGTCTCTTTTGCCCATGATCTTGAAAGGACCCACATATCTTGGGGCAAGCTTCCCTTTGATACCGAAGTGTTGAGGCCTTTCATTGGAGAGAAGTGGATATAGACATGGTCTCCGATCTCAAAAGCCAATTCACGATGCTTGCTATCATAGTAACTCTTCTGGCGCGATTGCGCGGCTTTGAGATTTTCAAGGATGACTTTACACAGTTCTTCAGCTTCTGTGATCCAGTCGTTGTGAAGAAGTTGGCGTTCACATGTCTCGAACTTATTGAGAGGAGTACTGCACTTTCTACCATATAGAATTTCAAATGGGGCCTTGCCCGAACGTGCTTGGTAGCTGTTGTTGTAGGAGAACTCGGCATATGGGAGGCAATCGTCCCACTTCATACCAAAAGAGATGACACAATCTCTAAGCATGTCTTAGAGGATTTGATTGATTCTCTCGACTTGGCCACTTGTTTGAGGATGGAAAGTCGTGCCGAAACGAATGTTGGTGCCCATGGCATTCTGGAAAGAGTCCCAGAACTTGGAAGTGATGATGCTTCCATGATATGAAGTGATGATGCTTCCATGATATGAAGATGTGCTATGGCGTGTACTTCGCCGCCAAGAAGCTGAAGCCCTACTTCCAAGAGCCCCCCATCACGGTCCTATGCACCGCCCCGCTTGCCGAGATCATAGGCAGCCGGGATGCATCCGGCCGGGTGGTGAAATGGGCCATCGAGCTGGCCCCCTACACGATCTTCTACCAGCCTCGCACCGCCATCAAGTCCCAAGCATTGGCCAACTTCCTCGTCGACTGGGCCGAGACCCAGTACCTACCGCCAGCTCCCGACTCCACTCATTGGCGCATGCACTTCGACGGGTCCAAGATGCACACCGGCTTGGGAGCCGGCGTCATCCTCACCTCTCCCAAAGGCGACAAGCTCAGATACACGTTGCAAATTCACTTTGCCACCTCCAACAACGTGGCCGAGTACGAGGCACTCATACACGGGCTCCGGCTTGCCAAAGAGCTCAGCATACGCCGGATCCTATGTTACGGCGACTCGGACTTGGTAGTCCGGCAATCATCCGGTGACTGGGACGCCAAGGACACAAATATGGCAAGCTACCGCTTCCTTGTTCAGCAGATCAGTGGGTACTTTGAAGGATGCGAGTTCCTCCACGTGCCGCGAGCCGACAACGAACCAGCTGATACCCTGGCTCGAATAGGCTCCACTCGGCAGGAAATACCAACCGGTGTCTCTCTGCAACGCCTCCTCAAGCCGTCTCCAGAGTCCGATTCCATCTTCGTGTCGCCTGACCCTGACGCGGCCGGGTCCGGCTCGAAGAACCAAGCAGGTGACCCAGGGACTTCGATAGTCGGCCCGGGGACGTCAGTAGGCGGCTCGGGGACTTCCGTAGTTATGCCCGACCCGGGGACTGCTACACCTGGCTCGGGGACTGCGGTAGTCGGCCCGGGGACTCCAGCATTTCACCACCCAGCCCGCCCACCTTAGTCGCAGTAGCCGTGTTGGCAATAGAAGAAGTCGCAGCTCCATCATGGGCTCAGTCCATCCTCAACTTCCTGATAAACCAAGATCTGCCAGCTGACGAAACAGAGGCAAGACAAGTCCAACGCCGAGCCGGAGTATACACAATCATCAACAGAGAGCTCATCAGGCGCAGTGTCACTGGAGCCTTCCAGCGATGCGTCGAGCAAGAGAAGGGCATTGCAATCCTCAGAGACATCCACCAAGGAGAATGCGGCCACCATGCGGCCTCAAGATCACTCGTCGCCAAAGCTTTCCGCCATTGGTTCTTTTGGCCGACTACTTTGGGTGACGCCAAGGAGTTAGTTAAACATTGCAAAGGGTGCCAAGTCTTCAGCTCCAAGCAACACATGCCGGCTTCGGCACTCAAGACCATTCCCCTCACTTGACCCTTCGCCGTTTGGGGACTGGACATGGTGGGCCCATTCAAGACGGCGCGCGGCGGCATGACACATCTGCTCGTCGCCGTGGACAAATTCACCAAATGGATTGAGGCAAAGCCGATCAAGAAGCTGAATGGGCCGACTGCCGTAACATTCATCACAGATATAACAACTCGCTACGGCATGCCACATAGCATCATCACCGACAACGGCACGAATTTCGCCATGGGAGCATTGGCACGTTTCTGCGCGACGCAGGGCATCCGGTTGGACTTAGCGTCCGTTGCCCACCCGCAGTCAAACGGCCAAGTCGAGCGAGCCAACGGCCTCATCCTTTCCGGCATCAAGCCCCGACTGGTCATACCACTGGAACATTCGGCCGGCTGTTGGCTCGATGAGTTGCCGGCCGTTCTATGGAGTCTGCGCACTACCCCAAACAAGTCAACCGGCTTTACTCCTTTCTTCCTCGTGTATGGTGCCAAGGTGTTCATCCCAACTGACATCGAGTTCGACTCGCCTCGGGTAACCATGTACACAGAGGCAGAGGCCAAGGAAGCACGAGAAGACGGTGTCGACCTGCTGGAAGAAGGCCGGCTGTTAGCCCTCAGCCGGTCCGCCATCTACCAGCAGGGCTTGCGCCGCTACCACAGCCGGAAGGTCAGACCAAGATCTTTCCAAGAAGGCGACCTCGTGCTCCGGCTGATCTAGCGAACAGCCGGCCAGCATAAGCTCTCGGCCCCTTGGGAAGGCCCCTTTGTCATCAGCAGAGCGCTGGGAAATGAATCCTACTACCTGATCGACGCACAGAAGCCGAAGGGACGAAAGAGAGACGACTCCGGCAAGGAGTCGGAACGACCATGGAACGCCAACCTCCTCCGAAGATTTTACAGATGAAATGCAGTATGTATCACGCTAACTTTTGTACTAAGTACGAGACAATAGGCCCCCCGAGGAGAACTCGGGGACTGCCATCTTTTATCTATAAATGAAGAGTATCATGCTTATGATCATATCATTACTTTCACTTTTTTTCGTCCGGCACCGGGTTCGACTAGTCGGCCCAGGGGCTGGCCGCCTTGAGTTATATTAGAAGTCCTACCCGCGGTCAGACAAGTAGTGTGCCGGCACCCAAGCCTTCTCTTGCCAAAAGCCGCAGTTCGAAGAACCGGCTGTCCGGCTGGCAAGAGTTAAAGGCAGGAAAGGACACCCACACGAAAAACGGCTAGGGACTACCGGACTAATATAACAAAAGCCGGTTTTTCTCCCACCACCGACCGACTACCAGAGTAGCCGGCCGGCCGTCTTCCATTCACCTCGGTTCAATCTAAGAAAGCTCAAGTACTTGCCTTCCCCAAAAAAAAATGAATATAGCCAAGTTCTTCCTTAGCCGCAGGCTGCAGAGCAGCTGCCGGTTGGGAAAGCAGCAGCTAGGGGAAGGCGGCAAAGGAAACAGCCTAAAGATAAAAACCATACGCGAATGGATGCCAAACACACACACGGTCATATTTACACAAAAGGCCTTTGAAAGGCCAACATTCAACATAGTTTGAATACACCCCTAGTGGGTGGAACTACGCAAGTTTAACAAAAATTGTTCAAAGAGTAACAAGCAGGAAAAGCAAGGACGGCAGATTAAGCCAAGGGAGCGACTGGCGAGTCGGGCAGTTCGGTACAAACGGCAGTGCTGGCTGGAGGAGTGGCCGGCTGGCGAACCTCGGCATGATCACCACCTCCCGCAGAGGGCGCGCTAGCATGCGCCTCGTTGCTGGAGGCACGGTCAGGCTGGGGCTGGCTGGCCGCTTCACCGGCCGGCTCGACGTCTTCGCCTTCCTCTCCTTCGTCCTCTTCACCTTCATCGCTGGAAGCGATCTCCTCCGCCGAGTCCTCACCCGCTGCCGGGTCCAGCCCAAACCATTCCTCCGGCTGGGCAACGCCGTCGTCATTTATTTCAGGAGCAAAGACGCTGACGTCAGTGCACTCGGCGATCGTCGAGGCACGCTGAGCGATAGCCGGCCGCACCTCCTCCATCTCCTCGTCGGCCTCCAGCCGCCAGGTGCGCAGCTGGTCCAGGTTCAGCCCGGGATACCAGGCTCGGACGAACTACAGCGCCCGCCCAGCTCCAAGCCGGGCCGCCGATGCCTTCCAGGCCTCGAAGCGGCTAACCGCAACCTCCAGCCAGTCGGCAGTCCGACTCGGGGTGCGGGGAATCGTTGCGCCTGGCCAGATTGCGGCCAACACCTGCGCCCCGGCGCGCTGGAGGCGGCGGAGCATGCGGTGAGCCGGCTGCAGCTGGGCTTGGACAGCCAAGAGTTGCTCCTCAAGCGTCCGGCTCGCGTCCGGCGCAATTTCAGCCCCCGCCTGCCGGCGCACCTCGCGGTAGGCCTCGATGGTCTGGGTGGCGAAGACGGAGTAGCCGGGGAAGTAGTCTGCACAAAGAACAAAAGCAGCACAAGTCAGAACACAAATCAGGGGGCAAGGGGAAAGCAAGGAGTAAGAAAGGCAGCTTACCGTCGATCAGATCCACCATCCGGCCGAAGCCCTCGCTCAGCGCTTGTTTTGCCTCAGCCCAGCCCGCCGCCTCGGTCTCGAACTCAGCTTTAGGGCGTCCTCGCTGTCCTGCGCCTTCTTCAGGGCCGCCTTATGGCTCTCCTCATGGTCGGCCAACTTCTTGGCCAGGCGGTCACGCTCCAGGACCAAGGCGTTGTACTCGGCTTCTTTGACGCGAAGGGCGGCCTGGGCCCTGCTGAGCTGCCCCCTCAAGTCGGCATTGGCTCCTGCAAGCATGAAGACAAAGGAAAAATCAATAAGGAAGAAGTCGTCAGGGAAGATCCGACCCGACTGCTCAGCAGTCGGCCCGAATCTCGGGGACTACACCCAGTGGGTGCGCTGACGCGCCCCCATAGGAGAAGAACGAAACAAAGCACGCACTCCGGCTGCTAGTCAGGTCCTCGGTTTTCCGGCCCAGCTCCTGAGCCTGGGAGTTGAAGGTAGTAGCACGGAGGTTATGGTATTCCTGGAAGATCAGACAGGATGCAAGAATAAGATAGCTGTCAGGACCTAGTAAGTTCCAAGCCGCCTGCTCAGGAGCCGACTCGGAACTCGGGGACTACACCTAGTGGGTGCGCTGACGCGCCCCCATGGAAGAAATCAAAAAAGCAAAACAACCAAGGCCTGAAGGCTCACCCGGATGATAGCCCGCGTCGTGAGGAACTCTTGGGTATATCACTGCAGCGAAGCGGCCTGGGCTTGGAGCCGGTTCCATACCTCCTGGGCCGCCGTGTTCAGCTCAGCCATCCCCCCGCTGGGCGTCCACTCGGACGTACTAGCGCTGGCCGCCTCCAGGGCCTCCGCCGTTTGGCTAGCGCCCACAGCTCGGTGCGACTCCGGCACAAAGGTAGCTCCCCCTGCGTGCCGGAGAAATGTCGGCTGCACCTCGAGGCCGGCCCCTGCCTCCGGCTTGCCCCCGGCTGGCTGCTCTGGCGCCGTGGCTGGTTGGCCGCTTTGGCCCGCTCCAGTCGGCCCCGGCTGCAGCGCCTCCTCCACGAAGATCACATGGTCCTCCCACCTCTCCATCACCGGCGGGTCCTGGTCAACCTCCTCCAACGGGGGCACGGGGATGTCGGGGGCCACGGCGCGGAGGGGAACGACGACAGCGGAGGCTGGTTGTGCGAGGCCTCCGCCTCCGTCTCCACGGCTGCCGCCTCCGCCCGGGCCTTGGCCGCCGCGTCGGCCTGCTCCTTCGCCGCCTGGGCGGTCCTTCGCTCCGCCGCCTCCCACTCCTCCCACGCCTCCCGGGCATTCCGCTCCGTGGCCTCCATGAGGTCGGCGCGGGGATCCACATGGGGGGAGCCTGAGGACCCTCCAGTCGGCCCGACTACGGAGCCGCCAAGACCTTGCTCGAGGGAAAGCGGTGCCTGCCCGGCAAGCAAAGAAAGGTTTATAAGAGCCTCAATCGAAGAGGACAACAAAAAAGAATATACAAGACGTTCGATGACTTACGCCGAGATCGCCTGCGGCTGTTTCACCGCCTTACGGAAGCGGGCCGCCTTCACGGCCTCCTCGTCCCGCTTGCTCGCCACCATGGAACCCTTGGATTTCTTTGGCCGGCTACCGAAGAAGGTCGACGCGGCCCGGCGTTTCTGCGCACCACCACGGGCAGCCGGCGTGGCAGACGGGCCCGTGCCTTGATGATCAAGCGCTGGCTGGCGGTGCGGGGCGGCTTCGACCTCGTCATCGTCCGCCCAGTCCTCGAGGCCGGCCCCGAGCCCCGTGCCTCCTGCCTTGTCGCCTTCCTCCACGATGGCATCTTCCATGGCGGCCGCTCCCAGGTCCGGATCGTCGACGTCGTCCACCGTGCGGTCGGGGAGGAGCTGGTGCTCTACCCCTGCGGCCCCGACCGTCAGCGGAAGAAGAGGGTTCTGCTAAGGGCAAACCAATTGATCAGAAGTCGGCCATCATGAGGCCGGCTACAAAAAGGAAGAAAAGAAGAAAAACTTACGGCAGGCGGAGGGTTGGCGCGAGAATACGGCCCCTTGCCGTATCGCCAATCCTCGGCGAGCTTGAAGTTGGAGATGTAGTTCACCATGTAAGACACCTCGGCATGAGGCATCTCCCTGGTGCTCAGCCGGCACGGGTCGAAGCGGCCGCTCATCTGGAAAATCATGTGAGACCGGCCTTGGAGCGGAAGTACTCGGCGCTCCACGAAGGCGGCCACCAGGTCGGCTCCAGTCAGGCCCTCCGACTGGATCATCACCCGGTGCCGGGAGACGGCTGCGTTCCCGGCCTGAGACAACGACCTGGCCCGGTAGCTCCACGACGGTTGCCTCCCAGCCGGCGGGCCGGCTACATAAGCCGGCAGGTTGACGTAGTTGCCTTGCTGGGCGACGTTCTTCACGTAAAAATAGGACATCTGCCAGAGCTTCACCGACTGGATCAGCGGGATGGGCGGGAACGGATTGTTCTCGCCCGTCCGCCTCATGGCAATGAAGGCTCCGCAGGGGGCGGGCACGCCCGCGACAACGGTGCCGAGCTTGCTCTGGAAGAATTCTCCCCAGAGCTCGAGAGTGGGGAGAACCCCAAGAAAGCCCTCGCACAAGGTGACGAAAGCCGACAGCAGCATCACCACGTTGGGCGTGAGGTGATGCGGCTAGAGGTGGTAAAATTCAAGAAAAGCTCGAAGGAATCCGCTCGCCGGGAGGCCGAAGCCGCGCAGGCAGACGCCGCGTCCGGCGGAGGAACTCAACGTGGTCCTCGTGGACGTTGGAGCCATCCCACGAGCTCGACAATGCCATGAGAGCGACGCGGCGAGGAACAAGACGATGTGGCAGCGGAGACGGGCACGACCCCGCTACCGCGGGACCAAAGGCACCAAGAGGTCCGACGGCGGAGCGGCGCGGCAATGGGTCGCTGCGGCGGCGAAGGGAAGAAGAAGGAAGGTGAGAAGGGGCGGAGCGAGGGAGAGCATGCAAGCCTCTGCCGCTCCCCCTCCTCCCCCTACTTATAGACCCGCGCGGCGGAGCCGAGGAGGCGTGGTGTGGGGGAACGTGGGATCAACTGCGCCCACTCTCCCACGTCCCGCGATTATTGCGCCCTGATGGCATAATAAAACCAGTGCGGGAAGGCGAGCGGTCCGTTGTGGGCCGTAGAAGATCTGCGCTCGGGCCGAGGCCTAGGAGTGGCGGGCCCTGGCCTGCGGTGGCGTCCCATCACGCGCGTGCGTTGGCAGGTTTTCCTTGCCATGTGGCCCGCGGGATGGCGCGCGGTCAGCTCGCAAGCCGACCCACGTTCCCACCTACAACAAAAAGAGCTTTCCGAAGACGGCGCGCATAAGCAAAGCCGGCTCCTCAGGATAGGAAGCTGACCAAGCTTCGCGTCCCTTTGTTAGCCTCGAAGCTCGATCAGCTTCGGGGACTACTGTCGGAGTAAATGACCACGGGTAGCCTAGCCGGCTCCCCCTGGCCCTTCTGAAAAAATTACGAGCCGAACCGGCCCTCAAGAATCCAAGACGTGGGGCCGCCTTCCCCTTCCCGGCTGTCTCCAAAGGGTTTGGACTCATCAGGAGGAGTTAGGACCGGAGCTGTGACGAGTTTCTCTTTGAGAGTGTTGAATGCAACGTCACACTCAGGTGTCCAGGAGTACTTGGCATGCTTCTGGAGGAGGTTTGAAAGAGGCTTAGCAATCTTTTAGAAGTTCTCAACAAATCTTCAACAATAGTTTGCATGCCCAAGGAAAACGCAGAGCTGCATGACATTTTGAGGAGGCTCCCAGTTCACAATTGCAGAAACCTTCTCTGGATTAACAGAAATTCCCTTGGCGGAGATGATGTGACCAAGGTAAAGAACTTCATCAAGCCAAAACTCACATTTGGAGAACTTTGCGTAGAATTGATACTCTCTGAGCTTGCTGAGCACCAGCCGCAAAATGCTTGGCATGATCCTTTTTATTCTTGGAGAAGACTAGGATATCATCAAGATACACCAGGACAAATTCGTTGGTGTAGGGGTTGCAGACGAAGTTCATCATGCGAGAGAATGTTGGAGGCGCATTGACAAGATTGGAGGACATGACAGTATATTCATAAGAACCAACTCTTGTTCTGCATGCTGTCTTTGGGATATCTTCTTCAAGAATGCGAATCTGGTGGTAACCCTGTAGCGACCCGACCTGAAACGGTCAAGTCTCCGTGCTTCAGTGTCATCCCTGGATCAGTAATGCTGACACACGCAGTACTCAAGGATTTATAACAATGTAACAATCACACACTTATTACATTGAATGTCTCCAAAGAGAACTTATTACAATAAATATGGCTTAAGGCCATCTAATACGATAACAACGAAGGCTTGGAAGATAAAGTGAGTCCATCAACTCCAACGTCATAGTTAAGCTGCACGGCAATGACCTGACAAACCTTACTCCTCGTCTGAAAAGTCTGCAACATAATACGTTGCAGCCCGAAAATGGGTCAGCACATGGAATATGCTGGCAAAGTAACACAGTAAAGCAAGAACAGAATAATGCTATCACTACATGCATATTTGGCTGTTGGAAAGCTCTATGGTTATAGTTTTTGCGAAAAGCCAATTTTTCCCTACAACAAAGGAATAGATTTTTATTTAACTATCATGGTAGTTGAAACATCATTGAGAAGGTTCCTCCAACTCAATCCCAATTAAAGTAATTATCAACCCAACAATATTAAGTTAAAAAGTGATGAGATACTTAAGATACTGCAAGTACTAGATACTCAAGATGTCCATAACCGGGGACACGGCTAACCATGATTAGTTTGTACACTCTGCAGAGGTTTGCGCACTTTTCCCCACAAGACTCGATCGCCTCCATTGGATTTCTCGCACTACATGGTGTTTGAGAAATGGATGACTGAGACACAGTCTTTCAGGAACATTAACTCTCTACTCCGAGCAGACCATACCGAACCTACAACCAACTACCTACTGATCCACCTCTTCAAGAGCTTCACGTAACTTACTCAACTATGCTAGAGCCCATAATATCTTGTGGCTGCACACGGAAGTTTCTAGCATGAATCATCTCAGTTCCCTTTGAGCCTGGGTGGCGATCCATAGGAAAATCACACGGAACCCTAGGATTTCCAAAAATACAGGCAACCCTGGGTTCTCCAGGTGCCTCAATCCACCCAGATGTGCATTCAAGTTGCCACCTTAAGTTAAACCATTAATTACAATCTCACATCTGTCATGGATTTCACTCACCCAAACCATGTCACGAGCATAGCATAGCAATATAAGCCATTCGTATATGTAACTCCCAAGGTTTGAATATAGCAGGGCAATTGGGTCTACCTCATGAA
This sequence comes from Triticum urartu, assembly GCF_003073215.2. Lineage (NCBI taxonomy): Eukaryota > Viridiplantae > Streptophyta > Magnoliopsida > Poales > Poaceae > Triticum > Triticum urartu. The sequence continues at coordinate 270,012,093 of NC_053025.1, forward strand.
CTACTTCCCAACCCACATGTTAATGGCATCCTAATCATGCAATGTTTGAGGATTGGAACTCATGCATAAAAACTGGGTGATAAAGGGGTATGATCAAAGTGTTACTTGCCATGCTGATGATTCGCGAAACCTAGGGACTCCAAATAACACGCTTCACACTCTGGAAATTCTATCGCAAACAAACAATAGCATACATAAGCAATCAAGCAAAGAAGCACGGGTAAATCTCAAATAAGAAGATCTACTAGAAAGTTCAACTTAAGAAATCCGGTTGCAAAAAGAATCCAATCAAACGGAGCAACGAAACTCAAACGGCGAAAGAAACAAGATCCGTTTATTAATCTGGACTAAGGTCAAATTTTACAGTAGAAAAATCTTGTTTAAGTTGATTAAACAGAAAGAGGGTCTCGAGACAAAGATCTAGGCGCTTGAATCGCCTGATTCCGATAAACAAGCGAAAAGATAAACTGAAACAGAAATCGGATCAGAAATCGCGATCAGAAATAATCACGGAAAAATCCGATAAAAGAAAGCTGACGAACAGGCTAACGAACGAGTGTTCGTTGTCTTTAACTAACGAGCGAAAACCGTTCATTAAAACGAACGTACGGACGAACGTCCACTAAAGAGAAGAACCGGGAAAAACCAGCGGCGAACGGCTACCTCGTCGGGTCCGGTGAGACGCGGGAGCGGAGGTGGGGCGAGGCAGCGAGGTGGCGGGGCTAACTTTTATTGCAGGGATAACCTTTTGCGAGGAAGCGAGTTATCACCTTTTCCAAGCAATAAAATACAAATAAAAACAAATATTTGATTTTAATATTTTTCCTCCAATATTTCAATTAGTTTGGAGAAGTCATATTATCTCCTCTCATATACTTTAATATGAAATATTTTCAGAGGGAAAAATAATTAAAACCAAAAATCCTCGTTTCAATATTTGATAAAAATCAAATTTGAAAACCGAGGAAATCCCCAACTCTCTTCGAGGGTCCTTGAGTTGCTTAGGATTTTGAGGATCACGAGACGAAATGCAATAAAATATGATATGCAAGAATGATCTATTTATAACATTCCAAATTAAAAATTTGGGATGTTACAAACCTACCCCCCTTAAGATGAATCTCGCCCTCAAGATTCGGGTTGACTAGAAAATAGGTGTGGGTGGTATTTGCGAAGATCATCCTCTCGTTTCCAGGTGGCTTCATCCTCGGTATGGTGGCTCCACTGAACTTTGCAAAACTTGATAACCTTGCTGCGGGTGACTCGACTGGCAAACTCCAAATTCTTGACTGACTTCTCCTCATAAGTCAAATCATTGTCCAACTGAATCGCCTCCAAGGGTACGGTATCTCTTAGCGGTATATCGGCCATCTTAGCATGACACTTCTTCAACTGGGAAACATGAAACACATCGTGAACTCCTGACAGTCCTTCAGGTAACTCCAACTTGTAGGAAACTTCTCCCATCCGTTCCAAAACACGATACGGTCCTACAAATCTTGGGGCTAACTTTCCCTTAACTCCAAAACATTTCACTCCTCGCAAAAGGTGATACTCGCAGATATGCTCTATCTCCAATTTCATAGGTTACCTCCTTGCGTTTCAAATCTGCATAACTCTTCTGTCTGGACTGAGCTATCTTCAGTCTATCTCGAATCAGTTTAACCTTCTCCTCAGACTCTTTGATCAAGTCTGGTCCAAACAATTGTCAGTCTCCAACTTCATCCCACATCAACGGTGTTCTGCACCTTCGTCCATACAAGACTAGCTTGGTAACTATTGTTGTATGAGAACTCTGTGTAAGGCAGATTGTCATCCCAACTAGATCCATAATCTAGTGCACAGGCCCTCAACATGTCCTACAGAATCTGGTTGACCCTCTCGGTCTGTCCATCTATCTGGGGTGAAATGCTGTACTGAACTCCAATCTCGTTCCCAAAGTCTGGTGCAGCTGATGACAAAACTTTGAGGTAAACTGTGTTCCTCTATCTGATATGACGGTCCTCGGAACTCCATGCAGACATACGATCCTGGTCATATATGTCTTGGCCAACTTTGCACTGGTATAAGTTGTTTTCACTCGGATGAAGTGTGCCACTTTGGTCAAGCGGTCAACTACAACCCATATAGAATCATAACCTGATTTGGTCCTTGGTAATCCGGTGATAAAATCCATGCCAAGTTTATCCCACTTCCATTCAGGTATCGCTGTAGGCTGTAGCAATCCTGCTGGCTTTTGATGATCTGCCTTCACTCTCTTACATACATCACATACGGCTACATACTCGGCGATATCCTTCTTCATCCCTGTCCACCAGAAACGTTCCTTCAAATCCAAATACATCTTGGTGTTTCCGGGGTGTATCGTGTATGGTGAGTCATGAGCCTCCTGAAGTATTAATTTCCTGATCTCTGTGTTATTGGGCACATAAACCCGGTCCTCAAACCATAAGGTGTCATGCTCATCCTCACAAAAACCTTTGGCCTTTCCTTCGCTCATTCTCTCTTTTATCTCCGTAATCTCTTTGTCATCCTTCTAAGCTTCTCGAATCTTCCCAACAATGTAGACTGAACCTCCATTGTTGCAACAAAACCTCTATGAACAATCTCTAATCGAAGTTCCCGGAGATCCGCTGCTAACTCCTTCGACAATCCCGTGCTCTCTAGGGTATTAGCATAACTCTTCCGGCTCAAAGCGTCTGCTACAACATTGGCCTTTCCTGGATGATAGTGCAGCTTCATGTCATAATCCTTTATAAGCTCCAACCATCTCCTCTGCCTAAGGTTTAGCTCCTTTTGTGTGAAAATGTACATCAAACTCATATGATCCGTGTACACGTCACAACGGTTTACAATAAGGTAATGTCTCCAAGTCTTCAATGCATGCACTATGGCTGCTAGCTCCAAGTCATGCGTGGCTTTACTTGTCGTGAGGCATAAGAAACAACTCTTCCGTCCTGCATAAGCACACTTCCAAGTCCTAAGCATGAGGCGTCGCAATACACTTGGAAATCCTTACGTATATCTGGAAGTGTGAGCACTGGGGTATCCTTCAATCCTTACGTATGTCTCCAAGTCTTCTGCTCCTGGAAACTTGCCTCGCAATCTTCCGTCCATTTAAACTTGGTATCCTTCAATAATTCTGGCATTGGCTTCGCGATCTTGGAAAAATTCTCAATGAATCTCTGATAGTATCCTGCGAGTCCAAGAAAACTGCGAATCTCGCTAACTGAGGTGGATGCCAACCATTCAGTGACTGACTGAACCTTGGTGGGATTTACTACTATACCCTCTCCTGATATAACATGTCCAAGGAATCCGACTTCCTTCAACCAAAACTCACATTTGCTAAACTTGGCATACAACTAGTGTTCCCTGAGTTTCCCGAGAACTAAACGCAAATGCTCATTGTGTTCCTCTTCATTCTTTGAGTATACCTTTATATCATTAATGAACACCAAAACAAACTCATCCAAATATTCCATGAATACTTTGTTCATCATGCTCACAAAATAGGCAGGGGTAGGGATGGCAATTTTATCCATGGATCTGGATACCCATGGATACCCGACCCAGTTGGGCAAGGATATGGAGAGCATTTCTGCCCATGGGTCCATGGATATGGATACCCACGAACAGTCGGGCAGGGCATGGTTACAGTTTGTGCTCCATGGATATCCAATGGATACCCGTATGACATGTGGGGCCATATGCCAGTGACAGTAGAAATAGCAAATCAATGGGACATGGCGGGCAATATGCAACTGGTGTCGTAAGCTATATGCTGCAGAATCAACCTCTGGTATGTCACACTTAAGGACTCATCGTATTACTTGTTGCCTACTTATGCACGTAGTTTATGTTGTCATTTGTGAGTGAATGATGATGAGTTAATTTGATCTTTCAGAAGGCTTCATGCTGACTTTTCTATGCCCATGGAGCTCCATGGGTATGTGGCTATCCAACGGGTTTGGGCATGGGAACAAGTTGTGCCCATGGATAATTTGGTGGATGGGTAGAGGGTAAGAAGATGGGTCATGGGTTGCATTTGGACCAGCTCCGCCCGCCCCAAACCCGACCCATTGCCATCCCTAGGCAGGGGCGTTAGTCAGTCCAAACGACATGACCATATATTCATACAACCCGTACCGTGTGGTGAATGATGTCTTGGGTATATCCTTCTCTCGATTCTTCGTCTGAAAAGTCTGCAACATAATACGTTGCAGCCCGAAAATGGGTCAGCACATGGAATATGCTGGCAAAGTAACACAGTAAAGCATGAACAGAATAATGCTATCACTACATGCATATTTGGCTGGTGGAAAGCTCTATGGTTATAGTTTTTGCGAAAAGCCAATTTTTCCCTACAACAAAGGAATATATTTTAATTTAACTATCATGGTAGTTGAAACATCATTGAGAAGGTTCCTCCAACTCAATCCCAATTAATGTAATTATCATCCCAACAATATTAAGTTAAAAAGTGATGAGATACTTAAGATACTGCAAGTACTAGGTACTCAAGATGTCCATAACCGGGGACACGGCTAACCACGATTAGTTTGTACACTCTGCAGAGGTTTGCGCACTTTTCCCCACAAGACTCGATCGCCTCCGTTGGATTTCTCGCACTACATAGTGTTTGAGAAATGGATGACCATACCAAACCTACAACCCACTACCTGCTGATCCACCTCTTCAAGAGCTTCACGTAACTTACTCAACTATGCTAGAGCCCATAATAGCTTGTGGCTGCACACGGAAGTTTCTAGCATGAATCATCTCAGTTCCCTTTGAGCCTGGGTGGCGGTCCATAGGAAAATCACACGGAACCCCGAGATTTCCAAAAATACAGGCAACACTGGGTTCTGCAGGTGCCTTAATCCACACAGATGTGCATTCAAGTTGCCAGCTTAAGTTAAACCATTAATCAACAATCTCACATCTGTCATGGATTTCACTCACCCAAACCACGTCTACGAGTATAGCATAGCAATATAAGAAATTCGTATAAGTAACTCCCAAGGTTTGAATATAGCAGGGCAATAGGTTCTACCTCATCAACTACTTCCCAACCCACATGTTACTGGCATCCTAATCATGCAATGTTTGAGGATTGGAACTAATGCATATAAATTGGGTGATAAAGGGGTATGATCAAAGTGTTACTTGCCATGCTGATGATCCGCGAAACCTAGGGACTCCAAATAACACGCTTCGCACTACGGGAATTCTATCACAAACAAACAATAGAATACATAAGCAATCAAGCAAAGAAGCATGGGTAAATCTCAAATAAGAAGATCTACCAGAAAGTTCAACTTAATAATTCCGGTTGCAAAAAGAATCCAATCAAACAGAGCAACGAAACTCAAACAGCAAAATAAATAAGAGCCGTTTACTAATCTGGACTAAGGTCAAATTTTATAGTAGCAAAATCTTGTTTAAGTTGATTAAACAGAAAGGGGGTCTCAAGATGAAGATCTAGGCCCTTGAATCGCCTGATTCCGATAAACGAGCAAAAAGATAAACTGAAACAGAAATCGGATCTGAAATCGCGATCAGAAATATTCGCAGAAAAATCCAATAAAAGAAAGCTGGCGAACAGGCTGACGAACGAGCGTTCGTTGTCTGTAACTGACGAGCAAAAACCGTTCTTTACAACGAACGTACGGACGAATGTCCACTAAAGCGAAGAACCGGGAAAAACCGACGAACCAATCTGAAAAAATGAACTAGGTTTTTCAAAAAAATGAAACCGAAACGATTTCTTTTTAAAAAACCGGCGATGAACGGCTACCTCGTCGGGTCCGGCGAGACGCGGGAGCGGCGGTGGGGCGAGGCGGCGAGGTGGCACGGCGAGGCGCGGCTGCGGTTGCGGGGCGCGGCTGAGGTGGCGGGGGGGGCTTGGGTATTTAAAGAGGGAAGGGGGAGGTGGCTTGGCGGAGGGGCAAGGCGGCGGATAGGCGGAGTCCGGCTCGGACTCCGTCCGAGTTGGTAGCGGCGGCGCTGTCCTAGCGTCGGACGAGGCGGTGGGGAAGATGGGCCGGCCCGGCTGGGTTTCGGCCCAGTCGGCGCCCGAAGATTTTTTTAATCAATTCCGCCGAACAGAAAAAAAATCCTCGAAAATAAAATAAAAATTTAAAAATGCCAAAAAAATATTCACCGTCTAAATAAAATATTTAGAACGAGATGAACATTTTCTTGGCCCTAAAATGCAATTTTGAAAACATGCAATTTTTCTAATGCAAACAAAATTGCAATAATATCTAAATAAAAACAAATATTTGATTTTAATATTTTTCCTGCAATATTTCAATTATTTTGGAGAATTCATATTATCTCCTCTCATATACTTTAATATGAAATATTTTCGGAGGGAAAATAATTAAAACCAAAAATCCTTGTTTCAATATTTGATAAAAATCAAATTTGAAAACCGGGGAAATCCCCAACTCTCTCCGAGGGTCCTTGAGTTGCTTAGGATTTCGAGGGTCGCGAGACGAAATGCATGAAAATATGATATGGAAGAATGATCTATGTATAACATTCCAAATTGAAAATTTGGGATGTTACAAACCCATACGGAGGTCAACCTTGGAAAACACATTTGCACCTTTGAGTTGCTCGAATAACTCATTGATGTTGGGAAGTGGGTACTTATTCTCAATTGTATTCTTGTTCAATGGGCGGTAATCGATGCAAAGTCGGTCCGTGCCATCCTTCTTCTGGAAAAAAAGAACACCACAACCCCACGGAGATGAACTTGGTCCGATCCAACCCAGACGTTCTTGTTCATTGAGTTGTTTCTTCAATTCTTTCAGCTCTTTTGGCCCAAGCATGTATGGGTGCTTGCAAACGGGTTTTGTACCGGGTTCAAGATCAATAACGAACTCGACTGGCCGGTGAGGAGGCATACCCAAAAGCTCTTCTGGAAAGACATCTTGATACTCACAAACAACTGGAATATGAGAAATAGCGTCTATCTCGCCTTTCTCATTGAGAGAGCAACCAAATGATTTCATCACGAGCGGCAAAGATGGTCACATAATCAGAAGGGTCCGTCAATTTAATCTCCTTGGCAACACAATCAAGAAAGGCCTTGTGCTTAGAAAGCCAATCCATGCCGAGAATGAGATCAATATCAAAGTCGCCGAGAACAATTGGGGAAGCCAGGAATTTATAATTGCCCATCTTAATGAAGACATTCGGAACGCAAGCATTAGATGCCATCTGCTTAACCGGGAAAACAACCTTTAGTGGGATAGGAATCTTTCCTAACACGAAATCATGCTTGGCAACAAATGGTCTTGAAATGAAAGAAAGCGATGCACCCAAATCAAACAACACTTTTGCAGGAATGGAGTTAAATGAGAGGTTACCCATGATCACATTTGAAGAATCCTCGGCTTGAGCTGCATTCACCATGTTCACCTTTGCATGCTTTGGATTGTGCTTGACAACTGCATTGCTTGCTGACCTGATTGCAGGAGGAGGCAGAAGGCGCCTTTGGTTGAAGCACTTGTTGGAATATTGACCCTTCATACCACAATTGTGACAAGTGACCTCTGAAAGTGGACGGAAAGGTGGAGGAGGAGGACCACCTATCCTCGGAGCCCGAGTCTGAGACTTGTTCTGATGGCTTGGGTTTGGTGGGTGGGAAGATCCACGACCACCTAAGTTCTTTTGCTGGTAGGGTTGACGAAACGGAGGAGGAGGAGGAAGCCAGAACTTCTGTTGCCTAGCTGCCACTTGACAAGAAGAAGACGAGTGGACTGCATCCCTGATTCCCTTCTTTGAAGCCTCATGCTTGAGCTGAGCAGCTTCTTGCTTGAGGGCCATGTTGTAGAACGGATCGAGCTGAGTAGGCTCAACAAGAACAATAGCTAACTTCAGATCCTCTCTGAGGCCACCCCTAAAGTGATAGATCATGCTCTTCTCATCAGGAACATCTTGCCTTGTGAAGCGAGCAAGATTCTGATACTGGGTATTGTATTGATACACGGACATGCTTCCTTGCTTGAGATTGCGGAATTCCTCATGCTTGCTCTTGAGAAGACTTGTTGTAATATGATGAGCTCGGAAATCATGGCAGAAGTCAGTCCAAGTAATCACTCGACCCCCTCTAGAGTCTTTGTACTGCTGATACCAATCTGCTGGTTGCTCCTTGAGCTGAAAAGAAGCGAACTTGATGTAGTCCTCAGGCCTGAACACAAGAGCTGATGTCCATGAGCCAATCATCAACGTCCATGGACTGAACACAAGAGCTAAAAGACTTTGGTTGATTTGCAAGAAACTATTTGAGGGTAGCAAACTCAGGCTGATTATCGAGTTTCCCTTGACCCTGGTTTCCTTGGTTCCCTTGGCCTTGTTTGCACTCTTGCAAGAGCTGCAAAAGCATTTGGGTATTGGCGTTGGTGGCCGCCATGACAGCTAGCCATGCCTCCGGAGGTGGAGAAGGTGGCGGAGGGTTGGACTGCTCTCCATCAGTATGTGGATTCAGACGCGTTGGGGAGCCATCCTGAAGAAGGTGACATCTGTTAGAACCATGATAGACAAGCTGAATCAACGGATAGATATGTGCAAAGAAGTCTTCACAATAAGCCTCCGAATCCGATGTTGAATGAATGCATTCCAAAGTTAACATTACACGACCATTAGAGTGAGAAGCCACTTAGATAAAGGTTGATGAATGAAACAATGAGGTATGACTGTAACAAATAAATGGTATGGATTTCCCAATCCCATACCAATTATCTGTTAGAAGAATAACTAAGAGCTATTGAGTTCCCACCTACTAACTCCCGAAACTTTCTGGTTATGCAATCTAGTGTTGGGGATATAGGGAGCCACAATATATATCACACAACTAACAAGCCCTACGCTCCACTGTATCCACCCTCCAACACATAACCAAGAAAACTCCGGAAATCATGTACCTCGACCTTCAAAAATCATCCGTTATACTAGCTTTGATAATACTCGCGAACTCCCTCCCCAGTATTGGGTGGCGTCGAGGTTATCTGACCACTAACTGCATATAAGAGATTTTCGATGTCGGCGAGCTCAGGTATACCAGAACTGCAACGATAAAGTTGTGACGACAACACCTCGGAGCTCAACTCCCCGGGACACTTCCACAACCACTACATGTCAAGAGGCACCAAGAACAATGTTCTCGTCACAACAATATTAGAACGATCCCAAGATACCCGTGTGATCCTAAAAAACTTTTAGTGAAAAATGAGGAGAGGAAAGTCAAAACATCTATGCCAGGGGTCCTCACCAGAGCGACGAAGGGGGCTCAGCAGAAAAAAGAATCCAACTCTCCGATATATATATTCCTAAGACTCAAAATAGTTTTGCTCTAGACTCAACAACGTCAGCGGTTCGATCAAGCAGGGCCTCGTAATTCGGGATGGCTCTGATTACCAACTTGTAATGCCCAATATGCGACTATACTCCATACGTGTCGAGGCACAACTTGGGGTATAAGCGCACATTGGTATGGTCGGAAGAGTGGTTGTATCTTTGCTCATCTCATGTACTGAATAGATAGAATACGAGTTTTGGCTTACAATCGCCACAATGTCACACAATATCATCAAGTTATACAATCATTCAAGATGGACACAAAGTCCAGCTACGGACGAAATCAAACGAATAAAAGAAAACCACACATGCTAAGTCCCGATCGATCCTACTGGGCACCGGTACTGTTCATCCAAAAAGGAAACATAGTAATGGCCACGGTCCTCATCGGACTCCCAATTGAGTTCAGTGGCATCACCTGCATCTGGTTCCTCTGTACCTACAACTGTATTGCAGTATCTGGTGAGCCACGAGGACTCAGCAATCTCAAAACCCATGATATCATGACTATTTAAGCTGATAGGAAAATTATTGGTATGAGGTGGAGTTGCAACAAGCACTAAGCATTGTATGGTGGCTAGCTTACAAATACAAGAATAAGATGAGAAACTATGCAATGATCGCAAACTAGTAATGATCAAGAAGTGATCCTGAACTAGTCACGTTCAAACATAAACCCCACCATGTTCTCTTCCCGAACGTCGTCGAAAAGAGACCATCACGGTTACACATGCGGTTGGTGTATTTTAGTTGAGTCTGGTTTCAAGTTCACTACAAACGGATATAGAAGACTCCCATCTGCCAAATAACTGTGGGCACGGCTCTAGAAAGTTTAAACCCTGCAGGGGTGTCCCAACTTAGCCCATGACAAGCTCACGATCCGTGAAGACAATCCTATATCGCGGGACCCTCCGATCAGACTCGGAATCCCGGTGCACAAGACATTTCGACAATGGTAAAACAAGTCTAGCAAGACCTCACGACGTTCCGACACCCTGATAGTAGCCGCGTGTATCTCGTCTCAGGACATGATCGGATGAACACTACTGTAACGCCCCGAGTCCGATGCGTCAGGTTTCTTCCAGTTATTCGCTATCGTTACCATGTCATTTGCTTGCATGCTATATGTTGCCATGTCATCATATGCATTGCATCATTATGTTTTCAAAACATGCATCCGGTCTTTCTCTCCATTGTCCGTTTCGGAATCCGACACTCTCAGGTGCACCCGTTGCACCTTTCAGCCGTTGTTTTGTGAGCGAGATAAAAACGTTCTTGGAAAGGGCTGAGACTGGTCGAGTGGTCTTAGTATATCACCAGTAGACCTCTTGGTAAATTTCAGTCCATTTGGAGGTCGTTTGATGCCCCAACGGTTAACCGCGTTAAGCGAAACCCTCCTTCTCTTTGCAGCTCAGAAACCCTCCACAACAACCCACTAGCCCATCTAAACCGCATCCATGCTCTCCGTTGTTGGATCACGATCGTGTGGGCGAAAACCGGACCTCATTTGGACTCTCCTAGCTCTCAGTAACTATAAATTAGCCCCCCCCTCTGAAATCTCCGGCGAAACCCTAGTCGTCTTCCTCCTCGCACCAGCGGACATGTCCATCCTCGCCGCACATGTCCAGCCACCACGCGCCTTCAACCAATCCTGAGCCGCAACCTCAACACCACCGCCTCCCGTGCCCAACCAGGGAGTGCCACATCGCCCCCGCCGCTCCCCTCCACCGCGCAGTCCCGTGAGCCCATCCGCGGACCGTCGGGCCCGGACGCCGCCTGCACCGCCCGGTTCCCCGAGTCGCCTGTGCTGCCAGTCAGCCTTGCCGCCTCCACCACCAAGGGCATCTGCCGCCCCGCTGCCTTGACTGTGCCACCACCTGCTCGCCGCCCGCGCGTCGCTGCCGCCCCAGACCACCACTCCGACGACCTCCTCCACTGCCATCGCCACCCCGCGCCACTGGTCCGCCCCTCGCCGCTGGATCCGCGCAGCCGCGCTGGATCTCGCCGGATCAGGAGGAGCCCGATCTAGTCGACGCCTCCTGGCATCTGGTGAGGCTTTCCAACTGCCAACTCAGGAGCCGCTGACATCGGGAGACACGCGAAGCTGCAAAAATTAGTTAGGAAATCCTTCCCTTTCCTTGCGCGAGGCCTTGGGCATAGGCTGATCATGGCCTAGCGCACCGTGTCACGGTACCTGTGGGGCACAGACTTAGAAGGGTGCACCGATCATGAGCTCAATCGATGGCGCCTGGCGAAGATCAGGGGACCCGAAGGTCTGGAGCGACAGGGCTTTAGCGAGGCGTTCCTGTGATCGGGTAAGCCCAGCTCACGCACACACCTGCCCAGCCACCACGCGAGGAACGCGAGGGAGAGCGTCGGGCAACTGTCGTTCTCCCTGGCGCAAAGCAAGAACCAAGCGAAGAAACAGAGAGAAATGCCAGAACTTCAAATTCCGTTAAAAAGGTTGCAAGCGAACTACAGAAAGCAAATGAACAGCCGCGTCCGGCACCTAGTCTAGTCTTCTCACCAGCGGGGAGCAAAGTGCTGCCACTAGGACATGGGAGGGGCCCCCCAAGGCCCAAGGGCGGCACTCCGGAGACTCTGGAGTGTGTACAGCCCCACTCATTATTACGTGAGAGTGTCACGAGTGGAGACCTTCACAGGCACTAGGCCTTGCTTCATGGGAAGAACTTCTGGAGTTGCTGGATGTTCCAGGCGTTCTGGATGGGGATCTCGTCCTGCGTCTCCAGTTGCGCGGCGCCAGGTCTAGAGACGTAGGCCATCCTAAACAGGTCCTCCCACATGGGTGAGAGCTTATGCAGCCCTTCCCGCCTTAGGACGAGATCGCCCACTTGGGGCGTACGCTGCAATAGTGATACCGTCACAGCGCCTAGGCGGACATTGCGACAGTGATACTGTCGCAACGCCTACTGGTATCTCGCCACCCGGAGCAAGGCTTGGCGGTGGCATTCCTCCCTGGCATGAGGTCCATCCCCCGCATGGCGTCCTGAGCGGAGCGATGCCTGACCTCGTGAGGGAGAACCGCTTCGGCTCCATAGACGAGGAAGAACGGGGTCTTGCCTGTTGGCTTGGTGGCGGTGGTGCGGATGGGACCACAACACGGACTGGAGCTCGTCGTGCCAGCCCCTACCGCAAGCCTCGAGCTTTGTCTTGAAGGTTCTGGTCTTGAGGCCTCTCAAGACCTCCGCGTTGGCGCGCTCGGCTTGGCCATTACTCCTGGGGTGTGCCATTGAATTGTAGCATATCTACGTTCCAAGGTTAGCACAATATGTCTTGAAAAGATTGCTAGTGAAGTACGAGATGTTGTCGGTGATGATGCGGTTAGGGCCGTTGTCGGTGATGATGCGGTTAGGGACCCCAAATCGATTCACGAGGACCTTGATGAACTTGACTGCGGAGCCTGCTGGGATGATGCGGATGGCTTCCACCTCCGCCCACTTGGTGAACTTGTCGAGGCGACGTAGAGGTAGCGATAACCCCCCGGCGCTTGAGGGAAAGGGCCTAGGATATCCAGCCGCCAGACAGCGAACAGCCACGAGAGTGGGAGAGTCTAGAGGCCCTGGGCAGGCTGGTAGATTTTCTTGGCATGGAACTGGCAGGCCTCACAGGATCTCACCAGCTCGGTTGCATCATTGAGTGCCGTGGGCCAGTAGAATCCGTTGCGGGACGCCTTGCCCACCATGGTTAGCGTCGATGAGTGATGCCCGCAATCTCTGCCGTGTATGTCAGCTAGCAGCTCGCACCCCTGCTTCCTGGAGAAGCATCGCAAGGAAACATCATTTTGCTGCTTTCTGTATAGCTCACCATCTTGGATGTTGTACGCCATAGCCTGCTAGGCATCGTGCTCCATGTCTTCCTCGTTCTCCGGCAGTGTTCCTTGGCGGGGGTTTGCCCTGAACTCTTCATCCCAATACCCATCCTGAGTCTCGAGCGTGAGGAGAAGACGCGCTCCTGAGGTCGGGCCATAGGCGGGGGCTCCTAAGGCTAGTGGCGGGGAAGCTCCTCTCCGGGCAGTATCGGCTCCGCGGCCGGAGGGCCGCGGAAGGCTTGAAGAGCCACTCCTCGAAGATGCCTGGTTCCTCTGGCTGATGCTTTGATGCCCTTTTGGCGATGTCGTCGGCTTCCCTGTTCGTGCCGCGGGGCACATGCTCCGGTTCCAAGCCCAAGAATTGCTTCTCCATATTGTGTACTTCCACGAGGTATGCCTCCATTTGCTCGTCCTTCCGCTCGTGCACCTTCTTGGAGAAGTTGACGAGGAGCTGAGAGTCGCCCTTGATGGTGAGATGCTTCACCCCCAAGGCTGCTGCAGCCTTGAGGCCGGCGATTAACTCCTCGTATTCCACGATTTTGTTGGAGACCTTCTTGCCCTGCTGGAAGCCGAGCTGCACGGCATAGTAGAACCTGTCTTGAGTGGGCGAGATGAGCACGACACCAACCCCCATGCCCTCGCGTGAGAAAGCGCCATCGAAGTACATGACCCAACCATCTGGATCTTCACTTCCTAGCGAGAGGGATTGGTTCTCGCGTGCTTGGGGTTCCGGGGCGTTGGTCCATTCTGCTATGAAGTCGGCGAGGGTAGCTACCTTGATGACCTTGGTTGTCCTGAGCTGCAGCTGAAATGCCTGCAGCTCAATGTTCCACTTGGCGACTCTTCCCACAGTGTTGGGGCTCCGGAGAACCCTCTCCAGTGGGTAGACTAAGACGACCTTAATTCGGTGGCCTTGGAAATAATGACACATCTTGCGCGAGGCCACTGGGAGTGCGAGTAGGAGCTTCTGTGGCATGGGGTATCGCAACCTTGTGTCCCGTAGCACCGTGCTAAGGAAGTACACCGAATGCTCGACCAGGGCAGGAGCATCGATGGAGCCCGAGGTCTCCGAAGGTTGGGGCGCCTCCTGAGATGGAGGGACATCAGGAGTTTGGTCACACGGTGGGGCCTCCACTGGCCTAGGACCACCGTCTTGTAGGTCCTGATCATCCACTAGTGTCGTTACGGATCTAGTGGCGCTGTTTCGGTGCCGCCTTGCCCCTGGTGAAGGTGTGGCGCTTCGCGGCGGGCTCTTAACCTAGCACTCCTCCTAGACAGCCACCAGCGCCGCGCTGATGGAGCAAGGCATGGTGGCCAGGTAGCGCACCAGAGGCTCGAGGGGACGAGACGCCACCATCACCGGTGGGCTGGTGAGGTATCTCTAGCAGCCTTGAAACGCCAGGTCGGCCTCCAGGGTCCACTTGAACGGGCCCTTCTTTCTTCATCAGCTTGAAGAAAGGCAGGGGACGCTCCCCCAGCTTGGAGATAAAGCGCCCCAACGAGGTCACGCAACCCGCAAGCTTTTGCATGTCATTGAGGGTTTGTGGCGGGCTCATTTCTTCTATCGCCTTGACCTTCTCTGGATTCGCCTCGATCCCACTGTGTGATACGAGAAAACCCAGCTGCTTGTCGGAGGGGACGCCGAATACACACTTCTCCGGATTGAGCCGTAGGTCCACTTAGCGCAGGCTTGCGAAAGTCTCCTCCAGGTATTGAATGAGAGTCCTCGCCTCCCGAGACTCTACCACGATGTCGCCGACATAGGCCTCAGCATTCCTCACGAGCGGCTATCCCAAGGCGATGTGCATTAGTTACTGAAAAGTCGCCCCGGCATTGCGTAGTCCGAACAGCATGCAGGTGTAGCAGTATACCCCACACGGGGTCAGGAAGGCTGTCTTCTCCACGTCCTCCATCGCCATCTTGATCTGGTGATAGCCCGAGAAAGCATCTAGAAAGCACAGCAGGTCACACTCCGCGGTGGAGTCAAGGATCTGGTCGATGCGCGGAAGCGGGAACGGGTCTTGAGGGCAGGCTTTGTTGAGGTTGGTGAAGTCGATGCACATGCGTTGCTTCCCGCCTTTCTTGGGTACGACGATGGGGTTCGCCATCCACTCTGGGTACCGGCCTCGCGGATGACACCCGCTGCTTGTAGCTTGCGGGTTTCCTACACGATGAAGGACTACTTCTCCATGGACTGCCGTCATGCCTTCTGCTTCGTAGGGACTGCTTATCCATGGACTGCCGTCATGCCTTCTGCTTCATAGGGCACACATTGTGGCACACCCTCAAGTGATGCTTGATTACCCCCCTTGGGACCCCCACCGGCTGCTTGGGTTCCCAGGCGAATACCTCCTTGTTCACATGCAGGAACTTCACTTGTGCCTCTTCTTGGTCAGGGTTGAGGTTGGCGCCTATGGTGAAGGTGGCTCCCGAGGCCCCGTCCTCCTTGACCGGCACATGCTTTGTTTTGGCCCGATCTTGAGTGAACAACTGCTTCTTTTTTGCTGGCACAGCTCCCTAAGCCCCCGGGGCGGCTCCGTCGGCCCGGCACACTGCCGCAGCTTCCCTAAAGGCGAGCTTGAGAGCTGCTAGGGTTTCCTTAGTGTCCCTGGCCACTGTGAGAACGCTGCTGCTCCCCGGCATCTTCATGAGGTTGTAGGCCGGGTGAGTCGCTGCCATGAACTAAGCTAGGGGAGGGTACCCGAGGATGATGTTGTACGGGAGGCCGATCTGGGCGATGTCGAAGTCGATCAACACGGTGCGGTAGTTGTCACGGGTACCGAAGGTGACCAGGAGGCGTATTTGACCTAGCGGAGTGGTAGAGCCCTCGATCACTCCTGAGAAGGGCTTGGTAGGCTGCAGATAATCATATAGCACTTGGAGGCGGTCGAATGTCTCGACGGACAGGACGTTGAGCCGTGCCCCGCCGTCGATGAGGGTCTGGGTGACTTGAACGTTGCTGATGATGGGTGAACAAAGCATCGGATGGGCGCTGACAGTTGTTGCGCACTTGAGCTTGTCTAACGAGATGAAGGTAAGGGCACACATGGACAACTTGAGCGGGTGCGTGGCCTCGAGCCTGGGGAGAGCCACGTTCACTTCGCCGGCGAACTGCTTGAAGATACGCTAAGAGGCCGGGGAGAGCCGCATTCACATTGCCCTGAGGTCGGTCCTCATGAGGTTGGTCCCTCCAGGCACCCTCGCGAGGTTGGTCCTGCCAGCGGTCCTCGTGAGGCTGGTCACGCCACTCCTGGCGAGGCCCTCGGTCGTCCCAGCGTCCTCCGCTTCGTCCTCCTCCTCGGCCGTAGCCCCGATCGTTGCGCTCGGGACGTCAATCGAAACACCCATCGTAGATGGCCCTGAGCTTTTGACAGTCACTTGTGTTGTGGCTGTGCACGTTGTGGAAGGCGCAGAACGGACGGCTGCCCTTCGAAGACACCGGGTGGTCATGACCGCGCTTCATCTCTGGCTCGGCCGCAAACACGGACGCTCCCTTATGCTTCACATCCTTGGCCTTGGCCTTCTTGTCTTCTGGGTCGGTAGGAGGGAGTTCAAGGAGGGAGAGACGCCCCTCCTTAGCTGTTGTACACTTTATTTCCATGTTGAACATCTCCCAGAGCCGTGCATAGGTCTTCATGGATGGTGAGCTCGTCCTTCATCCTGACATCACTGACGCCGTCGGAGAACGCGGAGATGATGGCCTCGTCCACTACCTTGGGGATATTGAGGTAAACATTGTTGAAGCACTGGATGTATTTCTGTAGGGTTTCCCCTGGTTGCTGCATGATGCGCCACAGGTCTCCCTCGGCTGTGGGGCGGTCGCGAGCGCCCTGGAAGTTGGCAACGAAACCATAAAACCCTAAAGCCTAAAACCAAAATCCTAAACCCTAAACCCTAACCCTAAAACCCTAAACCCTAAACCCTAACCCTAACACTAACCCTAAACCCTAAGCCCTAAAACCCTAAACCCTAACCCTAAACACTCAAACCCTAAGCGTGCAGCCTGCCGTAGTCACTGGGGCCGTCACGAGGGCAGAGCCTGGCCTTGGTATCCGCTCGCCACCAGCGCGAGCGGTATGCGGCCTTGACGTGGTGGTGCTGGGAGTGGGAGTGCGGGAGCGTTTTCTTATGACCGAGGGAGTTCTTGGGAGCTTCTTTCTTCATGCACAGGCGCCCTGCACGGCGGGTCGCATCGCGGGGCCGCGCGTCTTGGTGTGAGGGTGACGTCTTGACACGGAGGTGGTGGAGGCACTCCGTGGGCCACGTCGTCCATAGCAGGCCGTGGGCGAGGCAGCAAGAGGGGTGGGGCGGGAGAGCCCCCAGTGGCACTGTCGAGTGATACCTCTCCATCATATCTATTTTTCGAACACTTTTGACGTTGTTTTGGACTCTAACTTGCATGAGTTGAATGGAACTAACCCGGACTGGCGTTGTTTTCAGCAGAATTGCCATGGTGTTATTTTTGTGCAGAAATAAAAGTTCCATGAATGACCTGAAAATCAACGGAGACACGTTTTGGAATAAATAGAAAATATTGGCGAAAGAATCAACACCAGGGGCCCACACCCCATCCACGAGGGTGCAGGGCGCCCCCTAGGGTGCGCCCATGCCTCATGGGCCCCCTGATGCTCCACCAAGCCCTAATCTCTCTCGGGAGGGCCGATCTGTAGTCCGTTCGGGGCTCCGGAGAGGGGAATCCATCGCCATCGTCATCATCAACCTTCCTCCATCACCAATTTCATGATGCTCACCGCCGTGTGTGAGCAATTCCATCATAGGCTTGCTGGACGGTGATGGGTTGGATGAGATTTATCATGTACTCGAGTTAGTTTTGTTAGGGATTGATACCTAGTATCCATTATGTTCTAAGATTGATGTTGCTATGACTTTGCTATGCTTAATGCTTGTCACTAGGGCCCGAGTGCCATGTTTTTAGATCTGAACCTATTATGTTTTCATGAATATATGTGAGTTCTTTATCCTATTTTGCAAGTCAATAGTCACCTACTGTGTTATGATCTAGTAATCCCAAAGTGACAATAATCGGGACCACTCCCAGTGATGACCGTAGTTTGAGGAGTTCATGTATTCACTAAGTGTTAATGCTTTGTTCCGGTACTCCATTAAAAGGAGGCCTTAATATCCCTTAGTTACCAATGGGACCACGCTGCCACGGGAGGGTAGGATAAAAGATGCCATGCAAGTTCTTTTCCATAAGCATGTATGAATATATTCGGAATACATGCCTACATTACATTGATGAACTAGAGCTAGTTCTGTGTCACCCTAAGTTATAACTGTTACATGAGGAATCACATCCGACATAATTATCCATCACTGATCCATTGCCTACGAGCTTTTGACATATTGATCTTTGCTTAGTTACTTTTCCGTTGCCACTGTTACAATCACTACAAAACCAATACTATTACTTTTGTCACCATTACCGTTACTTCCATATTACTTTGCTACTAAATACTTTGCTGCAGATATTAAGTCTTTCAGATACGGTTCAATTGACAACTCAATTGTTAATACTTGAGAATATTCTTTGGCTCCCCTTGTGTCGAATCAATAAATTCGGGTTGAATACTCTACCCTCGAAAAAGGTTGCGATCCCCTATACTTGTGGGTTATCAAGACTATTTTCTGGCGCCGTTGCCGGGGAGCATAGCTCTATTCTTTGAGTCACTTGGGATTTATATTTGTTGATCACTATGAGGAACTTGAAAGATGAAAGAACCATGATTTTTCCCTCAACTACGAGGGGAGGTAAGGAACTGCCATCTAGCTCTGCACTTGATTCACCTTTTGTTTTGAGTAAACTTGCGACACCTACTCCTGCTATTTATGCTGATATGCCGCATGTTATTGATGATGACACATATCCTATGCATGATTCTTATGATGAAACTACTTTTATGGTTGGTCATATTGTGCCATTAGGTGAATTTCTTGATTAACAACTTGCTAGGGTTAGAGAGAATGAAATTATTGAAACTGGTAATATTGATGAAAGTGATGATGAAGATTCTCCGCCTAGATATGAATTGCCTAATGTGCCTGAGGGTTATGTTATGGATGAATAAACTGCTAGATATATTTTATTTTGCAAAGATAGATATGATCTTAAGAAACTATTAGCCAAGCTGAGAGAAAAATCTTTGAATGCTAGAATGAAATATGACCCTGCTTTTGCTACTTCACATATCTGTATTTCTGATAAGGATTATGATTTCTCTGTCGACCCTGAGGTAATTACTTTGGTTGAATATGATCCTTTTTATGGCTCTGAATCTGAAACTGTTGCGGCACATCTCATTAAATTGAATGATATAGCCAGCCTATTCACTAATGAGGAAAAAATTCGTTACTACTATATCCTTGAGTTATTTCTATTCTCATTAAAGGGTGATGCTAAAATATTGTTTAATTCTCTTGATCCTGGTTGTGTGCGTAGTCCCCAGGATATGATTTATTACTTCTCTACTAAATATTTCCCCGCTCATAAGAAACAAGCTGCCTTAAGGGAAATATATAATTTTGTGCAAATTGAAGAAGAGAGTCTCCCACAAGCTTGGGGGAGGCTTCTCCGATTACTTAATGCTTTGCATGATCATCCTCTCAAGAAAAACAGAATATTTGATATCTTTTATAATGGACTAATCAATGGTTTCAGAGATCACCTGGATAGTTGTGATGGTTGTGTTTTCAGGGAAAGAACTGTTGATAAAGCTGAATTGCTATTGAATAGTATGTTGAGTAATGATAATGATTGGACACTTCTTGAACCAACTCCTAAGCCAACTCCGAAGAAAAGGGGTATTCTATTTCTCAGTCCTGAAGATATGCAAGAGGCAAAGAAATCTATGAAAGAAAAAAGGTATTAAAGCTGAAGATGTTAAGAATTTACCACCTAATGAAGAAATACATGGTCTTGATAACCCGACATAGGTAGTGAAGGTAAATTCTCTCTATAGATTTAATAAGGTTGAAATCTCCTCTACTAAGTTTGCTAGCCAATGCTTGGATGAGTTTGATAATTTTATTGTTAAAGAAGAAGACTTCAATGCTTATGTTGGTAGACAATTGAAATGTAATGCTTATATGATTGAACACTTGAGTGATTATATGTCTAGAGTTAAAGGTGAACTTAAACTTATTAGTAAAGATGCTTCTATGGTTACCACTCAAGTAAAACAAGTGCTTAAAGCACAAGCTAATTTGCTCAATGAATTAAATAATAAGAAAAATGATAATGATGTTAGAATTGTGACTAGAGGGGGTAAAATGACTCAGGAACCTTTGTATCCCGAGGGCCACCCTAACAGAGTTGAGCAAGATTCTCAGAGAACTAATGTTGATGCACCTAGTACTTCTAAAAAGAAGAAAAAGAAAAAGGATAGGACTTTGCATGCTTCTTGTGAACCAGTTTGTTGACACACCTGAGAATCCCAATGATATTTCTATTTCTAATGCTAAAACACAATCTGGTAATGAACATGAACCTAGTGATAATGTTAATGAGGATGCTCATGATGATCTTCAACCTAGCAATAACAATGATGTAGAGATTGAACCTGCTGTTGATCTTGATAACCCACAATCAAAGAATCAAAGTTATGATAAGAGAGGCTTCGTTGCTAGGAAGCACGGTAAAGAAAGAGAACCATGGGTTCAGAAACCCATGCCTTTTCCTCCTAAACCATCCAAGAAAAAGGATGATGAGGATTTTGAGAGCTTTGCTGAAATGATTAGACCTATATTTTTGCGTATGCGTTTGATTGATATGCTTAAAATGAATCCTTATGCTAAGTACATGAAAGATATTGTTACAAATAAAACAAAGATATCGGAAGCTGAAATTTGCTCCACGCTTGCTAATTATACTTTTAAAGGTGGAATACCTAAGAAACTAGGACATCCAGGAGTACCAACTATACCATGCTCCATTAAAAGAAACTATGTAAAAACTGCTTTATGTGATCTGGGAGATAGTGTTAGTGTTATGCCTCTCTCTTTATATCATAGACTTGATTTGAATAACTTGACACCTACTGAAATATCTTTGCCAATGGCTGATAAATCAACTGCTATACCTGTCGGTATTTGTGAGGATGTGCCTGTTGTGGTTGCAAACGTTACTATTTTAATGGACTTTGTTATTCTTGTTATTCCCGAGGATGATAGTATGTAAATTATCCTTGGTAGACCCTTTTTGAATACTGCAGGGGCTGTTATTGATTGCAACAAAGGCAATGTCACTTTTCATGTTAATGGTAATGAGCGTACGGTACACTTTTTGAGGAAACAGCCTCAAGTCAACAGTATCAATTCTATTGGAAAAATTCCAACGATTACTATTGGATGTTTTGAATTCCCACTTCCTACTGTCAAGAAGAAATATGATATTCTTATTGTTGGGGACATGCATATCCCCGTTGAGGTAACTTAGTGATATTCGAAAATTCACCGGTTCATGTTATTCAAAAAGAGTTTGTTAACAAGACTTGATCAACCTTGTTAGTGGATTCTTTTGATGAGAATGAGATGGATGAAGTTAGAAAGCACAACCCTCTGCGCCCTCCTATTACTTTCTGTTATTTAGATTAAATAAAGCAAAAATAGTATTTTCTGTCTGTTTTCTGAATTATCCTTGCAATAAAAAAATATACCCCGAAAATAAAAGTTCTCCAAATGTCCTGAAAATGAAATATGATTTTTTGTAGAATAATTAAGAATTATTGGCACTGAGAAAACACTACAGGGCCACACCACCTGGCCACGAGGGTGCAGGGTGCGCCCACCCCCTAAGCGCTCCCCGTACATCCTGGGCCCCCTCCACTGATTCCAATACACAAATACTTCGTCTTCCTCAAGAAAAAATCATCGCACAGCTCAAACCCGAGTTCTAGCTTATCTTGCTGCCATTTTCAATCTCCTAGCTCAAAGATCCATTCACAAAACTGCTTTGGGGGATTGTTCTTCGGTATGTGACTCCTCCAATGGTCCAATTAGTTTTTGTTATAGTTCTTTATTTATTGCAAATTTTTGCTACTTAGGTGACCCTGTTCTTGAGCTTGCATGTCAAATTTATGTGGTCAAAAGTAGTTTTAATGCATGATATGGCCTCTGGGCACTTGTAGGAGTAGTTGCTATCAATCTTGTTGAGTTTGGTTCACTTTTATTTTGAGTCACTAAATATTTCAGAAATTTTCTAAGGAAGAAAATGTTGAGGAGATTATTGAGAGGCTCCTCGAGACAAAGCTCAAGGGATAAGCAGAATGAGGAGAATAAAAATCCCAAATACAATCTTCCTCGTACAGCGGAGGTTCGGCCGTGCGAATGGCCATGTGATGAGTTCTTGAGAGCAGCCAGGATTCATGATGACTTTTATTATTTGGCTGAGAATGCAGGCCTCACCGACTTCCTCCGCGACCAGCGCAAACAGTATCTCCTCCTCACTAATATTTTGGCGCAAATTTTTTATTTCCATGCTAAGAAATCACCACCTTCGATGAAGTTTCACTTATATGATGAGGTTAAGGAGATGTCACTTCTTGATTTTTGTCGGGTCTGCAAGATCCCCTTTGAGGGAAGCATCGAGGAACCACATCGTAGCGATGTGGATGGGTTTATTAATAGAATTTCTGTAGGAGAAACTTGGAAAGATTCCGATGCAAGAATTACTCGTATATATTTTCCTGTTCTATGTTACTTTAGATGCTTAATTGGTCGCGGGAACAGTGGAAACCTTAGTGCTCCTAATAATGTTATTTTGCGCCATGCTTTGTTTCGTGATACCACTTTCAGCTTAGGCGCTATTGTTGCTAAATGATGAAATCTGAACGGAACAAAGGGTCCCATCTTAGGAGGCATCTTTGCTTCACGCCTTGCTAAACACTTTGGGATAAGTATTAGGCATTATGAGAAAAAGGAAAAGTTGTTGCCCCCTATTTTTCTAGATTATAAGAGTATGGTAGCACATGATTTTATTGTTGAAGATAAGAAGAAGATGCTTATGTATAAATTGATATTTGATAAGACTTACTGTGAGATTATTACCTTGCCTGCACCCTCTCTTCTTAACATACTTTCAGGCATGTACCTCATCTTACCCGAAGCCATTTATGCGTACTTGAGGCTGATACAAGCCCAGAGCCTGAGCCAGACCCACCACTTGATCCTTATCGTTGGTCTGTCTATCAGTGGGATCCTGAGGAGATCGCCAACCAGTGGCACCCTGAGGACCCTCCTCAGTACACCGAAGAGAGTAGCTTCGAGCCATGGCCATAGACCAACATAGGCCAAAAGCCTAAGCTTGGGGGTGTACGTATTTCTCACCGACATTAGATTCACGTTGACACACTCATTCCAGTTGTCGGTGCTCATACTTTTTCATTGTACCATCCATGCTAGTTTAATTTCTTTTTAAGTCTTCTTCTTGTGTGTTTGAAAAACCTTAAGAAAAACCAAAAAAATAGTTGTAGCTTTTAGCCAGTTTACTTTCCATGCTTGTATTAGTAGTAATTAAAAGAAAACCCAAAAAGATTTCTCGTTCTTCTTTTGCTTGTTGGGAGCTTTCCCGTGTAAATAGTTTTATTTATTTTCTTTGGGGGTCGAGAGAAGACCATGATGAAAATGTTGAGTGGCTCTCATATGCATTATTATTGATCTAACCAAGAGCCCATATTACCTCATCTTCTCCCTTGTATTAAATGCTTGCAGATTAGAGCTTAGTCCAATGCACGTGCACTATTATTATTATCTACAACGTTCGTTCATGCAAGTCAAAGGCAATAATGATGATATATGATGGACTGATTGAGATGAGAGAAGCTAGTATGAACTCGACCTATCTTGTTTTTGTAAATTTGATTAGTCCATCATTCTTGATACAGCCTATTATGAATGAAACATGTTTGCAATGACAATTAGAGATTATAGTTGCTCATGACATGCTTAATTAGCTAGGAGTTTATAATGGTTTACCTTGTGTGCCAACATGCTATTAAAATGATTGTGATGTGGTATGATATGGTGGTATCCTCCTTTGAACGATTCGAGTGGCTTGACTAGGCACATGTTCATGCATGTAGTTGAAACAAATCAACATAGCCTCCACCATATTTATGTTCATGGTGAATTATATCCTACTCATGCTTGCACTTAGTGTTTATTAATTTTAATCCATGATTCATGACTGTTGTCGCTCTCTAGTTGGTCGCTTCCCAGTCTTTTTCTAGCCTTCACTTGTACTAGGTGGGAATACCGCTTGTGCATCCACTTCCATATACCCCAAAGTTGTTCCACATGAGTCCACCATATCTTCCTATATGCGGTATCTACCTGCCGTTCCAAGTAAATTTGTATGTGCCAAACTCTAAACCTTCAAATGAAATTATGTTCTGTATGCTTGAGTAACTCATGTATCAACTAGGTTTGTCTATATCTTCTGTGCTAGTGTTATACCGTGATCCTAAGTTACACTGATCTAGCATGTAACACATCATATCACTTTGCGGACTGACGCACGACATTCCCATGGGTGCCACCTTACCTAGCGCGGGACCATCTGTGGCTTTTGGCTCACGTATATGATAGTGTCGCTAGCATCCATATGACAGAGAACCCGGGCCGACATGACTAGTTGTAAACCCAAAGTGGCAGTAACTTACAGGGACAGGCATACATGACCCAGCAAAAAACGTGTCGGTCATTGGTGAGTGAATCCGGGCTGTAGAAGCTTTGCTAACAGGACTCCGGTAGACACCACGTGACATTTCCCCGTAGGGACAGACACAGGAAAGAAGAAGGACACATGCCGGCTAGCCTAAGTGTTCCAGAGTAGTAGCAAGCTACCATGGCTCAGTGGAAGCACTAGGAGACATTTCCCAGTAAGAGAGGCTACCAAGGATAAATAACTAGGTTGTCGGATCCCACACATACCAAGCATTTCAAATGATACACACAATATGCTCGATATGTGCAAATACAACATGGCAGCACAACAAAACTCTTCAACTAAAGTACTTTATTTAGAAGGCTCCAGAGAGCCATACATAACAGGATCATACAGGCAGGGTCACCCGACCCAACACTCAAGTCATACAAACATGCAAGCACATGTGGAAGCAAACTTGTCTGAGTACAGAAAACTAGAAAGCAAGAAGGTTTGACGATGCCTGTCTATCTACAAGGCCCTTCACGGCTCACGATCACCACCTAGGTGGCAATTCACTCGTCAACATCGAGATCTACATACAACCCATCGGAGGGGGCGGTGTTCTCCTCTACAATAGTTTATTAAGCAAACATGAGTACAAAGGTACTCAGCAAGACTTACATCAGATCCTACTTACATGCACATTATCAACAAAGGGATAGTTGAGTTTATTGCAGCAAGCCATCTTTGACTCTTGGCTAAACTATCCTACGAGACAGCAACTTGAAAATGTTTTGCGCACACTAGTCCACTACTCACAACAATACACTACCGCGGATCCTCTCCCGTCATCCTACGTAAGTGCCATCCATGGCACTCAAAGTTGTCTTGAGGCTTTTAGTAGTTTCCATTTACTTGTCTATGAACTTTATAGGCAACCAAGTAGTCCGTTACCGCGGACGTGACTATTCAAATAGATGATGTTAACCCTGCAGGGGTGTACTTTGTCACACACACTTCCACCACTTATCGCCGTTTACATGACATGTACTTGGCAACCTTCAAGCGGAAGCCCAACGACAGTGTCGGCCACGGCCTGACTAAACACTCAAGTCCCTAGTTCAGGTTTATCGCCTATCCAGGTTCCATCCGTAGGGAGTCCGGCTGAGGTTTCCACATACAGCCCCGAACGATGTGTGCAGGGTTCCCGACACACCAAACGGGCGCCCGGTACACCATGCCATGTACCTACCGCATCATAGCCCACCTCGCGGGTCAGTGCTGCGCACTGCCTCCAGTATGCTACAAACACCAGAAACTACTTACAACTCCAGTATGCTACAAACACCAGAAACTATGAACAAGAAGTGATCCTAGAACAACCTACTTCAAGCATTACTCCAACACCGTGTTCACTTCCTGGACTCCGCCGAGAAGAGACCATCATGGTTACACACACGGTTGATTCATTTTAATTAAGTTAAGTTTCAAGTTATCTACAATCGGACATTAACAAATTCCCATCTGCCCATAACCGCGGGCACGGCTTTCAAAGTTCAAATCCCTGCAGGGGAGTCCCAACTTAGCCCATCATAAGCTCTCACGGTCAACGAAGGATATTCCTTCTCCCGAGACATTCTGATCAGACTCGGCATCCTGGTTATACAAGACATCCTCGACAATGGTACAACAAGTCCAGCAACACCGCCCGAATGTGCCGACAAATCCCGATAGGAGCTGCACATACCTTGTTCTCAGGGCACACTCAGATGAACACTGCGTACAACTAAAACCAACCCTCAAGTTTCCCCGAGGTGGCGCTGCAAGTGGCTCTGTTTGGACCAACACTCAGAGGAGCACTGGCCCGGGGGGGTTAAATAAGATGACCCTTGGGCTCCGGAAACCCAAGGGAAAAAGAGGCTAGGTGGAAAATGGTAAAACCAAGGTTGGGCATTGCTGGAGGAGTTTTATTCAAGGCGAACTGTAAGGGGTTCCCATTATAACCCAACCGCGTAAGGAACGCAAAATCCGGGAACATAACATCGATATGATGGAAACTAGGGCGGCTAGAGTGGAACAAAACACTAGGCAAAAGGCCGAGCCTTCCACCCTTTACCAAGTATATAGGTGCATTAAGATAAACAAGATAATATGATGATATCCCAACAATAAACAAATGTTCCATACAAGGAACGATCTGCAATCTTCACCTGCAACTAGCAACGCTATAAGAGGGGCTGAGCAAAGCGGTAACATAGCCAATCAACGGTTTGCTAGGACATGGTGGGTTAGAGGTTTGACATGTCAATTTGGGAGGTATGATAAGCAAGTGGTAGATATCGTAGCATAGGCATAGCAAAAGAGCGAGCATCTATCAAGCAAAGATAGAAGTGATTTCATGGGTATGATCACCTAGCCTGCAAAGTTGTTAGAGTTGACTTGATCCTCGTAAGCAAACTCAATGGGCTCCTCGTTCACGAACTCGTCTCCCGACTCTACCCAAACAAGAACAGTAAGCAAACTAAACACAATCAACCATGTGCAATGCTCAAACAACAAGATGCAAACATGGTATGCTATACGGGATGCGATATGTGATGCATATGCAAGATTTGACAAAGAATGACTAGACCTGGCCTCAACTTGGAAATACAAGATTGCCACCGGAATCGGATGCACGGTTTGGAAATGGCAAGCAAAACAAATATGGCACCAGTCTGCGATAATCAGCAAGTAGCCATCTAAATGCATCAAGATGAATATGCTACAACACTTAAACATGACAACAAAATACATGGCAGGGATCCACTCATGATACTTGACAAAAGATTAACACTGAGCTACGGCTAGTTCATCCAATAACAGGTTCAAACAAGCATGGCAAAAAGGCAAATGATAACAGGTTTCAGACTCAGTGAAATTAATGGCATGTCAGGAATTTATCATCAGGTAGCGATTTTAGAGCATGAAAGCTACATGCTACAGGAACTTAACATGGCAAAGCAAGGCACGGAATGAAGCTACTCAAAGCACTTAACAAAAGTCCCTTAGTGACCTTGAGCCAAAAGGGATCAGAAAATACAATTGCAAGCATGTGAACATGGCACAAACATAAACAGATCTCAGACAGTGAAAAGCTGGAGCATGCAAATCAGTTAACGAGTAGACATGTTTACGAGCTCGATGCACTCACTACAGAGCATGGCATGACAAACTAAGCATACACCCATCAAGAATACATGGCATAGGAGCTAGACATGGCAAGAATAGCAACATAGCATGCACGGATCAATAGCAACATCCTCGGAAAAATCGCTAAACGTGTCAACAATCTGCCAGGATTCACGATATAGCAAAAGTAGAGCTCGATTGACTCAAGCTAGGGTGCTCCATAAATGCAAACAAAGACATGTATGGATAGATCACAACAATTTTAACAAATCATCCTTACCGATCATCCTCAAAAGAGGCACGGATCACTAGGAAACAACATGAACATATGGCATAACGACAAAATCAGGACAAGGACTTAGAGAAATTCTAAGTCCCTGAAATCAGCATTACCGATTACGCTACTTTGCAAGCTTGTGCTAGTCACCATAAATGTCACAAAAATACATGGCAAGCACCTCTGTAAAGATGGCATGGCATATAACAAAACTCATGTAGAGCTCAGGATCATATCATGCACACATTAATCATGACAAAAATGACAAATAGCTATTTGATGAAACAGATCTGACAAATTCACCACATAGCCCTCTTCCAACAGCATTTCGGGCATCAATATGAGCTCAAATGAAAATGATGCAATGAGAT
Source organism: Triticum urartu (assembly GCF_003073215.2). Classification (NCBI taxonomy): domain Eukaryota; kingdom Viridiplantae; phylum Streptophyta; class Magnoliopsida; order Poales; family Poaceae; genus Triticum; species Triticum urartu. The sequence goes on from NC_053025.1 coordinate 270,040,778, forward strand.
GAAATGATGTACTCGTCGAGGCGAACATTTTGATATGCTACACACACAAATCGGATCTACGAATGCAGAGATACGACATGATGAAGATTGCAAAAAAATACTGAAACGGAGGCAAAAAGGTCAACCGCTAGGGTTTTTTGGATTTGGATCTGGACTTCAACACTGTAGCAGCTCGGGCGCCGGAGTTTGTCATTGTCGCCGGAGCTTGGGGTCGCCGGGGCCGGATCTGGGCCGGAGGTGAACGGGGGCGGCGTCGGCGGTCGTTAGGCGGCGGCGGAGGAGGTCGCCGGCGCGGGGCGGCGCGGCGATTTGGCCGTGGCGGCGGGGCGAGGTCCGGCTGGCGAGCGCTCAACACGGAGGCGCCCAGCAATGGCGGCGCGGTGGCCGGGTGCGGCGAACAGCGCCGGGCGCGGGGGCGGCGACCTGGTGGGAGGAGGCAGCGGAGACCGGGCCGGGAGGGCCCCGCACGGGCCTCGCGGGCCCGCGGGGTCGGCGGCGAACTGGGGACCGGCCCAGGGACACGTGGCGACTGCGGGTTGGTCCGGAGGAGCGGGCGGACACGTTCGCTTCCCAGATTTTTGTCCGATGGCGGCGGGTGGAGTTTTTCTATGGTTAGGGTGGAAGAAGACCCGAGATTTTTGGAGGAGGAGCTATTTATAGGCATAGAGGGAGCTAGGAAGCTCCAAATGAGGTGCGGTTTGCGGGCACGCGATCGTGATCGAACGACAGAGACGATGGAGAGGGTTTAGGTGGGTTTTGGGCCAAATTGGAAGGGTGTTGGGCTGCAACACCAACGAGGCCTTCTCGGTCCCTCGGTTAACCGTTGGAGTATCAAGCGAAGTCCAAATGGTACGAAACTTGACAGGCGGTCTACCGGTAGTAAACCAAGGCCGCATGACAAGTCTCGGTCCAATCCGGAAATGTTTAACCCCCACACACGAAAAGAGGTAGAAAGGGGCACCGGAGGAGATAGGAGTGCCAGAATGCAAAATGGACAACGGGGAAAATGCTCGGATGCATGAGACGAACACGTATGCGAATGCAATGCACATGATGACATGATATGAGATGCATGACAAAGACAACAACACACACGGAGACAAAAACCTGAAACCGAGGAAATAAAATAACTTAGGCCGGAAACGGCAAGAGTTGGAATACATATAAGGTAAATTACATCTGGGGTGTTACAACGTTGTGCTAGCAAGAGAACGGAGAGGGGGGATATGGCCAGCAGCTCGTTGTAGTCACTACATCTCGACAAGGGGGTCAACGAGGTCGGGGAAGAGCTGGAGCGGTCGGGGCGGTGAAGAGGATCTCCGGTGATGGCGGTCGGGGATGAGCTTGGTGAGCACAGTGCAGAGCGTGCGAGTGCTCGAGGCTCGGCCTGCTCAACGAAGCAGACGATGGCGGACATCTTGGACATGACGAGGTGACAAGTGGACAACGATGGCTGCGAGCTTCACGATGGCGCGGGCGCCGCTGCGTCAGCCATGGCGAAGAGAGGGTAAGAGAGAGGGTAGGGGGAAGTGAGGTGTCGGTGAGGTTGAGGCGGCACCGAGGAGGCGTTTCAAGGCGTCGCTGTGCTGTCCAGGCGATCCAAGCGAGCAGAGAGCTGCGTGGCAAGCTCGGGCGCCCGTGTGCGCACCTCCCTCCCTGCCTGGCGAGAGGAAGCAGGTGACTTGCATGGGCCAGTTGTAAGGCCCCGAGGCCGATGTGCCAGGTGTCTTCCAGTTATTCGCTGTCGTTGCCATGTCATTTGCTTGCGAGTTGCATCTTATCATGTCATCATGTGCATTGCATTATCATGTTTTAAAAACTTGCATCTGTCCCGGTCTCCTCGTTCCTTCTGTTGTCCTTTCTAAGCCCAGACACACTTGCACGCGCCCGCGACATGTCTGAAATATTATTTTATAAGTGGCCGGAAAATGTTCTCGGAATGGGATGAAAGTTGGCGTGTGGTCTTATTATAGTGTAGATAGACCGCCTGTCAAGTTTCATCGCATTCGGAGTTCGTTTCATGCCCCAACGATTAACTATAGCGATAGTATAGTTGGTCAAACGTCGGACGTTTTCGGTCTCCGGAAACAGTGGTCGGGCCTTCTCTCTTCTCTTTTCTCAGCCTGAGGCCTTCTGCATAGTCCACTACCTACAGCCAGGCCCAACCTAACCTCTCTCATCAGCCCGCGGCCCTCCTCACGCGTGCGTCCGAAAGTTGTCCCGGACCAGACCCGGGCAGTCGTTACCGTTGTGTCCAGATCATCCCCAAACATCAACAAAACATCTCTGTTTTCTTATTTGGGCTCCCTAGCCTATTTTTCCCGACCGTTCGTTTACGATCGGAGGGTTCTGTTAGCCCCTAACCTAACCCACCAGCGTATATAATGGGCAACCCTAGGAATTAGGGATCCTGTCCCGTCCTTCCATCCGTCCAATCCATCCCCGCCGCCACTCTTCTTGTTTTCAGCGCCCAACCAACCACCAAGCCGATACAATCCATCCCCGACCAACCTCACCGGCCTCTGCTCGATCCCTCTACTTCCTGACGCCATGGACATGCCGCCGCCTGTAGCTTCCACGCCCCCCATACCCGTGCAGCAGCGAGCAGCGCCTGAGCTCGCCTCATCTCCGCACCGCTAACGAGCTTCGTTCAAGTCGGAGCACCCGCAAGACGCCAGGAATGAGACCCCATGCTCGGCTCCGACCAGATCGCGTCGCCGCCCTTGGCGTTTGCCGTTCGCCGCCGTTCTTCACCGGATCCGGCCGTCCCAGACTCTTCGAACCTTGCGCCATCTGCGACCTCCCCGCTTCGTCCTTTCGCCAGAGTCACGCCAAGTCCGTCGCCAGCCACTGTGTCGCCCTCGCTCCCTCGTCACTGACGAATCCAGCAGATGTGCGTCAGTGAGCCATAGGCCGTCGTGCCCCGGCCAGGCCATGTCCCTGCTCCTTGTCCTCTTTATCTCTTACATTTCCCTCTCTCTTTCTTTGAACCAGCAGCGCCATGGATGGGCACCGAAGGAGCCCACCCCGGTCTCCGAACCCATGCTCGTCGGAGCCGCGCCTCCTCGTGCCCTGCGCTTCAAGTTCCTCCCGCTAGAGCCCTGAGTCCTCCTCTGCCCTGCGCCAAGCCCCTGCTTCCTCTGCATCTCTGCGTCGCTGCCTGCCTACGCCTCCTCTCCATCGATACGCTCTCCCTCGCGCACGCGCCAACGTTGACCGAGATGGCCAGATGCGTGGGCCGCCTCTGCGCATCTGACCCGGCGCCAGCTTGTGTCTGGGCCACGTCCCTTCGCCATTGACCGCGGCCTACCCCCTCCTCCTCAAACGGGCCGAAGCCCATGGGTGAGGCCACCCATAGCGCCCCTCTTTTGTATAATTTCTACTCTTTGGGCCAGCCTGCAGTTTCGGCCCGATAGCATTTTTTCCCCTGACCTGCGAATTTCCCATTTAACCAGTGCACTACATATGTACAGATTGGACCCTATTCTTCATGCATTTAATATCACTGCAACCGTGCTCCGGATTAAAACAATTTATATATGAAACTTGCGTAGAATTTTGTCTAGTTTCATAATATGCAACTTTCATCTATGTTTAAAATGTTTAAAATGTTGTTTGATTAAATTTGCTCCTATGCCATGTTAAAATGCTAAATTTCATAACTAAATAACCGTAGCTCCAAACTTAACAAACTTTATATGTAAATGGGGTAGAATTTTGCCTAGTTGAACATGGTGCTCTCATCTTGCACATTTAACAACTTTAAAATATGGTTCAGGGCATAACAGTACCAAACCTAAAACATGCACATGCGGAGTTTCCGGACTTGTTGTTTGATTTTTCCGGCCCCATTTAAATTGCTTAGATTGTGTAGTTTGCTTTTGCTTCATCTCTTGCCATGTTTAACAACATTTAATATTGTTGGGTACATAAACGAGATCGAACTAAATAACTTATTGTGGTGTTTCGTCAATATGCAACTCGTTGCATATTGATCTCCACTTAATTTGTAGAATTACTTGTGCACTTTCCATGCCATGCTTCGTTAAATCGGACATGCATCATACTTGATTGTGCATCATACCATGATTATGTGGTGGTTGTTTACTATGTTGTGCGCTTCTTTCTGGTGTTGCTTCTTCGGGTTGGTTCCGATAACGTCGCGTTTGTGAGGACCCGTTCGACTATGTCTGTTTGTCTTCTTCAAGGGCACGTTCTTCTTCCTTGCGGGATTTCAGGCAAGATGACCATACCCTCGAAATCACTTCTATCTTTGCTTGCTAGTTGCTCGCTCTTTTGCTTTGCCTATGCTATGATACCTACCACTTGCTTATCATGCCGCCCATATTGCCATGCCAGACCTCTAACCCACCTTGTCCTAGCAAACCGTTGTTTGGCTATGTTACCGCTTTGCTCAGCCCCTCTTATAGCGTTGTTAGTTGCAGGTGAAGATTGGAGTTTGTTCCATGTTGGAACATGGATATTTTGTTGGGATATCAAAATATCTCTTATTTAATTAATGCATCTATATACTTGGTAAAGGGTGGAAGGCTCGGCCTTATGCCTGGTGTTTTGTTCCACCCTTGCCGCCCTAGTTTCCGTCATATCGCTATTATGTTCCCGGATTTTGCGTTCCTTACACGGTTGGGTATTAATGGGCATCCCTTGACAGTTCACCTTGAATAAAACTCCTCTAGCAATGCCCAACATTGGTTTTACCATTCGCCACCTAGCCTCTTTTTCCCTTGGGTTCCGCGGACTCAAGGGTCATCTTTATTAAACCCCCCCGGGCCAGTTCTCCTCTGAGTGTTGGTCCAAACTAGAGCCGTGTGCAGGGCCCCCTCAGGGAAACTCGAGGTTTGGTTTTAGTTGTATGGAGCGCTCATCTAAGTGTGCCCTGAGAACGAGATATGTGCAGCTCCTGTCGGGATTTGTCGGCACATTCGGGCCGTGTTGCTGGACTTGTTTTACCATTGTCGAGGATGTCTTGTAACCGGGATGCCGAGTCTGATCGGATTGTCTTGGGAGAAGGAATATACTTCGTTGATCGTGAGAGCTTGTGATGGGTTAAGTTGGGCACACCTGCAGGGTTTTCAACTTTCGAAAGTCGTGCCCGTGGTTATGGGCAGATGGGAATTTGTTAATGTCCGGTTGTAGAAAACCTGAAGCTTAGCTTAATTAAAATGCACCAACCGCGTGTGTAACCGTGATGGTCTCTTTCCGGCGGTGTCCGGGAAGTGAACACGGTGTTGGAGTAATGCTTGACGTAGGTTGTTCTAGGATCACTTCTTGATCATAGTTGTTCCATCGTGCTTTTGCCTTCTCTTCTCGCTCTCATTTTGCGTATGTTAGTCACCGTATATGCTAGTCGCTTGATGCAGCTCCACCTCATACCTTTTACCGTTCCTATAAGCTTAAATAGTCTTGATCGCGAGTGTGCGAGATTGCTGAGTCCCCATGACTCACAGATACTTCCAAAACCAGTTTGTAGGTGCCGATGTTACCGAGCAGGTGACGCAACCAAGCTCAAGGAGGAGCTCGATGAAGATCTTGTCCTTTGTGTTGTTTCGTTCTAGTTGATCAGGAGTGGAGCCCAGTTGGGGTCGATCGGGGATCTGTGTAGCATTCGGGGTAGTCTTCTTTTATTTTGGTTCCGTAGTCGGACATTGATTGTATCTGAATGATGTAATGCTTTATTCATGTATTGTGTGAAGTGGCGACTGTAAGCCAACTATGTATCTCTTTCCCTTATGTATTACATGGGTTGTGTGAAGATTACCTCACTTGCGACATTGCTTTCAATGCGGTTATGCCTCTAAGTCGTTCTTTGACACGTAGGAGATATAGCCGCATCGAGGGCGTTACATGTTGGTAATCAGAGCCTTCCCCGACCTTAGGAGCCCCCTACTTGATCGAATCGTTGGCGTTGTTGAGTCTAGAAAAATGTTTTGAGTCTTATAGGATTATATATATCAGAGAGTAGGATTCTTTTGACTCCTCAGTCCCTTCGTCGCTCTAGTGAGGCATCCTTATGTAGAGTTTTGACTCTTCTCTTCTCAAACTTTCACAAAAAAAATTTAGGATCATGCGCGTATCTTGGAATTGTTCCGATGGTTTTGTGACGAGAACATTGTTCTTGGTGCCTCCTAACATTTAGGGGTTGTAGCAGTGTCCCGGGGAGTTGGGCTCCGAGGTGTTGTCGTCACAATTTTATCATTGCAATTCTGGAATACCTGAGTTTCGCCGACATCGAAAATTTCTCTTATGCATTTGTTGGTGGGATAACCTCAACGCCACCCAGTACTGGGGCGGGAGTTCAGGAGTATTGCCATAACTCGTATAACGGATGTTTTTCGAAGGTTGAGGTAAACAATTTCCGAAGGTTTCTTGGTTATGTGCAGAAGGATGGATACAGCTTGATGTAGGATTTGTGTAGTTTTTGGGTGAGATATTATGCTTCCCCTGTATCCCCAACACCTGATTGCATAACTGGAAAGTTTCGGGAGTTTATAAGTGGGAATTCAAGTAGCTCTTAGGATATTTTTCTGACAGATGTATGATATGAAATTGGGGTTCGATGTCTAGTGGTCCGCCTATCCACGGTTGGTTTTATAGTTGTCTCGTTGTGTCTTAAAGAGTCCTTGGCTATGCCGACTCGGGGACGCTTCATATGTCATGTGCACTGCCTTGTACATGATGGTGCTGCACGATCGAGCCCGTGTAGGCCCCACCACGAAAACTTCAGATGAAATCTCTATCATATCTTTGTTCCAGCTTATTCTGCAAGCCAATACTTTGTTTTGTTTTGATTGTGGTATTCGAGTTGCTTCAAAGTCAAATGTTGATTCCATACCTGTTCCTAAGAGGTGTTCCCATACTCCGATGTGAAGACCAATCCTTCTTGATCATCGAGATTGTCATGTCAATTCTTTTCAACCGGCGTGTTTCTCTTCTAGTGGATCCGATCAGTTCAACGTCCGCAAGGTGAACTCAAGTCTTCTCAACGTTGTTTGTTTCATCCGTCCCAAGCTGCCTTTGTTTTCCTGCCCTCCCACCCTTGTCTCTTCAAGGACTCAGATTTCTTAATCAAGTATCTATTTTATGGATGTGAAGGCTCTCCATTATTTTTCCGTCAATGTTCTTATCCGGTGATTCTCAAGAAGAATCTAACGGAGCTTCAAGTGTTGTTTTCTTCGATCTTTTCTTCCCCGATGGTTTCAATTCATGCTTTCTTGATCATATCCTTTTCCTCGTTACCATGCCGGTGAACCTCTTAATCATCCATTTCTCGCTATTCATTTGTTCCGGAGTGCCGAAGATATCTCAGAAGATTCGTGTTTCCACTCTGCTTTCGTTCCAGCTTTTGCGAGGATGTTACCTCATTCAAGCCATTTATTTCAACTGGCGCAATCTCTCTTTTAAATTGTTCAATGGTGTTTATTTTGAGTGGGCCCTAACCCACAGATCTTTCCCAGGATCTTACCTAACTCTTCTAATTTTACCGGAACTATTCTTAAATCTTTCAAAGTTTGACGTAAGAATGGATTATCATCAGTCAAATGTCTTTCTCCAAGATCTTTCAAATTCTTTTCATTGTTGGTTCAACTTTTCTATTCTTCATTATTCCAGAGTGTCTAAATAATTCATGGTGGTGTTTCTCGTCATCATTCTTGAATTTTGAAGACCGAAGAAGAGTTTTACTCTAAATCTTATCCGTTCTCTCAAAGATTAGTGATTCTTGCTTGTTGCCATCCTTTCACAATTGTTTTGATTGTCAGAATTCTTTTCACCTATCCGGAGCAATTCAAGATTCTTTTCGATTTGATTCTCCGAAGGCTACCATTTCAGGTTATTCATCCTTAGTTGTCAGCTATTGCTATCCAAATCATACCGGTGCATCGATCAAATATTCTCTAATCAGCTCGTGATCTCTTCGTTTCAGTTGTATCTAAATTCCCTCTAGTATCTTCATTCGTTCTCTAATTCTTCCCAGTGTTTCGTTATCTTTTCTTCGTTCATATTCAATTCTTACGGTGGTTCATTCAAGATTCCTTTTCTCCTGGTATCATATCAATCTATTCGTTCTTTCCAATCTTACCGGTGGTTCGTTGAAGTTTTTTCTCTAGTTTTGCGCTATATATATCTTAATCCTTTTAAGAAGAATAAGTAGTATGCCAAATCCGTTGCTTGTCATAAATTTAATTAGTGAAGGATAGGCATAATATAATTCTTATTCTTGTTTCATCGAGTAAATTCAATTCCTTATTCCGGAGGTTCATCAAAATTCTTGAATTGTTTTGTTCATCTTTTCTTCCGGAGTTCCAAGTTTCCAGTATATCTCGTCACAAAGATCCATCTAAATCATCGCAAGGCTTCAATTTGTGTTTTCAACTTCTCCTTCCATTTGTTTGATCATCCTTTTATAACCGGAGTTCCTTAGGGAGGTTCATCAAGGACTTAAATCCTTCTCGAACTGTTCATCAAGATTCTTTTCAAAGGAGCTCAAGTATCCTTCATCTTCCAATCCGGAGTGCAATTCTTTCTTCCGTATCATTTGAGGTGGTATTATGTCATTCCTGATAATTTGAGTTCATGTTTCATGATTCACATGTTGTTAAGAATGAGGTATTTTAAATCCACCAACCTCTTCGTTGGAGTTATCTGGTGTCATGCTTCACCTAAAGCCTTCCCTAAGGATTGTTTCTATCTATGGTGCTTATAAATGACCCAAATTCTTCATTTATCCTCCCAATGAAATAAGTTTCTCGTCTCCTTGTTGATATAAATCCAATCTATCGTTTCCGTTAGTGGCAAAATTTCACATCATAGTTTTGAGATGTTCTTCATAAGCCCACAACAAGCTTACTCTTTCGTTGTTGGTTTTACCAACAACTCCGTTCGACCCTTCTCCTAAGGATGCCTTTTCAAGCTCTTTTGTGGCAGAAGTTGGCATTTTTTTCTTCTCCATTCTTTTATTTCAATTAACTTTCTTCTATTCTTTCATTTCTTCCGGAGGCATTGTGTTGTTGCTCTTTTCTCTCATCATCTCGAATGGCGAGGATCGTGTTCTTTTCATGCTTTTCCATTTAATCGGAGTGTTTTTTCAACTTCGATCACCTCCGTGGTTTTATTACTTTCAAGTTGTTCAACCTTTCAAGGTTCATTGGTTTCATTCATTTGGCAAAGAAGCAACTTAGTTTTACCTTTTCTCTTCCTCTTCCGTTTTCCCTCCGGTGCCATTCTAGATCTCGGGACGAGATCCTCTCGTAGTGGTGGGGTGTTGTAACGCCCCGTGGCCGATGTGCCAGGTGTATTCCAGTTATTCGCTGTCGTTGCCATGTCATTTGCTTGAGTGTTGCATCTTATCATGTCATCATGTGCATTGCATCATCATGTTTTAAAAACTCGCATCTGTCCCGGTCTCCTTGTTCCTTCCGTTGTCCGTTCTGAGCCCAGACACACTTGCACGCGCCCACGGCATGTCCGAAATATTATTTTATAAGTGGCTGGAATATGTTCTCGGAATGGGATGAAAGTTGGTGTGTGGTCTTATTATAGTGTAGATAGACCGCCTGTCAAGTTTCATCGCATTCGGAGTTCGTTTGAGGCCCCAAGGATTAACTATAGCGACAGTATAGTCGGTCAAACGTCGGACGTTTTCGGTCTCCGGAAACAGTCGCCGGGCCTTCTCTCTTCTCTTTTCTCAGCCTGAGGCCTTCTGCACAGTCCACTACCTACTGCCATTCCCAACCTAACCTCTCTCATCAGCCCGCGGCCCTCCTCGCGCGCGCGTCCGAAAGTTGTCTCGGACCCGACCCGGGCAGTCGTCACCATTGTGTCCGGATCATCCCAAACATCTACGAAACATCTCCGTTTTCTTATTTGGGCTCCCTAGCCCATCTTTCCCGACCGTCCGTTTACGATCGGAGGGTTCCGTTAGCCCCTAACCTAACCCACCAGCGTATATAATGGGCAACCCTAGGAATTAGGGATCCTGTCCCGTCCTTCCATCCATCCAATCCATCCCCGCCGCCATTCTTCTTTTTTTCAGCGCCCAACAACCCACCAAGCCGATCCAATCCATCCCCGACCAACTCATCGGCCTCTGCTCGATCCCTCTCCTTCCTGACGCCATGGACATGCCACCGCCTATAGCTTCCACGCCCCCCATACCCGTGCAGCAGCGAGTAGCGCCTGAGCTCGCCTTGTCTCCACGCTGCTGACGAGCTTCGTTCAAGTAGGAGCTCCCGCAAGACGCCCGGAACGAGACCCCATGCTCGGCTTCGACCAGATCGCGTCGCCGCCCTTGGCGTTTGCCGTCCGCCGCCGTTCTTCACCGGATCTGGCCGTCCCAGACTCGCCGAACCGTGCGCCATCCGCGACCTCCCCGCTTCGTCCTTTCGCCAAAGTCGCGCCAAGTCCGTCACCAGCCACCGTGTCGCCCTCGCTCCCTCGTCGCTGGCGGATCCAGCAGATGTTCGTCTGTGAGCCATAGGCCGTCGTGCCCCGGCCAGGCCATGTCCCTGCTCCTTGTCCTCTCTCTCTCTCTTTCTTTGAACCAGCAGCGCCATGGATGGCCATCGAAGGAGCCCGCCCCAGTCTTCGAACCCACGCTCGTCGGAGCTGCGCCTCCTCGTGCCCTGCGCTTCAAGTTCCTCCCGCTAGAGCCCCGAGTCCTCCTCTGCCCTGCTCCAAGCCCCTGCTTCCTCTGCATCTCTGCGTCGCTGCCTGCCTACACCTCCTCTCCATCGATACGCTCTCCCTCACACACGCGCCAACGTTGACCGAGACGGCCAGATGCGTGGGCCGCCTCGCGCATCTGACCCGGCGCCAGCTCGCGTCTGGGCCACGTCCCTTCTCCATTGACCGCGGCCTACCCCCCTCCTCCTCAAATGGGCCAAAGCCCATGGGTAAGGCCACCCACAACGCCCCTCTTTTGTTTTATTTCTACTATTGGGCCAGCCTGCAGTTTTGGCCCGATAGCATTTTTTTCCCTGACCTTCCAATTTCCTATTTAACCAGTGCACTGGATATTTACAGATTGGACCCTATTCTTCATGCATTTAATATCATCGCAACCGTGCTTCGGATTAAAACAATTTATATATGAAACTTGCGTAGAATTTTGTCTGGTTTCATAATATGCAACTTTCATCTATGTTTAAAATGTTGTTTGATTAAATTTGCTCCTATGCCATGTTAAAATGCTTTATTTCATAACTAAATAACTGTAGCTCCAAACTTAACAAACTTTCTACGTAAATGGGGTAGAATTTTTCCTAGTTGAACATGGTGCTCTCATCTTTCACGTTTAACAACTTTAAAATATGGTTTAGGGAATCACGGTACCAAACCTAAAACATGCACATGTGGAGTTTCCGGACTTGTTGTTTTATGTTTCCGGCCCCATTTAAATTTCTTAGATTGTGTAGTTTGCTTTTGCTTCATCTCTTGCCATGTTTAACAACATTTAATATTGTTGGGTACATAAACGAGATCAGACTAAATAACTTGTTGGGGTGTTTCGTCAATATGCAACTCGTTGCATATTGATCTCCACTTAATTTGTAGAATTGCTTGTGCACTTTGCCATGCCATGCTTCAGTAAACCGGACATGCATCATACTTGATTGTTCATCATACCATGATTATGTGGTAGTTGTTTACTATGTTGTGTGCTTCTTTCTGGTGTTGCTTCTTCGGGTTGGTTCCAATAACGTTGCATTTGTGAGGACCCGTTCGACTACGTCCGTTTGTCTTCTTCAGGGACTCATTCTTCTTCCTTGCGTGATTTCAGGCAAGATGACCATACCCTCGAAATCACTTCTATCTTTGTTTGCTAGTTGCTCGCTCTTTTGCTTTGCCTATGCTATGATACCTACCACTTGCTTATCATGCCGCCCATATTGCCATGCCAGACCTCTAACCCACCTTGTCCTAGCAAACCGTTGTTTAGCTAGGTTACCGCTTTGCTCAGCCCCTCTTATAGCGTTGTTAGTTGCAGGTGAACATTGGAATTTGTTCCATGTTGGAACATGGATATTTTGTTGGGATATCACAATATCTCTTATTTAATTAATGCATCTATATACTTGGTAAAGGGTGGAAGGCTCGGCCTTATGCCTGGTGTTTTGTTCCACTCTTGCCGCCCTAGTTTCTGTCATATCGGTGTTATGTTCCCGGATTTTGCGTTCCTTACACGGTTGGGTTATAATGGGAACCCCTTGACAGTTCGCCTTGAATAAAACTCCTTCAGCAATGCCCAACATTGGTTTTACAATTCGCCACCTAGCCTCTTTTTCCCTTGGGTTCCGCGGACTCAAGGGTCATCTTTATTAGACCCCCCCCCAGGCCAGTGCTCCTCTGAGTGTTGGTCCAAACTAGAGCCCTGTGCAGCACCCCCTCGGGGAAACTCGAGGTTTGGTTTTAGTTGTATGGACCGCTCATCTGAGTGTGCCCTGAGAATAAGATATGTGTAGCTCCTATCGGGATTTGTTGGCACATTCGGGCGGTGCTGCTGGACTTGTTTTTCCATTGTCGAGGATGTCTTGTAACCGCGATGCCGAGTCTGATCGGATTGTCTTGGGAGAAGAAATATCCTTCGTTGACCGTGAGAGCTTGTGATGGGCTAAGTTGGGACACCCCCGCAGGGTTTTGAACTTTCGAAAGCCATGCCTGTAGTTATGGGCAGATGGGAATTTGTTAATGTCCGGTTGTAGAAAACCTGAACTTACCTTAATTAAAATGCACCAACCGCGTGTGTAACCGTGATGGTCTCTTTCCGGCGGTGTCCGGGAAGTGAACACGGTGTTGGATTAATGCTTGACGTAGGTCGTTCTAGGATCACTTCTTGATCATAGTTGTTCGACCGTGCTTTTGCCTTCTCTTCTCGCTCTCATTTTGCGTATGTTAGCCACCATATATGCTAGTCGCTTGCTGCTGCTCCACCTCATACCTTTTACCCTTCCTATAAGCTTAAAGAGTATTGATCGCGAGGGTGCGAGATTGTTGAGTCCCTATGACTCACAGATACTTCCAAAACCAGTTTGCAGGTGCCGATGTTACCGAGCAGGTGACGCAACCAAGCTCAAGGAGGAGCTCGATGAAGATCTTGTCCTTTGTGTTTTTTCGTTCTAGTTGATCAGTAGTGGAGCCCAGTTGGGGTCGATCGGGGATCTGTGTAGCATTTGGGGTAATCTTCTTTTATTTTGGTTCCATAGTCGGACCTTGATTGTATCTGAATGATATAATGCTTTATTCATGTATTGTGTGAAGTGGCGATTGTAAGCCAACTATGTATCTCTTTCCCTTATGTATTACACGGGTGGTGTGAAGATTACCTCACTTGCGACATTGCTTTCAATGCGGTTATGCCTCTAAGTTGTGCTTTGACACGTAGGAGATATAGCCGCATCGAGGGCGTTGCACCAGCACAGTGTTGGGCCGCCCAGTGGGCTGCAAGGTGGGATGTGCCAGGTAAAGTCCTTTCTCTCTCTCACCCTTTTCTATTTGTTTCAATTTTCTATATTCTGAAAATGTTTTGGCTTTATTTAAAATGCCAGAGCACTCTGAAAAATTCTAAAAATATTTGTGGGCACTATTTGGATTATTTCCAATAGCCCTCATTTAAATTCGAGATTATTTGAGCATTTAGAATTATTTATAGCATTTAAATTCCCAAATGCAACTTACTTATGATTTAATTCAGTGACCGAAGATGTCCTAGAAAAATGTGAACCATTTTTGGCAGAGGTTCTAGACGAAGACAGAAATGATGAACAATTTTGAAGGGCATTTCAGGCTCATTGAAAATTATTTTAGTTAACCCTAGTTGAGTTAAGTGGTGCAAGGGATTTATGCCATCCCCATTTCAAGTTTCAGGGGAAATGAAACATGATGCATCACTCTAATGCAAGCACTCACTAGGGTTGTGAAAACTCACCCCTACTCAGAAAAAATCTCATCCCTAGATTCAGGGTCCATCGGGAAGAAAGTGGGTTACTCAAGTCGAAGACGATCCTCCCTTTCCTAAGTAGCTTCTTTCTCAGAATGGTGTGACCATTGAACCTGGAGAAACTTGATGTTGTGGCGTCGAGTGGTATGCTCGGCTTGATCAAGGATACGAATGGGATATTCCTAATATGTGAGATTATCTTGGAGATCAAGCATTTCATGGTCCACTCCACGGATAGGATCCGAGAAGCAACGCCTGAGTTGAGAAATGTGGAAGACATCATGAACTCTGGAAAGATGCGGAGGTAGTTCCAATTGGTAGGCAACTTCTCCTCGTTTGGCAAGAATGTGAAAAGGGCCAATATAGCAAGGAGTTAATTTTCCTTTGATACCGAATCGATGGGTTCCCTTCAGAGGAGTAACCCAAAGGTAAGCCTTCTCGTCAAATTCGTAAGTCATGGCCTTATGTTTACGATCATATTGGCTCTTTTGTCGAGATTGGTCTATTTTCAGCTTTTCACAATCAATGTGAACCTGCCCTTCTACTTCCTGGATCATATCCGGGCCAAAGAATTGTCTTTCCCCTGTTTTTGACCAGTTAAGAGGCGTTCGACACCGTTGTCCATATAGAACTTCAAAAGGAGCTTTGCCCAAGCTAGATTGATAGCTGTTGTTATAAGAAAATTCGGCAAATGGAAGGCATTTCTCCCAATCCATTCAGAATGAGATAATAGAAGCCCAGAGCATATCCTCCAGAATTTGATTGACGCGCTCTACTTGACCACTTGATTTAGGGTGGAAGGCGGTGCTGAAGGAGAGACAAGTCCCCATAGAATTTTGGAACTTTTCCCAAAATTGAGAGGTGAAGAGACTTCCACGGTCTAAGTTAATCTCCAATGGAACACCATGAAGAGACACTATTCGAGAGATATAGAAATCTACTAGCTGGCTAGCGGTTATACTCTCTCGAACAGGCAGGAAGTGGGCTACTTTGGAAAAATGATCGATGACAATGAAGATATCATTATTCCCTCTCTTAGTCCTGGGAAACCCTATGATGAAATCCATATAGATTTTATCCCATTTTCATTCAGGAATAGCTAAGGGTTGAAGGGTGCTAGCGGGCCGTTGATGCTCTGCTTTAACACGACGACAGACGTCACAATTAGCAATATACTGAGCAATTTCTGTCTTCATCCTAGTCCACCAGAAACTCTGGCATAGGTCCTGATACATTTTAGTACTTCCCGGATGAATTGTGAGAGGAGATTCATGAGCTTCCTTAAGGATCATCAAAGGGGAAACAATCCGCGACTCCTTTCTTGATGTTTCTCTTCATACGAGAGATTCCTGGATCAACCTTCTATGCTTTGATGATCTTATCCGTAAGGGTAGGTTTCACCACCAAGGTAGATAGGAATCCTTGAGAAACAATGTGAAGGTTAAGCTTCCGAAATTCCTCATGGAGAAGTGGTTGACCTTGTTGTAATATCAGGTTGTTACAATAAGATTTACGACTTAGTGCATCAGCCATAACACTGGCTTTCCCCGGGGTGTAAGTTATCCCTAAGTTGTAATCTGAGATCAACTCAACCCAACGTATTTGCCTGAGATTAAAATCTGGTTGGGTGAAGATATATTTCAGACTTTGGTGATCAGTGAATATCTCGCAACGATTACCGAGAAGGTAGGGTCACCATGTTTTGAGTGCATGGACTACAGCTGCAAGCTCTAGATCATGTGTGGGGTAGTTTTACTCATGTGGATGCAATTGTCATGAAGCATAGGCAATCACATGACGATCTTGCATGAGTATGCAACCTAGTCCTAGCCGCGAGGCTTCGCAATAGACAACAAAGTCCTTGGAGAAATCTGGTGGTACCAGTACGGGAGCAGATGTCAGGCATCTTTTTAGTTCGTGAAAACTGTACTCACACTGTGGTTTCCACTCGAACTTTTTATTTTTCTTGAGGAGTTCAGTTAGAGGTTTAGCAACCTTGGAGAAGTTCTCGATGAAGAGGCGGCAATTGCTCACTAACACAACGAAACTCTGAACTTGCTTGACCGATTCAGGTGGTGTCCAATTAAGAAAAGCTTGAACTCGCTCGGGATTGATAGCAATACCCTTACCAGAGATTACATGGCCTAGATAGGTCACTTCTGGCAACCAAAATTCACATTTGGAGAATTTGCCATAAAGGCGATGCTCTCGAAGTTTCGTCGATACCAGCCTTAGATGTTCGACATGTTCTTCCTCATGCTTGGAGTATATGAGTACATCATCGAGGTATACCATGAACAATTTATCCAAATAATCCATGAATATTGAGTTCATTAACCGAGAGAAGGTGGCTGGGTCATTGGTTAAACCGAAGGACATGACGGTGTACTCGTATTGGCCATAACGAGTAACAAACGCCGTTTTGGGGATGTCCCCATTCTTGATTTTGATTTGTTGGTAGCCCAACCACAAATCCATTTTGGAGAAGACTGAGGATCCAGCGAACTGATCATACAGGTCGTTGATCCTGGGGAGCGGATACTTGTTCTTTATGGTGACCAAGTTGACAGGTCGATAATCTACAGCCATCAGATCCGTTCCATCCTTATTCTTGACGAAGAGGATGGGACAAGCCCAAGGAGAAGAACTAGGACGGATGAAATCCTTTTTCAAGGACTCATCGAGTTGTTTCTTAAGCTTAGCTAGTTCTAAGGGTGCCATTTTGTAGGGTCTTCTAGAGATTAGGACACTTCCTGGAACAAGATTTATCACGAACTCCACATCTCTGTCAGGTGGAACACCTGGCAGTTCTTTCGGAAAGACATCCGAAAAGTCACGGACTACCGGTATATCATCGAGATCTTTTTGAAGAATGGCATTAAGAGAGTAGAGCTGACGCTTGGACACTCGGGTCAAAACATTGACTGTCTTTCCCGATGGGTGGGTTAGTTGAACAGTTCTAGTGGCACAATGAATCTTAGCATAATGGGCTGACATCCAGTCCATACCTAAGATGATATTTATGTCCGAGGACTTGAGAGCTATCAATGATGCAAGGAAGATCAGTCTATCGACAAGAATTCCATTCCCATGGCTTACCTTAGAAGTTTGCCATTTGGAACCCGGAGTTTGAATCACCATGGAAGTGGGCATGTCACAAAATGTGGTATTGTTCAATCGAGCATAGGTCTCAGATACGAATGAATGAGATGCTCCAGTATCGAAAAGAACTGATGCCGGATTGCAGTTAAAAAGGAGCGTACCCAGGACGACGTTGGGATCACGATGAACCTCCTCAGCTGAGACATAGTTGACATCGCCACATGCAATGGTGGATGGCTTGGCATAGTATGTCGGTGTTCTGGGAACAGGGGTCCCCAGACTTGCCTGCCTGTGGCCCACAGCGTGGCTCTGCGAGCGGGCCCGTACGGCCCATCTTCACCAGCAAAGACTCAAGACCCTCGCGAGGGGCCAAGGCTCGTGAGGAGCGGCCTCACCAGGTAGGCTCGCGAGGGGCGGAGAGTTCAAGGCCAGGCAAACCTCATGAGGTTCTAGTGACGCGAGCCATGACAACCAAGGACAGGCTGGCGGTAGGCGGGCGCCAGCGCACACAGTATCCTTGTTTCCTCTTCGGTGCTAAGGAAGCAGGCGCAGGCGCGAAGTACCGAGGCGTCAAGAAAAGGTTTCCATATTGTTGCAACGAGACCAAGACCAGCAGGACGAGAGGACAGAGGTCACCGTAGAGCCCAAGACGGCGTCACCACAAGAGCCTTTGGCAAGCGAAGACCGCTTTTGTGAGGATAGATTGTACTAGCTGTCCCCCTTCAAATTGGTCGTTATGGGATCCCTTCCCGCTCAATATTTGGGAAAAGGACCAAGGAGACTGTAAATAGGACTAGCCACCACCAGAGTTCATCCCCACAACCACATCCACTAAGCACAAGAACACCTCTCCTCAGGAGGCTGTTCAACCCCTTGTACTATTCATCCTCAGCCCAAGAGGCAATCCACCACACCACACTGAAGTAGGCTATTACACCACAACGGTGGCCCGAACCAGTATAAATCTTGTGTCCTTTGCGTTGCGAGTTCGTCGAGTTAGTTCGTAAGATCTTAGCTGAGTTAGGACGTGGGTCGGTAGGGGTGAGGTCTTCGCGCGCACCCCAGTGTTCGAACCTTGAGGGTTTTGCCGGAACCCGTGATCCGACATTTGGCGCGCCAGGTAGGGGTGCACCGAAGCTTCCCTTTCGTCGCTCCGTGTCCTGTCGACTCATTGTCTCATGTCGGACGCTCACCGCGCTCGCTCTAAGCGTCGGGCTGCCCTCGCCACCCGCGTTGCTCAAACGGCTCCCGTCGCCGGGCCGCCTCATTGTTCTCCGTCGCCTGCCGCCAATGCCACCACCGGCTCGGCAGGGAACGAGCAGCACGCATCCACATTGCACCCCTCGATGCGGCGGGACGGACGCATCGCCACTCCATCGCTGACCCCGGCCGGTTCGTCATCCCACGCTCGTCGGGCTCCCGTGGAGGCGGAGGCCGCTCTGTGCATGGCTAGCGAGCTCTTGCGCTATCGCCCAATCGACGACCTCTACGAGGACTGGCTCGACCGCATCGCCGAGCTTGCCAGCGCCGCAGGGGGCTCCCTTGTGCCGTCCCTCTTGCTTCCTTGCCCTCTGCCAGCCGCGGGCGGTGTGGCCCAAGAAGCGCTTCCACCACCTCTGCCCCAAGACGGAGTCTTGGCGCCCAGGCGCGCGGCCCCACGGCACGTCTTGCCGCGTACTGCACCCGCACAAGAAGAAAGAAGCTTCCAAGAAGTCCCTTGGCCGCGAGAAAATGCCGCCGCGCTCCTTGCACCACCACGGCAAAACCGCGTGCCGCCTGCGGCGGCGGTGTGCGGAACCCATCAAGGACAAGTTCTCCACCAGCGCAGAGTCCCGATGACCACGGAAGGCTGCCGCGCCTTCACCCCTGAGCTGCGTAGCGTCGCTTGGTCGGGCAAGTTCAAGCCGGATCTGCCACCTCACTACGACGGCACCCCCGACCCCCGACCCCGCGGAGTTCCTGCAGCTCTACGAGCTGAGCATCGAGGCAGCCAACGGCGACGAGAAAGTCATGGAGAACTGGTTTCCCATGGCAGTCAAGGATGGTGCCCGCTCCTGGCTCCTAATCTACCTCCAGGCTCGGTCTCCTCATAGGACGAGAAGCTCGACCGTTTCGTTGCCAACTTCCAGGGCACTCGCGACCGCCCACCGGCTGCGGGTGACCTGCACCGCGTCAAGCAACAACCAGGAGAGACCCTCCAGAAGTACATCCAGCGCTTCAACAACGTTCACCTCAAGATCCCCAACGTGATGGACGAGGCCATCATCTCTGCGTTTTCCGATGGCGTCCGCAACGTCAAGATGAAGGAGGAGCTCGCCATCCACAAGGAGCTATGCACATCTCTGGAGCTATTCAACTTGGTGACCAAGTGCGCAAAAGCTACGGAGGGGCGCCTCTCCCTCCTCGAGCTCCTGGCTGCGGACCCGGAGGAGAAGAAAGCCAAGGCCAAAGACGTGAAGTGCAAGGGAGCAGCCGTGCTCGCGGAGGAGCCGGACACAAAGCATGCCAGGGACCAGCCCGAGTCATCCAAGAGCAGCCGACTGTTCTACGCCTTCGATAACCTGCATAGCCACAACACCAGTGACTGTCAAGAGCTCAGAGCCATTGGCGAAGGACGCTTTGGTCGACGCCCCGAGCGCCACGACTGGGGCTACGGACGAGGAGGAGGACGTTGTGGCGGATGATGGGATGACCGTGGCCTGCACCAGGAGTGGTGCGACCGGCCTCGTGAGGACCACTGGCAGGATCAGCCTCGCGAGGGCGCCTGAAGGGGTCAGCCTCATGAGGATCGTCCTCAGGGCAATGCCGGTCTTCCTCCGCTACCTCCACAACTAAGAAGGAATGACGACCACCACCAAGACGAGGGGGCAGGGGGCTTCTAGGAGCCGTGTGCCATCGCTTGCATCCTGGGCGGAGCTCAAGCCCCAGCCTCACAGCGTATCTTCAAGCAGTTTGCTCGCGAGGTGAATGCAGTCCTCCCCAAGCTCTAGGCCACGCACCCGCTTAGGTGGTCCCAGTGCGCCATCACATTCAGCTCGGCAGACCAGCTCAAGTGCGCGGCTACTGCCGGCATCCTTCTGATGCTTTGTTCACCCGTCATCAGCAACGTGAAGTAACCAGGACCCTCATCGACGGTGGCGAAGGGCTCAACGTCATGTTCGTCGAGACATTCGACAGCCTCCAAGTGTCGTATGATCAGCTTCAGCCCACCAAGCCTTTCTCAGGAGTGACCGATAGCTCCACCACGCCGATCGGTCAGGTCCGCCTGCCAGTCACCTTCGGGCAGCGCAACAACTACCTCACCGAGCTCATCGCCTTTGTCGTCGCCCACATCCGTCTGCCATACAATACCATCCTCGAGTATCCGACCCTGGCCAAGTTCATGGGCGTGACACACCACGGTTACAACGTCCTCAAGATGCCAGGAAGCGGCGGGATCATCACAGTCCCATGCGAAGAAAGAGATGTGGTGCGCTCCCTCGAGCGCGCCTTCCAAGCAGCGTCAATCGAAGATCCCGGCCACAATGCAGCTCGGTACCCTCTAGAGGTCATCCCTAAGAAGAAGAAGAAGCAGCAACACCATGCCGGACCTCAGGAGGGAAGCACCGCACGTGGCACCTTGTCAGGATCAGCGCCCGCACTTGGGGCGCCTCCCTCCATCGCATAGGAAGGCACGCCCGGCGCCCTCCTCGGGCAGGACTCGGGGGCTCTCTTCTGGAGGGCCTCAGACCTCGCCAATGTCACGAGGGAGACGCTCGGGCACCACTTGGAGGCGTGTTTCACGGCACGTTTCCTTCAGGAGAACACTGGGCAAGGAGCGCCCGGTGCTCAGGCGTTCATCACCAAGGTATCTCAGGAGCTTCAGGAACCAAGAGCAATACGCAGCGACTGCCGCCTACCTGGTGCTGCTGCCCACCCAGGCGAGGGTGGTGAGCTACATGTCTGCATCGACATACCAGGGCTCCACCGAGCCGCATCTCAGGAGCACTTCTGGCCTCGACGTGTCGGGCGCTGCGAAGGTCCACCTCACAGCTACGTTGGCATGCCATTCGGCCTGTTAAGCGTGGCTGATGCCTTCTAGCACAACCTGTGGAGCGTCATGGCGGGTCAGGAGGCCAGGCACCATGCAGTCCTGGCGGAGATGGAGATGGTCCAGAAGGAACCGCCAGGACCCCAAGAGCCTCCCGAGGCACAGGGCCCCGATGGCTCGTGAGGGGCAACCCCTTGGCCGCATTCCTTTAGCTACCTCAACACCCCTTCATCAACGGAACCAGGTGACATTTTCCAAGTTCATTTAGTTGGTAGCGCCCAGGGGGCTGCATTATTCCCAGGCCGCGTGGGTCCATCCCTGTAGCATGTAGCTTTCCTTGTTTATGTCTTTAGCTTACCTTGCTGGGGGGCCCCTCGGGCTGCATCAACCCCAAGCCGCTCGGTACAGACCCAGTGGCGCGTATCGTTTATGCATTTACCTAAGCTAGCTTGCCTTTCATGCTTAATCTATCTATGGCTATCACCTGCTTGATTGTCGCCCATCGCAGGAGCCGCGTGCCCGTCGTCTTTCTTCAGGACCCTTCGCGTGAGAGGATTAGGCACGGCGTCTATGCTCGGCCCGTCCTGCAATGTCAATAAATCCAACGGCCGAGCTCTAGCTGGCGGGCCGGCCCCGTTCACGTCACCTGTAGGGGCCGTTGGTGCTTGTCTTTCCCATGTGATAACCTCAGGAGATTCTTTCAGCGCAGGTTGTCTAACCACCTCGCAGGACCAAGACAGCAAACAAGGACCAATACTAGGCGCAACCAACCTTGAGGTAGGGCCTTGTGAGTCCCACACTGGCTCACTAGTGCCCAGACACACCTGGTCTAGCCCTGCCGTGCAAGCCACGTGTCAGGGCGGGGCTGTACACGCCTCGGGGGCTCTCCGCAGCAGCGAGCCGCCTCCCACGTAATGGAGGCGAATCAGCAATCACCACGGCGGCTCGGGCAATCCCTCGCGTTAACTTGCAGGAACTTCCTAGAGGCTTCGGCAGGCAGTGCCACAGACTCTCCTTCTTCTCTCATGCGATTTTCTTGCGCGTTGAAAGGGGGGCTCCTGAGCATCGCGTTTCAGGAGCTCTTACTAGCTCTCCAGCCCTCACCCGCGGCCTTGACCATGGCACGCGACCTGGCATACCAACGGTGGCTGAGCTCGCTCGAGCGCCTGGACCTGCGGACATAGAGCACCAAGAAGAACATGGGGAGGAAGGGGAGGCCCGCACGGGTCTGACCTAGCTACTCAGGAGCGGCCGACGCCCAAGCCTGGCGTCTCATGAGGAACCAACCCTAGATTTCCAAGATAAGTTTCGCGCTGAATCAACCGCTACAGCGTAGAGTTCTCATTTGTGTAGCCCTGCTGCGGCGACGTAGTCTCCCTCTCCTACCTCTCGGCGGTCGCATGTGCGCCAAAGGGGACCTCCTGAGCATCGCGCCTCACTACTAGGGAAAAGCCTAGCAGCAGCGAGGGCATTGGGCCTCTCAGTAGCGCGGGTGCCGGCGCTACTAATAAGGCGCTACAGCTAACGTATAGCAGTAGTGCCTGTTGTCCCACGCTGCTGCTATACATGAATAGCTATAGCGCTCTTTGGGAAAGGGCGCTACTGATATTATCTGCAGCGCTGTTTGCTTTGATGCGCTACTGGTAAAGAGGCGCTACTGCTAAATTTCCACCCTCGCTACTACTAGTTTATTTGTTAGTTTTTTTTCCTGCATATTTGTTTTGTATTTGTTTTGTATTTGAATAGGCTTTATACAATAATCTTTAGCATATCATACACATAAAATGTAATCATAGCATATACATACAATTAGTCTCATCAAATCATGTCATCATCTTAATCATCATCCAACACAAAGTGGTCTCTCGTCATCATCTCGAAAATAGCGATACAAGTCTCGATTACTTGCAAATACATCGTCATCCATCTAAACAATGATATACACGAGAAGAGCTATCACTTTGAGAACATGAGTTCATAACCCTCTCTTGCATTAGCGTGAACCTAAACTAACTACTGCCTGTCGCTCGGAAACCGGAAACCGGTACACCTGGGCGGCCTGACACTCCGGCCACTTGTCGTATATATACTCCTGGCGTAGCACTTCTTCTCCATCTATGATCTATGCACCTGCACCATCACATGAGTCGATGATATGCAACATATATAGTTGAGCAACAGAAAGAGATAGACTTGGCAAAAATAGAAACAACATATCATAAGCATGAATAACAAAGTTCATCGTACCCCAAAATGCCCTAACTAGAGTGATTTTCGCTAGTCGAGGAGGAGGACGGTTTAATTACATCACAAATAAAGTTTCACCATGCATAACTCAAAGTTTTGTCATACAGAAAGTATGGACTAAACGGACACATTGCCATATATCGACAATCACTCCAACATGTCGTTCCATCCATCCAAGTCAGGGAGATAGTCCCCGAGCCTAGTGAAAGGCTTCAGGTCGAGACGCTGAGAGGCTATCCATGTTTGGACGTCTTCCCATGACATTTGTCCTTCTCCGTAGAACATCCCTGTTTTTCCGACGACCTCCTTCATGATGATTTGGGCAAGTTCGCCCTGGATGTTATAGAACTCAGCTCAAAGTCGATGATCCTCGATATCTCCTATGTCCTTTGCCCATTGCAGAATATGGGCATCGCCAAAAGAAGGTGCCATGCGAAGGTTCTGGTGATCCCGTCTGTACTCCAGCATGTGGTGTAGGACATAGAATCCATCATTAAGAGAATCGTTCGGTTGCTGGATGCAGCAGAAGTCGGTCTTATGGCCGAAGGCGACCCTGCCGCCCCTTATCTTCTTATCCCTGACCTCTCCGCCCATTGATTGGTAGTAACACATAGCACTATCGAGAACATCCTTGATGTGGGTGTAATCCTTTTTGTGAATGTTCTTCGACGAGTCCAAGTAAAGAGCGTGGGAGAATCGGTGGTAGAGGATGATGAGGACGACGCGCCCGCCGCTACGCATATTAAGTCCTCAAATTAATTAGCCTCCACCGTGCAAATGAATGATTGAAATCAAAGGACGAAGGATAGCAGCGCGGATGACTTACACGGGATGATAAGGCACGAGAATCGCCCCCTTGTCCTTATTGGCGAGCATGAAACTGATGATGTAATCCCTCGCGTATTCACGGTGATTTGCGCAAACTCCCAAGAAGCCCTCGTGCATGTATTACGGGTCAACAACACAGATATGAGATGTAGTTCATGTACAAGGCATAAAGGCGGACAAACGTAAAATCCAGCTTCTTCACATGAAACATGTCGAATATGTAATCGAATCGGAGGAAGAACTTATCCGCGGGGAAGCTGTCGACGTACGACATTTGCCGCGGAATGGTAACCATGTAGACTGGGTATCCTGGACCTTTCGAGGCGATGAGGTCTTTCTCTACCCGCAGCACATCGTCATGAAGTCTCTTTAGATTGCCTAATCTGGCCCGTAGCGCTGTTGCAGGTAGGATTGGTTGACCGGGGATATGCCATTTATCCGCATCGGGGATATCTATACGGTCCTGAAGCCGAGGCTGCTAGATCATAGAAACAACTTTTTTGCCTTTCCTCGCTCTCTTCCTAAACTTCTTTACTACCTGAAGATCGTCCATAATATGTTGAGACGGCAATTCAGGCACCGACTCATGACACTCAAACCCTGAGGAGGCGCCAGTATAGACATACTGTTCAGCAGCGCCATCGTCGTCCTCATCCTCATCCATGGCGACGTCATCAGCGACTAATGGAGCCTCCTCCTTACCCCGTCCGCTATCACCCAACCCGACACCCGACGCTAATTGGGTAGGTGGGGTGTTGATGTTCATACCTTGCTGAGGCTGCGTGCTCGTGGGTGTGTTCCCGGCCACCTCCAGACGAAGCAGACTCTTTTGCCACAACATGACCCACCCAGCATTGCAACAATCACCAAGCCTCCGCGGTGTCTTGTCGTCATCCCCTAGTAGTACTGGAGGAGGCAAATTCTTGTGGCCCGGTTTGACACTGGCCACGGAAACCTTGAAGACGTTCGGGGGGATCGGCTGGCTGTGGAACAATGGTTCCTTCGGCTCCATTATCATAGCCTTCCCCACGTCCACCTTCTGGTCACCGATGGTGTACAATATGGTGCACGGGGTTTCGTCGGCCTGCAAAGAAAAGTCTGCGACATGAGACATCCGAAAGGCAACGAAAACGAGAGATTATACATTTATATTGAAGGGGGCCGATGTGACAGATACCGTGATGGTGTCGAGCTCAGCCAAAGACGAAGCACTGCCTAGCACGTCCGGTGCGGGAGCCGATGCGGGAGCAGGTGAGGCTGCAGGTGCTGGTGCAATGCTAGTCGAGCTGCTCCCCGCCAAGAAGTCAGCAAGGGGAATGTCCGCTGCATTGTTTTTTGGATTTTGCCTGGTCCAATTGAAAACGGCTGGAACCAAGGTAGTAGAAATATCTACAGCCACCTATTTTGCGGCAGCTACCGCTGTTGCGACTGTCTGAGTTGATTTCTTCTCAACCGTAATCTCAACCCTCTTGTCGATGTTTTCTTCATTTAACCTCCGTCTTTCCTTTCTCTTCCATGGTCTCACGGTAGTACTTCTTCCATGTGGCGCCATCTCCGACACCGTGCACGCATCCATACGAGGGTCGAGTATCCATCGGTTGTCGTTTCAATATGTTCAACGCCCGGTTGAATGGATTGTCCCACTTGGGCCTCGCCAATGCCTCACGGCGAGTCGCTTTCGGCCGCAATCCTGTGCTGCTCTCTCTGCAAAAGGCACAACTATCGTTTACAAATATGACTAACGTGTGCAGTCGAATTGATCAGAAACTAAAATTACCAGCAGTCTTATGAACTCCGTAATGAACGGTGTTGTCTCGTAAACCTTTTACACTGGGTCCCAACGGTGCCGGGGCCTGAGGACGTCACGCTCCTGCTGGACGGTGAACTCCGCCAAGGGGTCTGCGATGCCCAGACTCGCGGCTTCCGCGTCCTCCTTGGCCCATTTGGACCTCTTTCCGCCGTAACCACGGCTTCCGAGGTGGTGGCTCCCAAAGTTCCTCTCTTGAAGCCCCTTCATGTACTTAGACTTTTTTTTGGCATCTTCGGCCTCGCAAACCTCCTTGAATATTTGAAACTACTCTTCCGTGATTGTCGGATTATCCTTTACAATCTCGGAGTAGGGTTCCTTCTTGTCGATGATCCTTGCTTTCACTCGATTTTTCCAGGTGGCCAACGCGTCGCTAAACTTGGTCATGGCGTGTTTGTTTATCTTCTTCATTGTCGGGTCCTCATCTGGATCTTTATAATCATTCTCATTCCGGCCGGGGAACAAGAATATATGGTGAAACTTCTTTAGGAGGGAGCTCCTCATATTTTCTATCTTCTGTAGTTTCTCATCGTTGATGGTGGCGGTTGTCCGTACGATGCAGCCTATTTGATTGTCGTAGCATCGACCCGCTTCCTCGGGCGCCGTTGGCTCAAAATTGCCGTCGTCCACCTTCGTGACCACCACTCTAGCAGTCCTGAGTTTGTTAGGAACCCGTTGCCTCTTTGCTTTCGGTTCTACACCGTCTCCGCTCCTCGAGGCAGCGCCGGTCTCAGTCTCAGCGCCGGTCTCGATGCCGGTCTGAGTCTGAGCGCCGGTCTCAGTCTCAGCACCGGTCTGTGTGTCGGTCTTAGTCCCTGATGCCACCGGTGGGCCCAGCAATAACATCGGTTGATCGTCGATAAGGCTAAAAAATTCGTCTGCCGCCCGGTAGGCGTCATCGCAATCACCAGAACCTTGTCCTTAATTATTGCTAGCCATGTTTCCTATGATTAAATCTAGTCAATTAATTCTAGAGCTAATAAAATGAATAATGACATAAAAAAGGCCTATTGTTTTGCAGGAATGTTGACTCCTTCCTGGTGCGGCAAATCACGGGCACTCGATATGTCCTAGTTTGTAGCACAAGTCATGCCGAAATTCACGGAAAATTACGGCATGACCTTTGCTAAAAAGTGGACAAATCGAGAACCTGAAATTTTCCGGAGAAGAAATGAATCAACATTCCGGCAAAACATAGGCCACTAAGCATCATTCCCTAGAAACAGTGTCCAAATATACACGAGCAACCACATGTCCAAATTTCGCAAGCTAATTCAAAAACAAAGTGTAGAAGAAAATTCATTTAACTACTAATAGAACAAAATTCAGTTAACTTTAGTGCTCTATAATGATGAAAGGAAAAAAATTCAGTTAACTACTAATTTCATTCATTTGGGTTATTCATTTAACATCACCTAATTAACCTACTGTACCACTACTACTAGCAGCACTACTAACCAAATTAACCTAGCAAAACTCTAGTGCCCTAACTGAAAAACATCTAATTAACATCTACTAGTACCACTATTGCCCTAACCTAATTAACATCTACTAGTATCACTATATAGTATACAAGCAACATCTACACTAATTAAACCCTACTGCCCTAACTAAATTTTGCTCTACTAATTTTGCTCTACTAGTTTTTTCTCTAAAATGCAGAGAGAGA